>NW_020527513.1:0-708131 GCF_003368295.1 Carassius auratus | reverse complement strand
CATATGTAGTTTACAGGGACTCTCCATAAACGTAACAGTATTCTATACTGTATATCCCCATACACTACCTCTATCCATCACGAAAAATGCATGTTTAAAATTTCTATTAAACACCGTATAGTATTTTTTAAAGCCATTTGGTTTACGAGAGCACAGTAATTGTCCTCACAAACCATGTTTATATTTTAATACCCATTTCAGATATTTATAAACCATATACAAGAACACACACACAGGGTCACCAAACGTCCCGGTTTCCTATTGCTGAAAAATAACCTGTACGTGCAGGAAACAGTCACAGCTCGTATCAATATTTTATATGCAGTTATGAGAGAGGGAGAGCAGTTATATTAGGCGCGTTCCACTTGAGGCACCGCTGCACGCACAGAATGATCACCTGTATGACATCAAAGTACGGCGAGAGCGATTCGAATGCATTGGATATGTGTGCTGTCATATCGCTCTCGCGGTAATGTCATACAGTGATCCTTCTGTGCGTGCAGCGCTGCTTCAAGTCGAACGCGTCTATCAACTTCGTGCGATTGTTTCTGGAATTCGCAGGTTGTAAAATCGTGTCGTATATCATGTCGTCCGTACGATTTTCAGATAAACTCACTCGTGCCGTGTGTGTGGACATACGATCTTCCGACCATCCGAATTTGCACCGTGTACGCCCGCCTTTAGGCAATAGTCTTACGAAATATACATACAAATTCTTCATAAGAAATCTGACAATATGGAATCGTTGGAATCACCTAACCTAAATAGATAATGTTTATCACATTCATTAGTTGCTGTACCATGTACACAGATGAGACCACATCTAACCCATGAGATATTTGAGGGTGGGATGAGTAAAGCTGGATTTTTACACACAAAATGTACTAAAAAGCCACAAAAGCGGTGTAAAGAGCACTTTTGCTGCAGCACATTACCATCTTGTTTGTCAATCACCCAATGCTTCTGCCTGAGACTACACTCTATGTTGGAGACCCTGATGTAGGCCTACAAATAAGCGGAAGAAAATTTGAAGATTTGGCAAAGAAAAGGATGTGCAAATTACCATCCATAAAAAAATCTGCTCAGCTTTACAAGCTTAACACAGCCATTAAAGTACTAAATTTGTAATACCAAAAGCAAAAGAAATAATACATATCAGATAAAATAATTCCTCTAGTGCTGATGGCTGAAGAGCACATTGGCCATCATGTCTCAATGAAAGCTCATTCAATTAATTAACATCTTCACCCAAAGGGAATTCTTCATTAACTACTGTTCAATTGAATTAGTTGTGCAATGTAACACAAGTGGAAGGGATGAGAGGTCGGTGGGACGGGGTCAAGGAAAAACAAAACACATCACACCCTTTCATGAGAAAGTAAAATCGATGTTTTACACAAGACATATGACTATGTCTGAAATAAGACTATGAGCATAGAAAACAGTACATGCTTTGACAGAGACACCTACAGGTGCAAAAAGCATTCAAGTCTTTTGTACAGCATTTTTACAGTTAACGAACTAAAACTATTAAAATATTTTTGCTTACTGAAACAAAAGTGAAAAAAATAAAACTCAAATATTAGAAATGTTTCCATAGCACTTAACTGAATTAAAATAAGATTAGGTTGATTAGGATTGAGACTTGGAAATAAAATTGAAGAAATTGAAGAAATTCAACTTGGAAGTAACACAAATGACAAGATCTAGTGGAAAGACATCAGCTCGTCTCAGCATTAACAGCACAACTCCAGCATGCTACACTTGCAGCGTGTTGGTTTTTCCAGCCATACAAACATGTCAAGTCAAAAATCAAAGCTATATTCCACATCAAACTCTTCCTTTGGGCTTGCGCCAAGTTTCCCCACTCACTGTAAGAAAAGATGTCACGCTTCAGAAACATCAATGACTTCGTTCAGTGCTACACTCGCTCAGGAGAGGAGGAAGGATGCATCAGCAAACAGGACAAAGTTTATTTGAAGCTGATTAAAGATGGCATACATATTCATGAGGTGGAGTTCAAGGACTTGCTTCGGAAATATGGGCCAGTTTGCAAGACTAAACAGGTACCGCGCTGACTTCAAGTGATAAGCAGAGGGATTCCTCCTCTGCACGGACAGAAAGAAATGTCTTCAGGAATGATGGAATGGCACCATGAACAAAACCACCCCAGCTGCTATTTAAAACTAGCCCAATTATGCTTTTTTTTTGGGAAACACTAGCTCGTCTTGTATTTTACGCTGTAGCAAAGGTCAAGTTTGGCTTGACTAACCTGTGAACGCACACCAAAGAAGACGACGTATGACTAAAAGAGGAAATAAAACATCAGAGACTGATCTAATATAAAGAATTATAAACATCAAAACTGTTTTCATCACTTCAGCTGGATACTTCTAGGCTGCATGCTCAAACTCTAATGTGGCCTGAGGCAGCTGTAATACAGCGCTCAAAGTAACCCCCATCCTCACCAAAATAAAACTACTAATTAAACTTTAATGCTATTCTTTTGCTGCCTTGGAAGCACTAGTATTGGAAAGGCAAATCTAGTTCAACATAACTACTTCAATATTTCCAGTGAGTGTCTTTTCCTTTAAGTGTCACAGAGGAAGTGTCTCTTGAACCTCCTCATCTCAGAAGAGTTTTAATTGCGCTAATAGGATTAATGTTGCTCCTAATGCTGGAGAGCAGATCATTTAGATCCAGCTCTGATATTGCCACCATATGCTTTATTATCTGAATGCAGAACATAAAGAGACGCCATTAAACATGAATGTGAACATTAGGCTGTTTTTTGTGATGGCTGGCGTGTCTGTGATAAGATCTGAAGTCCTTGTAAACATCAAATAAGCTCAGTGCTGTGGCCTCGACGTGACCTCGTCCAAAGCGCCTCATCGTTCGTAAACTGCTTACCATAAACATCACTGTTGTCATGAAATCTATCCAGTGAGAAGGGGAAAAACACAGATACGGAAGAGAGCTAAGCCATCTTATATAGTTTCATCTGCCACACGCTGAGCACACTGATGAACATTTCTTCAAAAATACACTCACAGTGTCAGCTGCAGCACAGTGGGAATCTCACCTTTCATTAAACACTTTAGGCTTATGAATGCAACTGTTTCTAATAAAATGTTCTATCTAGTTTTAGAATACACATTCATATATTCATGCTCCATGAAAATGTCCCAAGTTAGACAAATAGGCAACCAGAAATGCAGTGTTTCCAAGCATGTAAAAAAAAAAAAGAGGAAGAAAACCTGCGAGTCCCCTTCTCTGATATTTATAGAATGTGTCTGGCTGTGCAGGGAAGCATCGAGGCAGCTGCTAACAAGGGAGCTGAGGACAAGACAGCTAGAGCCAGATGTACACTCTACGGATTATGAAAGCATTGTGAAACAGAGCCTTACCCGTAGGCCACGCCTGCAACTGTGCACTTCTTAAACTGCATGACATTGCAGGTCAGGGTGCCCGTCTTGTCTGAAAAGATGTACTTCACCTGGATTAAGGAAAGAGACAGCAATAAACTAGAATTAGGTAGTTAAACTTAAAGCAAATATTTTCAACCCATTTTACTTCCGTAATGCAACTTATTCTGCGTGAAACAGAATATTCTACACAAACAGGGAAGGACTTGATTTAATGCATTAGGAATAAACTAGTCTGTGATTATTCGGCCATAATTATTATTAACTTGGATCTACACATTTTGAGATCTGCTGCAGATTACCTTTAACAGTGTCATTCAAAACGTTTCAAACATTTGTGGTCAATACGAATATCTTTTTGAAAGAAGTCTCTTATGCTGACCAAGACCCTATTTATTTGATGAAAAAAAATCAATAACATAAAAGAACTGTTTTCTATTTTAATATAAGTTTAAATCTAATTTTTAAAGCAGCAATTTCTCCAGGCTTTAGTCTTACATGATCCTTCAGAAATTTGGTGGTCAAGAAACATTGCTGATTAACAATATTAAAATGTCAACTGAACAGTAGTTTATATTATGCATAATTGCATGAAATTTGATTTTACAAATATAAATCAAATGCCATTGTTTTTATTTGTTTCATTTTGTTTACTTCTGGATGTGAGGGTAAACAGTACCTGTCCTAACTCCTCATTCAGGTTTGATGTCCGGGCCATAGCTGGTGTGTTGGTGGCTTCATACAGCATGTCAGTGTCCTAAAATACAGCACGTCACCAGGCAGAATTAATATTAACAACCATTTTCTATTATTACCTTGCCATCTGGACTCCAAAACATAATTGTACACTTTAAACAACTCTTTTCATACTCCGTTTATCAAAACAAGTGGAATGAAACTCCTGCTCAAAGATCTTGCCATTCGATGGGAATTCACAAATCTCCACTGCATCTAAATGCAGTGTTCGGTTGTTTTAAGTGACCCTGCCCCAAATCCAGTTTTGGCATCTTCAAATGGGTTATTTTGATGAAGATCCACTTTCGTTTGGGCTGTGTAGTTTTCTGGGATGGGCCCTGGAGGTTTAGGCTGTCTGCATTTCAAAGACAGCAGATTCATGACACAGACAGAGCTCTTGGAGCTCAGCCTCACACTCACCCAGTTGATGAAGAAAGCCTGGATGAACTTGATGACCTCTAGAGTCACCAGAAGACTGATGGGAATCAGATTGTTGAAGAGGATGATGAACGTGAGGAAGTTCAGGCCAAAGTTGGCTGCTCCACCATCTGGAAAATTAAAAGCAAAGGGAGGAAGAGGAGAGAGAGGTAGTAAGGTGACAGACAGTTTTCTGAGCAATGAAAGCCATGATGGGATGGGGGGATTGGGGAAAAACGATGGAAGGACAATAATGCCACAAACTCATCTGGTCTAATCTGCAATGTTTCCACAATGCTGCACTAGTGTTGTGTGAGCGTTGTGCAAACACTATACTCTAAAGTTACACAGTACAACTCTTCCACCCAATCTCTCCAGTAAGTCTCTAACCTACAATGTACATTCAATTTTCAGATTAGGTCTCCATTAATCAGTAGCTAAACTGAGACTTGATTCTTTGATGTCATAATGGCAGCTTTGGCAATAGGGGTAAGATTTCAAGCAACATATTATCCCACAATGCACTGGGGGTGGGTGATTATGATTTCCAATCTTAATCAAAAAACAAATTTAACAAAGAGAGCAGCACAAAAAGAAAGAAAAGTGTAATCAATAAAACCAAGACCACAGACACAAGACCGTACACACATAGTGTTAAAGTCAACATGAAACAACATGAAACAACCCATTTTACTTTGTGACACATGCCCATGTTTAAAATGATTTTCAAGTAGAGAAATGCATTCAATTACTTTACTAACTACTAGCAAGATCTTAAAAACAACATCACCTACAACAGTAGCCTTAAACAAAAATACAATTCTAATTTGGGTAAATATGGGAGTCTCTGAATTGTATTTTACTCATAGAATAAAATGTTTGGATATTGGTTAACATTAAATACTGATGAAACATTCATAGTAAGAGCAAGATGGGTTCTTTTTTTACTTCATGTTGGCTTTAAGGACAAATAAAAAGCTTTACCTGTGGGGAGGGGGGGGGGGGGTCCACAGAATGCAATAACTCTCTTTCTGAGCAGTTAGGAGAGGGAGTGATTTTCTCGTAAAGAGTCATAGAACTAGAGAGGAAATACGACTGCTATTGGAACTGACTCACGGAGAGAGGAAGAGGATTTGGCTAGTGGTGGGAAGGAAGACAATCAGATTGGATGTTTCAATGTAAAGGAGGGAGACCAGTCTAAAGTACCTTCCCATCAAATGGAGCAGAACAGGGAGATGTGACATTTAGAGACTTTTCAATAATTCAGAAGGTCTGACACATGGTACAAGTAACCAAACAAAACTTGACCATCTCTTGCTTGTCGGTTGAAGACCTTTCCTGTTGCAAGATTTTTGAATGCAAACTACTAAATTCAAGGAAGAACTTATTTCCTGACTACTGAAAAATCATTCTAGTCTTGAAAGTGTAAAACTAAACCCAACAGAGACCAAGTTGGCAATAAAGCAGACCATTTCTCTGCATTTGACCGGCTACAGTAAACAAATGAAACTCTAATCGCATGTGCTCACACGATATACTGAAGCAGCAGAAGATGCAGCACCATCTCTCTCAGCTACTGCAGGTCCAGTGACATCAGTGAAGCAAGGAGTCGTGCTGTGGGGTCAGCACTTTTCAAGACACCAATTTGAGCAGCACAAAACCTACTACATGTTATTTCATGGTGGCGTGAATGCATAACAAATGACTGCTGCTCAAGTGCTCTGGAGGCCCACCTGCATACATCCATGTGCGTTTGTTGGGATACTGGGACGGAAGCAGAGTAAAATATCACAGGGATTCAAGGTCAAATTAATTATGTATGATGAAGAATTAATTACTCATCTGCCTGAAGTATGCAACACTCAGACTAATGAGTGGAAGGTGTGTATCTGTCACACTTAGTGTACGCCTATTAACCCAATCTAGAAACCTTCAAGCTCAGCTATAGCATTGCGTTTACCTCTAGCCTAGGAATGAATCATATGATATCCAGCAAAATAAATAAATAAATCCAAACAGGCCCAAATGGTCAAGAGATCGCTGGTTAGTGTGACTCTGTTAGCTACCTGATGTCAAAACTACACCATCTGGTTGTATAAAGCATTCTTCTCTATTGACAGCCATTCAGAATTCTGTATTCGGACTAATTTAAGTTTTGAAATGTTGTGCTTTATATTAGATCTGCCATTGAAATGAATAAAAACGCTACATTGATACACTAACATACAAAAATTTTAGGTCAGTAAGATTTTTTTTAATGCTCTTGAAAGAAGTGCCATACTGTAAATAACTTTTTTTTATTTTAATGTTTTAACATTTTATTTATTCCTGTTATGCAAAGTAGTTTTTTTAAGCATCAATTACTCCAGTCTTCAGTGTCATATGATCCTTTAGAAATCTTTGTAATATGCTAATTTGGTGCTCAAGAAACATTTCTTATTATTATCAAAACAGAAAACAGTTTTGCTGCTCTTTATTTGTGTGGAAATGTGATTCTTTTATATGTATTCTTTCATAAATACACTCTCAGAAAAAAAAGGTACAAAAGCTGTCAATATGTAGGTACTAATATGTTTAAAGGGTAAAGGTAGTTATATATATCTTTAAGGTACCAATATGGACTCTTTAGGTACAAAGTGCCTTTTGAAAAGGTACCGCCACAGTGACAGTGTTTGTACCTTCTTTTCCTGAGGGTAGAAAGCATTTACTTGAAATAGAAAACTTTTGTGACATTATAAGTTTACTTTAAATGCCTTTCTACCTTTCTAATTACAATTAATCATTTCTTTCCCCCAAAAAATAAATAAACTTTTGGTAGCATAGCTCCCTCCAGGGATTATTAACCCTATTATTAATCATCTTATTATGAATCACTGATTATACCACTGACTGAAAAGCAGGAAGTCTCTTTGGTTTATAAAGTAAATATGATCTGCAAAAGCATGTAAACGACAAATCAATGCCACCTCTCCCTTTTACAGCTCCACTTGGAGGGCAAATAACAAACATAAAAACAGAGTCTCCCTCCTTTAGAGGAATAATCAATTTCATGATGGATACCTGCTTTATGACCTCATGGCACCCATCCTTGTTAATTCCTTTCCAAATGACTGTGCTGGATATGAATGATTACACATGGAACCCAGAATCCAAGGTGGTGCATCTCAACATTTGACGACATTTTCAATAAACTCTCGGAGCATACCAAGAAGGGAACCATGTAGGCCATAAAACAAGCTGCGATCGATTCGGACACAAACAGCCCCTCCTATTTAAATCAAAAGTAATGATGGTGGTGACACGTTAATCAATTTGCCAGCATCTTCTGCCACAAATGTGACACATTTTTGCCTCTTGGTGGTGCAGAAAATGTATTATTTTTCTCTTTTTCAATTAACTGCAATGCTCAAGGCATGCAACAGATGTGTTCCCATCACTGCTCATTAAAAATTAAAGGCAGTGTTGCATTTCTTAATATCATACTTTTACAATCCAAACATTAAGCCTATTAGCATGGATTTGCGCATCTTCTCCAGAGCTGGGCCCTTTCTGCCTCGTCTGTCAGCACTGGTATAACAAACACCGCTGAACGAGGAGGAAGAGGAGGTGGGTAAAAGGAAATCACGGTTTGAAATCCAGGGCCTTCTGCTTCTGCACAGAAACACGTTTCAAACTCTTGCACTGACAGCGCCCGTGGGAAACTTGCTTCTGTCCACGAGTGTTTCTTTGGGTCCAAGGCTTACTGTCATGGCTCATTTGTTAGGCACGCGTGAAAGGACGCTGACGCGGTTGAAGCTGGAGCTTGCAAAGTATTTAACATGTCACCAAAATAAAGAAAGGGAAGGCACATTTTTGACATCAGGCATTAAGAGTCTATACAGTGTAGAGCTGGAAGGGAAAACCTATCATTGGACTCCTGGTGTGTGTGCGGTCCTCTGCAATTACCCTCTCAAAGTAGGGCAACCATATAAGTGGCTTCGGTAGCTTAGCAAAAGCTGAGCTTCAGTTAGGGGTTAGTAAGGAGGGGTCATTCACAGATGGCCAAGGGTTTTAAATGGTTGTTACCTGGAGCTGTTAAGAAAACGACAACAACAAAGAAACAAAAAACACAAACCAAACAATGTTAGAAAGGAAGCTGATAACAAAACCAACAAAAAAACTAAACAAAAGAAGTACAGCAGCGTTTGTGATATTCAACCATTTATACATTCACGTGTCTATGCATATTAGAACTAAAAGGAAAAAGTTCTCCTTTCCCTTTTTATTGACAAATATTCACATATGCAATGCATATTTGTTTACATAGAGGGAAGACGGAAATTACTGACGATTAAAAAAAAAAATGGAAGCACACAGATGCGCAAGCGGTCTAGCATGACAGAAGGAAAGGGGGACTGGTTCTTACAGTTGAGGTCCATGTACCAGGCGTCATTGCCATACTGGTACTTCCAGATGGTCTGCCCGATGGAGCAGACGAACGAAATGGCCAAGAGACAGCCGAAAAGCACGAGGATCTGGAAGTTGGTGATACGCTCAACATTGGAAAGCTTCAAAGGGGGGGACGTGGAGTTCTGGAGACACAAAACATGACGGTTTCTCAGAATGAAGCTCGATTTGGGATACGTCTGAAGCTGACTGAAGCAGACAAATGACCTGCATGAGTTTGGTGTCGTGTCCTGTGTAGACCACGATACCGTGGATCCACTGGGTGTTCCTGAGTTGTGCTCCTCTCAGCAAGATCTGATCAGGGCCGAGTGGTACAGTGCTAAATACGGAGCCAACACAACAATTGATGTGATTTGAACATTTTAAACAAAAAATACCACTTAAAAAATGTACCGTAGTTTTCGGACTGTAAGTCGCACCTGAGTATAAGTCGCATCAGTCCAAAAATAGGTCATGATGAGGGAAAAAACATATATAAGTCGCACCGGACTATAAGTCGCATTTATTTAGAGCCAAGAACCAAGAGAAAACATTACCGTCTACAGCCACGAGAGGGCGCTCTATGTTTTCAGTGTAGACTACAGGAGCATCTCTGGCAGCATAGAGCGCCCTCTCGCGGCTGTAGACGGTAATGTTTTCTCTTGGTTTATTTCTCTCAGTTCATGTCAAATTAATTTTGATAAATAAGTCGCACTTGACTATAAGTCGCAGACCCAGCCAAACAAAAAAAAAAGTGTGACTTATAGTCCGGAAAATATGGTAAGCATAAGAGCAGGAGAATGTTATCTTAGATATAGATAACTGCATAGGAGGTTTAATGAAAACACAACAAATTTGCAGTCTTATAAAGTATAAATATAGTATTTGTTCCTTCCAAAATATCAATACACTACTAAAACTGCCTTAAAGTATCAATGAGACATTTTCATTCATAAACTTCGATCGAATTCTTCCTGCAGAAATTAAACCATGCTCATCAGTATTTCAGACTAATGAAACACAAGCCTGAAGTCCACCTGAACATGTCGGTCATGGCTTCTGCTTTTCTTTCATTGACTTCAAGCCAAATTTAATTGTACACTTTATCACTCACACTCTGTCTGTCGATTTTCTCCTACCTGTGTCCATCCAGACGAATATTGCCCACAAACTCATAAAGGTGTCTGTTGGGAGTCTCACATTCCATCCGTCCAGAGAGACGCATTAGACTGTCAATGTCCTTGATGTCTGCAGTGATCTGTAGACCCTGGGTAACACAGAAAACTCGATGTAATAAAATCCACACCGATAAACCAGGCAGAATTGTAAAGAATCACTAATAGCAGCAGTTATGATATGGGGGAAAAAAAAGAAGCAAAAAAAAAAAAAATCACCTGTCTGATCTTGAGATTTGTTTCTCCATCTAGATTTGATGTCTCAATGTAGCACATTCCTTGAGGTTCACTACAATAAACAGCACCATTATGAAAAAAATTGATATTTTAATACACCATGAAGATATATGGCTCCCCCAGTAGAATACTTTACAGTTTACTGAAAAATATAAGAAATACAGTAATATGAACTTATACTTTTCAAAAGTCTGGGATCAGTAAGGTTTTTTTAAACAATTATTTAGCAAAGACATTAAATTGATCAAAGTGACAGCAAAGACATTAATAATGTTACAAAATATTTATATTTAATAAATGCTATTAATTTGTGCTTTCTATTCAAAGAATCCTGAAAAAATATTTTTCATAAAGATATAAAGCAGCACAATTTTTTAATCTGTGATTTTAATAAATGTTTCTTGAGCAGCAAATGAGTTCTGAAAAAAATATTTCAAGAATAAAAAAAATTGTACTGACCCCAAATTTTTGAACAATAGTGTATCTTAAAAGAAATTAGCACAACTAAGCCACTTTAATAAAACATGAAAATCATGTAAAACAGCTAAAAATTTGTATCTAATGTATTTCAAGTTTCATACATAATAACTAAAGAAAGTTTGTTTACATCGAATAAAACCACAGCTAAATGAAGCCCCATAATCAAAGATGCCTTATTTCCAGAGCTACCTCAGTTTTCTATTAAAATTGTATTGCTATTATTTACTTCACTGAGGGAAGTCCACTGGGCAGCATATTTCCCCCAAACTGCATAAAACATTTTAGTACTTGGTCTAAAGATTTTAACACATCTCTCTAATGGCTCTCATTCTTCGTTTTGCACACACATTAGGAAACCTTCACTCAATGCATCTTTGTTTATGGCCATACATTCTGCTGTTTTTATTTTTAGTGACATCTTCCACATACAACAAAGGAAAGATGGAGCACACCAGACAAATGAACATTGAGTGTTAATGCTGAGAAGAGCAAAAGCAGGACAGCGAGCTCACAGGGCCAAAGCTGTTACACACCTCCCTACTTTAATAAATGATAGCGGGCGTGATCAGAAAAGATGGTCCTCATACTTAAAATAAAATATATTAGAAAAGTATGCTATGCTTTGGGTCTATATAAAACAGAAATGGATGTCAATACTCATTTCTTGTATTTAGTTGTCAAAAATGTAACAAATCCTCACCAAAACACCTGTTTATCTTGGAGTGAAAAAAAAACCTTCCCATAGATTCAGTATTGAACAATGTGATTTACTATAAAAGGTTTATTACAATACTGTACATTGTGTTAATGTGACTGCATGCAGAGTCTGAGCTCTTGCTAAAGCCATGCACTGTTCCAACAGCTTTGACATTCACAGTCACTCAATGGTTCTTTTCTCCAGCTGTGTTAGAGAAGCGCTTTGTTTTTCCTATGTGTACAAGCTTAAGCATCTTCAGAACAAAGCATAGGTCTGTAATACATGACTCTACGGTTATAAAGAAGGGCTTCATCAGTATTTTCTGCTGGGAGTTAAACAGAGTTGTCCTCTGAGAAATTTGTCCACTGTCAACCCATTTTTAGTTTTCGAATATAAAAATCTCATGACAAAAGGATGGTCCAACAATAGTGCAAGAGAGGTATTAATCAAACTGGTCCTTTTACTGCACAATTATCAGACATACTGTATAGTGTGGCTGAGCAATTTGTTGAACAAGATATATTCAGGATCATTATGCTGGTGATACAAAATAAAACCACTTTGAATAAAACATTGATTTAAATGTGATTTAAAAAAATGTATTTAGCCATTACGTTTCTGGAAAATTCGTTTCCATATTAGTTCTAAAATTAGTTTTAGTATTTAAGTATGAGCCTTTAGAATTTTTAATTCGATTTTAATGAATCACTGACAACTTCAATAGCAAAATGGTATTAGAATTCGTAAGTTCAATTAATTTCACTGAATCAGTTTCAAAGGCTATAAGATGTTAATCTTAATGTTTTAATAACGTAATTTTTGAATGCAGACAAAAAAATGTGTATCACCCAGCGATATCTATCAGATCACAGCTAAAAAAATGGCATAACCAAGACTAAACATAGGATGCAAAAACACAAATGGAGAGATCGAAATATTAAAGTAACAGATTTGCTCCACCTGTGTACCCCCTGCCCCCTTCCCAACTAGCCCGCATGCAAACCGGAGCTGTTCCTGACCTGGACGACAGAATGATGAGGTCGGCCGGGAGGTGATCTCCATTGGCTGCTCGGACTACCTCCCCTACCGACACCTTAATTACCCAGCAGCCCCCACGCAAGGAGAATGACACGAGTGAAGTCGGGAGAAGGTTGTTCATCACATGATGTGGGAGGGGAGGGTGAAAGGTGGAGATGAGAGGAGGGAAAGGACATAAGATGGGTAGAGGAGGAAGAGCACACACAACAAGGGAAGAGAGACACAAACGTTTAATCTTCACAGAGGAAAAAACACAATGCCCACTGCTCAAAATCCACCCAAGCCAGGCTAAACCAAGAGTAAAGTAAATGCTTTCAGAATTAATATTTGATGACAAATTATTGAAATCTATGGCTGACATAAGCATCTGTAACATCCCAGAACTTTGGGACAACTTAAAGCCTGGCTGACAAATGAATTTTGACAGTGAAGAGTCAATATTAATCAATAAGCAAACATCCACTAAAGGAAGTGTTGATTTTGACTTTATTTCTATTAAAAAATAACTCGCATACAAATTAAACTTGTGCCATTTATTCACCTCCTTTCATAAAACCCCTATAAGGTTTGGGCTTTGAACAAAAAAAGGCGAGTAAACTACGGCAGAATTTTAAATTTTGGGTGAACTAGTCATTTAATCCTTCATCCTTTGTGGATTCAGATAACATTTATATTACTACAACCACTAACCGATACTATTTGTAACGTCACTGCATTGATTTGGGGCCTTGTTTCAGGGTTATTTGTTATAAGCCCGTTAATCATCACTTCCTTTGGGTGTTGAGTGTGAGTCAGGGGCAAAAGGATGGACAAGTTCCCTTCTGATGACGTAGATTCGTCTACCTGGACGACAGCAGTATAACATCTGCTGGTATGAAATCTTTGCCATTAACTTTAACTATGTCTCCAACCACAACCTGTAAAACACAAACTAGTTATCAGTTCCAAAACTTTATAGCAAACTAGCAGCCACTGGCGAGAATAGAGAAATAACATCTGGCTGACATTGCCCAGAACTATAAATTTCATATTAAGAAAGTACTTCGATCCATAAGCCTTCTTTTGAGACTAGCATTTAAAATGAGGCCATTTAATCAAAAGTATTATCTGTGATATCCACAAATAAACAATTTCTCTTTTTGGATTTGCATTTGTAATCATCTTATTAGCCATAATCCAGTAGAAGCGGGAGAGGCTGCTTCATAGTTGCTATTTTGAATCAAAGTGATGAGCTACTTAAATATGCAGGAGTTGATATACTATTTATAAGTATTGAAAATTAATTATTCATACTGTACAATATTTGCTTTTGCTTTCACCTTATAATAATGGACTGTATGTTTCTGTCAGGGTAATTAATGCTACTCTCTACTAAAACATTGAAAAGCTGCTCTGTGTCAAGCTTTATTAAGATCTCTATGAAGACTGCATGTTAGCTGCGGCCTGGTAAACAACTCTATCTTTACCTAAAGGATTGAGTCGGGAATCAAAAAAAGAAAAAGAGCTGCGAGGGAAGTACCCTCTTAAGACAACACCAAAGTATCTGTTTCAACCCAAACCTAGTGGGCAACACCAGTGGGCATCTTTTATGCATACTCATTTCTCACTCCATTTCTAAGAGTATGTCAACTTATTTTCATGCTGGAACTTGCACAAAGTATGAGAAACAGCATCTGCTGCAGTACCTTCTCCCAGTGGACAATCTCCCAAGCGCCGTTCCTCAACACTACAAGAGAGAGAAAGATCACCGTAACAGAGAAGATCCATAGACTAATCCACAGAATACAGAATAATACCCCATGATATAAAAATGCAGATATATACACACATTTAAAGTTGACTGTCTGCTTCTTGAAAGAGAAAGTTATGAAAGTGACTAATTACTAAATGCTGACTCATCCTGTGCTTATGGCTGTGTCCAATTTTTTGGCAAATCTAATTTAGAAGGGTAGCATCTAACAAGTAAATCACAGCCAAAAGCTGAATGACAAAATTCATGAGAGTTATTTAAGTCCCACCTCATCTTTGTTTCAACAAAAATACTCCAAATCAGGGAAGAAAATCTAATCAGACAAATGTATTGGTTTTATAAAGACAAACAGTGAACAAACAAAAATCTTACCTTGTGTCTCTTTCTTGTTAACAACACTATCAGCATTGTGACGTTTCTGAAAAAAATAAAAAAAATAAAAATATTAATCAAATGAGCCAAATTAATTAGATGGATGTACTTTATTTTATGGGTTGTATTACTTTCTTTCAGATGTGCACTATAGAAGAATATTGACACACATATGCACACATTAATATCAGAAAAATATAAATACCGCATGCACACAAAATAATTAGAGAGAAAAATCCTTTTAGTAAATAAAATACAATTTCTTTATATATGTGAGTGATGTTTTACATGTTTAATGACCAATAAAACTGTGCTTAATCAGATGTTTGTCTATTGAAGTACTCTTCTCTGTCCCAGACTACAAGAGCGGTTTGATCTGCTCTTATCGAGAACCATTTTGAGTGAGAGTGATCTGAAAACACTGATTAGCCTCTAAAAGCTCTAAATCTAAACCCATCTCTAGTGCTCTCTGGTTGCCTAATTATCCTCCCGGTTAACAGTAAAATATGTTCAAAGCACTTTTGTTTTTCCGGGACGAATGGTTTATGTGCTGTTAGGCACAATGGACATTCATAAGACAGCATGAGAGAAACCTGAATAACTTAAAATGATGATACTATGCTAAGAGTGCCATGAGCACCAGTTAAATAAATCCATATTATATGTATAAAATAAAGCAGTTTATTTGTTTACAGACAAAATGAAAAAGTGAAAAGTGACAAAGTGACGTGACATATAGCCAAGTATGGTGACTCATACTCAGAATTAGTGCTCTGGGGCTTTCGGTACGGTGCACGTGTGTACCGAATGACCGAATGCAATATTTTGTGTGCGGAACAAAGGTACATTTTTGTGTTTGCAAACGAACATATTAAGTGGCGGAAGTCTCCGCGTTCAGCGCAAATCCCGCCCTGCAGCTGATTCTAATAAGGCCGGTGACACCCTGGCTGCGTGGCGTGAGCGTGGCTTTCTGCTGTGTGTCATTTGCGTGATGGCTGCTTCGCATTTTCTGTGTCTTTACACACCAGAATCGTGCCTGACGCGGCGCTGGCGTGCTGCTGCTACTTTAGGTGACATAGAGGCAGGCTGCCGACAGACCAGGATCTTGTCTTAACGACAATAATATCTATACTTCATGTTGAGCATAAATATAAAACCTACTGATAAAGGAAACCGTCAACAGTATTGATGGCAAAATAGACTATGTTTGATAGGTGCAATATGCCAGTGTGTCACCGGCCTAAGGTTTTCAAAAGGCATCACGTGACTGTGAACATCACTACAACTAGGAAAAAAAAACAATTGTAATTCAAACGCAGCTCCCGTCAGCATTTAAACAGACCTTTGCTTCCAATCGGTCCAACACAATAACGAAATCTGAGCAGGTCTAAAAACTGAAACTGCTGATGCTGCACTTTACACTTTGTAAAAGTTATATATTTTTTTAAATATGAGCAGGCCTACAAGCTGGGATTGGTAATGCTGCACTGTAATCATAGTTATTTATTTATATTTTTCATTATATTTTATTATATGATATTGGTTTGAGACTGAGAGTATTTTATTTAGTGGAGAACTTTGCAGCTGTATTTTATTTCTTATTCCTTTTTTATTTTATATATATTTTATTAAGAAGTATTTTAAAAAAAGTGTAAACAAATTGTTAAAAAAAGTTTATAGCAATAAACAGCCTGCAGTTTAATGTTTGCATTTCTTTCCCTTACTGTACCGAAAATGAACCGAACAGTGACTTTAAAACCGAGGTACGTACCGAACCGTGATTTTTGCATACCGTTACACCCCTAGTAAACACACACACATACACACACACACACATACACACACACACACTGTGAACACACACCCGGAGCAGGGGGCAGCCATTTATGCTGCAGTGCCTGGGGAGCAGTTGGGGGTTTGGTGCCTTGCTCAAGGGCACCTCAGTCGTGGTATTGACGGCCTGAGACTCAAACCCACAACCTTAGGGTTAGGAGTCAAACTCTCTAACCACTAAGCCACGACTTCCCCTTTTTTTTTTTTTTTACGTTCTCTAATGAAGTTTTATGTAATGTTGCTACTGACTATGTCCAAATGTAATGTTTAAATATACACAATTTATAAAAAATATTGCCTATAAACTTTGCATCATAATGGGAAGTCGTGGCCTAATAGAGAGTTGGACTCCCAATCAAAGGGTTGTGAGGTCGAGTCTCGGGCCAGCAGGAATTATAGGTGGGGGGAGTGCATGTACAGTTCTCTCTCCACCTTCAATACCATGACTTAGGTGTCCTTGAGCAAGGCATCGAACCCCCAACTGCTCCCCGGGCGTCGCAGCATAAATGGCTGCCCACTGCTCCGGGTGTGTGTTCACAGTGTGTGTGTGTGTGTTCACTGCTCTGTGTGTGTGCACCTTGGATGGGTTAAATGCAGAGCATGAATTCTGAGTATGGGTCACCATACTTGGCTGAATGTCACGTCACTTTCACTTTCATAAAAAAACAAAAATAACTGCAGGCTCCCATAACATGGAGGTTGCATCTCTCCAGCCTTTCTATATAGTCTTTTTCCTCCTCCCATTTCTCTCAAATTGATATTGGATTAAAATAACATTAAATATGACAAACAGACACATTCATATTACTGGAGACCTTATTGAGCGGCCCATGTCACATGACCTCTGCAGGAGAAAGAAAAAGTTAGACCGCTCTCAGATCCCATTTATCATCCAAATCTCTCTTTCTCCTCACTCTCTCCTATCTCCTTCCTTTTTCCTTCACCTCAACATAAAGCAGAGATCAGGCTCTGTGGAGGGAAGTAATGATTTGATTACGCATCTAATCTAAACGATGGCTTGCCTGCAGTGAACATGGGAGCAAGAGGAAGGATGATATTTAACAGTACAAAACGGCCCCAAAGGTAAGAGGAGACAGTTGTTTGGATTTGTGGTAAGATGCAGCACCAAATCCCAGATGGATTAGTGGAATACAGTGGGGTGCAGCTGATAAGCAGGCCAATATGTGGAGAGCACTGGCACATCACCTCTTTGTTAGACTCTGTCTTTGTTGGGTGCTGGATTATGACGAGTTATGGATTATACTGAGCCTGCTGGCTTCTTTTGAAACTTACACACACACACACACACACACACACTAGTGGTCGACCGATTTGTGTTTTTTGATACATCAGTTAAATGGAAAAAAAAAGAAAAAAGTAGTGTGAACATTCAGCAAAATATCTGCTTTGTGTTTGAAAGCCAGTAATTCAGGTTTGAAACAACATGAGCGTGAGTAAATTAATTAAATTAGCTCATTTTCTGGTGAACTTCCTTTAAATACAAAAACAAGCCATCAAAGTCTAACAAAGAAAAGCTAACACTGAGTAACAAGAGAAGCCTTTCTCTCACCTCATGGGACGCCTCTAAAATTTGAGTTGGTTTTTACTTGAAGGGAAAAAAAAAGCCTCCACTCACAGTATGACCGTAGAGACGCGAGTTTATACATATGACCTTCACATCCAGGGCTAGACTTGCCTTTCAGACCTGAATAACACATCAGAAACCCATATAAAGTGCTGAGCCGGTCATTCTGACCACAGCATCCAGTGTGATGTGATCGGATGGCTGTCCAGAGGGAGCCGAGAGATCAGGCTCTGATTTCAGGGTCACAGCACTATGGTGGATCCATTTGGGCTGGCGGTTTTATCTCACTGTTCACTCCTCTATGTAAATTTCTATGTAAAAAGGTCTTGGAATTCATTTACATGGCAAATAAGATGAGATTCAGGTCAGGAAAAAGAGTGTCGGCTAATGGGAGTGAGATGCATTCTGCCGTGTACACGATCACCAGAGAGTGAGATTGAATTATCAGGAAGAGTAAAAGAGGTAAACGTGAACGCAGTCTAAAAACTGACTCAGATAATATAACAGCTGTGAAGGGCAAGAGAGGATAAAACCTACAGCAAACACGAATGCACTGCAAGAGAGTTCTCTCTCATTAATCACTCATTAAAAACCATCCCAACTGCCAATGATAAAAGAGTTAACTGAAAAATGCGAGTGATCTGCACAAAGTTCACATGCATTTAACTCTATAGTGTTGTCACGATACAAAAATCATGACTGCGATACGATAACGGACTAAAATATCTTGAAACTACTACTGAACAAAGCTAACTTTGCTTCCATTGCTCCTGTAAATAAAACTTGGTTCTCGTGAGACTTACTTTTTCTCACCTACATCATCCGATGTAACGTCACTCTTACATGTACGCACATACCAGTTAGCAGAAGCTAAAAAGCTAAAACCTCTGAATGGCATTAACTCGTGAAAGATCTGAATTCGTGATTGCATGCTGTCTGACAGAGGCGCGAGTACCGCACAAGCTCTTTTTCAAGGTTTATTGTACTTAACTAATTTTTTTTAAATCAAGTTTGCTTTTGCTCATTCATGCATGTTTCTTATCCACTTTTAAACTGCTTACGTTTTTAGCAGTCCTGTGTTGCACAGATATATAAAGTTTGGCACGGCCAGTGTTCATGCAGGGAATGAAAGCAGAACGCTGCATGCACACGGTCCTGCTCAGAAAATACGGCTCTATATAAAATACATTCTTAAAGTACCAGTACTAGTAAAATGCGGAATCAGGGTTTTGCAATACCTCTTTAGCACGATATACCATGCAACACTTATTTACTCTGTAAGCTACTAGAACAGATCACATATAGAAATGAATGCTCTCACCAGGTCTTCTATAACCTCCTTCACTGCTGCCACCAATAGGATGAAGAGTAACGGCACCAGCGTTGTCCACCGCCCTGTCGGTGACACATCAGGGATTTGCTGAAGAGAAAAAATATAGAAAAATAACAGAAGAGCAACATCAAACCAAGAACATCCAAACGTTACACAAATCTTGTCATCTAAAGGGCATGAATAAAAATACAAATTAATTAAAAGTCCAGCAGAGCATTTAAACATATGACCTCATGAAAAACACTCAGGGGGGTTGATAAACTGCTTTCGTTTTGTTTCCAAGCAATCATAACACAGCCTGAAGGTCTAGATCCCTGGTGGTGTTAGGATTTATCACCAGGAGGTCAAGAAAGCAACCTAAGGGAATGGCAATAACCATCAGAAAGTCAGCAGCAGTGACTCTGATGGATGTTTAGAAGTCGCCATGTGACATATCTGTCTACTGTGCTGAAGAGATCAGCTTAGACTAGCATAAATTTCCAAACTGGTTCAGGCTGGTTAGGTGCCGCTCCAGGTAGCGAAAGGGCCCTCAAGCTTATATGTAATTCACATTTACATTTAATATTTTATCCAAAGCGACTTCCAAATGAGAACAATAGAAGCAGTCAGGTCAACAAGAGAACAACAACAGTATAAAAGTGCCATGACAAGTCTCAGTGAGTCTAGTACAGAACGAATAGCCAGTGCTGGCGAAAAAGATGAGAAATTCACACCACTACTACTTGATTAAACTTCTAAAATTTCTCTCCTGATTCTGGCAAAACTCACAGAGCTTACATAATATCATGAAGTGGCTCGTCTTTGGAACGTGCCCCATCAGATAAAGTGTCAGAGCTGTGACAGGTTCAGACAGAGGCCAACAATGCAAAGACATACAATAGGAAACCCGAAACGGATTCCTTTTAACCTGATGCCAACACTTTCCCTTCTGTGTTACGTTTCACTTAAACAGGAGAGTATGCTCACAACCAAACCACAGTGGCATAGAAAACCAGAGCAGTCGATCAGAGGAACCTGGCTGTCAGCATCAAAACGTCTTGTTCACTATGACATCATATCCAGAGGCAGCACTCTGTTAGTGTGATGGAAGTGATATAAAAATCAGATGGTCACCTTGGCCCCCTTGATGCCTTAGCAAACCCAACCCTCCCGTTTTTCTCGTTCACAACATGACTGTGCATTTCTAGGTCACCTCATTGACGGTGGTGTAATGAAGATACACAGAACCTGTGCGTCGAAGCCACTTTACTCTCTCTGTTCTACTCTCCTGTAACACAGTTTCTCTTCATCTACCTTTCTCCCAGTCATCGATTGAGCTACATTAAAACAGAGGCGCTAATTGAATGTGCGGTGCATCCACAGGGTCACGCCGGGTTGCTCGGTGGTGGAGTAATTGTACCTTCTGTCTCTAAAAGAACAGCATGTTTATAACATCGGAAACCCTTGGTGACGGCAGCGTCTGGTAATTACACAGAAGCAGTGCAACCAAAATCTGTTTAAGGTTCAAAAGCAATATAAACAGTTCACAACTGTTCAAAAGTTTGGGGTCAATAAGATTTTTTAAATGTTTTTTGAAGAAGCTTCTTATGCTCACAAAAGGCAGCATTTATTTGATCATAAACAGTAAAAATTGAAATATTGCAGAATATTTTTATTTATTTGAATTGACTACTATTTTAACAATTTTTTTTCTAAATGTAATTTATTTCTGTAATGGCAAAGCTGAATTTTTAACAACCATAACACCAGTCTTCAGTGTCACATGATCCTTCAGAAATCAATCTAATATGCGGATTTGCTGCTCAAAAAACATTTCTTATTATTATTATTAATGCTGAAAACCGTTGTGCTGCTTAACATTTTTTGGGGAAACGGATACATGTTCACCACCACATTTGATTAATTTAATGCATCCTTTAAGAATAAGAAGTATTAAATTATTTCAAAAGACTCAAAACATTTGAAACTTCAGTACTCAAAGAGGGAATATGCTGACCTTGTGGAACAAAGTATCGTTTGTGTTTTCATACTTATGTAATACTGAGGTTTTCACACTTGGTTTGAATGACTTGTCTGAGTTTGATTCCACCCTACTCTGCTATCAGTCCTATCTACTTAAGAAACCTGGTATCGAGGTTCAGGGAATCCGCAGACAGATGTTTATCTGTGACCGTGAGAGCTGACAGTCCTAATCTCTTTAGCTTGTCATCAGTATTCCTGCCCTGGGGGAGGAAGGTTAGACACTGACACTGAAGACACTAACGTCTTACCTGCAGAAGTGCGATGAACAAGAAAAAGGAATTTGCTGCTCTTCTGAACTGAGAGTACAGGAACCGAGGCAGGAAGGTGAGGAAATTGTACTTTGCAGTGCTGCAGAGAAAAGAGGACCAGAAGTCAGAAATGTGGTTACATCAAGAATGACCACAATATAAATCCACCTGACATCATCTGCAAACTGGTCTGACTAAGTTTATCATCCATTTGTTTCTAAGTTTTCAAATGTTAGTTGGTCACTATAATAAAAAGTGATATTGAGAACCAGGAAGCATAACCATGATCACCAGCATGAATCAAACTTCCTCTCTCTTGCCACATTCAGTTCAAAGCCCCAGTGTCAGGCTCAGTGCCAGCCTGAGACTCAAGCACAAATGCACAGAGTGAGTGATGGAGAGAGGCAGTTAATGACCATAAAGAACAGCTATGTTTCAGGAAGAGAGAGAGACTGGGCTGCAAAGAGCTCTGAGTTTGAGTGAACTACGGTAGGAGCTTGCCAGAGCCTCCATCTCTCAAGACTGCCGACTGATTTACGCTCACATTAGGCCAAAGACAGCGAGGCCACTTCAGACTGAGATAAACGTCCCACCTGCCTCTTTATCCACCCACTTACCAAAAGAACAGCCAACCAAAAAAAACAAAAAACATTTATATCAGAATAGATTAATCTAGATTAAAATGGCTCATTCGAATTCTGCCGACGGCATTCAGAATATGTGTGTTACCCAAATAAAATTGACAAACAGTAAGTATTTGAGAAGGGGTTTATCAAGCTAGATGGTGCATAAGAAAAGGGGCTAATCTCCTGTTTCCAAAATGCACCACAAAGTGCTTGAAAAAGCTGTAAACTATTTACACAATGTTTAAGTTTTTTTCAAGTTTAAAGGTGTCAAGGTACAGATATATATATATCTATCAAAAAATATATCTGGTGTCTGAATAATTTTTGGTTTGACAGTTAAAACTAAGCAATTCAGTCAAGAGCAGTAAGTGATTTTCATTTTTTTTTGGATTAACATTACAGCAGCCAGTCGCTAAATTAGGCGCGGTCACTTTAAGAGACGATGAACGCATCCAATATAATACACATACCATTTTTTCCTCAACTGTTTACTTTCACTTAAGAAATAACTGACAGTTTTTTCGAGCATACTTTTATGTATGTATTTGTCGGCACAAGAGCAAAAATAAGGCTAAGGCTTAAAAAGACGTGAAAAAGATAAGCTTTCGTGACGATGCGCAGCAGTGGCCTGTCAACTGTCCTGATTATCTTTTTAGGCTGGCCTCAGCCAGTCGGTTATATAAAATATCAAGGTGAAAGTCATCATAGCTTGCTTAGTATAGACCCAGCTCCCAACACAACTTTGAGAATAGATTAACGGCGATATTTTTTTTTATCGCCCGATAAGAGTCTCGCGTTAACGCAGGACGTTAACGGCGATAACGGCCCACCACTAATTATAATATTATATAATAAATATACCAATACAATATTCACAGCTATCAAAAAAGCTTTTTAATCAGAATACATTCAAAAAAATCATTAAAGGAGCTATGTGGAGGTTTTTACTGAAAAAAATCTTTAAGATAGAGTTTTAATTTGTACATGTATGAGCCAACCATGATGTAAAAAAAAGAATGTCACCTCGACTGTCCACCACAGCTGCCTCTATCAGCCTGTAGGCTCAATTGTGTGTGGAGGAGTCGGGACCGAATTGGCGCGAAAATTCACTAAATGTGACGTCACGCGCGTTCTCGTCTACTTGGGCTTACAACCGTATGGCACGCCAGCCATTATAGTAAGCAGCGGCAATAGTGTTTTCAGATGGACTCTGTGGATGGAAAGGAGCGACCAGCCTCCGGCAGAACAATTCAGACACCCACGGACACTCCTCGTAAGTAAAAAAACAAAAACAAAAAACGTATCTAGTGTGGCAAAAAGAGAGAGCGACCGGCGTCAGTGGTTCCTGCGGCAACCCTGGTTGATGTGGTCATGCTCGTACGAGCGTGCACACTGAGAACGAGCATGAGACTGGCTGCAGTTCCTCTAACGGTTAGAAATTTCAGAACCTACACAATGCTCCTTTAATGACTAATGACTCATGTTAAAGTAAAATAAACTACAATATGTGCAATACAATGCACCACCCTGGAGAGACTGAGACAATCTGTGAAGGTTTTAACATGGAAAGTGATACGAGTCCTCTCACTGTCTCGATGTTTCACTGATCCAGTCTTCACAGAGATCCTTATCAAACCACGGCACACAGTAGCACAGCAATTATCAGCACAGAAAGTTCTGTCAGGAGCCTGTCGTTCTCACTTTTCTCCACTTTTGCTTGACTAGTTTTCAGCTTTTGTTCAGTGTAGGAGCGTGAGGTAGCTAACTGCAGCTAGCAGCTGCTCTTACGGTTCTTCAGATAAAGAAATGCATTTCCACGTTGCGAGTAAGAGTGAAATATGACATCTCCATCTGGCCTCATACTTATCTAGCACACATATTTTGACCTTTTTCCTAAATCTACAATAAAATGGGTACAAAAAAAAAATATCTCGGGGACAAATATAATAATAATAAAAAAACAACCACTAGCAGCAATCACAAATAACATTCTACCTTCATAGTAACATGCAAGCATCCACTCAAAACACCTTAGCAACTGCATAGCAATGGTACAGAGTTTTACTAAGTTTTGGACCATTAAGCACCATTCAAGTTTTCCAGTTTTAGAGCTATAGTTACATTTATAAAATGAATCATTATATTTCTTTAGAAATTTCTTTATTTAACATGGTTGGTAATGTAAAGCTCATTTAACAAGAATAATAAGTATTTTGATGGATGTTGCAAACACCACATGATGTGCTTTCTCATGGCGGTGCAGAGAGAGCTGACCTGCGTCTCTCCTTCCATTTCCTCTACACGACCCCAGAAACCAGATCTAGGTCTGCTTCTAGACCTCAGCTGGCTGCTTAACCCACACGCTCCACTCGTTTAGCACTACTTAGAGTCATCATGCTTTTAAACAAACATGTATCGCACACGAGGGCTTCGGGACGCTGGCTCATCAGGCAGTCAGTCACTGGGGTGACTAGTGTAAATGCTCATCAAAATGAACCTCAGGGTTCAGCCACGTACTGTTAATAATTTTAATGGAGAGACGGTTGTGGCATTGTTGGTGGTGGAATATTTACAAATGCATCAACAGCTGTTTTGTCTTCCGAAGGCACACAGTGTGAAGAGCAAACATGCTTTTTTTTGTTTTTTTGGTGTTAGGATATGTTAATAATATTTGTTTGCCTCAGGTGTAAATTTGTGTAATTTATTTTAACTTAGCATGCGCACTATTCCCAACTCTGCAATGTTGGGTTTGTTCAGATAAAGCAAATGTCAGTATTTTGTTCAAGTGATCCCTCTTCCTTGTAGACTGGTTTGCTAGTTCTGATTGTACAGTACAACGGCAATGCTATGGGTAGTTCGGTATCATCTCTGATAGGAAAGATCTACTGAGGGTAACAACTTGAAGTTGACCTACCGTTCATTTCAGCAACACAATGGACTATGTATATTAAAGGTGTACTAATCAATATTTGAAAAACACTTTGATGCTTTCAGTGTTGGACTGAGTCCTGAAACGTACTCGCTGCCAATCAGCAGTAAGGGGCGTGTCTAGTAACGATAGGGAGAAGAGAGTGCTCAGTGAGTGCACAGGATGGGTATTAGCAGATCGACTACAGTCATTTAAAAAAAAGGAATATTTTGGAGGAACAAAACATTAAAAAGAAGGTCAGGCAATAGGAAGGACCTTAATCTAACACACACAGCTCTCAAAACACTCCATTATATAGTATTTGGCAATAAAGAAGTTAAATGTACCATATAGACATTATTTATCATGCATGACACAAATCATGGTCACTTATGAAAACTACAGTCAATGTTGGTGACCTGTTTTGGCAGCTTAATGGCACAACCACAAGCACATGAACATACAGTACAACTGATGTTTACATAACACAACAGAAAAAAAATCCTTTCAAAATTAAATGTAGAGTTAATAACAGTGGGGGTTATTTTGAATTGTAATAATATTTCAGAAATGTACTGCTGTTTTTACTGTATTTTTTACTGTTTTTACTGTGTTTTTACTGTATTTTAATACATTTAATATTCCAGAAGCAAGGCTACAGAGAAATAGGTGTTCACAGTTGCAGTCGGTATTAACCATAATGGCATGACCTGATAAATGACAAATGTCAACTAAGGCAGTATGTGGAGGTTATCCCATTTACATACAGATATCTATAGAGTAGCAAAACGAGTGGGGAATTCTCATACAAAACTAAATAAATCGATTTTTGAACGTGACTGAAACCCATTACAGCTAAAGCCTGTTTTTTTCTCATGGCAGTTCACGTCTTAAAATATAAACATATAAAAGCAAGCACTCCCAGACTCTCAGACTGTAGGAATGCAAACATTAAACTAAAAGCACAGTCCAGACTTGAGACAGCATGTTGTTCCTCCCTGAATTAATCAGAGGACGGCATTATTAGTGAGTAATTATGCTCCTGTCAGACTGCAGTGGCGGTTATGATCACTAGATGGAACTATCAAATAGATGCTTTTGGGTTTCAGTACTGAAGATCTGCAGTCTGAGTGACATGACACCTGGATGAATGCTCTCTCACTGCAGGGTGGAAGAAAAACCACCAAGAATCACATCAGATTCAATTCACAAACAATACTAAAATGTGTGTCGGTTAAAATCAGTTCAGTTCCCTGATCTTTTTAGGTTGAGTAAATAATTACACAAAAATCCTCCTTAAAGGTAATTCAGAGTGTGATTGAGCAGATATCAGATATTAACTGTATATTAACACCTTCTCTCTGCCTGCCATACATCACTATGAGTCCACGTGTAACTTGGACACAGTGAGACTTTGTGGCAACTGGAACACAGCAACACTTTTTCAAAACCATTTTCATCTATTCATGCAGTACAGTCTGCTCAACAGATTTGTGTTTTAACAGTTTCACTTTTGTTTTTGTGACTTTAGACATGAGTTCTGTTCTGAATCCATCTGAATTGCTGCCTGAGCTACAGTTTGAAAAGTTTGAGGACCGTAAGATTTTTTAAATGCTTTTAAAAAGAAGTGTCTTATGCACACCAAGGCTGCATTTATTTGATAAAACAGCAAAACTGTGAAATAATATTACAATTCAAAATAACTGTTCTCCATTTAAATATATTTTAGGATGCAATTTATTGTTGTGAAGGCAAAGCCGAATCAGCAGCCATAACACCAGTGTCAGTGTCTTACATTCACATGATTTTTCAGAAATCATTCTATTATGCTGATTTGAAGCACAAGAAACATGTTAAAAATAGTTATGCTGCTTAATATTTTAATGAAAACCATGATACATTATTTTTTCAGGATTCTTTAAATGATAATAAAAAGAAAAGAAAAAAAAACTAATCAAAAGAACAGCATGTATTTGAAACCGATTAATTTTTTTTGTAATTCTGTAAAGTTCATAATAAATAAATCAATTCATTGCACTCTTGCTAAATAAAAGTATTAATCATGAGTAGAGCTGCAACAACGCGTCGACGTCATCGATTACGTCGACTACAAAAATACGTCGACGTGCGTGAAATGCGTCGAAGCGTCACACTGTTTGTTTACATCTCGCGTAATGGCATACTGGGAATGGAGAAAGTTGCATTCTATCACAAAAACAGAGACCATTGTTATCAAAAGTATGTGAATACTTTAAACACAGGACAAATAAAATGGCCCTTTGTTCCCTTTGTAAAACCGATATGGTGAACCACGGCAGCACAACTTCGATGCGCGAGCACCTCAGAGGAAAACATCTTGGCGCTCTCCGGTGTTATGGTTTAAATGGTTACCGTGTGATCTGGTGACCAACTTCCTGGTTCAGGTCTGATATTCTTGCACTTGCGGCATTCTGAAAAGTTGAGATGTTTTTAACTCTATGCGGTGCGGACGCACCTTGAAAAAACGAGCGCGTTGCGAGCTCGCTTCCATTATGAGCGCGCTTATCGCGCGTGCCTACATTTGGAAATAACGAACTTGAGCGCGCAATAGATGTGATATGTGAACGGCCCCTTAAAAGACAGCACGCCGCGAGACAACAGTCACAAACCACCGAGCCACCCCGAATCAGCTCCAGATCTCTGGAAACCATGCTAAAGCATAGCAGAACCCTGACTACATTTTATATGGTTTGTGATGCTAAAGAACATTTCATGACGTCTCAGACAACTGTAAATTTATGGCTACTGTGGTTTAATTATAAATGCTATCATAAGCTCATATTTAACATAGTAAAATAATTTTCTTTGCCTCTTATTTATTTTATACTGTAAAAACTTCAACCACATAAGTTGAAAATGAATAAAGGTTGAAATATTATATTAGAAGTTGTACTTATATTTTTTTTGGGTAAAGTTTTATCAATAAATCTCAGTTTTAAATATGTTTTTGTAATCAGTATTTCGCCTGCTTTATCCACCATCTTGGAGTTCATCATCGCTGTGGCCATCATGAAAGTCTGTTCAGCTCTTGTTTGATATTTACTCAATACAAAAAGCACAGGACACGTACCTGACATGATTACTGCAGAACTTGGTAAACTGGGGCTGATTGATAAAAATGAGTCTGGAAACTTCTTGGTCGGCTAGAGAAGTCTTTTCTGATGTGTCTTCTGTCTTTTCATAACCTGAGACAAGAAAAAAAGGGAGAGACAGGGAGGAATAAAGCCAAATGCAATATAAAGCAATAAAAGCATGCAAAAAGAGATCATTTCAATATTATGAAATATCAGCTTTTGCTTTATAAAAGCAACAGCTATCTATAACATACAGATCAGATCTCCCAGCCACTGAAAACAAATGGCCTTTAATAAGATTAGATTAATGATCATCTTTAACAAGTGTCAGACACCGAGGAGCTAAAGACTTGACCTATAACCACTAGAAGCTTTTCTGCAGCATACAGTCAGTAGCTTAGCCCCCAAACACTCAAATTAAAGAAAAACTATTCAATACTCTACAAATAACCAATGTATAACTAAATCAAAAATCTATCTTATTAAATAATAATAATAATAATAATAATAAAAAAACACATAAATCTTGTAAATCTAAATGTTAATATATATATCCTGTTCCCTAGAGTTCAGATCTCCAGGTAGATTAAGTCATTATTTGAGCTGGTGACAGTCAGTGGAAAAAGAAATGTGAGATATTACAGGCACACTGAGCCCAAGGGAACAGATGAGGGAAAGCAGGAGATCTCAAAAAGATTCACCTGCAGGCACACACACACACACACACACACACACACACAGTCTATTACAGGCCACGCTTTAACTGGCTTAAGGTAATACAGTTTGCAACAACCATACAACTTAGAAACTTCCAACAAATACTTATTCACATTAAATTAGTCCAATTAATCCAAATTAATTAACCATGACTGAAAAAAGTTGATTGTCCAACAATTTGAAAAATTCTAATAAAAATGGTGGTCAAATAAATACAGCTATCAATCCAAACCAAAAGTGAAAATTTCAAATCATTATTGTTTAAATCATCACTATCGTCATTTATGGGTGAACTATTCCTTTACAAAAAAGAAAAAGAAAAGAAGAAACAGAAACACCCTTATCCCTGCTTGTTTTATCAGAACAATCTGGGCAAGGTGAGAGTGCACGCTGTAAAATGATCATCAGTGAAGGGCGTGCTGGTGAAACATAACTTGACAACAGACATGTTTCACCTAAACAGAACAGACTAATTGTTGAAGAAGATTAACAACATCCTACCTGAAGGGAGTTTCCCTTTACAAAGCTGGTTTACCGGTTCCTCGTATTTAACATTTGCACTAACACAACAAGGCCAAAGCTGTGAGACTGAATGCTTCACCTTCTGAACATTTCTGTGGCATACTAAACAAAGAGGTCAAGGCTAAAAGCTTGAACATATTTTTAAAGGTTTTTTTGTGTGAGCAAGCAAAAAATAAATGAATAAATAGCGAAAAAGGAAGTAAGATCTAGACACTATAGAGGTTAAACATAACCTCAATGCTGGAAGTGATGAGGACACTGAGGAAGTGAGACCTGCAAGTGTAGCTGTATGTGAGATAGAGGGTGGGTTTACTTCACTAGACTTTGGAGAGGAAACTGAGGATTTTTTTTCTGTAATCTTTTGGTTTACATTTTGTTTTCAGTTGATATGTGAACTAAACTTTACTAAACTTTTTTAATGCAAGCTTACCATCCGATAATCAAATATGTGTGTAGCTATTTTTATATGAAAATCCCAGCTTTCAAATTCTGATAACGTGATCACTAAATCAAACAATATACTATTATATAAACCAGTATAAATACATAAAACATACACAGAGTCACATATATAAAAAAGTAAATGAAACCTTCTCCCTTGTGCATGCAAGCTTAAGAATAAGATCCAGCTTGAGTGCATCTAGATCCACACAATGCCCTTCTCAGTGAAATGACTCTCCATGTGTAAACACAACAGCCCCATTCATGACCGAGCTCGATAAATAATTTATAGTTGCACTGATAAATAATGCAGATGGCACATGGTGAATTGGCTACACTCATCTGAGGAACACTGTTATTAAAACAACAGCAGGAAGCAATAGGAGAATGAGAAAACCAAAAGATTAAACATTTAAAACTGAGCACCTATCAGAAAATGATGCGCTGTCAGTGCCCCCCTTTACTTTGGACTTCTTGATTCAATTAAAATCAAATGACCATAAAACTCTGTTGTTAGGCCTAAATCCAATTTACTAGCCTGAGGATGCAGAACCCAAAACCATGAATGCACTGTTTGTTTTTAACAGCCGGAAGTGTGACATGAGCACATATTCATCGTCAATGAGCAATTCAACGAATTTGGGGAGTTAACCTCTGTTTCTTTAAAGGCAAAAAATTGCTAAATTTTTTGAGCATGCTGGCTCAATCAGTGGTATGAGTCACAGGAACCATGGAATACAAGAGGAGTGTTCGAAAGAAAAATGTTTGCAAGTTCATGTTGAAAATTCTTCACATTTATCTTTAAGTAACTGTCAGAGTCTGAGCCGCTATCTTCTGATTTAAAGATTTTCTGAGATGTTGTCTTGCAAACACAAGTGTGTTGTTGTGTGCAGCCATCTGCAGTGATGCAGTGCACCCAATGACACGTTACAGGAAGTAAGCATACACAAAAAGACACGACAAGACAAAACAAACAAGTTTTTCAGGAACAAATATACCCACTCCACTAGATAACATCAATTCTGCTTTATAATGGAATGCTGAGTGGTATATCCAAAAATCGTAAAAAAAAAAATATATATATATATATATTATATACATATATACATACACACACATAAAAATGCATATCATCATTTCTTAATTTTAAACCAAACTTATATTGGGATTTAAGACCTTTGACCTTTGTCTGAGCTCTAAACCGAAATCTGCAGTGACTGATCGGCTCAACGGCGCAGCCCTCATTGCTGCACAGACAACAGGTGAAGCAGGCACCACAGAAATAAATAAACAGTCATGCAGACTCCATGCTTTTGGGGGTTACTACCGAGCCGCAACCCCATACCCCCCCCCCCCCCCCCCTTCGTGAAGCCAACAAGGAAGTGACTAAAACTTCAATTCATCGACTGGCCGTTTGAGGCTGGCTACAAAAGGGAGTCCATCCCATACACTCCCCATGTTAAAATTTCCAACTTTATAGCAGAAAAAAACATGTTTACAGCCTTGTGCAAAAAATGATTTTGGTCTATATAGCTAATTTTGCCGTTCATGACAACTGTGAGGGGAGTGAATTTTTTTTATAACTGCCGTCAGCAACCAGCTCACACCTTTTTGCTCATTTTCGATTTTCCAGAAGTGACGTGTGGTGACCCGCTGCCAAGATGGCGATGGCCCACTCTGCACACTTTGAGCTTCAGAAACGCTCTACAGGATTCTACGGATGACGTCACGGACAATACGTCCATGTTTTTATACAGTCTATGGTTACTACACATTTACCCAGCTTATTAGAGACATGCAAGACTCAGATGATATGAAAACATTCATCCTCATGCTTTAGTGCATCCTTTGTTGCTCTGCGATTCTGAGTCAACTGATATGTCATATTTCCAACCATGAGAATGAATAAAAAAATAAATAAAAAAAAACACTGATAGGAAGACAAGGAGAGAAAAATCACAGACATGAATCATTCATCTAAGAGCCATGATTCACAATATGTGTAATGACGTGCTGAGGGCAGCAGCTGATGGGGGAGGCTGTAGTGATCAAGGCCAAGGGTTTTCAATTAAGCAAGATTTAAGGGATTATTAACACAATTCTGTTTGCTCTTTAGGGCTGAAAGAGTCTGGCTCAAACTGGAGGGATTTCCCTGCTGAGACAGAGGGCGTAGTACAGTGGGCAGTGGGGCGGAAAGGATGGAGAGCTGAGGAGATACATGACATACAGCAGCAGAGACGAAAACGTGAAAAGAGGAATCCCGAATGGCACGGACACACGTGTGGTATGAGTCAGGAGGCTAACGGGTGACCAGAGGCTCAGATCTCAATGCTCTCTCACATTTGGAGTTTGATGTTACAGAGTTAAATGAGAAGGGAGGTCCAAGACTAAGAAAATGCCAGAAGTTGGCACATTTTGGTCAAACTGTCATGAAAAATAAATTAAATGAAAATTGTGTTTTTAAGATCTTTTTTTTCTTGACATATTGCTACCAGCAATACCCTAGCGGAAACTTGAATTCTCATATAACAAACACAGCTTCCAGATATTGCAGTTTACTTAGGAAACAACTGTCCTGCATCTTGAATAACAAACTGAAGACGGAGATTTGATAAGAAGCTTTCAAAGGCTCTTTGCCAGTAAGTTTGTGCACTCCTAGTATTGAGGGTCAACACACTAGAAATTAGATAAAAAGGAAACACATCTGCTTACATCAATATCCACAAGCTCCAGCACAACTCTGAATGGCTCTGAAGAACCTTTGACACACCGAGCACTTAAATCTCAGTGTAGTGCTAGGATTTGACTGCATAACCAGTGTTATTTTAAGTAATACTAAAGCTACAACAACAACAAAAAAATTCTCCCAAATTAAAATAAAGCTGTAATAAAATCTAAATTTGATAACAAAAAAAAACTAAATATATTTAGAAATTAAATTAAAATTAACTGAAATAAAAAGCTGAAATATTAAAATTACTAAAACAAACAAAAATAAATCTAAATAGAAAATAGCTAGATTAAAAAATAAAAAAAATAAAAAACGCAAAAGCAAATATTACAACAAATTAAAATAAACTGAAAATATAAGAAGCCCATTCAAAATTAATAAATACTATAATAGCATTTAAATATTAGTAAAGTAACACTGGCCCTAACAAATGTAATCCCAAGTGGAACTTAACATTACCAAACGCAAGCTCTATGCTGAAACAGGAAAGCACTGGCAGGGTGGCTGCTTAATTAAAACCACAACGAGAAAAAACTGTCACGAGAAGCTTTAAGAGGAACCCAGTATGAAAACAGCCCACTTGTTATGTTGCAGGACCCCTTTGTCCACCCCCTCGCCAACTTTCCTGGAATCACTTTTCTATCATTTCTCAAGCTAAAAATAGTCCCCTTAACCTCCCCCACAATGTTTTGATCAACAAGCCACCACCCATTACATGTCCGGCTATCCCACACAAGTTACGCAATGGGCCACCCAAATAACGGCGCAAGATGAAAGGCTTATTGGATTCCCTGAGGCTCAAGAGGAACTTTCCAATAGTACAGGCTTATATAGGTAACCCAGCTGGAGCCTGAACTTTAGCTGACGTGACACTGATGCTAATCCTTCTAGTGCTCTAGAGGTTCTGGTTCTAGGAGGCATGACTGGCCACTAAACAGCAGCAGATGCTAGCTTCAACAGCGCTAATGTAAACCAATCGTGGGAATGAAAAGGGACCAAATTATACACACTGTTGCTATTTAGGCTATGGCTAATAGACACCATGACAACAACAGCAGCGAACATTAGAGTGGCTCATATACATTTCACAGGCATCTTCAACAGGTGTCCTCTGAAACTCCAAGTCTTAAGGGCTTCCCCCGTTTTACTGTCTATTCTTGGCGAGATGAGTGGTAAATAAGCCATGAGGTGCTGCAGGGGCATAATTTAGGTCCAATCATTAAAGTAAAAACTTCAAATCACCATCTTTGTTTGCATAGGCAGAAAAGTGAAAGATAATGCAGTGCAGGAGAAATGTACTGTATGAGCTGGAAATGTTTGGCATCTCTTGGCAGGGGCAGAGCAGCTGGGGTCAAGGGCCAGCCTGAACCCGAGCAGAGACAGCTGGCCCGGCAAATATGACAGCAGGAACTGGAGGAGAGACTCCAGACATATGTCTCTATAGCAAGTTTCAACAGCAATAATAAGAAAACGTAGAAAGTACTTTACATTTTTTACAAAAATGAACAGGTAACATGGCAGACACCTTTGGGAACAACAGGGGTTTCCCTTTTTTTTTACCACTTACACTACCACTCAACAAATGTTTGGCGTTTGCAAATGTATTTTTTAGGAAATTATTTTTATTTAGCAAAAATACATCAATACAGTAAAGATATTTACATTCTTACAAAAATTATATTTCAAATAAATACATTAAATTCATAAAAATGAATACGGTTTAAACAAAAAAAAATTATTATTATTATTATTATTATTATTATATTATGTGACAATGTAGTAAAATTATGCTTTCCCATCACAGGAATAAACTGCAAATATCTTTGTACAAATATATTTTGGCAACACAAATGAAATAATAAAAAAATGGATGTTGGCAAAAAATGGTGAAACCTGACTATAATTAGGTGCCAGTTTTGACAACACACTGGAACTGGAAGGTCATGGCAACCTCATTGCATTATGGGTTCCAGGGTGTCATCTGGCTATTCCATGCAGACAAAAAAAATTAGCATATTGTGCCCAGTATACTATTTCCTGCAGGAATTCTCAGAATGTTTGCATGCTATGCTATTCAAGGTTCATTGTACTAACTTTAAATTGACTGACAACAATGTTTCTTGTCAAAGATTTTTCAAAGAATTATGAACATGATTTTATAAAATTTACAGAGGACTTTTTTAATATCTTTGCCTGTAAAACCAACAACAAATTAAGTCTGTAGATTAAGAGGGCTTTTCATCTGATCCAATACTCTCCACATTAAGGACAAGAACTTGTATAATTAATGACTGCAGAAGGAGTTGAGAGAAAGGAGGGTCACAGGCTCGGAGTGAGGAGACAGTGACTGATGCAGTTACTCTGTTACTTCACACCCCTACTGAGATACACACCGGAAAATTAAGTAAAGGACAATGATGTCATGGATACACCACTAAAAATCAACCTAAATGAGCCCAAGCACCTCAATGCAGCAGTTATTTTCTCATAAACCACAAAACCTTCCTGTTGATCAAAAATGGAAAAAGAGGATATTGTGAATTCAATGGTGTAAGAAGTCTAAGCAAACATTTCTACACATTTAACCAGTGTTAGGAAAGCTGGACTGGTAAACTACATTTACTACTCTGTAATTATCTGTAAAATTACAGTAGCTATGAAAAAGTATAGCTTGCACTGATCTTGTTGATCAAATACAATTAAGTAACATTGTGAATATTGCAAGGATTGTAATGCACTTTTTATTTGGCCATTGCATTTAAAAAAAAAAAAAAAGTGTCAAATTTTTTATAGCATTTACATTTTTGCAACAAAACCAGTCAAGTTGGATTGCTTTCCATTAATTACTTCAAAATGTCTAATTCAATCGATTCAAAACTCAAATTCAACAATTTGTCATCACTCAAAAATGTTGATCAAGTCTGGCATGCAATTAAATTTAACATGTTTTAGTAAAAAAAAAAAAAAAAACTTGCCATTTCTTACAGTGTACTGTTGCACTGGATAAATTACAATGATTAAATACTCGTTCACACAAGTTCATTAAGTCTAGAACAAAGTTGAAAACAGTGATCATTTCAAAATAGATTTTACATCACTTAAATTGCTTTAGGGACTTTGGTCCAAATAACTGCTACCTCTGAACCCTTTTAAGGTATTTCTGATATAAGAGGACATTATAGGAAAGCATGTTTTTGGCATTCGCTCATCTGGCTGTATAGCTGCTTGCTTAATACAAAACAAAACAATAAAACTGGCACGTCAGGGGGAAAAATTATCAATTTTCTGTATGTGTGTTTTATTATTAATGCAGAGTAATCACAACTGAGCAGAATCAAAATCTTTTTGTTGAATCTGTAATCTTGCACTTAATGCAGTGAGTGGCTTTCATTGTGCTCCTTCAATTTCATATCCCTTTTCCTCTAGAGACAGTGACGTTCAGACTCAGGGTGTACTCACATTGGTGATCTGATCCGTGCCCAAGGGCATTTGACTCCCAAAGCCAGGTTGATTTGACTAATGTGACTGCTCTGTACTGTGCCCGGTTGCAGTTTGTTTGGCTGTCCCTGACTCACTTGGAAGAGGTGGGCCAGAGCACAGTTCAGTTGGGCTCAGGCCATACCGGAGCAGCTACTATTTTGTGTTGGTAACTGCATGGCTCCAGACTAACATTTGAGAGCAATGGCACCAGTGCCACCAAGTTCTACAGATGGTGGTGCCAGGAGCAGATTTGGTAGCGCTGGGGGTGGTGTGGGGGGGTGTTCATAATAAAGAACATTTAATCGTAAAATTACTATTGTTTTGCATTAATAAGTGCAGTTACTAATATTTCATTTAAATTTCTTGTTTATTTTTCTTTTGTTTATTGTTTATACAGAGTTGACAGTAAAACACTAAGTTTGAATTAAGATGCACACAAAATTTACTTAACATCAGAATCTACTTTTTATATACATAAAATGTATATATTCCACTCTTATAAAATTTACTATTATGTTTCTAGCATATAGAACTGACCAACTTCAGTGAATGTGTGTGATTTACTAAGAAATTGAAGAAATGTTTACTTAGACTTATTTTACTTCATACACAAAGTGTATAATTCTGAGAAAATCTGATTTCTTGCTGATTTCTTTCTCTGCCAAGATGAAGGAACAGCTGATCATAGCTGTATATGGATTGCCATTTTGAAATAAATTCAGTAGCAGAGCTACTGAAAGCGATTTTTTTTGTGCTGCAAATCCATTTATCCTTTGCTGAAATTTCTGCGTCTTCATGGAGAGAGCGCATCATTGTTGCTTAGCAACGGCAGATGCCTCAGGAGCGATTCTGCCCGAGCACTTTGGAAAGAAGGAGAAAGCGGCGCAACTAGTGTTTTCCACGTGTTTTTAGACGTGATATGTGAACGGCCCCTTATTCATTCATTAATTATTTTTTGCTTGCATACATTTTCAAATATGCCGTGGAGAATCACAGAAAGTGACCAAATTAGGTTTTATTGTGAATTTTTTTTTGTGCAAAATTCGAATATCATTTTTATTTATCGAATAATTAGAGCAGAACGAATATTCGAATGTTCGACTATCCGTGCACACCCCTATTTAATATTGTTTTGTATTAGCCTTAGAGTAAGGGGAGTACAACTCAGGAAACGAGAGTATCCAAGGAGCTTACCATGGTGTACATGATCAGGATGGTATCACCTCCACCTCATTTTGAGCCAGGAAAAATTCTGCTTAAATAGCCTAGTACAAGAAAAGTTAATTATAATTTCAAGAGATCTTACATTTGGGGATGGAAAGAAAAGAATTGAAATATGGCTTAATGTGATGATTAAGGCTATAATTTAATTTAATAAATGTGAGCTGCACGTTCCAAAGTCAAAACGCAGTGTGAGTGTTTTGAATGTACCTCTGAGGGCAACTGACTCTCTTCAGAAAAGCTTTGATGGCTTTTTCATTTCAGAAATAATGCCTGAATCTGATAATGTAGCATTTATTAGGACAGCCCTGCCTTGTGTACACATTTTTTTAAATATCACAGAATAGTATATGTAGAATATCGGATTTGGATCAGTGTCGTCTGGTGATACCTGACCGAAATGGCAGTATCGGAGCGATACTGATCCTGAATATCGGATTGACACACCCCTAGTATTCATAATATCATCCAGCCCTACATTAGCCTACTCACAGGTCTGCTTTGAAGGTCACAGCCTATGGCCAACATAAACATAACCAAAGGGAAGAGAGAAAGAGAACAGGTGTGCCGACTGAGTCACCACTCTCTGAAAGAAAAAGGAAGGAGAAACAACAGGAAAAAGAGAGATATGAAAAACCGTAATAGCATGTGAAAAAGGAAGCTGATGGGGAAGCACAGTGAGAGAGGAACAGAGAGTGTGTTAAAAGAGAGCGCGAGAGGGAAATGACACCATAGGGAATGCCTCTAGGGGCAGGATCAATGGTGGCAGGAGCTGTAATGAGGTTGGAGGGAGGCCAGATTTCAAGATTATTGCTTGTGTCAGCCAACAGACAGGCAGCCAGAACAATGGCACTGGGGTCACACAATCCAGAGGGGTGCCCGCTAGAGGAAGAGGGGCATAGAGGCCCTGTTCTGGACTTGGCACTCTCTGATATTGCCTGAAAGACTGTTTGTGAGTGTAAGAGACTGGCCAAATGCAGTGGGATACAAAGACAGCAAAAGAGAGACAAAATGTGTGTCATTCTTCATTCTTCCGGCTCGGTGTTCATCTTCAGTTCTCTCTTCACAGCAGTTCAGTCAGTGTACTGTTTGAGTAAATGAATTACCCTTTAATATCCTAATGATTTTTGACATAAAAGAAAAATCTATAATTTTGACCCAAACTATGTATTTTTTGCTATAGCTACAAATATACCCCAGCTACTGAAGATTAGTTTTGTGGTCCAGGGTTACATTTGGTGATCAAAGTAAAATTTGTACACATTTTCTTAACAGGTGCTGCTTAATATTTTTGTGGATGCTGTAATACTTCTTTAAAGAATAGAAAGCTCAATTTAAACTGTTATAGAGTTGGATTATCATGCTAAACATGGCCAAGGTTCCAATAGGTTTTCAAGGTTTTCAGTATGGCCCTGTATGACATCATAAAGGGTGGAATTCCTTCTCCAGGAAGAGCGCAAACAGCTCAACCAGAGCGAGAGCAAGAGCACGCCCAACAACGTGCTTCTCTCTGATTATAGTAGTCGTCAGCACTCATCTGCGCTGCTCAAGAAGGATTAAAAAAACTATTTTAAATCACAAAATCAACAATGTGTAACTGAAAGATGACTTTGTTCAGCTTTCCAAAGAACCCAGCATTAAAGGAACAGCGTATGCATTGTTTCTCTGTGTAAGAAACAGAGTTGTGCAAGTGTGCTTGTTTATTCCTGGGTTGTCTGTGATGAATGTTTTATAAACGAATGAAATAAAATTTAAGTCAATAAACTTTTTGTTCTGGTTTTATTTATGTCAATATCACAGCTTGCACACGATCGCAATGCAAAAGCTTTGCGTGCTCGTGACTCTTTAGCTTCACCCACTGCACACCTCTAGGAGTTTGACTGTTTTTGACTGTTTTGACAGAGAAGTGTAAGCTAATAATTTTTTTTTTTAATAAAATTACTGAACCCAAACTTTTGAACCGTGGTATATTTTAACTTTAAACAAACACACATTATTAATAATTTTTACTATGTGAATTTGGTTGCAATAAATAAGCCATTCAGGTAAGCACCCAGAAGAACAGTGACAGCTATATTGAGCTGTAGTGCGTACGTGGCCTGAGTCACTTTAGACTTGGTATGAAGTAGCCTTTAATCTTCTGGTCTGCTGCTGTAAAGGTCAAAAGGCTGGTGAGCAGCAGGACACATGCTGAAGGCACCAGGTGAAGCAGTCCTTACTGAAACACTGCTTCTTTGACATTTCACCAAACAGTAGGAATGAGACTGAAGCCACTACAGCTTGATCAGCCATTTGGTTTGCAACAGGAGGTTGAAATGCAGATACGTGGCTAATGCCAGGTAATACTGGGTTCCCCTGGCTTAAAGTTAATCGGAGTAGAGGACACTAAGACACTGAGGGCTGCTTAATTTTTTAAAAAGACTGTGATTTGTTTTCCCAAGAAACAGGAATGCTGTAATGAGGAAATATGAGTCCCAATGAGTGACATTTATTTTCATCTATGTGCATTAGTTCCAAATCCAAAAACACAATATTGTTATCATGGACACTTCAGAATTCTAGGGCTGGTCTGAATACCATTTTTTTAGCTTCAAAGCTTCGATAGTAATCAACATTGAATATTCAAAGCTTCGGAGGGAGGGGCTGAACATATTCTTCTCTCGAATAAAGAATATAAATTTTTATTATGTCGAGAACTGTTCATCCAGTAGACTTCACGTGTGGTGGGTGTATTGCTGCGGACCCAAGGGAGTGCAGTGTTGCATTTTGGTGTAATATGGACACGCGACAGAACAGCGCGAGCCAGAAGCAGCACGCCTCACGCGGGCAGGGTTTATACGCTCTGAGAACGAACACTACTCTAGTGATACAAAACACACAGGTCTGTTAAAAGCAATACTTTTAATATAGACACATTTTTATTAGGATGGGCTACTGTATGTTTTTTATTTTTTTATGGCTGCCGTACTCGCAAGTATTTTCCAAGAAAATTATGTGCTAAAATATGATAAAAAATTTTGTTTTTAGCATATGTAAAATTACTGATTAACATGGAGGATAAAAGCAGCTTGTTTTTTACACAAACAATATACTATAGGCATACTACTTACAGAATTAATTGCTGTTTGTGCTGTTGTGGTAGGCCAGTTGTTCCGTGACTGTCCATATTGAAAGTGAAAAGTGAAAGTGAAGTGACATTCAGCCAAGTTCGTGCTCTGCATTTAACCCATCCGAAGTGCACACACAGAGAGCAGTAAACACACACACACTGTGAACACACATCCGGAGCAGTGGGCAGCCATTTATGCTGCGGCGCCCGGGGAGCAGTTGGGGGTTCGATGCCTTGCTCAAGGACACCTAAGTCATGGTATTGGGGGTGGAGAGAGCACTGTACATGCACTGCCCCCACCTACAATTCCTGCTGGGCCGAGACTCGAACTCACAACCTTTCGATTCCGAGTCTGACTCTCTAACCATTAGGCCAATCATAGCGCTGTATGCGTCAAGAACAGAGTTGACCGGTTATTCGGTACCACCGGTACTTAAAGAAACCTGCTACAGTCACACATTTCTTTTTTTTTGTACCGACTTGGTACCAAAGTACCGGGTCTTTTGACAACACTATATTATAAGGTGTTAACCATTGGTCTATTGTTTTGCAATTTAATCTATGTGAAATTATTTACTTTATACATTTTAGTATTTAAATGTTCAGTATTTTTTGTTATAAGAAAAAAGTTTTTAAACCTGTTATACTTTAATGACAAAACGTTTTTTTTTGCAACCAAATTTCACTATCGTGATAATACCATATACCGTGATAAAAGCATAAGCAATTAATCGCAACATGAAAAATTGATATGGTCACATGCCTAGGATAAACAGGTTAAAAAGTCATATGTATAGTATGGGTGGGTGCAAATGTGTGCATGCTTCAAGCATTAATAGCATTAATAAATTCATATGACTGAATCAAATAAGGCATCTCCCACCATCTGCATCATTTATCTAGGGTGAATTAATATTTCAGCACACGCTATAATATGCATTCATGAAGCCACATCCTTGTCTTGAGAGGATTTAACTCTTCCATGAACAGAGATAATGAATACATTAGATAGAAACAGCTTATTATGAGCATCTACAGATGAATTAACTAGAGTCGTAGCAGAAATGAAGATTCGGCTTCCACACCCATCCTAAACCAGCAGGAGCAAGGCAAAGGAATAATTATTAAGACCCAGAATGCCTCTCCCCACTCACTCACTCCCTTGAGGCTGAGCTGAAACTAACTAGGACTGTCTGAGGGAAGGGAGGAGGGGCGGAAAAATGAAGGATTAACAGGGTGATCAGTAAAGACAGTAAAGAGAGAGGGAAAGACACTAGGCTGATTTCATGCACCATGTGTATGATCCATTCATTAAAAACAACAACAACAACAGACTGGATTCTGTTCACACCAAATCTCAAATAACTGTTCCGCTCTTAGCCATTATTACTACTATTATTATAATTTGAACACCTAAAATTCATTTTCAAAACCAAATTGTTTATATGGCAATAAATCAAATAATCATTTATTTCTTGCCATCACAGGAATAAATTACATTTTAAAATATATTAAAATAGTAAACTAATAATATTTCATAATATTGAAGTTTTTACAGTATTTCTCAGCAAATAAATAGTTGCACGCACTTTTCACGGTATGTGTTCAGCAGAAGACAGTAATTTATTACAATCAACTTGCTTTTGGGAAAGGACAAATTTAACTGAACTGATAGAGGTTTGGAACAAGATGAGACCAAGTAAATTATGACAGAATGTCAGATTTTGGGTGAACTTTCAATTTAAGTACTTAATGTTTCTACTAATTAAACAATGTCAATGTAATTCAGAAGCCTAACAAAACTTGTCTTGATCACTTCAAAGTTGCAAATATTTTTACTGCTAAAAAAGGAAAGCAAGATTTTCTAAATTTAGCTATAATGAGAAAGCACGGTAGGTGGTAATGGTTAAAATGCCCCTATAATGCCATTTCCAGTATTGCCTTTCATGCAGTGTGTAAAGTTGCTGTACATAAATGTAAAAGACTTGCATAGTTGTAAAGCTGAAAGTGCGCAATAAAGTTATTGTCTCCCAAAATAAAGAATTGACTCTGTACAGCCTAGACGAGTCGTTAGTAATTCGAAAACCACTTCTGTGACGAATACACGTCACGGGGTAACACATTTGCATAATGCACGCCTATGTTCTACATTGGCCAGCCGCGAACAACTTGACTCAGCCCACAAACACGTAATTCTACTGTTAAATACTTCTTTGGGAGTTCAACACAGGATTCCTAAAACGCTTGCTGTTGAAAGATGGATCAGTATCCTGTTTATTTGAAACAGCTGCTTCACTGAATAACAACATGTAAGATAAATAAAATATGTTTTTTTTTTTTTCTAGAAAGCATTCAAAATACAGAACTACTGAAACAGGCGTATTGTTTCCGACACCGCTGTACGCCGTAGACCAATCACAACAGACTGGGCCATCTGACCAATCAGACCAGAGCAGGCTCACGAAAAGGAGGGGTTTATAGGGACGGAATCTTTGAACTGCTTTGAACAAATCATTTGAGAATCATCGGAAAATTAGGTGATATTAAATGCAAATGTTCATCAGTTCATCATATAGCACCAACTCATCTGTGGCTAATGAAAACGTAACACTCCGTCTTCCACAATGACTTGCAAACCCATTAAGCAATCACATTTGAGACAACAAACCCTAAAAGTCAGTGATCACAGTATGTGCCCATTTCAAATAGAGTGACAGACAGCTTTCATTGCTCTGAGTGTAAATTGTCAATACGCTGTGGCTATTTCAGGCCTCTCCAATGAGGGATCACTAGAGGTACTGACAGATCGGACACATCCATCTTCAAAAGTGTCAGGGTAAAAATAGCAAACCAGCATCATCGCGAAACACACTCTGCAGGGCACGGAAGATGAAACTGTCTGACACCAACTCTACAGCCAATATCTACACAAATGATGGGCAAAGAGGCTAAAGAGGCTGTGTTTCCACATCTTCCGGATGTTTGCATCACTATAAAAAGTTTAATTTTAAAATCTTTACAGCTGGTCAACTGGTCATTCAAATTAGAATAGGAAATTTAATTACTTTTGAATGAAAGATGCTTAACGGTAAAACAATGTGCTGGTTACTTTTCCTTAAAAGGCTGCTGGACCATAAAATGTATTTCACTGTTTTAGAAGGGTGATATGCTTGACTGCTGATCCATCATATAAAGTGAGATCAATCATCATCTGAACAATCCCAGATGCTTTAATAATCTAAACCGGTTAGATTAACTAATAGTTCCAATGAGAGACAGAGAGAGATACATTCAGGAGGTTAGACATGATACTCTCTGTACACTATACAGTAGATTTAACACTGCTAAGCATTACTACGCCAATAAAACGGAAAAAAAGCGGATCCTTCTATGAGCAGCAGATATATTATACTGATAGACACGGCTTTTTAACACTCCTGTGTGTATCTGTGTAAGCACTCGGTGTCATTGTAGCCAATCAAAGACATATCTGTTGAGAGCGTGAACACAATATCTTTGTTTCACATGGAACACGTTACTGTTGTGGTGCCTAAATCCATGTGTAGCAGTTTCAATTATTTATTTTAAAAATCGGCCATTTACCGGTGATAAAATTAAAATAATGATCAGTCCATCAGTATCAGCCAAGGATTTTAATATCGTAATCCCTAGTTAAATTGCACATACAGTTATACAGTTATCCAGTTATCTGGAAAGGTCCAACCAAATAAATAAATGTAAAAAATAAAAATAAAAGAATTCCTGAGGTCTTGACTCTTCAGCAGGTCTGTCCCCTCAGTCGGTGCGGGCTTCACTCTGTGATCTTTGCCTTCAATCTGAGAATCGTACCACCTCCGCTTACCAACTGCCACGCAAATAAGGCTGCTTTGGCATCCTCCCCAGCCTGATCTGGCAAGTGCTCTGACGTACCCAATGAAAAGAGAAACATGGGGGCTGAGGAGGAGTTGAAGATGGAGTAGGTGGTAGGGTGAAGCTGGGAGATGTTAAGACAGGGTATGAGTGGATTAGGTCGACATTTAGCCAAGGTCCCGCCCTGCCCTGTCACGTTCCAGCCTGATGCACTGCAGTGATTACAAAAAGACAACATATTGTACCGCACAGCAAGGTCTGTGAAAAAAATAGAACTGGCGCGAGCACAAGTAGCAATAAATAATTCATTTCAAAACAGGTCTCTTGCTTTCATTCAGATTGGTACAGTGTAGGTCATGGGCCTGATTGGACATGTAGGATTATTGATCGCTCAATGCTGGGAAGTGCTTGCACTGACGAACAGGATACTTTTCAAACACGGTAAATGTGGCGGCAGGAGGCACGGAGGGCTCCCAAACCAAGGTTAAAACCAGCCAGACACATTTTCAACTGAAAAACAGCAAGATGAGAGCTGGACTGGTTTACTGACAGACTGTATTTGCACAAGCACTTGTGAATAGAGTCCAATCAGTCCTAGATAGAACCTCTTAAATTATTAAAGTGAACTGTATTTCATCTTCTTCAAACTAGTGACCACACAAGACTATCACAAACCCAGCATCATACGCTGCATACTCTTTCCCAACCTAATCTCCCCCCAGTATCAATAAGTCAATAGTAGGAGGAAGTAAAATTGTTCAAATATGTTTATATTTCAAATGGTATACACTATTTCTAGTCAGCTTTTTGACTGCAAAACAAACTCAAACACATGCAAGCAGTCTGATTCTTAACAAGGAAGGTCACTGGAAACATGACATTTTATCCAGGATGCAGACAGACAATCATGAGAGACATAGAGCAAGTCTGATCAATATCCATCAGACTCAGACCAGATGCCCTTACACATCTATATACACACACAATAATAAATAAATAAAAACAAATTAAACAAATACATGCAAGAAAGTCTCTGCCATACCCAAATACTGCAGGTGAAGCACATCGGAGGAAGCAATCTGCTGATGCCGATTCATATTCCGTTCACTTCAGTCTTTCCCTTTCAAAGTGCGAGACCACTGACCTGTCTTGGAAGACTGGTTAAAACACGAACCAATAGCATTCGAGCTCAAGCTATGAAGGTACATCTCATTGGCTGGCCCTACTGAATAGACACGCCCCCTCATTGAACAAGTCTGTTTTTCTATCTGAACAGACTCTGAGCTTTACCGATCGAGACATTCGTTACGTGGGTCATTCCTGTTGTACAGTGACTTATGTCTCAATGATTTATTTACTCATTTTCTCTAAAATGAGTCACATATTTAAAAGATATGGCTTAAATTGTATATTTAGGTCTTCTTTATCACTTAAAAAGAGATAATAGACATTATATATACCGTTTGTATTTTACTCACCTTTTTATTAATATATGCATTAAATTTTGTTATGTCCTCAGTGCAAAGTACCGGTAATCAAACTCCACAAGAAATATAAACCATGAAATGATAAAAAACTCAAAATATGTTTTAATTATGAATAGACTAGGCTAGTCTATGCCTCTAATCATACATATAAATCATGTGAAAATATATATATATATATATATATATATATATATATATATATATATATATATTTTATAATTTTCTGCAATTACTGTGTCCCTGAAGTCATCTACCACCCTGTTTGTACATACTTTCTCGCCTTCCAAAAAACGACTGCAATTTCATTGAGACCATTTACAAGAAGTTACATTTATTTTTCCCACTGGAATTCAACTGTACAAACAGAGTTAAGCTCCAACTCTTTTTTTTTTTTTTTTTTGAAATCTTATCCTGCTTGTCCCACCCTTAAAGTTCCACCCTGTTAGGCTATATTATGGACAATGTTTGTCCTATCAAAAAAATGTAAAAACAAGTCTGACATAGTTATAAAAATTATGTTAGTCTGTAGAAGATTAGTGAGCTAAATGTTGATCACTCAATGAGCTATGGCTACTTTAGCTCAAAATTTTCCGCCACAGGGAATAAATAGTATTTAGTGTATATAGCAAATTTCTGTGTATATTAAAAGTGAAAGTGAAAGTCGTGACATTTGCCAAGTATGCAAACCCACATTCGGAATTGGTGCTCTGCATTTAACCCATCCAAGTGTGCACATACACAAACACACACACACACACACACACACACACACACACACAGCAGTGAGAAGTGAACAAACACCCAGAGCAGTGGGCAGCTATATATCCAGCGCCCCCGGGAGAAACTGGGGGTTCAGTCATGAGTATTGTGAAGAGAGCGCTGTTCATTCACTCCCTCCCACCAACAACTCCTGCCAGCACCGAGACTTAAACCGGCAACCTTCTGGTAACCAGTCCAACTCTCTAACCATTAGGCCCCTAAATATTAGCCTAGTGGGTGGTTTTTGTTTTTGTTTAGTTTTTTACCTCCAACTCGAGTTCTCTATCAGTGACCTGGGAGCTTATGGGTTCTGCACAGTATCTTATTTATGTGTGTGTGTGTACGATACTGTGCAGAATTACTTTTATTATTATAATTGGAAACCATGCAGGACAATGACGGAAAGCTTGTCCACCGTCAGAACCTGTTCATGTTCTAGCCTGTTATACTCTGTTCCACCTTGTTATGCTCCTTTCCAACCTGTTAGACAAGTCATTTAAAAAAATTAATTTGACGTCATCGTTAAATGTTGGGAACACTTTTGTCTAATTTTGTGAGCTGAGGAGCACTAACAACATATAAAAAAATATATATTTATCACCCTATTGGTAAAAAAAAAAGTTACACAAAGTACCTTTTCTTAATAATATAATAATGTCAGTGTGAGTGATCTAATAATAATAAAAGCTCATTATTGTTTAATATTTGATAAAATAGAGGGAATTATATATCTCTGTGTGTGTGTGTGTTTTATTGTCATTTGTAGGGTAACTCTTAGGATGCATAAACACTATTTCTGGAGTCAGATTTAGCACATTTAAAAACATGACATAATGAATATGACGATAAGAGTTGTTTGTGAATGACTCGGTGTTTATAACGAATCGGTTGAGTGAACGATTCAGTAATTCAGTTACAATACAAAAAAAAGCAGAACTTAACTCCATCTACTGGCGTAACGTAACCCTACTGGTTTATATACATATAATTACCGGTGCCTAAACACTGCAGAAAGGGTCACAAGAGATTCAAAAGCTTCGAATAACCGAATTTTATTTTTATTTTATTAGTTTAGGACTCAAAAGATTCGAAACACTGAGAAAAATCAAAATTCAATTCACCGCCACCTGCGTTTATTTAAATGCATATGAGTTATTGATATTGTGAAGACATTATTATATGACAAGGAGAGCAAGGAAATAGCTCATGATAACAAAAGAACTAACGTTAGTTTGACATATAGGCACATGATAGATCACATGATAGGTCAAATTTGTATCCACTGTAAGTCGCTTTGGATAGCGTCTGCTAAATGCATTAATTAAATTATATATATATATATATATATATATATATATATATATATATATATATATATATATATATATATATATATATACATACACATACATACATAACGTTACATACATACATACACACACACACACACACACACACACACACACACATACATACATACATACCGTAAGAAGTGAATAAATAATGAAAGCTTGTTACAGTCTAAATATGGAATTAATATATGTGTAAATGTCCTATCGGGAACATTTATGCATCAAATGCTACGCACTGTCTGAACTGCTACTGTGAAACAACTTTGCGAGCTGGAATCAGACAATGAAGCCCAATGCAATCTAAGTGCTCTCGCAACAGTTGTCGAGCACGAGAAAGACATGTCCAGATGTAACGGAACTCAAGATGACAGGTACAGTTTGTCACAAATCCGAGCTACAAACGTGTCTTACCTTCAGCACGAGTCCGGAGATCCGACATAGTTCTCTGAACGGGCGGCATAGGTCCACCTGTCAAACTTAATGCATAAAACTCCGCGTTGCGTTTCTCTCTTCACCCGTCTAGAGATTTTGAGCGCCGGTGACCGTCACCAAAGTAGCTTTCCCCCACTTCCCGTGACCGGTAACCATTTATTTAGCGTTAGCATTCATGTTGTTGTTGATGAACACCGATAGTTCCGCCCTCATAAGCTCGCTCCTGCATCAGCGCGCGGAGCTGAACGCCAAATCTCCGCAGCATGCGCAAGAATCAAGAAGCGGTTGAAACGCGGAATGTGAACGAGCTCTGCCGCTTCACAAATTGGACCGTACCAACTAAGAGCTTAGAGGGGGGTCTAGTCCCAATATATCACATAGAATCTGGTCGTTCACACTCTAAAAAACATACATTTCTTATAGAAATAATATTTCTATAATTTCAAATAAAATCAGATCTCCAGGTATACAAAGTATTATTTGTCCTCTGCTAAATAAAAACTAAGCCAAAATATTTTCCCCTAATATGATCTCGGCGTTAAAAAGGTCTGCTGGAGATTCCCTCGCTGCAGTTATTGTTTCGAAGGGGGATTGCATTGCAGAGACAATGACAACCCACTATTTCTTTATTTTAGGCCCTGAAGCAGTCACGACTCTGCAATTGCCTTTCGTTTTACCCTTCAGCCGGAAAACATTATGGCTTTGCTGATATGCTGATTGTTTGCTCTCAGCAATCCACATGTTGATGGACGATATTATCCATGCCTGTTTCACGTTCCTCTTCTTCAGGCCAACTGCTATTAATATTTTTGATGTTATTATAATTAGACAAATTACTAAAATAAAATAAAATCATTTAGATGGTCACCTTTTTTATGGACATATTGACATATTTTCGGCCTTTATTTTGTAACTGGATAAGTCTGAATACTGCACACACATACATTTTTAATGTTATCTTAATATCTTTCATTATATTATATTAATAGTATTAGATATATGAAATTGTAACCCACAAATAATAAAATTTACTGGTTTTCTTTCCCTGCACGGTTGCTCTGCTCCTGAGGTTGCCTAGCAACAGTGACAAGATGCCTGAGTCTTTGATTACGTGCGCAGCGCTTTTATGTTTGAGCACATATCAGTCTAAATAATGACTCATTCTCTCAATACACACACAGACACGCGCGCTCTCATTCACAGACAGATATAAATAGATCAATATTGTTATTTGAATTCTGTCGAACACACATTAATGTCCAGCCTTGTTCTCATCCTCCATCTGTGCTGATCACAAATAATAAGACGAACATCTGGTATAAATGCTGCATATAATATCCTATCTAAAAATGTGTATTAAAACTGTACATTTATATAAATTATATAAAATAAATAATCTAAAAGGAACCCAAATGCTACTTCCCATTTCAAAATTCCTCTTCTTAAATTGATATTTCACCTGAAAATTAAAAGGTGGCCATTATGTAGCCTACTTTAACTCCTAAAATGTTATGTGTTTCTTCAGAAGGCTTGGAATAGAGCATGATCTATATAGGTGACGCCTATTACTTATAATGCTTATGTTTATAATGCTTTTACATCCTTTTCGAGTAAATGATGACAGAATTGCCATTTTGGAGTGACATATTTGTTGTAGGATTCTTTTTAGTTCATATGCATACTATTTATTTATTTGCCTAAATTCCATATCCATAAATGTAAATTCTCAGGAAATAAAGCTTTTAGTATTTTATATTAAAAAAAAAACTATTAAGACTGCACCGGCTTCATCTTTCATGCCTTGTTTATTTTCCCCTATAATATATTGTTTATATGTTTGTAATTCAGTAAAAAAAAATACTGTTCAACACATCAGAATATCATGACTGATTCATATCTCTTGCATGCACAAAAGTTCAATCCTTTTTGCTACAAAGCAACAGAGTGACATCTCACTCTCCACTTAAAAGGGCAGAGAATCTTCTTCGCTCCAAGCAGTGGTCAGAGGCCATCTCTGTGATAAATGAGCCGGCCGCTCATCAGAACACTTAGGCCACACAAGATCTGCACTGGCTGCAGGCTATGACGGTGATCTACTTATTGACAGATTAGATTCACTGCATGTGGTTGGAACCATGAAATATTCAACAATGCCCTATGCATGTATTTATAAGCAGCATGTTGATTCTTTTGGGAAGAATATTTGCGATTGAGATTATAGATCAGCCAATATGATCAGAAAGACCCCTTAGAATTGTTGGATCTGCTTACAATAGCAGAGGATTCTGGGAAGCTATAACATGGGTAAAAAAAAAGACAGTAGGCTTAATAGATATTGCCTGAGGAATATAATTAAAACTATGCATGTTTGTCTGAACATATTGCACAGGGACATGTATGGGTCCAAAATAGACTGTATAAATAAAATAAAGCAAATAAATATATTTTATGTAATAAATACAGTCATTAAATTGCTTATGAGTGCTGGTCAATATTGCTGCAGTCTTGGAGTTAAACTTTAAAAAATTGTACTCTGCTACTGTTAGAGTTATTTCTACTTCAAAATTAGTTTTTTTTTTTTTTTGTATAAATAAATTTTTGTTGATTTAGTTAGTGCACTTGAGGATACAGATCTGATCTGAACAGTAGAGATTGTTGCAAGTCATTGATCAGTAAAATCAGACTCTGCCCTCTGCTGGAGTACGACTATCAGTGAAACCCTCACATTTTGAATTGCCTGAGAACACCTTTTCAATTATAGTAATATTAAACCATATTTACCACTTCTTTATCAGTCATACAGTCCTCCATAATCCTCTTATAAAGTGCTGATGTATAAACCATATGTATAAATCACCTGAAACACCTGAAACACTCTCATGGGATTTAAGCCAAATTAATTCCTTAAGTCACTGTAAACAAAATTGAATTATATTAATCTTCTTTGTTCTTTATATGATGGGATGGTTGGGTCGATAATCTCCATGACTCATGGTGATCACTGACTTAATATTTATGAATCATGCATGAATATTCCTTTCTTGGAGATTATTATTTTCTAAAATGCTTGGTGTGATGGTAGCGACAGCAGTGCAGAGAACAGAGATCAATATAAAAATGGAATTTAAAATAATTAATTCACATAATTGATATATTTTAAGTTGTAGGTTATAGTAAATCAAATAAAAGCAGTTTTTCTTTCAAACCATTCTTGCTGAAGTATCCTCCATAAAAAAGAGCTCTTAGAAGCTAAATGTATTTTGTCAAGTATACGTTCTTATGTCAGTGTCCTTTGTTGATCCTAGAGCAACATTTCTGTCAAACAATCATATGCCAACCCGGATTCTAATCACAACCAGCCTGACTGGTTCATTAGCTTTGTTGTGTCATGCCAACAAGGATGTTGACCCAGGAATATTAAGAACAGACACGATCAGCCTTGAGCACTGATCACTCACACTGACAATCACAAGCTCTGACGTGACATCATTTAGTGAAAGATCAAACTGAAAAAGCCCTGGAATAAAACAGACACCGCCGTCTGAGTAGATTGGCATGCGGCTAGAAACAGATGATTTGTTGAACTTCAAAGAGAAATGTAGCCCAATATTCATCAGGCTCAATGGATGCAAACATGCAGGATGATTTGCAGCATCTAAATTATGCAGAGTCTTTGTGTTAAGCCATTTGGTTCTTCTCATGCTACTGTTTAAAATGCAAAGAGCATCTGATGTGACTGCATGTTTAACTCAGATAACTCCTTTAGGGGAATGACTGAGAGAAGAACTGACAGATCAGCATGATAAGTGAGAAGGCACAAAGACGCCATTGCAAGATGTTTGTCTGGTATATTTGCCATTTTGTAATGAAACTGTCATTTTGTGACGCTTCAGAAAAAAATATGGAGTTAAAAAAAACTGTAATTAGCACTTAAGATGAAAATGGTTGAGGAGTGCAGCTTTCTTTCCTGTGTTGTTGTACTTCAGAATGAAAGAGGAAGTTTGGGTGGGATGTTTTGTCTTTGAAAAGTCCTTACATCACAGCCACAGACCATAATTTATTCAGTTGCATACATACACTCCTGTTCAAAAGAATTGTATTTATTACACACACACACACACACACACAAATTGCAGCAACTGTTTACAGCATTGATAATAATAAGAGGAAATATATCTGGCATTTTTGTTTTCTGTAAGAATGCTCACTCAAAAAGATCCTTTCTCTAGTACAGACTATGCAAACAGAAAGTGACAGACACCTGCCTTAAGGCTTAGTTCCAATTAATTTATAATATAGGCCTATTCCATTTCCATCAACTGAGCCGGCATGCATTATGACTTCTGCAGGGCCATTGTAGTCACAGAACAGCTGCAGTGCTACCTGCTGGCGGCACTGGAGGGCGGATGGGTGCAAATACCAGCCAATGAGAGTTGAACTCCATTTCCCCTCCTGCACAAGCACAGTAAGTGGTTGCACGCAGAGCATGCACAATCCTTTTAGGGGCATGCAGCTGCGGTGCATTAAGAAACTCTGATGCACTGAGAACCACAGCACAGCAGCCAGGTGCATCATGCACTCATGAGGGGGGTGGAGGGGTGAATCATGCTTGTCATATGACACACAGCAGCCACTATAGCACTGCATGATTTATTTATTTTTTCCCTGTTTATTCGAAATATTTCCAAACGTGTTAAATACAGGGAATATCTTAATTCTCAAATGTGTGTAGCCTAAGTAAATGCGTTTTGCACCTTTATAGATTGTTATTTGATCAATAAATGGTGATGGGCAAAGTAGACAAACAATAGCCTAATCCATAAAAGGAACCATAATAATCCAGTAGCCATAAACCCCCGAATTTTTACTTTAGTGCCAGATATGGGTGTCATGTCATACACATTTTAATACGACTCTGCATTTAATTTTAATTTAATAACAATATTGTAATTTTACACAGGGTAAAGAACATTGTCAAATAACATTTGTATTTAGTCTAGCCAGAGTACAGGCACTCACGCACATCTGCACTTTGTTGTTTCTGATGAGAGAATTTGCCAGATAATTCAGTCAGTGAGCAAGTGAACAAAATATCGTGTTAAGCTCAACAGAATCGTGTGTGATTGGTTATAATGCAGCGCTGTACAAATGCGTTTGTCTCTGGCTCAGCGCCAGCCAGATTTTAATTTGGCTGATGATGTGCGGCACTGAACGATCTAATCACACCGGTGTAATTGTATCAAATATAAAAAAATATATTATTCAGCTTTTTTTGTCATTTGGAGCCGGCATTCAAAATCTACTTGGCATCTGAGGGCGCACGTGCCCCCATCACTCTGAATGGGCACGACGCATCTGAAACCCCTACATGGCAAATCAATGTCCCTCTCAAACAATATGTAAAAAAATTGTCTCAACAAAAATAGTAACTTACTAAAAAACCCTCAAGTCAAACCTGCTTTCTACCATGGAACTTTTTTGTCCATAAAATAAACGCCAATAATGTTTTATACAGGTTTGGAAAATGAAAGATGACAGCATTATATATTTATGTATTTTTTTTTTAAACCTAAATGTTGCAAATAACTTTTGTTTACAAACTTTCAGTCTGTGAGTCAAGGTTATTCATAGAAAAAAAAAATCTATGACATGATAAATTATTAAAAAGACTATCAGTTTCTTCATGGTCCGTTTTCTCAGTAACCATGGCAAGGCCTCATGCATTATTAACATGTACAGGAACACTGGTGGTGGAGCTGATGGTAACTCACAGATCAGCTTCTTTCCAGGTCTGTGTGCTGTGCGTGGGCTCCAGCGGAATCATGGAACCAAACCGGGGCTAATTCTTTCCGGCCAGCAATGAAACTGAGGGATTTAAAATCAACTTTTCTTTTTGGACCATGTAAGTCAACGCGATGAAGGAGGCTTTGTTGACACCGGAGGATGGAAAGAGGCAGAGGAGGGTGAGATTCCGGGTGGCCTCAGGGAACAGCGGGCGGGTTTTGAAAGAGATGTTTAAGGATGAAGGGCCGTCTGATTCCCTGGATTCAGACTGCACCAGTAGCTCCGAGGCGGACCGGACCAGCACTCCATCCACGAACGGCCATCTGTGTAGATACTTGGGGTCGGAGCTGGATGACAGTGGAAGTGAGCCTGATGACTGGATGATGTTTGCAGGAGGAAGAGACAAAGTGTTGAGAACCAAAAGAGTGAATATCATCAGTAATAATGGGACGGTCCGAGGAGTCAAGCACAAAGTCAGCGCTGGCCAAATCCTCTTTAATAACTTGGCTAAAAACAATGGGGTAAGTCTCTTAAGCTCAATACTTGACAGTGGGTGTCAATGCACATCAGAATGTACTGAAAAACTGACATTAACATGATCAGACTTTCTTTAATACTGACAGCTGCTCAGAAGCTTGGTGTCCTTAACAGGGTCAGAGCCTCCTTTCTCAGCTGCTATTGGTTACAAAGCCTGATCTCTTCTCTCAGGCTTTAGCCAGACAAACGAGATGTCCCGCTGAGCAAGATCACTGTACTATTAAAGTTTAATGATGCATTTCTTTAAGTGTTTTTGTTAAGTTAATCATCTTAATGTATTCTCAGAACCTCTGATTGGTAGTTGAGCACTTAGCAAGTTGCTGACAGCTTTTGCCTGATATCAGATGTAATTCTGTTACTTTTTTTTTTAACAGAGGGTAAATAGGGATTAGACAGACCAATAAAAACTATATAAGGTCATTATTTCAATAATGTAATACATGATGTCAATCAAACAACTACCGAGCCCATAAGGGGCAAGGAATCTGAGACAGGAGAAATAATTGTTTTTCAGTCTCACTCACAAACCTTGCAAGTTCAAAAAAAATAAAAAAAATAAAAGTATTTATATATAATATTTATTTATTCTGATTTGTGCAAACATTTTTAAAACTTTATTAAAGACCAGATAAGTTTGAACCAATGTTATATTAATGTTACTGTAAGAATATTAGTTCAGAACTTCGAGAGAACTTTGCCAGAATGTTATCAAAGTTTAGTCAATGCAATCATCATTACCTGTTAGCTGGGTAGCTGCAAAAATGTCAGTTCTGAGAACAGTTCTAACATTGAAATGGTCCCAAAGTGTCTGTTCAATGCACTGTATTTTCTGCTCCCACAACACTAAACAGGAAAAGCCATCACCACCTTTGTCAGCATGGGTCAGATTATCAATATAACAAATATATAAACGTTTTATGAGCTGCTCTGTGATGTCAGAAAAGGATGTTGAGAATCATTAGTCTGACAATAAGTGCACAATAATTGCATTACTGCAGGTTTTATGTGCACGTCATTCTTGAATCTTAACAGCTGACTCATGTTACTCAATGCTACAGTATTTGCACTAGGTTTGCAGTCATTCGTATGGGAATTTAATGATCAATACAATTTTCTTAAACTAGAAACATTTATAGGTTTCTTGTAAGACCACACAAACCAAACCATTATGTAACTATATGCTACAGCTGCATTAGACAGTTGCAGGTCATTCTCACTTCAACATGTGTGAAGGTTGAGTCTATTTTTGTTCTTTGCAAAGAAAAACACATTTGCACTTCATGAGAGCTGCTCTTCTAAGAAAGGATGCTGAAGGTCAATCTCAAGAACAGTGACTCACAAAATCAATAGATGCATCCTCATGTTGCCTGCAAAAGTTGCTGCAAACCTTGTACAAACACAGACTCGAAAGTTTAAATATAGTTTTATTTTGTTTTGTTTTTTTAATTACAGTTAAACCTGTGCTTTTAAGATTAAGGATATTAAACAGATTTTTTAATCAGGCAAATGTATTTTCTTTCTCTCGGATGGAAGCGAGATGTGTCATGATTAGATTGAACACTGTGAAAGAGAGCCTCTCTCGTCTAACGGCAGACTTCGATGTTTTCTTTGGCCCTCTCAGCCAGAACTGACCCCAGAGTTTGGGCGAATTGTAATCTACACTACCAGTTTTCGAGTGGTCAGGACTACATTTGAGCGATGTGAACTGGTCCGAAAGATCTTTCAGAACCACAGGGTGAAGTTCGTAGAGAAGAACATCGCTTTGGACAGTGAATATGGGAAGGAACTGGAGACACGCTGCAAGCGAGTGGGTGAACCTCCCTCACTGCCTGTGGTCTTCATTGATGGACACTACCTAGGGGTCAGTGGTCAAACAATTGCTTCACAGCTGTTTCAAAATTCATCCATATTGAATGTCATTATGCTAGTGCTTGAAATCTGAACAATGATTTGCACATTTTGTACATTCAGGGTGCAGAGAAAATACTTGCAATGAATGAATTAGGGGAGCTTCAGGATCTCCTCAACAAAATAGAGGTACATATTGATATTTCAAGGTTCCAAACTGAGCTTTTTGCAGCAATGTCAGAAGAACAGCTCCTACAATAAACTTTTTTTCATAGTGTGAAAAACATTTTAATCAGAACCCTTTTCCACTATAAAGACCTTTTTTTTTAGCACAGAAAAGATTCCACAGATGTTGAAGTTTCTTCTTTGAATTATAAATGTCAAGAAAGAACATTCACTTTTAAGTGCAGTAAAAGCCAATAGTCTATATAAAAAAATTTTTCTATATTGGATCCAACTGCTAAAGTAAAGACAGGCCAAACTGGTTTATTCTCAGTTTATTCTGTCAAAGAAAACACAACCATTTACAAAAGGGAAATGTTTATTACAGTTCAGTATAGTTCTTTACACATAGACTACAATCAGTGATTAATGTTATTTACATTTATGCATTTGGCAGGCACATTTTGCTATACAGTGCTTTCTCAAACATAGTGAATGTCAACAATTTCTACACAATCTTATGGCAAATTTGTAACTTTTTTTTCTTTTAAAAATCGTCAGTTTTTGTATGATTCACAATGTATACATTCATATGAAATCCCCACTATGTAAAGTAGTTACGCCATCCTGTGAGATCGTGTTGACAATTTGAAATTTGGGTCCCATCAACAATTGCAAATGCTTTCTAGAAAAGAAAAAATTACAATTACAAGAAATAATAGCAACTAAAATTTTATTGTGCATTTACATTTACATTGGTGCAGAACAGCCCAAAATAATAATAAAAAACTAAAATAAATATAGCATCACTCAGATTGTATCTCAAAGAGAATCTGCACATGGGTCAGGTATTTCCTTCAAATCCACTCACATTCTTCTCTGTCTCTCTGTCTGATGGTAGAGGGTTCAGCACCCTGACACTTGCCAGACGTGTGGGGGATTTGCCTTTGTCCCGTGTCCTATGTGCCATGGCAGCAAAATGTCTGTGTTTCGCAACTGCTTTACCGACTCCTTCAAAGCCCTGAAGTGCACAGCTTGCAACGAGAACGGTCTCCAGCCCTGCTCCAGCTGTTCTCATTAAGGTCCTCTTCAAGTGCCTGCAAACCCCTTCCCAGCACCCCCTCCAAACCCACAAGCCATGTATAAATCAAGAGCTGCAAAAATAACTGTTATTTATGAATAAACCGTTTTTTTAGAAAACTCAATTACATGTCTCCAGATGTAGTTTTTACCATATTTGTTATTTGATGATGATCATTTATTATAGCGTTAGGCTTTTTGTCACATGCCAACAGATGTCTGGCAACATTAGGGACACTGCTGTTACATTTAATAATTCATTGAAAGAAGATGACCTAATGTCTGTATACGAATGATATCGCTTTTCAGTTCAATTACAAGGTTGATAAAACAAAGCTTCAAATCTATTAATAATTAAAAGAAGTGTAAATGAAGTGTATTGCAATGATACAAAATAATCCCATAAATACACTTGAGAATGACAGAAAACCTTCACAAACAGTTGGAGATGACATGGAAGTGTGTCTCTGTGCTTTCATAGCCCTGTACAATGCTGCTTGATTCTGGGTCTACAAGGCAGCATTGTAAAGAGGCTCAAAGCTCAGAGTAAATCATCTGTGCACGGTGTCTACTGAGGGTATATAAAAACACCACTGGCAGCCTGTCTCTCAAAATCTAGCGAGCAGCAGCATTTTTTTGGGCATCATTGCAAAATGCCTCATAATGCTGAAGGTAGGCAGCTCGTTAGGTTTTCCAGACGCAGTCAGTGCCAGATTAAGGTTAGATAAATGACAGTACTGAAAGGACGTGGCCGTCAAGACTAGGTCGATAGCGCCCCCTGTTGTTGTGTTTGCTATGACAAAGATCAATAACAATAGGAAAATTCACACGAATATCAAATATCGACAGTCTATAAACGACTCAAAAGGTCAGGCATTCAGACACACACGGGATATATATAACGATTAAACTCAAGCAATTTTAGATTTTTAGATATCATCCGATTTTAAATATCTGATATATTGTGAGCAAGACATTAATGTATCGTGTTTGATTAATTACAAACAAAAAGCTGATTTTAAGAAGCGCGCGAAGTAGAAAATCGACCTATTATTTAATTGCCCCTCCGCAGAATCAGGGATTTATTTTGATAACCAAGCCTCTCAACGACAATGTCCATTTTTCTACAATCTGTCGAGTAAATATTAGTCATCAGATCAAAAGAGAAAACGCACTGTACCTTCACAGAGAGATCAAACCCTCGTCGTGGGAGGACATCCGCTGTTCAGCCGCGGAGTAAGCTACCTAACGTTACCTTTCTTCATGATCCTCATCACGGATGCAGCACACGTTTCTGATGTCCCTCTGTCTCAAACACTAGTGTCCTTCCTACCCAGACGGCGATGTTGGAACAGTAGGGCGCAACCGAGTCAAATTCTCACACAGCGCTCACAAATGTTGTCTAGGTAGGCTGCTCATCAGAATTTGAGCCACAGTCTATTTCTGATAATGTCCTGCTGCTGTAGATGCATTATGTAGACCGCAAACTGAAATCACTGCTGCCACTGACCGTACAGAATCACTAACTAATCACTATGCTAACGTTACATATTAGCTGTGCGAGATCTGTATGTTTCCATTATTTTGAGAAACCCTTTTGTATTTGTAGGTTGCAGCTCAAAAGTCCAGAAATATATCTAAGCCAATCAACATAAAAAAACATGGTTATTGATAAGCTTACTAGACTAGCCAATGACATCGATTGTTTTATTAAAAAGATCGACGTTAAATAAGAGCCATCATAAAGGAAAAATAATGAATATAAAATATTTTTCAAATCTATTTCAAGTTTCATGCTCACCGAACTGCATTCACTTGATTAAAAAGACACTAAAACGATAATATACTATTTTTTTTAAATAACTAGTTATTAATATTATTAATGTTTAATTAAAACTATATATATATATATATATATATATGTGTGTGTGTGTGTGTGTGTGTGTGTGTGAAAAAGTTGCTGCAAAAAAAAAAAAAACACTAACATTCTAATTTTATTTAATGTAACGTTTGATTAATTTAATGTATCATTTGTGGAATAGAAGCATTAATTCCTTAAAAAAAGAGGAAAAATCATATCTTTTCAGTAAAAAGGACAAATATTCAGTAGTTTCATAAATTAATTGAAATTTATTCATTTTTGTTCAGTAGCTCCAAACAGCTCAAATATCTACCCAAACAACAATCTGTCAAATAAACATATTTAAAAATATATATAGTCTTAAAGCCTTTTTACAAAACTTTTTTTTTTTTTACTTCATCGCTGTCTGACTGTTCCTAAGTGAAAATCTTGAAGCTTTGATTTAATTACAATGTTTAAAAACATTGCAAAGGTTAGACTTCAGCACAAGAGAGCATGTAACTACCATTAAATATTCTGTTTGCATGTGTACTGAGAGAACGTCTCCGGTTACTATCGTAACCTCGGTTCCCTGAGAGCGGGAATGAGACATCATGGAGATATTTCTCCGTTATGGGAACTCCTTCCCTTTCAAACTTTCCTGAAGCCCTATTGGCTTATGCCAGTCCAAATGACTGGCCAACTGACACAAAGTGGGGAGGAGGCAATAGCTGTTGTTAAGTGGGCCCTAAAGTGAAAAGGGCATTCCAAACCTTGGCTCCAGTGGGAAAGTCTCTGTTTTGACACAGCCCGACCCTTCGCACAACCACCGTAGCACATGAAAAGCTGGCCAGATTGCAGAAAGCAATGTAAATCTTCAGAAGTCCACCGAGTCGAGGACGATGACTCAGAAGTCGGGGCAGAGTGTGAAACCGTCTGCACTCTGGGGGTAGATAATAATTGAAGGCCCCGATATACTTCAAACAAAAATGAAGAACAAACTGATATGACGTCATTTTAAACAAAATCAGGCCAAAACGAAGTTGGTTTTGAGTTTGTTTCGGCAGTTTCCCCAACTTTCACGGGGAGTTCATTTTAGCTCCTAAACACCTTTGAGTTTCCATTGGTCTGTGGCGGTAACACAATCAGTGGGTGTGTTCTGAAACTCCACCCCCCCCCCCGGTTTGTTTCTCATTTCAATGGAAGTCAGGCAAGAGCGAACAATATCTCCGGCCTAGTCACTAGCGACATGAATACACTGGAGTGTCGAATAGCTGAGCTGGCACAGATATATCTGCACCTGTACGATCGCTCGCGGAGAGACTTTAAAGATTCAGAGAAAGCATTTAATTCCTAGAAAGAAATTGCAACGAAGCTTGGTGTCGACAACACGGAGTTACGCAAAAAGCAACGTAGAGAAACATCCAACTTCTGGACAGCCCTTGACAGAAACCTCATGGGCTCTTCCTGGAGGTCTGGGGAACCCAAGCTGATCAGACTCCACCCTCTCAGAGGCCGAGATGGACATTGTGTCATCCCCCTCCTCCTGGCTGAAGGACACACACTCTGCAATGTTGGAAGGAGGGTGGAATAGGACTTCAGGAAAGGTTGGAAGGGAAGGAGTTCCCATAACAGAGAAATATCTCTGTGATGTCTCATGAAAGCTCGAGAGGGAACTTCAATGGACTGAATGCTTCTTTTCAGATATCAAAATCAGAATGTTGCATTTTCACAGTCAATAATTATTTACAAAAGGCGGGGGGGCACTTGGGTTAGTGTTCACAAACTAGGCTGTCAACTCAGCAATAACAACAATGACTTTAGAAACACAGAGCTGTTTTTGGACATTTACAATTGCTTACATTAAGTCACACAAAATTACAGCGTAAACAGATGAACAGTCCCAAAAGCAGTAATGACATCAGTACTCTTTCCATAGGAAGGATGTGAAGATCTGAGTAGTCTTCATCAGTTGAGGGGTCTGAGGTGGGCCATGGATACCTGTTGTACTAAATTTGATTCTATAGTTCTCTCATCACTGATAAATGTGGATATAGTTTGGAACACACTTCTTTACTGTTTTTAGTACTATTTTAATCTATTTTAAATAAGTGGTAATTATAAAATAAACTGAATGTTTTTTTTTTAACCAATTTACCTGGACCTTTAAAGAACAAAATAAAATAAATAAATATATATTATGTTAGAGAGAGAGAGAGAGATTTCAATTGCTGTTCATTTTTGTAACTCACTCATGAATAATCAATAAATCAGCTTACTGCATTCAATGTCAAAGGCATTGTTTGAACGCCATCATCTCAGTGCATTTAAAAAAACAGTGGAGTAACATGGGAAACTTTTTTTTTTTTTTTTTTTACATACAATTTAAACCATTTAAACCACTTTCATCTAGCAGAATAGATGCTTTACTCTTCAAGTTAACTATTTTTGGTTATATCCTGGTGTTACTGCGGGAACTGTTGTAAAATATTAGTGTTTATGCTGCTTTGCATGCAAACTGTAAGATGAAATAAGACTGGTCCTTTTGCATTCAATGGACCTGATTTCAAAGCTCCAATGGTAAGAAATACCACAGATCTGAAAGCCAATGATTGTAAAATAATCATTTATCATAATTAGTGCTGCACGATTCTGGATAAGTTGAGAGTCATTAATTTTCTTGTCTCAAATAGAGATCACGATTCTCCCACGATTCTGAACAAAACAAAATATTGCTGCAGTGTATTTAAAAGCGTTTAATTATTTTGAATGAATTATTAAACATTTTAATATACACTACCAGTTCTAAAGTTTTTTTTTAATAAGAATTATCTTCTGCTCACCAAGCCTGCATTTATTTGATCCAAAATACAGCAAAAGTCGAAATATTATGAAATATTTTTACAATTTAAAATAACTGATTTCTATTGGAATATATTTTAAAATGTAATTTATTCCTGTTTTCAAAACTTAATTTTCAGCATCATTACTCCAGTCTTCAGGGTCATACAATCCTTAAGAAATCATCATAGTATGTTGATTTGCTGTTTCAAGAAACATTATTATTATTATTATTATCATTATAAATATTTAAAACGCTTGATAATAATAATAATAAATGTATTGATTTAGGATCATTGAGTAATGATGCTAAAAATTTAGCACCGAAATCACAGGAACAAATTCCATTTTAAAATACATTAAAATAGAAATCAGTTATTTTAAATTGAATAAAATTTTACTGTTTTTGCTGTACTTTGGATCAAATAAATGCAGGCTTGATGAGCAAAAGAGACTTCTTTAAAAAACATTACACATTTTACAGTTCAAAAACTTTTGACTGGTAGTGTATATATATAATATATTTAATAGACCCATTTTTTATATTAAAATTGAAAAAGTTGTTTGACCCGATGATTCAATGACATTCACACTTCCCATAAAGGACTGATTATGGTTCTTTTTTATTGCAGACATGATACTTGACAGCGTGGGGGTGTCAGAATGTTTGAAAACAGTATACTGTCGCTCAGCCTTTTCCAACTTCTTTTTGCCCCCGAACGAAGAATGAAAACGAACTCGGTATGAAGTATACCTTGTTCTTCAAAAGGGGATTTGTTCTATTTTGATTATATCTGAACTATAAACTTCCACCCCAGTATTTCTTTGACTGTACCGTAAGACAGAAATAATACTGTGTAGTTGAAAAGACAGTGTGTGAAGATGTTTCTTAAACAAACATGGTAAGTGCTCTCTCTGTGTAAGCGGCAGTGCAAACACAGATTTTAATGATTCAGTAAGACTTTTTCAAAGGTTTAACAGACTTGGGGAATCGTTGTCTTTTAGAAATTAAATCGCGATCTTTTAACGATTAATCGTGCAGCTCTAATCATAACCATGTCCAGTTGGTGTCCTCTCTGTATTGGCTATGGTTCTTATTTCAACAGCTACTGAAACCATGCACAGGTTAGTGCTTGGCTGATGTGCGATGGGCGGAGCATAAGACCTCAGCTGATTGGCTGGTTGGAGAGAATGGGAGTGCTCATGATGGTCGCTCGACGTTTGATTAGTTTTCCTTCCACTCCATCCTGATCCCCATTCGGCAATGTGTCATGACCTTATAAAATCTCCAGATCCACATGTCGCACCTCAGGATTACGTTGCTGTTGGAGATACAGAGCAGAAGTCAACAATTAATTCGTCAAAGAATTAAGAGGATTCTCTTCACCAAAGAATCCTGAAAAAAATCTCTCCTGGTTTCCACAAAATATTAAACTGCTTTAAATGTTGATAATAATAAATGTTTAAATGTTTTTTGAGCACCAGTGTACTGACAGATCATGTGACTCTGAAGACTGGAGCATTGGTTGCTGAAAATTCAGCTTTGCCATCACAGGAATAAATTACATGTTAAAATACATAACAACTGAAATAATGTACAATAGAAAGGTTCCATGTTTGTTAAAGGTTCTTCATCGAATCATAGACACCAATTAAGAGCTGTTTATGAGTGTGATCTTATCAGATACCTTAAGTTCTTTCTCTAGACGGTCCACCTCTGCTCCTAAGGTGTCAATAATGTTCTCCCCATGCTTCAACATAAAGTTCTCCAGCTCCTCTGGCGTCTTCACTTGCTGAATATCCTGCAGACCAAACACACACAATTTAGAAGCTCAGATAGTGACACTACTAATATGAAGAGCTTCCAAAAATATGATTCGTCAGCAAAAACTACCATGAATGTGTTTGCTAATAGTTTAATAACTTCTATGCAACCACGGAAAGACTTGAAACAAACACTTGAGTCACATCAGATGATCTACATCACAGCAGAAGCCTCGGCTCTCAGCACGTACATTGAGGATCTGTTCAATGTCTTGCTTCTCCAGGTATGAGCGTGTCACCACCCGCCCATCAAAGTCCACCTCCGCCTTGAAGTGCACTTTGCTCAGCCCTATATCTGTGGCTTTGACATCATGAATCGCCCTGGAGACAGAATGACCCAAAGTGAGGACATCAAATCTAATTTCATCAAAGCAAGAACAAGCACTGATGTAACTCTGTCTGAGCAAGCTTACATGTCAAGACGTGATGTATGCATGAATTTGAAAAGCATTTGAAGCATACTGCATCTACCTCCTTGTTAAAGTACAGTACTGTTATGAACTATAAGATGGCAGCTTTTTTTGCTGATGAAGCTCTTATTATGTAGACTGTGGGTACACGTAGAGGACACATACAGTGGAGAGAGGCAGGGACAGAGGACTGACCTGACAGCAGGGTCATTTTCTAGAAACTCTGTGAGCTTCTGCACATCCTCGGCTTTTATGGAGCGACCCAGCAGAGCCTCGGTGTTAGTGTAGATGAGGAATGCAGACACGGTTCCTAACAGGGTGCCCACACCCAGAGAACCCAGACTGTCATAGCAGGGGTTACCTATGAAGGGGGAGAAAGAGAGAGGCATTAAATGCATTGAATGTCACGTTCACTAAAAAAGGAATGAGATAAATATGAGTCAACCCAAATCAAAAAATCCAGTTGACATACTGACAATTGAATAGAGCATCTGCCATGAATAAGATTACCCACAACACATGGTGTTATGAAAAGGGTGCATTAGTTTTAGGACATTTCCTTTATTTTGTATAATATTGTAAATGGCAATGTCTATACAGCACTTTTTACATTAATGCAACTAAAGGTTAAGCAACATTTTGAGGTAATCCATTTGGATATATGCTAACATTGCCACAAAATGTTTCTTTAATATCAGATCCGCATATTAGAACTATTTATGAAGGATCACGTGATGCTGAAGACTGGAGTAATGATGCTGAAAATTCAGCTTTGCCATAACAGCAAAAAATTACAGTTTAAAATGTATTATAATATAAAAAAGTTATTTTTAACTTTAAAAACATTTCACAATTATAATGTTTTAACTGTATAAACTTTATATAAAAATATAAACTTTTCCACAAACTTTTGAACAATAAAGTGTATGTGAATTGGTAAACAGTAGTCTTAAATTGCACAATAGAGACCTCTAGTGGTTAGTGCCATTTCTTTCTTTTTTCTCCTAAGCCCTGCTATCTAAATTAACCATGCTTTTAGTTTAATGGATGATTACACTACAATAATAACATGTAACTGTAATATGCACCGGATAACAAAACTGAGCAGAAACTGTCATCAGGACAGTTCTCAAGCATGAAAGCAGGTTTACTGATTAGAGCATTATCCAGATCTCTACACAAACTTTCCACAAAGCAATGAAAACCACAGAGCAGGAGGAACAAGCTTCTGGGTATCTGTAGGTGCTGACTTTGTGTGAGCACAGACGTATAGAGCTTGATTTACAAAGCTTAAAAAGAACATCAATTGATCTTTACAAAGGGGATACAATTCAGTCCTGTATGCTTATTAAACTTGACCCTGTAGAAGAGACCGCAGAAACAGGAAAAATGTACAGTTAACATTAAACTGTATATATCATTGTTGCATTTATTTTTAATACCTGTAAGAGACGTTAGTCCCATACATCCAGCTGCCAGCACCACCCCGAGCACAGCAGCAGCGTCCTCCAACAGGACCACGTTAGTGCTGGGGTCTCGACTTTGCATCACTGTTGTACACAAAACAAACAAGAATGACCAAACTGACTGATCATCTCCAAGCTATGTCAAAACTACAATCACAGTCAAATAACTTAAAACGCTAACAGAAGAGTTAACCAAAGGTACATACCGTACTCATAAAAAGACAAGCCTTGTTTACTTGAATTCTTCTTGATCTCGTTAATGGCCACTAATAGTGTAGCTTTATGGGGAATCAGCAGACAGATGATATTAAAATAATGAGAAAGACCTTTCTGAATGTTAATGAAAATATGACAGAGGAAACCACATCTCACCTCCTTCAGATACCAGAGATCCTGCTAAAATACAATAAGCCTGCAAAAGATAATAATAATAATAATAAAAAAGTTATATAGACAGTTGTTAAAAACTTTGATGTCAGTAAGAATTATTTATTCCATTTTCTATTTTGCAGGGACAGATTAAACTAATAGAAAGTGACAGCAAAGGCATTTTATAATTTAACTTTGTATTCATCAAAGAATCATCAATAATCATAAATAAATCACATTTTCCACAAAAATATCAACCAGCTCAGCTGTTTTCAAAAATTATAGCTTGAGATAGCAAATTAAAATGATTTCTGAAGGATCATGTGATACTGAAGCTTGAAAATTAAGCTTTGCCATCATTGGAATAAATTCAGTTTTTAAATGTAGTCCAATAGAAACAATAATACAACATTTTAATATTTCACAATATTAATATTTTTCTGTATTTATCTGTATATTTGATCAAATAAATACATGTTAAAAATCTTACCAACACCAAACTTTCAAATGGTAATGTAACACCACAGACTTAATATTATTCTATCTACAAGCTCTACTCCAGTGCTACTAACCCAGAGCAATGGTTCTACTGGCTGAGGGTGCAGGAGTCCCATAATGCCATGATACCAGGACAAGCCAGCACCCATCATGAAGATGCCGACTCCGCTGATGAGAGAGGCGATGTAACGCATGTTGGAGAAGCCATACCTTTAATAATACAGGACAGTTGGCTTAGCCATGAGCACAAAACCAGAGGACATCATGCAGGGATCAGCTTGTATGAGCTGTACTTACGGATGGAAGGCGTCTGGGTTCCGGACAGACTGGCTGATGCCTAGTGCAAGAAGTGCCTGTCAAAGAGATGCATTGAATAAATGAACAAGTATATATATATGTCTCGGTTATTTATTTTTAAATCATACACCATCTTTTGTAGGCATGTCATTCAGATCAAAGGTGGTAATACAGACATGAATGCCAACTTACTTGATTGCAGGTATCAGCCAGTGAGTGGATGGCTTCTGAAAACATACTGGCAGATCCTGTATAAACCCACGCCAACAGCTTGAAGAAAAAGTTCAGTCCATTTCTGCAGTTTAAATCAATGAAATTAGACATTTATATCTCCACTTGATGCACAAATACACTGATACTCAAAACAGTGATACTTTTATTCAGCAAGGATGCATTAAAATGATAAAAAGTAACAGTTAAATAATGCTGTATTTCAAATAAATGCTGTTCTTTTGAACTTTTTAGTAAACGTAACCTGAATAAATTGCATCCGTAAATATTAAGCAGCACAACTGTTTTCCACATTGATAATAAGAAATGTTTCTTAAGCAGCAAATCGATAAATTAAAACGATTTCTGAAGGATGATGTGACACTGAAGACTGAAGTAATGGCTGCTGAAAATTCAGCTTTGCCATAACAGGAATAAACTAAATTTTTATTTTAAAACATATTACAGTAGAAAACATTCATTTTTAAATTGTAATAGTATTTCACAATATTATTCACAAAGTTTTTTTTTTTTTACTGTTTTTATTATCAAATAAATGCAGCCTTGTAAGCATGAGATACTCAACAACAACACAGAATTTTTTTAAAAAATGTCTTAACGTAACTAATTTCTCAAGCAACACATAATTACATAATTTGATGTGTACAATGCACTAGACACAGATCTAGTTGTTTTAAGGCTGACAGACAATGTGGGTCAGGCCTCATGAGGGAGCACATGTCTTTTAACTCAATATCCTTAATCTAATAGCTAGATAGCATGAGGCTGGTAAAACGTACATGCACATAGCCACCATCACCACTTTTCCAGGTCCATGTAGAAATGTCGCTCTCTTCCTAGACCGAGGCTATAGGAGACAAAAAATGATCAAAAACACAGTTAGCTAAAAGCACACTGTACTAATCTTTTGCTCTGCTTTGATGCCGAATTAGGAGCAAAATGGAGATATGAATATGAAAAATCAAAGAAATATCATTAAAAAAAAGAGGAATATCATGAATAACGAGGCCTGGTTACACCAGGACAGTAGCACCAAAACGTAAAAATCATAATGACAGGCTTGAACTTTTTTTTACCTTCGTGTTCCCCCAGAAGTCTTTGTACTCCTTCAGCAGCATCTGGTTTCTAAATATGTCTTATGAGAAAAAGAAAGGCAAACTGTTATCTAGACAGCAGAGGACATGAAAACATCAGAATGCAGATCATGCAGTAAATGAGAAGAGAATGACATACTTTCCTGGTATTCCCTTTCCACATTTTTCTTGAGATTCCTCTGCCTAGCAACTGCCTCTTGACTTCCCCATACATCCAGCGCTCTAAATAAAGACACACAAAACATGCTCATTTATCTCTCTACTCATAACTTCAGATCCTTACACACGATGACCAAAAGTATAGACCGTACACTACAGATGAAAAGGTTTTTAACACTGTTTATGCTCATCAAGGCTGCAATTATTTGATCAAAATACAGTAAAATGTTCAAATTCTAACTTCCAAATTGTAGTTTAAGAAGACGGTTGTACATACTTTGCCTCCACATCTGATCGCAAGAAGACGGTGAAGGCTTCTGTGTCATCATGGGGACTACGACGACGGATTTTCCTGAGCTGCTCAAGGTCACTTTGAACGCACAAAAACGCATCGATTCAATGTAAACATGGTGGAAGGGCAACAAACTGGATGACTACAAAGTGAACTACAAAGTTCTGCTTTCTAAAGGTACCTGAGTTTGAGGCAGAACTCGTTCATAGCCCTGACTGCAGTGATGAAATTATTCTTGGTGTATTTGGGGCCATATTCCCTTTTTTTCAGGACAGCCCGTACTGAAAACACAAGAATCATGCAAGATAGTTCAAATACAGAGAATCATGATATACAATGTCTGTGTGTAAAAGAAGACTTCACTACCTTTCACTTGAATGTTCTCTGCTTTCATCGGCCCTTGAGGTTTGGAACAAAAAATTGAATAGTTAGAATAAATCATAACTCCTACCACACATACATTACATAATATATAAATAAATAATACATAAATAAATAATACATAAAACTATTTATTTACATATACTCAGAAAACCTAAGAAACAAATGGCTTATAGAAATGAGAATAAAGACGCATAGTTTAGACATCATTCAAATGCATATGAACGAACATACAATAATGCTGAAATCATTACCAGCTGTTTTTGCAGAGGGCTGTGCAGCTTGTTGTTTCTCAGTGGGCTTTGGCTCTACAGGGCCGGCTGGAGATCCGTCTTTATCACTGCCTGTTGTGGAACAGTTCTGAACCCGTGTCCACATTGAGGAAGTGACTCTGGAATTGGGGAAGCTAAACCAGAGTTTGTGCACTCCTCTTCCACTTTGCCAACCTACTGAGTATCACGAGTTACATAATCAGAAGCATTTCTGGATGTAGTTCAGAATTATTCAAATTTCCAATATGGAATGACAACATATGACACAGAATTAAATACACATCCTTTCTCAGCCCTTAAGTTAAAAAAAAACAAAAAAAAAAAACATGCAAATGACACTGCGTGAGGCTCTTACCAAAACATGGCTTTGCGATTTTAGAGGCTCTCTGAGATAAAGGGGCTCGTTGTTGCAGGGAGACCCGGCAGAGGACTTGCCATGGTCTGTGGGCCAGGCAGGGGAACATCCTCTCTGTGGCAAGTCCAGCAGAAACACACTGAATCCTGCCGGACATTTACAGTACATTATGTTAGTAAATAAAAGTCCCTGGACGTATTTGTGATAACAGTGAAACATTTATGTACAAAATAAATTACACAGGATTTTAATAGAAACTGTGTAAATAAACGTTTTCCACAATCATAGTGACAGTTCTATCTATCTATCTATCTATCTATCTATCCACTCAAATTATCCATCTCACATTTTGAACACTACTTCAGCTATTAGATAAATGTGACAGTAAGTTCAAAGATAACTTCTTAATACAGTTACATAAAACCTTTTCAATTAAGTAAAAGTCAAAAGTAGGAAACATTTAAAACCCGTTTCGACAGTATAACACGTGCATGCTGTTCTAGATCAGCATAAGCTTAGAATTAAGGTTACCAACCAATGAAATCGGTAAGGTAACCTTACCCGGCTAGATATCCCGTCAACGCGTACCGAGCAAGAAGAAGATGTCTGAACGTGCGACTGCTTTAATTTCGACTAGATTAGATGAAGACTGACGCTCTGACAAAAACACATAGTGCTAACTGAATCTGACGGCACCCGGTGCCTTTCAGTTAGTTTAGCGTGACAGCTACATCTGGCAAGATGCTACAGTTGCTGAGGTAATTATAGACATGTTAAACACAGGAGCTGAAATAACAGACAATTCGTTAGGTATTGTTTACCTTTATGAAGCTCGGTCCATTGTTTACTGGTGGTGGGCGACTAACTCAAAACAGTCCATAACAAAATAGTACCAACGCCGACAGCAGTGAAGACGGAGAGCTCGCGAGATCATGAGTCATGGAACGAGAGCGCGTTAGTTTTGAAACTGCGCATTCAGTCTCGCATAACAGTGGAGGAGACCATCACTGGAGCAGTGCTGTTAAGATATCTTTAAGACTATAAAACTACTTTTATAAGTCAAAATTGAACATGTTCTAAATTTGTGAGGTTTTAATAAATTATACACATATGCTGCTGGTTGAATCGGAAATTAAAAATGTGGTTTCGGAAATTCATGTCAGCCCAGTTTATAATACCCTTACGAAAGGAAAATATATTTCCCAAAATATTTCTTAAAATATATTGTGATATATTGTAATATATTATTTTCCCTTCTTATTTTCTAATATAATATATATATTTGAATACATTTAATAATATATTGATGATGCATATATTATATAATATATTGCAAAATATACAAATGATTACCGCTTTCAATATATTGCTATATATTGGAAAAAATAAATATATATAAGAATATATGCCTAATATATTGCATGTTAGTTTTCAATATACTGCAATATATTTTTGTTTCATAAGGGTAAATTAGTGTATATGGCCAGAATATACATTTAACACGAAAATTAGGATACATTCCTTGCAATGTTGCCTACAAAATAAATAAATACAGCCTAAAAAAACATACTATTAATTTACAACAAAACTGTATCTTGGACACTTACAAAGTAACATTTGAATATACAAATATATAAGGAAAAATATTGAAGACATGAGCAAAGCAACAACAGAAAAGATGATCTCATCTGTATTTTCCTCAGCCCCATTCAGAAAAGCCACTGCTTCTCCACCTTCATAAAGAGAGATAACAAAACAGTTAGGATATGTATTTTACTGTATAGACATCTAGTGATTGGGTCCTTCTAGGCTACATGTCAGATAGAACAAATGGCATACAGTATTGCCAATAAGTTGATAGTTGTTACACTTGTTAATTTTTCAGTTTAACCAGGCTCAGTGCTGAGGGGTTGTCTGTGATCATTCTGGTTTGCTGACTTTGAGGAAGCTGTTTTGGTGGACAGGGATTTCTCTGGATGTTCGCTGCTTCAAATACACTGTCCCTGAAGGTGTCTGAATTCTCAGAGAACATCTCTGAACTTTGTCTCTTCTTGGGGATGAAACTTGAGCATTGAAGGCCTCTTAGAAGAAAATTCTGGTGGATTTTCTAAACTGGACTCTAAAAAAGGATGATTCAACATCTTTCAAAATATAACAACCTCAGCCAACTCTATTAATGATTTCTGTGGCACTTTAAAATCAATAACCCCTCGCAAATGACATTAAATGAGACCAATTATATTGACAAAATTCCCAGTATCAGCTCAGTTCTAGGAAGAATTATTGTATGAACACTATTAAACTCTCTCAAAAACATACCTTCCTCCCAGCCGTCAAGACTACTCTGTTCAGAGAGGACATTCAAATCACAAATATTCAAAGACAAAATCATGAACACAGAAATGAAATAATCTGAAAGAAGCTTTGCAAAAGCAACTTTACATGCCTTGGAGGAAATCACCCATCCACAACGCTTTAAAGAGACTGTCGTAGTGAGACACGTAACTCGCTGGTGCTTTTGACCCAAAACAAACCCAGTTTTGTAACATGTTTTACAACTTTCACAAGTAAGCACTATTATTAAGAATAAGCACAGTATATAAAATAGGGTGTCTTGGAAACCAATATAAATTATAGCTATATATTATACCTGCATGCTATCAAAACAGGGTCTTCGAAACTCTTCACTGCTGCTGCTGGCAATTATACTGTTCATTGAGCTCAACACAATGCGTATTACAGAATCTAACTTCTGCCTGTCATGGGGTATACACCAAAAAGATGTATGGTTCAGTGATTTATAAACAATGCCTAATGGCTGTAGTGTCACTATATGTATATGTTCAAAAGTTTGAGGTCAGTAAATTAAAATGTATTTTTGAAAAAAAGTCTCTTATGTTCAGCAAGGCTGCCTTTGTTTGATAAAACAGAAGTAAAGGTTTTTTTTTTTTTACTTTTATACAATGTTTTCTATTTTAATATATTTAATATAAATTTGTAAACTATACTTTATACCTGTGGTGGCAAAACAGAATTTTCAGCAGCCATTACTCCATTCACGTCACACAATCTTTCATCTTTTTAATATTTTTAATTTCATTTGATGAATAGAAAGGCAACAAGAATAGCATTTACTTGAAATAGAAAGCTTTTGTGATATTTATTTTATTTTCTAAAAGGCTTTACTGTCTTTAATGTGTCCAAAATAAAATAATTAATTTCTTAAAACAATCTTACTGATTCTCAAACTTTTGAATGGTAATTTAAGTAAACTTAATTTAAAAATGAAGTTAACAGAAGAATCTTGCAACATGTCTTTGCTGAAATTCTTTTAGTGTGTTTTTCATGGTTGACTGTTGAGTGAGTTGCCCTCACTTGACCTCCATTGAACCAAAGAACTGCATCCAAGCGTCTCACGAAAACATCCTCACTGCCTGACACATTTAAAAGGAGAATTTCTAAATATTATGACCCATCTCAAGATGTCTATATGATAGGGAAAGCAAATGTGACTCACTGATGAAGTCGGAGATCTGGGAGTGGAAATGGTCACAGTACTGAGCAGAAATGAAGACAGTCAGAGTCTGTTCTCAAGGTTCTGTTTCCTGACTGTAGTCAGTTTCAAGAGAGAATTCTGCACATTCTACATTCTGTCAGAACACAGAGATCCTATAGAGAGAACAGCCAGAATTAAATAAAATATACACATGCTGGTAAACTGTCTGAACAATTCTAACACCAAAGCCAACAGTGATTTGTAGCACAGTGCCATTTATGCTTTGCAGTGAGTCTTTCATCCCATTTAGTTCTATAATTTAATCTGGATGTTTTGTGCTTCCATACAACAGACTCCAGAACGGCAGAGATCTGCCCAGGAGGGTGAAGTAGCCAAATTCTGGAGGAAACTGTGTTTGTTGCATTAAAGGCATGCACTGTACACTAACATGTGTACTGAATGTTACGTAAAACATTATTTCAGCAATATATACACTATTATTATTTTATATATGTTATATTATATATATTATTTTATTTGCCAAAATATGAATAAGAATCAGCTTTGGAATCTTTTTTTTTTTAACAAATTAAGACAGGGCAGGTAGCCTAAAATCATATGCATGCTTTTAAATTTTAATAACGATATTTACATGGACATTACAAAGGATATCCGTATGCATGAGTGATGAGTGGGCCAGCTGGAATACTGATCCATACAGGGTGCAAGTGTTGCCATGGTAACCATTTCCCCACACAGTCCAGCCTGTATTGTGTTGGTGGGAAGCACACAGCTTAGTGTATCTCCCAATACTGGGTGCATTTGTGGACAGGACGGGAGACACCATATAGGGAATGTACTCCTTCATCATAAAATCACAGTAATAAAATGTACAAAGACAAACAAAATGCAAGTAGAGATATTTAGGATGTTAAAACTAAATGACCAATCTGGGGTGTTGATTCTGCTTGCCAAAAAGCTGTTCTATTTAATTCAAATTTGCAGGAACATCACTGAAACTTTATTTTCTGTCTCTCCGCTATCACTGTTTTTAAAAAATAAAAAAAAGTGTCTGTTTAATGCATAGACGTGTAACATATCATTACTTGGAGAGAAGAACAAGAGCCACAAATGCATTAAAACAAGTTTTGTATTTTTATTATTAATAATATTTACATTACCATTAAAAAGTAATGCCTTTGAAACAAGTCGCTTATGCTCTGGATTTATTTGATCCAAAGTACAGCAAAGAAAAAAAGAAGTAATATTGCAATATATATATATATATTTTTAACAATAGATTTTATAATATAATTTTAAAATAAGTCATTACTTCAGTCTGCATCATTACAGAAATCATTCTAATGTGCTGATTTTCCGACATATAGTCAGTGAAGTGCTAATGTAACTGGCATAACGCAAATAAATGTAAATAAACCCTGAATGCAATACATTTTCAATCAAACAAACAAATACATTAGTGGTTAAAAGCACAATATTGAATATACCTGTCGTCATTTACTGTACATTTTACAATCCCAATCAAAGCTTCGTCAAAGGTCATCAGGCTCCACTAGGTGGCGCGAAAGCCTGCTGAAAGAGACACTTTCACCTACTTTTTTCTAGTGCTACCACATGTAAATAGGGAAGCATACGTGGATTTCTGCTGCTGTCGTTTTCCAAGTGAAATATATCCGTTTCACCTTTAAATGTACAAGATGAGCACGCAGCAGACGCTGAAAGTGTTCGTCACGAGACGCATTCCGCAGGAGGGCATGCAAATACTCCAAAACTCCGGGATGTACGAAACTTTTTTATGATCTCGTATTCATGCATTATACGCGAGCTTTGCGTGTCTAAATGTCTGTGATGCTTTCCCTGAAGTGTTAATGAGATGAAGTAGCTCGCGACAAAACTACGGTGGCCATGGTGTTCGTTAAAAGCATGTGTGAACCTCAAGGAGCTTCAGAGGCAGTTTGCCTTCACTCCTGCATTTAAAGTTTCACCATTGACCTTGTAGTATGCTGACAGTCTCGCACTGTTAGTCACGAGCTTTATTGCATGCTTTGATATTTTACACCAAATGTAGCAGAGCAAAATTTAAATGACTGCAAAGAATGGTTTAAATGCCTCTGTTGTTATCCATTATGTGCAGGTGTAATCTGTCAGTGTGGGACTCTGATGAGCCTGTGCCCCGGGCAGAGCTCCTTCAGGGGGTGGCAGGCGCTCATGGGCTTATCTGTTTACTCTCAGACAAAATTGATGCTGAGGTCTTGGATGCGGCTGGTAAGACAAACCTCTAATTACGCTTTAGAAGGTGAAGATACTGATTTGGTAATACTTACATCACACATTAAATGTTCTCAGGACCCAATTTGAAAGTGATCAGCACTCTTTCTGTGGGATTTGACCATCTTGCCATAGATGAGATAAAGAAACGGTAAGTTCACATTTCTGTAAGCCTTTTGATTTGACCCCTGAAAGTGAGAAAATGGACAGTGGATCGATTAAGATGGATCACAGAAAGACTGTTTATATAATACGCATGTACGATCTTTCTTTGCCCCAGAGGGATAAGAGTAGGCTACACGCCCGATGTTTTGACAGATGCTACTGCTGAGCTGACAGTGGCTCTGCTCTTGGCCACATGCCGACGTCTTCCCGAGGGTGTAGAGGAGGTGAAAAAGTCAGTCTAACACATTTTCTAATACATTGTGTCATATATCACAGTTTTGTAGTGATCAATTCCAAATGTTCAACAATCTAAAAGGGATAGTCCATCCAAAAATGAAAATTCTGTCATATCATTTATACAGTTTCTCCTGAGGAACACAGAAGATATTCTGAAGAAGGTTGGTAACTAAACAGTTTTGCTTCCTCTTGAACGAAACGATGAAAGTCAGTGGAAACTGAAACAGTTTGGTTATTAGTGTTACTTGAAATATCTTCTTTTATGATCATGAGAAGAAAAAAAAAGACATAAGGGTGAATAAATGATGACAGAATTTTCATTTTTGGATGGACTATTCCTTTAATGTTTAATAAGCATAAACTTTTTAAGAACAGAGAGTCAGTACCACTGTAATATCTCTGTTTTTTTGGCATATTTCCCATCTCTCTCAGTGGCGGCTGGAGTACATGGAAGCCTCTGTGGCTGTGTGGTTATGGTCTTTCGGGCAGTACTGTTGGGGTGATTGGTTTGGGCCGCATAGGTACAGTATGAATTATTCATTTTTTTCACTGTCTACCATAAATAAGCTACCTATGCATCTGCTCTACTATGTACACCATCTGTTCTTTTAATGAAGTGACATTCAGTGACCATTATAGTGAAAACAAATCACTTTACAAATAAGCATCCTGTTACCATATGCAACATGAGCTCTGTAGATAATGGAATATGTCGCCCAGTTTATGCTGTTAAGACAATGAAGGTGAATTGTTTAGACATTATCATTATAGAGAGAATAACACGGGCTCTAACAGATTTGTTAATCTGGTCATTTGTAGGTTTGGCCATTGCAAGGCGACTAAAGCCTTTTGGAGTGAAGAGATTGCTGTACACAGGCAGACAACCCAAACCTCAGGCTCAAGAGATTGATGGGGAATATGGTAAGAAAATACACTAAATTGCTTGATGCAACTCAATATAAGAATACAGATGGAATAAAACTATTCGGAGGGGATATAAAGATTGTATGATGTTCTCTTTTTCGTCTCCTCTCAGTGCCTTTAGATACTCTGGTGAGAGAGAGTGATTTTGTGGTGGTGTCTTGTTCTTTGACTCCTGACACTCAAGGCCTTTGTGACAAAACCTTCTTCGGCAAGATGAAGAAAACGGCAATCTTCATCAACACCAGCAGGTAAAAACACACTTGTAATGTTAAAGCAGAGAAGCAGTGGACCATGTTTGATGTTTAATGCTATATTTGACCCATATTTGTCAAGAGAATTACTGTTCTCGTGACTCGCTCTTCTTTTTTCTTTTTAAACTACTCTGCAGATAACAATGATTGATTTTTCAAATCAATACTAAGGTGAAAATTACTGTATTCTCTTTTCTCTAGAGGGGCGGTTGTGAATCAAGAGGACTTGTTTGAAGCCCTCAGCAGTGGTCAGATTGCAGCAGCGGGGCTTGATGTTACAACCCCTGAACCTCTGCCCACCGACCACCCACTGCTGACCCTTAAAAACTGTGGTGAGGGAAAAGCAGCTGTTAAATCCCACTAGTGCTCTTGTACACTGTAGACCCACTTCAATATTTTTTGTTTTGGCCAATGAAAAGCCATGTAATAGTAGAAAAAACCTTGTCTAACTCAGTCTCACTTTGTCTTACAGTGGTTCTCCCTCACATCGGCAGTGCCACCTACTCCACACGTGGTGTCATGAGTGAACTGACGGCAAACAACTTGCTGGCAGGCCTGACCGGCTCTGAAATGCCCACTGAGTTGAAACTGTAGTGCTCTGGAATGCAGATGTCATTATATGAATGGAAATTCAGTAGCATACATCCATCCAATAAATCCACTGCATTAACTAGATGAGAATAGAAGGGATAAAAATTCATCTCACTTGGTAAATCTTGATCATGACAATTTAATATGTTAAAGATGCACATTTGTTCTACTGTGATATCACACATTCAAATGTCCTTTTACACTAAAAGCTGAAGTAGAATGAATGTAATAGGCATTTAATTTGTAACAATAAAGGATTTATTGAAATTCCTGTGTTTGACATCTCTTGGATTAGCAGTTGTTGTTAAATAAATAGTTGAACCACATTTTCTAAACATCCGGACTTGACTGTAATGTTAAATGTCATAGTCATTACATAAAATATCCAGAGCATGTTTAGTTTTTACCCTCATAAAACATTAGAATGAATCCAAATGTATAAATGGGAACTACTGGGACTTTAAATTTACATTAAAGCAAGTAATTAATATAATTCCAATCCAAGTTTAAGTCACAACAACTACCAATAAAAAAGACTTATTGCTTAGACCATTGTGAACATGGCAACACTCTGTTAGACGCATCTTGTTTGACAGATTTCAACTGAGGTCGGATGAGAACAAATCAAGTACATTCAATTGCATCCAGTAAAAAAAATATTAAATAAAATAAATGATACAAAGTTACATCATCTCTTTATTAACTGCTGTGTAAGTGACCGTGACCGTGCAGCAGAGTCCTTCATGCTCATCTCAGGGAATGTTTCTGTTCACGGTCAATCTTCATATGCTGTCCAGCTTCTTCAAAACATAGGGTGCTGAGAAACAAAAAAAACAACAAAACCCATATTTCAACCAACATCAACATTTTGATTGACATTAAGAGACGTAGCTTTGTTTGACACATTGTTGCATAAGCTGTAACTATACACGGTCTCTAACTTTAAAGGTGACCTCTATCATTCACATAGACAGTAAAAACCATGGAGACCCCATTAAATAGATATAGTACATAATACAGTTACATAGATCATCAAACAACACAACTCACAATGTGCAAACTCATTTAAAAAATAATTCTTTCATAAATAAGTTTTAAACGATCGCACGTGCACTTCTGATCTGCTACATCATGTATGAAGCAGCTGAATACTCACTGACTCGCAGAACCGCGACATAAATCAAAAAATTACGAACAGACGTGATGACATCTTCGCGCATTTTTTTCTTCATCTCCTCCGGGTCCATCTTTGGCCCAAGACCCTCAATTTTAAACATGTTTAAGCTGGAATCAAGAATTGTATGTGCCTCAAATGATCACTCCAACACACATTCAATCCAAAAGGCATGCGAAAAGGGAAATACGTCACGTCGGACCGGCTTCTAGGACCTCCCCTATTAGACCGCTACATTGTGCCTGATACTAAGTCGGGTATTATCACGATCAATAGATAATTGAAATGAATACGTTCCTTATAAAATAAAATTTTGCGATAATTCAATGTACAAATATACTACGAATTAATAATATATATTTTAGAAAAAGCATCGCAAATCTGTCATTTAAATCAGGCAATACTAAAAAGAACACTTTTTGTCATGGCTCAGTGCTTTGGTTTTTGGAGCGTGCTTTCCGTGAATCTGTGTGTAGCCTACCAAATAATTTGATTAATTATTTGTTGATTTTAATTATTTTATACAGACAGTATCCTATGGCACTGAATCATTTTTAAAAAGCACAACAATTATAGCTGCACGTAATGTACATTAAAAAAGTCCACATAAATGTACAGTATTTAGTGAATCATGGGGGTAGTCATATCGATGACGTCAGAGTTCCTTCATAAAGAAATGGGGCTAAACCTTGGCTATTAAATAATAATTAAACTATTAAATCATATTAAATGTAAATGTACTACTACTACTACTACTACTACTACTACTACTACTACTACTAATAATAATACAAAATGACAACATTTGAACATATCCTGTCCCTTTCTTATTCACATTCCTTGCATAACTATATGTAGACCATTTTGTCAGTGTTATATATTCATTTTATTTTTTACATTTTTATAATTTTATTACATTTTATTCTTTTTATTGTTCTATTTTTTCCTTTCCTGTGTACTAGACGCTACACAGAATCTAAAACAATTTCCTTGTGTGTAACGAATACTTTGCAGTAGATCCCATTCAGTAAATACCTCACATAATTTTATCTGCAAATAGATTATTTTGTTGTGGATCATTTAAAACATTTTTTTTTCTTCTGTGTACTGGAAGCTGCACTAAAATAAATTACCTGTGTGTGTAAGTATACTTTGCAATAAATCTCATTTAGATTTTCTACTATTGCTAATTCAGTATCCATGAAGCATTTTCAGATATTAACCTAAATCAGGATTAGTCTGTTGTTTAGCAGTTTCAGTTGCCTGTAAATAATTTGACTCCTGTGAATCATCTTACCTCTAGGTGATTTTGTGTTGATGGCCAGAGGTGTGTTCTTCTCTAAAGAGCTGGGAGCTCAAAAGGCAGCACTTTATACCTGCCTGTAAACCGGCACTTTATTAGCCAATATTGAAAAAAATGATCAGATAGGTTTTGAGAAGGGCTGCTTCTGCACGGGCGATGCAGAAGGTGGATTTCAACAGAAAATCCAAGGTAGGCCTCATTAGATTGTTTGAATAATATAGTCATCTGAATTAGTGGTTCATGTTCATTTCAAGTCTGCACTTTCAGGTAATTGAAATGACTACTAAGGGAACCCATTTTTGATTATGCAGGTCAAGCGATCCATTGCTGGCGATTTAGTCAACATGAGCGAAAGCTTTTTATTGCGCTTTCTTACTTGGTCACAAACCTACAAGTCAGTTTATTGTTAAATAATAAAAAAACAAATTCTTTGCATTAAGGTATGGCAGTTTGTGTCTTCTCATCAGATGTGAGAAAATGTATTTTTTAAGCTTTTCTTACATATTGTGATATCAATTGAAATATATGTGCCTTTTGGACACATCAGTGTGGTTCTGTTCTGTGCTGTTACAGCGCCAGTCGACTGGATTTCACAGTGAGGCAACAATGAAAGATGTCAGCCATTTTTGATATCTAAAAAAATTTAGCTGTAACAATGTTATTATGTTCAATAAATGTGGATACTGATTTATTTAGCATGACAAACACTGTTTACAAGATAAAACAGCTGTAAAAAAATATGTCAGTGGATTTTGATGTGAGATGACAAGAGAGTATGGACTTTTTGACTATTATTATGGAAGATGGACTGGTATTTTAGCCAGAAGTGACGGTTTAAAGTTAAAACCCCTTAATGATAGATTTGTTGCTTACAAACACGCAGGTTTTCAATTCACAAGATGTTAATTGATGTCATGTGTATTATTGCAATGTTTTTATTAGCTGTTTGGTCTCTCATTCTGACGGCACCCATTCACTGCAAAGGATCCAATGGTAAGTAAGAGATTTAATACTAAATTTCTCCAAATCTGTTCCAATGAAGAAACAAACTCCACATACTCCTCTTGGATGGCCTGTTGGCGGGTACATTTAAAGCAAATTTCTATTTTTTTTATCTATTCCATTGTCTATTGTGTATCATTTTCTGACCCTAGTCTTCCTCTTTATCCTTTCCCTTCTCATCTCTCACCGTTTATATATCTGAAAATGGGAATCGTTATAAAATTGAATTGGAAATTGGAAAGGGCAAGAGGCTAATATCATTGTTCCCTTACTCTCAAAATTGCTCTCCCTTATAAAGTTTGCTCAAGTATAGACTTCAGCTCAGTTTTAGAGGCTGTTCACACCCCCCCTCCTCCATCATCAGTCTCAGCGGGTAGCTCTCCATATATCATTCATTACGTAGATCCTGTGTGAGTCAGAGGCCTGCTGTCAGACTGGAGAAAAAAGATGGAGTGGAGAAACTGGTTGCCGTTTATTTATTCTTCATGACTTTTCATGAGGTGAATGAATGAATGAATGTAATTTCTTATGAAAGACCGATTATAAGCTATTATTCCTTTTTCAAAAAGAAGTCAATAAAGGCTTCATTACACAAAATGCCATTAAAATTTTTATTATACAAATTATACAGTGCATACAATGGCTATTAATGTTTTAAATGAGTTTTTTTAATGGAACTTTTCAGCTTTAAAAGTAATTTTTAGATTTGTGTTAAAAGCAGCTGATTGATGGTGAAGGTTTCAGTTATTGTAGCTCACAGAGGGGTTATAAACACAGCTGGCAGCCAAGATTCACTTGCAATTTAGTGCAAAGAGACCTTATTGGCACCAGTCTAACCAATTTGTTACTTTTAGAGCCAAGACTGTATGTGAAAATAGCACTATTGATGGCAAAAAAATTAGATGAACTTTAAATGGAATTTTAATCTTTGGCATTAAGTTACATTTTCATTTAATATAGACCTGACAGTAATGACTGAAATGACTTTCAAGCATCCATTCGATATAAAATGTTGTAAATGTTGATAGAGTGTTAATCTTTTAACAGTTTAATAATTGTTTCTAAATAATGTATAAAATTATTGGTCACACCTTATTTTAGGGTCCAATTCTCACTATTACGTAACTAACCATTAACTATGACTTTTTCCTCAATTAACTCCTTATTTGCTGCTTATTAATAGTTTATAAGGTAGTTGTTAAGTTTAGGGTATTGGGTAGGATTATGGATGTCATGCATTATATGTACTTTATAAGCACTAATAAACAGCTAATATGTTAATAATAGACATGCTAATAAGCAACTAGTTATTAGTGTGAATTGGACCCTATACTAAAGTGTTACCAAATTATTTTCTCTTGTGCACTGACAATATTTTCACATTTTCTAAAGAAAATAAGAGTAGTGTTCACACGCAAACTCAAAAGCTATCGCGATACTTAAAACAGGTGTAGTTCATATCTTTGAACACTAGACTGTAACGTACAGTATCACAAGGCATCTCCCATGATGCTTGAACATGAAATGAAGTCTGGATATGAAACCACATGAGTGGCACACAGTGCACCCTGTAGTACACACAGTATATAAATAAAAGACAAAAATGAAACAAATCACCTTCACTTGTTTGTTGTTATTGCTTTGAGAGGAAACTCTCAAATGTCTACAAATGTCTAATGTTTTCAAGCGTAATGTTTTAATTAACTTCAACATATCTACCACAAAGGGTATTTTTCTAGGCCCTAACTCCACTCAGGTGGGATGGAAAGCAGTATGCACGCTTCATTGAAGACAACAGACACCCGTGTGCCTCCTGTGAGGATAGAGTATTTCGCTTTCTGTCACAGCCATGCAGCTAAGAGCTCTCTTATCCTCTGTTTCAGCTGCCATTGGACAGCCCTAACCCCGAGTTCCTTCCTTTCTAACTGAGAATCTGATTAAATGAGGCCTGGTTGGCTCTGACAGATACCGAGTGCCGGTGTGATGAGAAAATGAGCTTGTTATCACCGCCTGAGAGTGTTAGTCAGCATGTTTAGTGGGGATGAGATTTGCTCATTTCAAAAGCTTCTACGTCGTCACCGACCTAACTCAGATTTTCCATTTAAACATTCAATGAGGGTACATTTGGTTAAATTGAGATGTAAATCATTTTGAATTGAACTATATCTATTCCTATTTATTCAACTAATACACAATTATGATAAGAGCTTGTTCATCTATGGCAACATGCGTTTATGGTTTCTCAGTCTGCGGTCTCACACTTTAGTTGCACTTTAGGGAATACTGAAAAATTCTGATTTTCTTTGTCCTTAACTTGAACTCAGTGGTAAAAATCAGTCTATGAACTAAAACTTACGGTAATCATATGAACATGTTTCTATACAAATATTTCATTTAAAGGTTAAATAACTGAATTCAGAATTGCTTATAGTACTTAGTTACATTTTAAAATGCTCACATTCAGTTCTGTTTCCATCTAATCAACAACCGATATAACAATGTTTCATGAGCAATGACATTTTTTTTTTTCGTTTTAGATAATCCATATCACCTAAAATATGGAAAATGTCAAGTGATTTCAAGTCGAGTCAATTTTATTTGTATAGCACGTTTTGCATTATATATACATAATGTAGCACATTTTGAGACAATTTGATATTTATATCTATACATAAGCGTACTGTATATATCTGGGTAAAGTTGGATGTACTATGTACTATATCTAACCTTAAATATATCTCTTAGTGATATTATAGTCTAAAAGATCTTGCTGTACTCCCTTTACATTTTGCCATGCAAAGACGAATGCGTTTAAACCTTATAAACCTTATTCAAAAATAAACTACCTAAATCATATCCTGTCTATAATGGAGGTATTATGCAGTTGAGATAGAGCCTTAAATTAGCTCCACATCGATGCAGAGGCCAGCTGTAAGAGCTTCAGTTTGATGTGACATCAGATCAGTGCTTACAGGCATCTGTGCTTGTCTAGTCAGTGCCAGCTGTCCTATGTTATGATTGAGATCACACCGACACCTTGTCTGTGCCAGACTAGCGGTGTTTGGCACTCACCATCAGCCATTATCCAAGACCCTGCAGCTCCTCCATGCACTGCTGCACAAATGCAGGATAACTGCCATCTGCTGAAAACCCTGTCACAGTCAGAATCTTTTAACCAGTCAGTGCATTAGGCAGGGAATGGATTGCTACACAGTTAGAGCTGGACGGTAGTGGATGATTATGATTATGGTTGGGAATGAAAGGGCAAAGGGGTTGGGCTAATCTAGACATATATTACTGAACAGCAAGACTTTGATTTGAAACAGCATTGCCTTTTTATGCTTTAAACTGTTTAAGATTACACTATTGTACATTTGCTCTTTTGAAAAACATTGTTAGCTACACTACAAACTAATTATAAAAAGCAGCTAACTACATTTTAAATTACTGTTCAAAAGTTTGGGGTCGGTAATATTTTTGAAACAAATCTCACATGCTGAATATGCTGAATCAAAACAGTAATATTGTGAAATGTTTTCACAATTTAAAATAAGTGTTACATATGTTAATATGTTTTAAAATCTAATGTATTCATGTTATGGCAAAGCTGAATTTTAAGCATTCATTACTCCTAGTCAAATGATCCTTTAGAAATTAGTTTTATATGCTGATTTGGTGAAAACAGTTGTGCTTCTTAAAGGGCATCTATTATGCAAAATCCAATTTTACAAGATTTTTTCATAAATAGAAAATTAAAAAGAACATTTATATGAGATGGATATTTTTTTCCACTTTCCTGACTATTTACCCATATGGACTTATCTGAATGATATAATTTTCCCCCTCCTGCCTGCTTCCAGCTACCTACTTTGGTTCACCACCTCCATTACATCCAACTAGCTAAAGATAAGACCTCTGCATTGATCCAGTTACCATTGACTCACCTACTTTCTGCATTAAACGACCAATCAGCAATAAAAACCTGTTTTCTGGAATTACCTGTCTGCATCCTTCTGTTCTGTGACATCACATTACAGATTTTTTTAAAAGCTACTACTGTTACTACAAGTTTGTTTTTATAACCCCCCAGAATGGTTTGTATAGATTCACTTGTATTCGTAACACATTTGAAGCAGCTTGTCGCATATGATAATGGTTATCACACACATCCAGCGGCTTCCCAAAGGTGCGTGTGACACAATAAGAGATGCTTTCTGCACGATTGTGTGAGTATCTTGGAAAGCCTTGTGAAAATGTTCCTCACGGAGGGCATTTTCACCCTCAATAAGTTATAATTCAGACATTAAGTCCCTTCAGTGATAAGACTATATGAGCCATGTTAACAGGGGATTCAAAGAGCCCTTGGTTACATGCTCACCTGGCTCTGTATAATGTCCATGTCTGGAGAGGAGAAGATGGGGGCCATGATAACCGGTTGTATGAATCAACATGGGCTTCTGAAAGAGCCAGCAGCCTGCAGACATGTTTATGCTAAAATGTCACAAGAGGAAACAGCATGGTGTGAACTAGTGTGCATTTACCTCTCTGTAGGTTAAGGAAAGGTTTTGCCATGCCCTCTGGCTAACTGTCATATTCAAATGGTTCCCAAAAGATTTGAGAAAAATCATGCTTTCTCCTGACAGCTGTCTCTTAGTTTTGCTCTCATTGTGCCACCGAATATTCCACTTGACACTTAAAAGCGACACGCTAACACAAAAAGACAGCATTAGCCCTCTTATTCATAGTCTTATTCAAAATTATTTACTTCACATTTCTGCTTTTAAATCTCTAATTTGGCTCTTTTACTTCCATTTTGTAGGTGCCTCACATTTAAGCAGGACAAGTCAAAATAGTTTTTTTTTGTGGTAATCAACAATATGCCACAAATGCTGTTGATTGAGCTTGTATTCCTTTAATCTATGATCTATCAACAAATCAAGCATGTACACAAGACACTGGAGAAAAATAAAGAATAATGACAACACATTACGCTGTCTGACTCCTGATTACAATCATATTTCTCTGTGCTAGGCCAATTGTGACTCACTTTCATTTTGTGGAAGATTAGCAAAACTGTACTCATCTTTCCAATAAACTCTTTCTTTTCCCTTTTTCTTGCCCCTCTTTTTCATCTCTCTTCCTGTCATTAATTATGCCGGGACTCTTCTGAGTGGTAACAGCCAGTGGAGATATAACAAAGAACTCTTATCACTTTTTCATTATGTTCCAAATCAGGCCTCCCAGTCAGCGGTTGCTGGATAACAGATTGGCCCGTGTAATATTAGGCCATGGCTGTGGACAGATAGTGGCCTGGGGTTGGATCTGATACACTATAGGTTATCAGAGTGATATGGATAGACCTGCGAGATTGGTCACTCAATGGCACGGGTGCTGGTTCTCCGAGGGTTACTTGTCAAAGCAATTATATTTAGAGGAGTGTTGTGCATCGTTTGGCATTACTGGGACAGATCATATAGATATGTGTGATGTCTTCTGTCTATTGACATCCAGCAAGCCATCCATCCACTTTTCAAATTTTAAATGACTGTTTTCCTCAAGGGAGCAAGTCCTGTTTCCGGTGAAAATTTTGTTTTTTTTCTCTCAACCAGAGAGAAAAAAATGGTTTTATTCTTAGGTTTTTACTTCAGTAATACCACTTAAAATAATGATTAAGACAATAACACCAATTCATATTGCAAAGTGGAAACATCAAGGCCAATGGCATTCTTAATGACAAACATTAATGCAAGCTCAACAAATTGGTAATTAAGAAGCTGTTTGAATTCACCTTCAACTTCCTTTAAAGTATGCCCTCATACATCTTTTAAATCTTTTGATGAGCCATCATCATACTGTCATACATTGCTTTTTTTGCTCAGTCTTGAAAGATCTATAGCCGCACATGCACGTCTTTCATATTGCCATGGTAATGTGAGTATTCAGAAACCATTCTTGTGTGAGTTGAAGCTCATTCACATCATAGACATTTTCAAACATCTCTATTCTGCAGAACCCCAGGAAGATTTTTACATTGACGATTGCCAAGACACTTATCGGAAGAATGAAAGACCCAAAGAAACATTACCATCAGCATGGTGACAGAGTCTACTTCAGACAAATTAAACCGCAGCTTCTAGCTTTCTCTTATTTGACTCGCTAGCTAACAACACAAAATACTTGCTTGTAAATAACAGATGCTGCATTAGTTATAGTCGGTGTGCTTGAGCATATGGATGATGTGGAAAATGGAGCGCCTGTCAGTTATTGTACATAAGTGCATATGCTGTTTATGACGTCTCTTTTATGCTATGTCTGCAGCTGTCTCTGTCCATTTACAGGAAATCAAAAAAGAAACTTCTTTAAATTAGCATACTTAAAACTTGAGCAAGGGAAACATCTACATTATGCTAGACGTTTTACACCAGGGAATAAATACTTTTTACTTAAGGAATGAAAAACAGGCAGAAGTATATGAAAAAAAAACAAATCCTTAAATTGCCCATTATGCTTCATCCAAGAGTGGTGCCGAGATGCCAGCTTGTTTCAAGTTATCGATCCAGAAGATCACAGTTCTATTGTAGCTCTGCTTTTCTCCTGGAAAAGCTCTATATTTTTTTCTTCTCACCTGGCTCTTCATTTTCACTTCATTTCAGCCAACACATTGTGAAAAGGGTTGCGAGAAAGATTTCTGTTTGTGTGCATGTACAGATACAATTTGGCTAACAGTTAGCAGGTGAATTTTACATTCAAAACCAATTTTTTTTACACACACATAAACATCTATTAAGGCATGTATTACCAAAGCCGCATTGGTTTTCATCAAAAACACAGTAAAGACTGCAATATTGTAAAAACAAAAAACAAGCAAAAAAAAAAAAAAAAAAATTGAAATTAATTTAATTACAATAAATCTCCTAAACTAGAAAATAAAATTTTGTGCTAAACACTGCCACATAGTAACAGTTTTCTAAAACCTTTATGCTACACCTCAAATGACAAGGGAACGTATAGTAATGTAACTATTCATAAGCATTCAAAGTCCTGTTATATTCTTTTAAAGTTCTGATGCACAAAAAACATTAGTAATCAAAATATTCCTACTCAGAAAGTCACCTGACATTCTTTACCTGTGCATGAGCTACCTAAACAGACTCATATTTCAACTGGTGTACAAAAAAATGCAAAAATAAACAAAGATTTGCCATAAACAATATAATATAATAACCTTGTTCAAGTATGGATAGACAATATAACGATAGATAGAGCAATGGCAGACAAACAGACAGACAGATAGAAACAATGAAAAATGAAGTAATGTAAACAGAATAATCTAATCTTAAACTGGCCAGTTTAGCCAATATGTAACTGTACTATGTGTTTTTCTACCTATTAGACATCATTACTTTAGCAACATAGACAGCAGATCCATCATGCAAATAGCACTCCTCAGAAAAATCAAGCTATGCAGAGCAATGCTCAAATCAGTCAGTTAATGAGACATTTATTTAGGATGCTGCCTTAAAGTTTAGTAGACGGCAGATCTTGATGTGTAACATTAGTCATTAGTAACTGTCATGTTGTTGATTACCTGAAATATGGAATCTCATTTAGCCTTTCTACAGCCACACAAGTCGAGACAGATGGAGGTTGTATAAACTGTGAGAGGTATTTTGCCCTCTAAAAATGATTATCCATTCTACACGTCAGGCTTTTCTTCTTGCGGTTATATTTGAAGTATTTCAAATGAATTCACAAGTACAGGAAATGTAAAGCACATCCATTTTATGAGAGAACTTGAATGTAGATTAACATTGTGGCGGGCTATTAGTCTGGCCAGTAGGAATTCTCCAAAGGAATAAGCTCCACAGAGGCTCAGCAGAGTTTCCCCCTTCATCTCCGGCACTTGTGGCGCTTGGCAGCATGCAACCGTAATGAAGGCAGCACCTGCTATGAATTCATTCATAGATCATCTGCTTCGTTCATTAATGCGTAAAGACTTACTAGGCAGGCTGCGCACCTCCACATCCAACCTCTTTGATTAATTCTTCTTCTGAAAAACGCATTAGATAGAGAAGGCGCTATCTGGTATTTGTCTTTACAAGATCGAATCGACTTTTGTTAGCCCATGCAGAAAATGAACTGTCATGTACGCAACCGGTCACAAAATGAATGCCATTAATACCTCAGGACTAGCGTGGCCAGACATGCCATCCTCCGCCTGGAGTGTTTGGAAAATAAGCACGTCTGTCTGGCTGCTGTGATGAGGAAGTGCTGACATCCATTGGGTCACATCAGAAGAATGGCTGTAATAAGACTGACTATCAGCACTTTTCTTAGAAAAACATATTAGAATGGGCATGAAGTGGGGAGATGATACAACAAGCTATTCCAGGGTGTGTTCGAGAAGCTAATGACATTACTATCAGCACAAGCACAGAGACACAGAGACTTCCACTCCGCGCAATGTACGCCAGTGACGTCTGGCTTTTGCAGACACATAAACTGAAACTTGAAGCCAGATCAATGTGCAAACAAAGGGCAATAAGAGCAGATACATTGCACAACAACATTTTGGTAATGATACTAAAGAATCTTCCGGGCTGAGCTATTAAAGTGAATTGGTTATTTTATATTATCATTTTGTTTGGATAAATGTTTAAAATGAGAAATGCAATTTTGATCCAAAGTATCCTAGACTATACAAATCTGCTTCTATCTAATATATGTGGCTATAAATAGTACCCAATCCAAGATCAACTGATTTGTTCTGATGATTCACACTGGCTTCAATATCACGATTTGATTTGATTCATAAGCACTCCATTTGATTAGATTCTAATTAGATTCAGTTATTTAGATTTTATAATGTCCTAATAGAAACAGAACTAAAACAAATAGAAAGAGGTGTATTAATAGGCTTTTGTGAGTCTACATGAGATGTATGACCTTGAAAAAACTGAACTCTGCATTAATCTTGGTGCTACTCTTAACCTGCATCCTATTTAGGCTTATGGCTTAAAAAAAAAAACATTTTCCCTTTAAAAGGGATTACTTTATGGTAATTTCAAAGCCCATCAAATCATACAGCTCTGTTGGTGCAATGCAAAGAAACATGATCCAGTTTCTTTATATAAAGACTTTTTTTTTTTTTTTTACAAAGTCATAGTTCGCATTAACTGAAACACAAACTAACCATAACCTCCAGGGCCCAAAAACTTCTAGACTTCCAGTGAAGCTTCACTTAGATGAACTCGGTTCGATTAGTTCTAGTCAGGTTTTCCTTTTGAGGCCTTCAGTCAGCATTTGATTTATTATTTAGCACCCTGATAATTTAAAAGAAGAGCTAAAGAAGAGATGGAAGAGGAATGGCGATAGATATTTTACAAGATGTTCGATAGAAAAGCCAGTACACTGGGAAAGAGTATTAAAATATTAAAAACTTCATAACATGTGATTTGTCATGCAGGTATCACTGTTGAATAGACCAGCATTATTGGGTTTTGGATGTTGGTGTCCATACCATGATTCTTATCTAGCTGATCTATGCTACCCTTGGACAGCTACCTTCCAAAGGAAGACAATGCTAGATGATCATCTTTCATCTTCTTGGTAAAAAAACTGCTTGTCTGTCAGTAAGACCATCACCAGCTCTGACTAGCCTGGACCATCATGGGAAAAAAAGCTGCCAACGGGGAAGACATAGCCGACAGACAGCTGCCTGAATATTTGTTGGTGTAGCAAACATCCAGAATTCAAAATGTGAATGTCCCAAAAGGCTGTGGTTTTTATTACTAGAGGTGTTCAGTCCATAAATCTGTTTTGGCATCAAAATTAACCCCTGTGTTTGAGCTAAAGAGACTTCAAACAGTCCTGTTCAGTTGCAAATGTCTAAAAAAACAATAACTTTACATACATGAGAGACTTTTATTCAGGGAGTAAAATCTAACTGACATCTGCCCGAATCCTCCTATTGAATCTGACACCTTTGGTGCACAATCAATGCCAAAAATCTATGTTTGGCCCTTGCTGAAACAAATATTTTCAGACCACCCTGATAAATCATTTATTTCACTCATGAATTATAGACTATAGAGAGAGGCAAAAAAAATAAAAAATAGACTCCAAGATAAAATTCCTTCCTTTAAAACCACGTTAGCCTCCATTTCTTTATTCGTAGTTAGTACTGCGAGAAGCACTGTGTGTAATAAAATGCACAAAGCCTCAAAGATTCAGACATGCATACTTTTAAATACTGAAAGCCATTAAGTGTCTCAGCTGTAATTGGATTCTCAAAAGGATGCCTGCTTAGTGCTCATACCTCAAACCCAGTAGCAAATGCACATATTTTCCACTGTCATTTTGTAAACTTGCTTCTTTCATTTTCACATTGTTGTGGAACGATTTGCATAGAACTACAGATGCTTTGTCTCTGAAACATGTGTCTGATATTCTCCACATGCACTTAAAACCGCAGTGGAAGATAAGGATCATTTCAACGGCGAGCGTCAGGAAAAGAGCATCAGACACACGTTTTTAAAATGAGGTTTTTCTGCTGTGATACCTTTGGGGCTCTGGGTCCACTTAACTGAAATGTCATTAGTTAGGATTTAAATGAGGACTTTGTTGTTCCACAGTACCATCCATTTAGACTTCAATTACAACCAGAATGTTTGGTGGCATCAGGGAGCAGAATGCCACATTACATGCTGGATTCAATAGTCATGTGAATTTCAGTTAAAAATAGCATATCACAGTCACACAACCCAATTATGCAAACGAATGTAAGGGATGGAGTATCAAGTAAAACTGCATAGGTTGACATTGTTTATTTATTAGATTAGACATTTATGAAGCACTTCCCGTGTCTGGAATTAAATGGATAATGCAAGCCTGCTCCTGTGAGATCACCTGAGGGCTCTTTGCAATCTTTTAGAACAGTTTCTCAACTGGTGGGTTGTGACCCCAAATTGGCTGGAAGTATTTTTTTTAATAGGATCTCAGACAGCAGGGAAAAGCAATGTTACATGTAAATAAAAAAAATGGACTACCTATATAATTTTCGTTTTTTCATATCGCTTTAAAAAGGCAGGATAAAATGCTTTTCCTTTTTGACGCTTTATCCAGATCATCAAATGGTGTGTTTTATAAAACACAACAAAACTACAGGTGGATTTAAATTAATTTGTAAAAAAAATTATTCAGCCTCTGTCAGGGATTTTTAAACTGGGAACTAGAGAAAAAGTAGAGAAGGAAAAATAGAGAGAAAAAAAGATAAGATAAAACTTAACTTAAAATGTATATTTACAGATAATGTTTTAATAATTTTTTGTTTTAGTTTCAGTACAGTAACAACATAAAATGTATATTTAGAGTATAAATGGATACTATTCTATACTATATTGTACAAAACTATAAATAGCACCCTCATATCCTATTATGGGGGTCCCATGAAAGGGAATAATCATATTTTGGGGTGCTTGACATCAAAAAGTTTAGGGTCAATAAGAGTTTTTGGTAGCACTTTATTTTACAGTCCTGTTCCTCGTGTACATACTATGTACTTATTATAGTAATGTCAATAACTATGTAATAACTAGGTACTAAACCTGAACCTACCCCTAAACCTAACCCAACCCCATGTAGTTACATTGTGTTACCAGAACTTTCTTAGATAAATGCACTGTAAGTACACTATAAGTACACGTACTGTAAAATAAAGTGCAACCAAGTTTTTAAAAATAAATTAATACTTTTATTCATTTCAAATAAATGCTGTTCTTTTTAACTTTCAATTTTGAAATGTTTCATGTGCGTAAAATTATCTTGAGGTTATTTCTGAAGGATTATGTGATACTGATGAAATGTGATACTAAAGTAATGGCTGCTGAAAATGGTGTCCAATGTAAACAAGTCTACATCCACTAGAACTTCCAGTTGCACTAAGGCAAATTATGCCATTCCTTTCCATCACCGGGCACTTCTAAAAACTTTACACTTTCAGACTTCCTATTTCTTACCAAAGTGCCTATCTGATCTTTCACTCAAACACTCATGTAGTTTAACCACAGGCACACAGAGTAATCCATCATGCAGATAGATATCCGTTTGCTCTTGTTCATTGCTCTGAGCATGGAGAAACCTAACCAAAACAACCGTACCTCTCATTTTTATGCAAATAGTCATAAGCTGACTACTGTGCCTCTGGATATACGAGTACAACATTTCCAAAACTCATCAGACGCAATTACGTGAGATATTGTTTGTTTGCTCATGATTACAAATGCCACCACAACACTGGCTATACATCAAACCAGACGAAATGGCAAGGAGTACCAAGTGGTGTTGGAATTCAATAGCGGTTTGCAGAGTGCAGAACAGTGTTAGCTTCAGATAACGTCAATCAAAGGCTGCTTCTGTTTTATGCAGGCAAGCTTGTCTGACGCCCCTGAAATTGCAAAGAAGGATATTCAATAGGATGTGGAGCACACCACATGCAGCATGTAATGAGTGCACCAAGCCCAGTGTCCCAATGTCACCAGTTGAGCAAGCCAAGCTTACCCTGGCCCCTGGAGAGAATGCATTGTGACCATCTACTTTCCTCCAAAATAAGAGTAATAAAGCAGAAGAGTAATTCAATATAATGGGCAACTTTTCCATTTTGCAAAGGTGTTTTTAAAATGCATTTCTTTGTGACTTTAAACATGAAAAAGCATAAAAGCACACATAAACAAAAAGGAATGCATTTCAGTGCTGAAAAAATGCATGTTACCATTCCAAAAGAAATGAATACAAATTAATAGGTTGAGATATAGTGAAATATTTCAAAATAGCAGCTGCTTTGTTGTCATTAGCATTTAACAGTCAACAAATTGACTTCTATAAATAGTAAATTGATCTGAAACATTTCTTCATGGCTTTTCTAAAATGCTAAATCTAAAAATATAAAATATTTATAATAATATACCATCATAATATTAACTATATTTTAAATAGAAAAAGATTTAACTTTTTAGCTTATATTAAAGCTGATATATATACTTATATATTGATCAGGCCAATGTTATGAACACTAATGATATTCGCAGGGAGTGACTGTCATGCATGAAAGAGCTTCTAGAAGCCAGCAACTAAACATGACAAGTAAATAAAGCATCAGTTATGGACTTTAAAATGAACATTCATTATTTCTGCATAATTAGCTGTGTTTAATTACCGCTGTTTCAAATGAACAGTGAAGGGAAGCACAACAATAGTTCCTAGCAACATCCTGTTAACTGTGGCAATCAATTTAATAACGAATGAACGCACTGAAATGGACACAGCAACTAGGAGTCATAAGTGTAACTTGTTTCAGTTTTCCTCCACCATGGTTTGTCTTCCAGTTCACCAGCTGACCAATATTAGCAAGAGATTAGCCACAGATTCTCTGATTCATTGTTTAATCAACCTTGTTGAGGTGGTTTTCACAGCACATGCATTATCATTTTCTGCACCCATATTTGTTTGCTTTGAGTGTGTCTTTCTGGCTAATTTTGTCGACACGATTCATTGTAAATTATTGAAAATAAATATAAGGGAAAATCCATCAGACCAAACTGACTTACTATTTATTTAACCTTTATTTGAATAATAGAGGCAAAATAAAGTCTGCTGCAGACATAATAAATGTTTAGATTTGTGACTTTTGTTGCTGAGTAGTTTCTGTACAATCTTATTTTTACTTCTTATTCAATTCTTGTTTTTCTGTGTTTTTTTAAAGAGCAGAAAAAATTGGATTGCTATACCAAATGTATTGTTGTTTCTCTTCCTTTTACTCATATAAGTAAATAGGCAGGGTGATAACTAGGATTTATTTCAGGATTTATTTCATTTTAAGTTCTCTTAGCATAATATTTTAATTAAAATTAACATGTAGTTATTTTTTTGCTCACACTTTGAAAACTGCACTAGAGAATAAACATGTGATGAGATTACCAGGGTAGCACTCTACATTGCTACAAAATGTTGTGCTAGGTGACTAAATAGTGTTTATTATTAGCCATTGGCTTCTAAATTGTTACATTTCACTCATCAGTGTTTGAATTAGAGGTTAAGAATAAGTTTAGCACATATTTCTTCACTCACCTGCACTTAAACTCTAAGTGTTTGAGAGTTCCGCAGTCAGCACCACACATTGCCTCGAGTCTCTAGAGTTCCTGGCCTGTATTTTGTGTCATTCATGTCTAATTTTTATTACTGTTTTATTTACTTATTTAATTGCTTTATTATAATGCAGTAGATCTTACAATTCTTTTGAGCGTGATCGTGACTGTGATTCGTGCTGAAGCATGTCTGTGGCATGACGATCAATCAGATTAGTGTTAAAATTATGTTTGTTACTATAGCAACCCCCCCCCCCCCCCAAAACACACACACACACACACACAAAGTTGCAGAGGTCCTCAAATGTCAACTTTGCACAGGGCCTTGCACCCTCCTTGTGAAGGCCCTGATCACAGTACTGTATATCTTTAAAACAAACTTTTTATGGATGTGGAGTGTATTCTGAAGCAATCATTTTCTTACAGAGAGACTAATAACATAAATAATAACACCTTAAATACCACCACCAGCCCATAATTCTATAAGTCCTGTTAAATATGACAAATATACATTCATACTTTTCCCATTCACACATGGTTGCTAGTTCTAATTACTAAAGTTAAATCATTAGAAATGTGATTGACTGGTGTTTTGCTAAAAGTGATGCTACACTTATGAATGTATCTTTGTGTAAAAAAACATTTTAGATTTTACAAACATAAGTTGATTTGAGTTCTGGCAAGTAAAAAAAAAAAAAAATTATTAGCCAATGTCGATTCCATTTTTTTTCAAGGTTTTGGAATAGAGAGCTTAAGGGTGATAAAAAAAAAAAACTGAATTCTGTCATCATTTACTTACCCTCATGCTTATCCAAATCCCTTGTATAACTTCCTTTTTTTGCAGTGGATGTTTGATTCACACTGCTCTCTTTTCCATTGACTAAAGGTGGATGGTGACAACTAGATCCCATTTCTGCATGTACAGAGGACATCCACTATTAGTATATAATGACTGCGAATGCACTTCGCCATCATTAGCACTTCAAGCAGTTCAGAACTCTCTTTTACCTTGTAGAATGCCCTGTGTACTCCACCGTAACTGCAGTCAGAATTCACTACTGTGTTAATTGGCAGACAGCGATCAGGCTGGTCGAACAGATGCCAGGTACATGCTATAAATAGATAAATAGGGCTCATCTCTTATGATGCACTCCCAGCCACACTACCTTGCTTGCATAATGGATTTATGTTAATGCAGCTCAACATGAGGGATGTGCAGGTAGGCTGGTGCACATTTCATCCCCTGAAGTAAAAATAAATAAATAAATCAAAGCACAAGAAGGAATTAAAGGATGCAAGTATAATTTATCACACTAGAGTTGCAGATGTTGTCACAGTACTGTGAGGTATAGTGGACATACATTCACTGGGTACACCTTGCTAGCACCTGGTTGGACCCCCTTATGCCTTCGGAACTGCCTTAATACTTTGTGGCATAGATTCAACAAGGTGTTTGAAACATTCCTCAGAGATTTTGGTCCATATTGAAATAATAGCATCAAGTAGTTGCTGCAGATTTGTCGGCTGCACATCCATGATGCGAATCTCCCTTTCCACCACATTCAAAAGCTTCTCTATTGGATTATGATCTGGTGACTGTGGAGGCCATTTAAGTAAAGTTAATTCATTGTCATGTTCGAAACAGTCTGAGATTATTTGAGCTTTGTGACATGGTGTATTATCCTGCTGGAAGTAGCCATCAGAAGATGGGTACACTGTAGTAATAAAGAGATGGACATGGTCAGCAACAATACTCAGGTAGCCTGGGAGTTTAAATGATGCTCAACTGGTACTAAGGGCCCAAGAAATGTGGGAAAAGAAAATATCCCACACACAATTACACCACCACCACCAGCCTGAACCATGAGACAAGGCAGGATGGATCCATGCTTTCATGGTCTTTATGCCAAATTGTGACCCTACCATCTGAATGTTGCAGCAGAAATTGAGACTCATCAGACCAGGCAACATTTTTCAAATCTTTTATTGTCTAATTTTGGTGAGACTGTGTGAATTGTAGCCTCCGTCTCCTGTTCTTAGCTGACACCTGGTGTGGTCTTCTGCTGCTGTAGCCCATCTGCTTCAGGGTTCGATGTGTTGTGCGTTCAGAGATGGTATTCTGCATACCTTGGTATCATCTCTAACCAGTCTGCCCATTCTCCTCTGACCTCAAGGCATTTTTGTCCACACAACTGCCCCCTTTCTTCCCCATTCTGATGCTTGGTTTGAACTACAGCTAGTCCTCTTCACCACATCTAGATGCCTAAATGCATTGAGTTGCAAACATGTGATTGGCTGAGTAGCAATTTGTGTTACCAAGCAATTGAACAGGTGTACCTAATAAAGTGGACGGTGAGTGTATATTTCTCCCACTTAACTAATGCTGGGTACACACCAAAAGATAATCGGGCTGATTTATTTCCCCGCTTTCCGACAATCCTAGCTTTGTCCCGATTCTTTTGATTGTTCTACAGATTATTTTATCAGATTTTCTCTTGGTGTGAGGTGTGTTAAGAGTGTCCGAACCTGATTGGAAGAATGTCGGAGCAGCCCTGATTGCGAATCGTAAATATTAAACATGTTCAGAAATCCTGATGTTTGGTTTTTTTTTTTAAGTTTATTTGGGCAATTATTTATTATTTAGAATAAGATCTTTTTACCAATAGAAAACTGAGAACAACAATTTTACATATCTGTGTGATTTTGTGACCATTGCTCAGCTCTAGCTCACTCTGTAATTTGTACAGACTATGTCCCCAACGTCTCCACGACTTTACCCAAACCCTTTTCTTTTTTCCCTGAATATTCTGTGAAAATAATTCCAAACACTACCATTGCAATTTCTTCCCGCATATTGTCCGCAATGTTTATTCTGAAGTCTTGTGAAAATCGGTTTGTGTGTGGTGTGTGTCTTTGTCACATCATGGCACACCACACACTATAGGAGTAAAACGGTTAAATCTAGGATTTTTTATCCTCATGTTTGTGGTCTATCACATTTTGAAAATCTTATAAGATGTAAAAAATATTTTGTTGTTTACCCAGCATTAGGCTAAGATGAACTGAAGCAAAACCTTCAAACCTCAACTGGTACTTGAGCTGAAGAGTGTAATTTTGTGTTACAATCATTTCTCCTATTCTATCTGAATCTGGAATGACAATTTTAATTTATAGGTTAATATCCCCAAAACAGTGTAAATATTGATACATCGTCTTTTGGGGTGGGACCAAAATTCTCTCATCATTTACTCACACTGTCTCAGATGTTACTTTCTTGCTACAACTTGTTGTAGGGATCTATCCACTTGCTTTATATGGACTCACAGAGATGGATTATTTTTCTAAAACAAATTTCATTTGAAGAAAGAAAGTCACATATTTCTAGAATGGTGTAATGAGAGAATATTCATTTTTGGTTGAAGTAAAAGTTCTTTACAACTTTGCAGTTTTCTTCACAAATAAGACAAGGACCATCAGTGACCAATTCTCCACACTGCAGACTGAGGATAAATTGACAATGACCAATGCACACTCTCTCTCCTCCTTCTCTCCACTCTCAGAGATGGACGTTTCCAAAATTATTTTTGTCCAATCATCCTACTACTTGTCTACTTGATCCAATCCCCACTCACCTTATTCAAGCGATCCCTTCTTCAGTCATACCTTCACTTACTCACATTATCAACTCCTCTCTTCACTCTGGAAGACTTCCCTCAGCATTTAAGCAGGCTCGGTTAAGCCCACTGCTTAAGAAACTAAGTCAAAATACTAAAAAAACTACAGATCCCTTCTTCCATTCATTGCAAAGACATTTTAGTGAGCTGTGTTCAGCCAGCTCTCTATGTTCCTTGTACAGAACAACCTTCTAGACAGCAACCAATCTGGCTTCAGAAGTGGCCACTCAAATGAGACTGCCCTGCTCTCGGTTACTGAAGCCCTGCGACTGGCAAGAGCAGCTTCAAAATCCTCAGTACTCATCTTACTGGACCTGTCTGCTGCTATTGACAGCAGACTGTTAATCACCAGATTCTCCTGTCCACCCTCAGGAAGATGGGAATCTCTGGAACCGCACTCCTGTGGTTGAAGTCCTACCTCTCCGATAGATGTCTTGGAGGGGTGAAGTTTCTAAGTCAAAACAACTTGCTACTGGGGTTCCTCAAGGCTCAGTACTACTTCTCTTCTCCATCTACATTACGTCATTGGGATCTGTCATTCAGAGGCATGGCTTTTCTTATTACTGCTAGGCTGATGACACCCAACTCTACTTCTCATTCCAACCAGATGACCCGACGGTAGCTGCTCGCATTTCAGCCTGTCTGAACATGAGTGACATTTCTACCTGGATGAATGACCATCACTTTCAGCTCAACCTTACTAAGACAGAACTCCTGGTGGTTCCAGTTAACCCATCTTTTCATCACAACTTCTCTATACAGCTGGGTTCGTCAACCATAACTCCTTCCAGGACAGCCAGAAACCTAAGAGTTGTGAGGGATCATCAGTTAAGCTTCACAGACCATATTGCTACAACGACCTGGTCCTGCAGATTTGCCTTATACAACATTTTTAAGATTAGTCCCTTCCTGTCAGAGCAAGCCACCCAACTTCTTGTCCAAAAAAAGCTCACTTTACTCCTCTCCTCATCAGGTTACACTGGCTACCAGTAGCCGCTCGCATCAAATTCAAGGTAATGATGCTTGCCTTACAAGACGACCACTGGCACGGCACCAACATACCTAAACTCACTAGTTCAATCTTATGTGCCCTCCAGAAGTTTGCGCTATGCAAGTGAATGACGCCTTGTCGTGCCATACCATAGAAGTTCAAAATCACTGAATCGGACCTTTTCCTGGACTGTGCCCAGTTTGTGGAATGACCTCCCAATCTCAATTTGTACAGCTGAGTCTTTACTCATTTTCAAGAAACATCTAAAGACTCATCTTTTTCGCCAGCACTTAACCAACTAATACTAGGACTTTTCTTGTCTTTCATATATCTTAAAAAAAAATGACACTTGTCATTGCACTTGTATACTGTTGTTGTTCTCTTGTTGATCGAATTGCTTCTATTGTTCTCATTTTTAAGTCGCTTTGGATAAAAGTATCTGCTAAATGATTAAATGTAAATGTAAAATAGTTTTTTTGTAATCATAATTCCTTAATTACAGTTGAAATAAACCTAAACAAATTTACAAATGAAAATAAGAAATGCTTCCTTGGCAATTAACAGAAATAAAAAGTCGAATCACTAAAATTACTAAAACTATAACTGAAATAAAAATAAAGTAAAAAAATAATATATTTAGAAACAATAATTAAAAAATATATATGACATAATGATATGATAAAATATGATATAATAAAAGCACATAAAGTTACGAAAATATATTTCTTTGATAATGTCTTTTCAAAATAAGTTTAAAATACTATATACACATAAAATGGTTTATTCAGAAATCAATCATAACTAACCATAAGAACATTACCATATCAATTTAGTATTCAGCAGCTTGGACAATTCTGCAAACTATACTCACAGATATACAGTAGATGACTTTATTGTATAGTAGCAAAAACACCTTGTTTAAATGAGAGAAAGAGAGAGTGTGTACAATGTAAATTATGAAACTAAATTACTGCTTTTTTGATGCAAGAAGACTTCAGGGACAAAAATTTAATTCAATATAAAAGTGTAAAATATTTAGTCGAGTATGAAAACTGACAGTTAAAAGGTTTTACAAGCTCCACTAAGTTTTTTTTTTTTTTTTGCTAATTCAAGATTCATCAATTCACATCCACATGTTTTACAACATTTATTCCTCTCCCGTCTTATAAGGTTTTTATTTTTATTTTTTATTTCTTTTATACCAGAGTACAAATCATACCAATCGAGGACAGAAAACAGGACAGGGCTGCTCCTCTCCTTCATCACTGGTGCTCTTTTGACTGCCTGTCTGTGTCAGATTTGACCTGTCTTCCAAAGACCCTCCCTCTCAGCAGATGTCTGAACAGAACAGGAGTGACATGTCAGATTAAGCTATGACAGTTGTCTTGTAGAGCAACTGCCTGCGTTACATTCAGCTCCTGCTTCATAGTATGTGGTCTGGTGTGAGACTCATGCTATGTGGTACTGTTGGTCAAGTTCACAGTGTGAAAGACACAGCAGGCTTAGTTTATCAACCTTCTTTGGTGACAGGCATATGAATAACTACAGGGATATTGTATAAGAGAGAGAAAAAAGGTTCCACACATACAAACAGTGAACAAAGCTGTGTCCTGTTGTCATATCAACCAGGATAACTTGTATTGTCAATAACAGGATACGCAAGCAGGTTCCAGGGCCTACTTAGCAAGATTTGGCTTTGTTAAACCAAGAAAACGACAACAAAAAATATACAAATACATTTTAAGGGGGGTTTAACAATCAGTAAGAACACATTTCTAGTTCATGTCAAAGGGGAACCTGCACCTTACTGGTTAAGGGCAAAAAAAGTCTGATCTAAACAGAAGATTTAAATACTAAATCTCCTATTAAAGGTTTGACTTTTTGTGAAATGTAAAAGCTATTCATTCTCTCTGTCAAAAGCGTTTCAGGTTAATTTTCTTTTTTTATTATTACTTTGACTGTTTTGAGAACTGTAAGGATGACTCCAGAGTTTAATTACAGTCTTTAACATAAAATTATTAGACTGAAGGACTCTCTGTGGTTTAATAAGCATTGTCAAGACGCAGCAGTGTTACATTTACAGGGCTAAAACAGATTTTCCACTTTCATTGATATAAACTGAATCAAGGCAAATATTATCACACTTGGACAAAATAACAATTTGAGAAATGAATCATTTGCAGGCAGACAGATGCTTAATTGTCAACAATTAACGTGTAATCAGTGGCATTATTTAAAAACAAAATTATCATCTCTTAATTTATTGGATATTTTTAAAAGCCATTTCATGTAATTAAAATAAACTTATTTTTGTGTCACATAAAGGAAATAAGGAAAACATACAATACAGTTTTTATTCCATCTTTTAGTTTTATTCCAACTTTTTAACTTTCCTTTTTGTGAGTGAGATTAATGTCGCCCATTATCTTTATTAATGCCTTTATTAATGTTTCTTTCAGACTACATGCCTGTTTTAGGTATCACAAAGTTGCTGTAGTTTGCACCTTACATGTTGGAATGGTGCCAGGGGTCGGATTCAAAATGTGATGTAGTCAGATTCAGTTCAGATTGCATCTTTGATAATTCACACTTTGAGATCATCACTCACGTGAACGAACACGGATTTGCCTCAGATTTCCAACTTTTGTCTACAACCTTCAGAAAACTGTCGGCAAGTGAAACGTAAGACTAAAATCGTGTAGTGTATGTCTTGCATATGTTGAAAGACAAATTCAATAGAAATTTGCCAAAATGACATTTATAGACATAGTTACATCTATCTGGAAATGTAGACAGAAAAAAAAAATGAAGAGTAAATATATAAACTGCAGGGTTAAACTCACAGTAAATGTAATGGAAAGTGACAATAAGGCCTCGCCCTGAGCATCTTCCAGCTGAAAATATAAACTGAATCAAGTAAAGAGTAAATAAAGAAACTGCTTCCTTAAAGTCACAGTAAAAGTAATGGAAAGTGACAATAAGGCCATACCCTGAGCAAGTTAAATGTTCAATGCTGGTGGCCAGGAAGTAGAGGAAGGACATTAGCACTGTGGTAATGACTGCTTCCCCAGAGCCTTGAATAATGCCTGATGCTGCAGGAAGGGCCAGCCAGGATTACCTGCTGCCGCTGACACACTGCCCTTATAGCCGGCGAGTTGCAATTGGGCTGGAAAATGGCTCATCTCACACCCTGCCATCCAATTTCCTCTCTCGATGATAGAGAGGTGTACTCGCCTTATCCACTGCCCTTCAGATGCTCTTCCGCATGTGCAAGCTGACTGGCACATTTGAACACACTTTAGTGTACGCCAGTCCTGTCGAATGTAGAGAATCACGTTTACAACGTCTGTGAATGTTGACATAAATCCGGTGCAAGTCAGTCAGCTCTTCTGATAGAGTGCAAACGCATAGTGTATCCTTGAGAATCTCCTGATTTGACCTCAGAGTTGATGCAATCTCCAATGGAATCAATTCGATGAAAACATCCAGTGATCTGGAGTCATGGAGGATGCTATCAAGGCTTGTTGGAAATCATTGAAATTTACAGTGTGTATCATCTTAGCTGCTCTGGGCATTGCTCTGTGATTGATCTTGTGTGCAAAGAACTGGCCTATGCAGCTCTGAACCTGGAAAGCAGCCTGCTCCTCTCTGATGTCCTCACTGATTGCTGATGCATGCATGATATTTGTTGCATGATTATTATGCAGAAACAGTTTGTGGAGGGATTGTACAGTCGATGCAACAGATAAAGATAATGACCATTTCAGAATGATTTTTTCTCTGTCTGCTGGTAAAATGTGTGGTGGAACATCTTTCCAAGCACATCCTCTCCATTCTGTATATTCCACTGCGGATTGCGCTGAATTATGACAAATTTTGACAATTCTGAATGTGAATGGGGATTTAAATTTCGGTGCCTTGTAAGAGTGTTAAAAAAATAATCTACCCAAGAATGAAAATTCTCTCATCATTTACTAACCCTTATGCCATCCCAGATGTGTTTGGCTTCACTTTAGTGGAACACAATCTGGGAAATTTAGAAAAATAATCCATCTCTCTGAGTCCATTTAATAAGTGGATTGGTCTTTCAAAGTTGACGCATAAAACCACACAAAACATGCATGACGGAAATCTGTGATCCCAGTTGATGAATCAATGTCTTTTGAAGCTAAACTATAGGTGTGTGTGAAAGAAATACTAATATTCAAAGCTTTTTAAACTGTATGAGAAAGATAGTCATGCACATCTGGGAGGACAGAATTTTTGCGTCAAGAGTTTGTGCAAAGATTATTCAAAATCCCCCTTTTTGTGTTCCTCAGATAAAATGACAACAACATACAAGTTTGGAACGACATGAAGGTGGGTAAATTATGGTAGCATTTTCATTGTGAATTATCCCTTTAATGCTTGAGCAACACTTGAGAGACATATTGCTTGTGAATGTTTCTTATTCACTTCACATTGGTTCATTTTAAAGCATTTTCACTTTCATGTCATGATTGCATCAACTCCTGGTGCAAAATCACCATCTATACCTTGCTTGATAGAATGCGTATAATTAGTCTGTCTCACTGTTAAGCCACCAACCTAAAAAAAAAGTTATGATCCAGCTACATTTTTTTTTAACATCTACAAGCAGTACAGAAATTCAAAAACTTGGGACTTGGTCAACATGTGGTTTGCTATCATCTCTACTTCTTCCCTTGTACCGTCCTCCTTTCTCCCTTTCTCTTTTCCTGTCTCTGTCTCTCACAGCAGTCTGTCTAAGCCTTCCAGGAAAACTGAGGCATGTGAGACCATGTGGTGCTGTAGCATCAAATACAAAGCTGTCAAAAGTCTGGGGTAAGCAGGAAGTAAAAGAAGATAGAGAGAGTGGCTGCAAGCTGCTTTTGGCAATGGGAAGGGAGTATAAAAAAGACCTTCAAAGTGTTGACACTTGGTTGAGCATCGACCAAGAATGTGATTTATTAGCCAAAAGAGTTCTGCCGACAGGTTACTGTGAAGCTACTAGTTTGATATAATGTGTATATTCAGGCTAAGTGTTTTTTAATGGGAGTCATAGGAACTCTTCTAACTCGAATCTGAGCCAAACAGCTGATCTGGGGGACATTCTAGTGTCTGTCGTCTGGTTGTTACCCTTCCTTACGGAAAAGAAAAATATTTAAAATTGAAATATTATTCTGTTAACTGTTATTATACAGTTCTGCAGACCAAAAGTATGAGTCTCATGTCCCAATGGTGTTGAATTGCAGTTGGTGTGAAATTTATATAACAAGCACCTCTGCTTTGTATTCTCAGCATTCCCTCCCTAGTCCATCACAATTCCATCATGCTCTTTACCAACTCCTGTGACATATTGCTATACCAACGCTGAACTAATACACTTCTCATCCTTTTATCCTACCACTCACAGATTGTACAGCGTCATGGTATAGAACTGATAATCTACTGCCTGCAGCAAAACAGTATCTTTTTTTATTGAAAGATTGTAGAATTACTCACAGCCGCAATGTGTTCAGACTCCTTGTGGTGGCAGTGTTGCCTTGTGCAGTTTGTCGCATGCACATGTGGCTTTGTGGAGGTTTTGACTGGTCACTGCTCTCTCCAGATGCCCTTTATTTAAAATGCCGCAAAGGGGCAAAGAATGTGTGGGCTTGTTGTATGTGTGCAGCCGTAGTTCAACGCACACATTCTCAGACAAACAGACACACGCACAGACTGTCAGTGGCACGGGGGGTCAAAGATCTATTCACTTGCGCACCTATTATACAGTTCTCTCTATACTCAAGGCGTACTGATGAAAGTGAGAGTGGAGGCAGATGAGACAGAGTTCAGACTCTGTGTTTGTCATGTCTTTTGTTAAAGAAGCATTTTCAGGACTAGATATGGTCGGAGACTTTGAGGAAGCTCAAAGATCGAGCAACTCTAGACGTCCAGGGAGGCGGAAAGGAAACACTGTGGCTTTGGGAAGCCAACAAGAATGGGTGTGAAATGCTTACTGAAGTATTTCCTTTCAGATCTATTACCTTATCATCACTTTAACCATTTACTGTGGTGATATGAGAAGGTAATATAATGGTACTATTATAAATACCCCATATATTCACATACAACAGCATTTAGATGGCAGCACTTCAAAGAATACCATGGAAGTACAAAACGTATCATGGCTATAGTGGTACAGTGATGTAAACCATGCTATTTATATGGAACTTTACTGAAATTCCAAAATACCATGTTAGTACCATAGTCCTAACCTTGTACCATCACAGTAGCCTAATTTGTTTCAGGTAAGTGAGTGCAATAAACATGGAATTTCCTTGTCGATGTCATTTCTTGTACTTTTTGTTAGTGTAATGATCACATTAATATTATTTTGATTGTACAAAAGATCAAAATTTCCATCACTTAATCCCATTTTAATTTCCATAAAAAAAACACACCATCCATTTAATTGGTCTCATTTTTGATGTTATTAAAAATACTGATCACACTGTCCGTATAACAATGAAACGTTGCAATACTAAGTTAGAATGCAATGCTAAAATCACGAAAGCGTTGCTCATGCAGTGTCACTTCAGCCAAAGTGCTAAAACAGTACGATTGCTAGTAACACTTAATTGTTCAGTAAACATGAAGTTAATACACACTATAACTTATATTTTAGACATGATATTCCTAGGTAATTCGTCAGTTTTTTTTCTCAAATGAAACTAGTTTAGTGAATGATTCAATTACTTGCCATCTGCTCTCCAATCGCTCTCGTGGTACCTTGATATCATATGCTGATCGGATTGTGCATCACCAACACATCTCTAAAAAGGTTTTTTTTCTGTTCTTCCATTAACCACATTTTTTTTGAACAAATAGTTTGAATGAATGATTTAACAACTCACTCAAAGCTCCATATTAACATTTACTTTGTGTTTGTTCTGCACCAACGAAAATAGCTCTGCCAGAATAGAACCCCTTCTCTTAGCAACACACAGTAGTATTCGGTTACAGTAATGAGTTGATTGAACAGATATTTTCATAAAATGGTTGTTTGTTTGTTCCCGAATGAAGCATTGTTTTTGAAAGAACCAGTTCAGAACTTATACATACACCTGTCGCCACCTACTGGCATAATGATTGAACCTGTAGAAAAATGAGTCACTGAAACAAACAAACAAACAAACAAATCTGATTTAGCTACAGTCAAATTCAAGGAACTTGAAACTAACTGTATAAAATAGACCGTAAACTTGACAGAAAACAAATTAGTTTTTAGTGTGAGATGACCTTGAAAGACAAAGAAGCTAAACTCTAAAAAATAAATAAATAAATAAATAGCTTGACATTGCCTTGATTCATTTTGAAATTAATTTTTGAATGCATGTCTTAATAAATCCTAAATTATGTGTCAAATTATGCTGTATGCATAAAGAAATTATGCAAGGTCAAGCGCAATGCATCTGAACTCAGGATTCTGACGAATGAAATACATGCGTCAAAACTGACGTCACTTTGTGAAACCAGCAACACAGTGCGAAGGTTCTGCTCACCCATGTCTTGATTACAGAGGAGAGTGGAGTAGATGAAATGTAGAAATTGCTTGTGAAACTACCACCTGTCTGTGTGATTTACTGCCTGCCAGGGTTTCTAACACAACCTCAATTCAACTGAGCAAAAGAAAAAAAAAAGTTCAAATGCATCACAGGTCACATCAGATAATCATTAAGGAGTTAAATGAATCCCAGTCTCCGTCTATGCAAATCATCACATGGATCTCATTAACAGCTGTAGAATATTATTCTTACTTCCATATTAGAGAATCATCTACCAACAACTGCAGCTGTGATCCTGACCTCTTTCCTGTTTTCTGCAAGTGATACTGAGCGGGCCCCCTTCAGTTTCCACGTCTTGCATTTGAGCATCTGTGACTATTGCTCCATATCAACCTCTGCAGCCCAAATCATCCTCTCTAAACACAGGCAGCCTCTCTCCCCTCTTCTGGTGGTCGGATCAGCACGCTCCCTAAAACCTAATTCCTGTTGTACTTGACAGAAATGCCAGCCTCAAATAGAGTTTTGCCTCTGAAAGCACCCCTGCAACCCCCAAACATGGCTTTTATTTAGCCTTACAATTCCGACCAATCGTCCCCCTCTGAGCTGAATGGAGAAAGACAGGCTGACAGAAAGACTGAATGCAGGGCTCATAAAAAACATGGAGATTAGGACTTGTTCTCTTTAAACTGAAAGTTGTAATGTGCTACATTAAGTTTGAATAGTCACACCGGCTAAACACAGTCCTAAGAGCTGATCAATCAAGCATTTATTTCTTATTCCTGATGTGTTGGTAATCAGAAGGGAAGGTGAGAAATAAGTGCGGGATGAATTATAAACAGATACTGAAAGAAACACAAGGTAGTGGGAAAGCTCATGATATTTCAATCTGATCCCAGCTGTGCTTATGCTGGTGGTAGGTGGAGTGCTGGGAACTCTCATCAAATACCAAATTGCTCAATCTCATTCAGAGTGAGGTGCATCAACACACGAGACGAAGATTCATTCGGTGGCTCTCTCATGTTGAGATCAAATAATGAGCAAAATACTACTACCACTACTACTTCAACTACTGCTTATAATTATACTTTATTTTTATATAGGGCCTAAATAAAAGTGAAAAATAAAAACACTCATAAAAACAAACATAAAATATAAGAAAATATATAATGTATCCATAAGTGAATCGCTGAATCAAACATGGCTAAGGATCTGGATAAGGAAGAAGAACAATTTACTCAACTGATTCATTTAAAAACACACACACACACACACACACACACACACACACATACATACATACATACATACACACACACACACACATATATATATATATATATATATATATATATATATATATATATATATATATATATATATATATATATATATATATATATTTTATTTTTATTTTTTATTTTTTACTAATTTTCTGAACATTGTGTCTGCGTCTGTGATAAACAATGGCACTCTTGATTCAATATTCACATCATATCTAAACATACAAATGACACAGGTCATTTAAATAATCTGTAACCCAAGTATTTAAGTCAATGTGTTTATATTCTTATTCATAGACAACTTGTCTCTTTAGTTGTTAGTTTGTCAATATTTACAATTGTGCTGGAAGTGCCAAGTGAAAATGACTTGGCATATCAAAATGTTCAGACTACTGAAAATGAAAACCATTTTAATTGGTTTGGAAGGCTCAATTATCAAACCAGTATTTAAAACAAAAACAAACTGCTGGGACTCTTTGCGGTTTATGGTCTCGGTTTATAATCACCTCAAGGGTGACAGTGAGTCAAACAGACAAAAGTACATCAAATTGAAAGTGAATTTATGCATCCACTCTGGTTTTATTGGTATTCAGGGGACTATTGGATTGGAGCTCTTTTGGCATAATCGTAATCATTTCTGTGTTAGAATAAATCTGATTTCAAGAAATAATGTCCTTACATATTTAAAGATGCATATTGATACCAAAACAATCAAATAAATCTGAGTGCGCTACATTAAGTCCTGACAGGATTTTCACAACTCCATCTGTGCTGCTAAGGCTGTTGAAAACGTAAGCTGTTGTAACTCATTTCTAATTGCTGAGTTTTGATGGATCCAGGAAACACTCTCGTGAATGCTGTTCTCATCTTCAGCCATGCATCTGTCTCGTCACCTCCCAGCATCCTCCGATTCTTTTATTGCACAATATTAACAGAACTTCCAAGAGCTTGCTTAATTATTTAGTGACTTGGATCCCCAAAGAGGTGCTTGAAACTTTTCTTGAATTTTATTATATATAGCCTGCTCTTTTTAAAACAGCCTTCATGTGCTTTTATGGCCACCACTGCATGCCCACAGACAAGGTGTCTTTAGTACAAAGCTGGTTTCTATACTGAAGGATAGCAGTTTATAGTGCAGTCACGTAGTTCACATTTCTGTGAAGTGTGATTATATGATAATTTGATGTTTGCTTCTTACCTTTCCTCTTCATCACTCTTACAATGTCTCCATCCGACTCAACTAGATCCATTTGAACAGACATAACCTTCCGACAACACACACATTCAATAAATTATCTTGGGAAATAGGCAATATACTTTTGATTGTAAATTTCGAGCAGTCACAAACTTACTTTACAAAGGACCAATAAAGCGAGAAAGCAAGGAAATGAAATACACTTAGGAACAGTTGTTGTCACATTGGTTATTTTATTGTTTTTGCGAGGTCGGTTATTGAGACTTGCTCAGCAGGAGTGTGTCCCGAGGGCTTTACCTTCTAGAGGAACTGCCATCCATTCTCAAATAGCCCGACCAATCACCAGACTATCACACATGCCAGCGACACAAAATCCACTGTGTTATTGAATTCCCCCCGAGACAATTATGATTACCTGACTGGGCAAAGTCGAAAAGGTACAGCAATATAATCTTTAAAGGCATTTTTCACCTGAAAATGTAATTGTCTTTATTTAAAAATGCTGTTGTTTTTCATAGTAATGTCAATATCTGTAAGAAGAAAAAAAAAAAGATACAAGATTTTTTTTTACCAAAACAAACGACTGACTTTCTTTCTTTCTTTCTTTCTTTCTTTCTTTCTTTCTTTCTTTCTTATTTACCATGCTGTCAAAATTTTTGTTTTTTTGTTTTGTTTTATTTTACCCTTGTCCCTGACCCAGACTTTGACGTTTAATATATGAAATATTATTTAAATCTAAAGTAATCTACAAACAACACTGAAATATTCAAAAAGCATTTAAATATCTATTGTGTGAGTGATTTATAGTAGTTACATCAAACAATTTTCACATCATATTTTTTACTTATACATTTATGCATGCACTTCTATGTGTGGCCTTCTTAAAGCAGGCTATGCATAATAAAACACACACACACACACACACACACACACACTTTATATTTATTTTGTGGGTCATTTCCAGCTAAGCTGTAGTTTTATTTTATACATTTAATTCCATAGAATATGTAAAATGTAACTCCTGAGAAAATGGCCATTTTATTCCAAAAACATTTCTAAATGCCATTTGCATCACAGAATGTAAGCAAATACATAATTTGAGATGTGGTGGAAACGACAATGTTGGGAGACTTTAATACTTCCAGAAAAACATACAGGTTTGAAATGACATAAAGGTGGGGAAATATGAAACCTTTTTTATAATAGCAAACATGGCTATCCCATAAACCCAATTATCCGGCAAAGGATTGTTTCAGAAGCTGTCCCTGCAGGATTGTAAATGGGGGTGAGGCTTATTTAAAGTTGCGGTTCACCCATCATATCTACCTGTAATATTCTTATCCTGTAATGATAAAGCTCAGTCGCTGACCCCTAGTACTCACATTGCAACTGAAATGAGAACACCGGAGGAACAATGCCAGTGGGGCGTTCCTTCATGCGGAGCAGTGATGGAGGGTGATGGCTGGGGTGAAGGAGAACAGACAGGTGTCTCAATGGGAGCTAGGGTCTGGCATTCAGGGCTGTTGGAATGCAGGATAATAACAGATGATTGGAGAGGTGAAATCCCTCCCCTCCATTCGCAGAGCAGTCATGTAATTACATCGGCAACCCCTCAGCCTCTCCCCCCTGACTCCCTCAGACACCACGTCTGGGCTGAAGTAAATGAGTCTCTATTATGTCCACTTAATTATATCTTTATGTCTCTCTTTTTTGCATTCTTTTCTCACTTTCCCACAGACAAACAAAATATTTATGAATAATAAAAAAAATAAAATAAAAAAAACACCTTCTAATCGTGTGCAGTAAGAATGTTTGTTCCTCTCTGTCACTTTTGCAGGCCACTTAAGTACTCCAATATAGTCCCTGAAAGCTTAAAACTATCCAATTATCCTATTTAAATTCATTAATATCAAATGTTTAAACATAAGTAATTAGAAATAATTGATATCCAGTACTTTGATACTATGTAAAAACATTTGATATACTACTAATTTGCTGAAATCTAAATGAATTTTTCTTGCTGAAGTTAAAATTATAATTTTATATGACTCGATTAGCCCAACTACAAAGTTATGTCAAAAATAACTCATTAAAGTAACAACTGTGTTATGCACTTGATCTTGAAACCTTGCAATATGACAAGTATCTATTAGGAATAAGCAGATGGATGATCAAACTTTAGTTCTCCATACATTCTTAAAAAAGGCTGACCCTGGAAATATTGAACTGTTTTGTTTTGACTTTGCAAGTTGGTGTATTGTATTGACCTAATTTCTCTCTAGCACAGCAGGAAAAGAAACCAAATAAAAGTCTCTCAAAGCCGCAGGTAGCTTGATCAGAAATTTCGAATTTGGGTTAAATGATTTCCCATGCAAATGTCACAATGGCTTCAATTGTTCTTCCTCACTAACCAACAGAAAGCTGCTTTGCTTGAAAGAAACTGCTTTGTGAGCTGTTACACTATTAAATCAAATTTTTGAAATCATCCACACTATTATAATTATATAAACTGAGCATTTTTCTTTTGCCTGAGATTTCCCCTAATATGACCACACTTTACTGCTGAAAAGTATGTCCAAGCAAGTATCGCTGATACTTATGCAGATGACTCAGAAGTCATTGCTCAGGATAATAAATGTGCCAAACCATCTTGGCTCATTTTAACACTTCCAGCTTGAGGTTAGAACATAGACCTTTACAAAGCAGTTTTACACAAGCCCTAGGTTACCCTCTCAGCTTATAAGTCATGCAATTGCAAGATGTGTGACATGAAATGTGTGACTAACATCGGTCTCACTAATTTGGTGTATGGGGCTCTCTATGGCAGTCATAAGAATCTTCCTCTCTGATGATAGGACATGTTTGATACCATGGTTACCATGACTCATCCAACCGCTAAATGATGTGTCCAGCTCATGAAATATCCTCCTGGTCTCTAGACTTGTTATCTACCCGTCCACTGTTGGAGTGATAAGTCTGCATCTGACTAGACTGAACCTGAAAGCCCCTAACATTCTGTAAATCAGTCTCTTCAACTACTTTTTTTAAGTTACAGCTGAGCACTGAGAATTTCAGCGATGCCAAAATGTTTCAGTATTTATAATGCCTCCTAGCATCACTCCTGACAAACATTTGAGCATAAAACAAGCTCTAAGTGCAGTTCTTGTTTGTTCTCTGACACATTTGCAGGCTACTTTAGTACTCAAATATATGCTCTGAAACCTTCAAAGTATTCAGTACACAAATGTAGCCAGTGCATGCAATTCAGATACAATCAACGCCAAAGGCAGAATAAACTTGATTTGAGGATGTTCAGGATTGGTAATTCTGACTCTCAGCTGTTTGTAATAATAATAATAATAATAATTAGTCAAATTTATATAGCGCTTTTCTGGATACTCAAAGCACTCTACATGAAAGCGCTTCTCCTCAACCACCACCAGTGTGCAGCATCCACCTGGATGATGTAATGGCAGCCATATTGCACCAGACTGCCCACCGCACACCAGCTTATTGGGAGAGAGGAGATAGAGTGTTGAAGCCAGTCATTATATGGACCATGATGGTCAGAGGCAAATGGGTAAATTACACCCCAACTCTCTTTCGAAGGATATCATGGGATTTTTAATGACCACGGAGAGTCAGGACCTTGGTTTAACATCTCATCCAAAGGATGGTGCTTTTTACAGTATAGTGTCCCTGTCAGGCTCAGTCCTGCAAAGCTTCAGTGGGCAACCAGTTTTGGGCTACAGAGTGATATGGCTGCTGGCTATGTAAAAATAGGATATATGCAAGTTCAGTGGAGGCGTATAAAAAGAATTGATGAACCAGTTTTGGCCCGCAGGCCTCAGTTTGAAGAGCCTTGTTCTAAATCATCTGATCTGCTAAATTTAGAACTCACTTGTCAACAGTTTTAATATGAATCCCCACCATGCATTTGTCTGTGATGCTGTGTTTTCTTTCGCTCTAATCAGTAGCTTGATGTGGAGTGTCTGCGGGGCTGGCTTCCTCTTCCTCTGCTTTGATCATTCAGCTGTATTATACTGCATTATCATGCACCCGTAACTGTCGCTCAGCCTTCAAGAGGCATTATATTCAGGGCCCTACTGGAGGTGACTCAATATTTAAATAATACTACAGCACTTTGGGTTGTCAGTTTATGTGCACTTCCAACACAGATGCACCTAGAGGGGTTTGCCACCATTCTGCCTTACCTCACATGCACTATCCTGGTTTTGTTTTCCTTTTGGACCACTTATTCTGTCTGGTTTTTCCATTTAAGATGAGATATATGGTCTAATAGTAATTTCTGTAACTTTAACATTAACATTACTGTAACACATTAAGCACACGTATTAAAGGGCTTACCTAATAAATAAATAAATTAAATAATGAATTGAGTTAGAACGTAAGACCTTGAAGTGAAACCAGATATGAAACTAGCATCATGGTAAATTAATTGTCAATTATATGTTTTTGTGGTTGTTGTACACAAATATAATTAACAGATCAGAATCAAAATAATACCATCAGAAATACTAAACCTCGATTAAGTCATAAGTCATAAACAGTATCATGTACACTAATGTGACTGAGAAAAGGTCTGTGGATTCTGCTGGTCTGCATTTTTCAGTTCTAGCACAGTGTTAGCTCAGACAGTAAAATAAAGGATGATCGTGCAAAATGGAAAATGCGAGCGCTTTGCTAAACTGCCATTGACATATTTCAGAGCAAAGATTATGTCTCATCATGTTAAACTTTGACATTTGAATATTCTTCCCACATATCTAAATCTGTTTATTTTCCAGTTTCTAGCATTTGTAGTTGGTCACATTTTACATAAGAATATAAGATTAACATTATCCTACAAACGTATAGTCTTATGTAAGTTAACATCATAGATGACTGTCAGCATATACCGGTGAAGATGTAACTTACGAGAGAAAAATAAATAAATAAATAAATAAATACAGGAAACTTTGTGCATTTTTACTTTCTCAAAAAAAAAAAAAAAAAAATATCAGTCTGTATGATTTATAAGCATTTTGAAAAATGGGGACATGGGTTATGTCCTCATAAGTTACCCTCACCTTGTAATACCTGTGTCATACCCATGTCATTATACAAAGTTGTGTCCTGATATCACAAAAACAAGAGCACGCGCACACACACACACACCATTGATAAAATGTCCGCGGATGTAATCTGACTATGCCTGTATCTAGGACCATAAAAATAAAACACACTCCAAACAATCTTTTATAGAGTTAGGCTCCTTCCTCTTTTAGATCAAACAATGTATTGGGGATTAACAAAATTGTAAAAACAAGGTAAAACTACCCAAATACATAAGTCAAACTGATTACCAAGTTATTAACAAACATTGCTAACGAAATGCATTAGAATTTCAAGTTTTCTTGATCAAAGTGATGTCACTGAAAATAGAAGTGCCTTTCCTAATGGGCAAATGGAGGCTTTATGGCAGCCTCCCTTGCATACAGGTTTCGCACAAAATTTACTGCAATGCTTTACGAGTATAAGTTAGTTGTTTTTACAAACAGCTACACTAAGGAGAGGGTAGAAAATGGAGTATTAAACAACATAAACAAGAAAGTACCCACACATTTAATCTGATGTTATTTTGTACGGAGCCCCGCACATGACATGCAAGAAAAAATAAATAAATTGTCACAATAGTAATCATGTGCATGTTTTAGTACATCGAGGTAACGAATTAGTAAATCGTGCACAAAATTTAGCCTTATATTTTTTCCTGCATGTCATGTGCGGTGCTCCATAATTTTGGCTGCATGTAGATAATGGAAAAATGGTGGAATTTGTTCATTCATGCACATGCACTTTAGCAGTCCTTTCAAAATAAAAGTCATAAGTCACAGTCAATCTGTGATAGTGACCTTCGGTAAATGCATAGGTAATTATGAGTCTCACTTTGGATATTCAAATTAATTTCATGTTACTGAGAAATTCTTCTCCTAATGTGCAGCTTTTGGTTTATATGTAATATTGATGGGATGTAATTTTTTTTTTTTTTTTTTTTACATTTCATTGCTGCAGTATATTTGTCTTTTAAAAGACAAAAATAACAATAGTGAAACAGTGGGTTTTATTGCCTTATTTTCTTGAACACAGTAATAGATCTAAGGCTGCTTTAAACTTTGAAATGACAACCTAAGTGCTGGAGGATTTATTTTTTATTTTTTAAGAATTGCTTAAAAACAACAACACAGTCTGCTCTCTTCCTGTCGTTGATGAGTAATTCATGTGAGCAGTGCTCTAAATTAAAATATAACAATTTCTTTCCCCAAAACCAAACATGCAAATTCACAATGACACTGACAAAAAGACTGCTCTCACTTTTTCTTAGATAATGTGAATTTTTAGCATAAAGAGTTTTCTTGTTGTCAAACCAGCAGTAAAATGATTTTTGTTCTGAAATTGTTTCTGATCAATGTCATTCGTATCTCTCTCCAATGCAGACACATAGCTTGGCAATGAAATCTTGAAATTGTTTCAATTTTTAATCCTCAATTTGCCAGGAATAAAGAATCCTTTTTCTCGGTCTCTTACAAAAAGTGGCATATTGTTTCTTGAAGAAATCAAGTGTCTTTTAATGAAGCATTTTCAGTTTCAGAGCAGCTACGGTCTATTTAAAATGTGAATCATGCACACTTAGTCATCATTATTTAACAGTTGTCAAGATATATTCTTGTTTCTGTTTGTAGTGCGTCCACTTTGTGATTTCAAACAGGATTCTAATTTAAGATGGTTGGCAGTACATAGTGTTCTTGTGTATTTTTAATGAAATGTTTCAAAAGTTCTTCGTTTTTTTATTTTTTTATTAAAGTCATTTTAATTATATATCATTAATGTCTCCTCTCTGAGACTTTCTGATTTAGTTTTAATGTGATACATCTCTTGTAGCTTAGTCTTTTCCTGTAGTGGTGTTCTGTTGTCATTATATCTTATGCCTAGATAGAATGTCTTTCAAAAGGGGGTTTTGGTTACCAGGCAACAAGTGCTTGAACCAGTCAGGAGCTAAAAGGTAAACACTGATGGTCTTGTGCTTCAGGTTTTTCTCTCTGTCAGTCTCAGCTTATTTGTGTTACAGATCCACCTATTTGAATACTGGATTGTAGATGACAATGCCATCTTTGTATTATCAATTAAACGGAAGTTTTTTATGTGTTGTTGATGTTTTTTATATGATTACTGTGTTTATTTTACCTAACAAGGACAGTAGTATTAGGCAAAGTATAAATGGTCAAAAGGTAAGCTGAGTTAAAGATACACATACCTATATACTGTATATATGTATATGCAAATTCACCACAAATTCATTATTATACCTGCAAAATATACTCCTTTCACTATTAGGTCATTTGCTCTCCTTCCCACTTGTTTTCTGACCCCTCACAAAGCCTCTTATCTTTGGATTTTCACTGGGCTCAAGCATCCTTATGAAAATATGGAAATGTAATTTGTCGAGTGTTGCTTGTGCAAACCATAATCCAATTATGAAGTCATATCAAAGCAAAATTCTAGCTGCAGAGAAAGGCAGAAAGAGACTGAGCAAGAGTGGGAAATTGCTCATAAAACCAGCATAGAGAGAAAAAAACTGATCAAAAGAAGTCTTTTGTTCCAAGAAAGAAAAATCACATTTGGTCTACGGGCTTGTTGGGTGGTATTGAGAGTTTTGGCTGAAAAGGACATCTGTGGCTCAGACTTTAATTCGAGTACTTACGAGCCAGTTTGTCAGGGGACTTCAAAAGGTTCAGAGACTTCCATAGTAAGCTGCATATTAAATGAATGCTCTGAGGTTGAAGAGGCAGTGGAGAATTTTTTAGTTTTGTATTGATTGTTTGTTTTTGTGCCATTGCAATGTTGGCCTTGTGACTGAAGCTGTAACTAGTGTAAGTTTTCCAGAGCCACAAGAGCCCTTCATTGTCAGCACCCACATGTTAGATACTCAAGGTGTGTTTTGTGTCTGACTAATGTCACAGTCCCTGCATCAAGGTAAACATACCAACACAACCTTATAAGCAAGATTGTGTCAGCTGATGTTTGTTGAATTTGTGGGGAATTGGATGCTGTGAAGGAAATTAGCTGATTGTGGCATCATAATAGCTTTAGAGTGTCAATTACAGTAACTCATGATTTCTATCAATGTGACACATGAGAAATAGGGAGAAATGCTTTGTGAAAGGGTTGCCGTTCACACTTTTTGACACGACAGACATTTTCTGAATCATTTCATTTGTGTGGCACCAATTTTCTCATACCTTGCAAGTAGAAGCAGCCATAATAATGATATGTCGAGCAGTGTGGCACAATGCTTGGATGATGAGTTTGACTTTTACAGAATTTTGCTTTATCCCTGAGTGGTTTCCCTGACTTGTTTTTAGTTTTATGTCCATCAAGTTGATATTAAGTGATCAGAACGTTGGAGTTACTTTTAGTCAATTAGTTACAGATTTAAATTGGCCCTGTCAGCTCGCATCACTGCAGGCCTTTTAGTGATTAACATTGTTTACATGTAGAGTAAGGCACTTCCACACAGGGAGTGAAGACAGGCCAATGGGATAACCCGTATAACAAACAGATGAATAAACAGGAGGCGTCTGTATTGTGCAGGGAGGAAAGGTTCAGCAATGATACTGTAGGTCCAAATATGGGGTCTGGTCATCATCAGATTAGCAGTGACCTGGCCATTTACAGTAAATAATTGTTCAACCAATCCCGTATGGTGAAAGTACTGACATAAAAAAAAAAAGTTTTCAAATGCCACAAATAAATAAATAAATAAATAAAGGTGCAAAAAACAAAAATCCATTATGAAATGTAATGAAAAGTTTTAAATGTATAGGATCAAAGCTGCCAGAATGTACAATAGTTTGGAAATAAAAAGAGACAGCATTTTGACACTGCTTGCAAAATAATCATAGATTAAATGTTTCCCTAGCATATTCATATTTTTCTTTGTAATATACAGTTTGAAAAAATATTGTTATTAAAAATGTCAAACCTTTGATATGATTATAATGAATCCGTTGTTTATTGTCAACTATCCACAAAAATGACCTTCAGTGGGTATTTTGATTCTAAGGTGCTGCAAAGATAATTGTTCCTTGCATTGCAGTTTGTCTCACTTCTGAATGAATATTTCTGTAAGACAATAACATAATACACGAGGAACAGTTTTGCAGTGCATGTCTGTGCGTCTACTGCATTATGAGCAATAATAATTCTACTTGTCTACTACAATGTCCTTCATCTTAGATCATGTTCTTGAATGGGGGTTGGGATGGTGTCCCTAATCAGTCCTGCTGACCCATCTTGGCAGTTCCCTGTTACCCCAGTGACCCTTGTTGGAAAATGACTTATGGGGGATGAATTTACGACTCAGTATGCCAGTCACAACCTGATGGGACATTTAGGGCAGACAGGTCTCGCATGAATGTTCAGATGTCTGTTTTCACCTCGGAATGACAAACTGTACATATATCACAACTGTCAGATAGGAGGACAGTCATGAAATACAATGAACCTATCATATTCCCGCACACTGCAAGATCTTTAAACCTATCAAACAGTAAAGCCAGTAAAGACATTTTTTGAATACTAATAGTTGTTTTTGAAGATTTTTTGCCAGTAATTTTACCAAACCAAATGTAACTTTTTGTGAAAAGTTGATTGGAAGGTGATTCTTCATATTTGCACTTTTGGCCATCAAGAGTTTTCAATTAAATGCCCTTAAAATACCTTCAAACTTTTTGACCACCAGTGCAAAATTGTTCATTTTGGTAGAAATTACACCACACCTAAGGGACTTTCATAATTTGTGTAAAAACATATAATTTAAATATTTTAAATATTTGACTATTGGTCTTAGATTATCAACATTAAAAAATATATATTAATATTCTGTAAGATTAGCTAAATTAATAATGAATGTATTGCAACAAGTTCTTGGACATAAATGTGCCTGTATTAAAAATAAAAATAAAATAAAAATAAATTCACCACAGTAGAGAACACCTTCCTCTTAAATGAGAAGTTGTTTCTTATCTCTGTCCTAACAGACGTGCAGCAGACTCAACTTGGCAGCACATTTATTTCACCCCACTGCATTTGAACTGTCACAACTCCATACAGTTTCCAAAGCATTCAAATGATTACTGATATACATGTTTTTTCAGTGTGCAAGGCTGCACTGATCTCTATGAAATGTTCAGTGATAAGGCAACTTGCCGTCTTTGCTCTTTAATTTGAAACAGCAGCTTTAGATAAGGTCGTAATGCTATATGGTTTAATCTCTCAGCGACAAGGGGAAGTAATACCTGAGGGTTCAGGACTGTCGTCTTGATTATCTCCCTGTGTTTTGTATTTTTCTCTGCGGCAGTAGGATTTATTGTGCTAGCTCAGAGTTGATCTGCAAAAATCACATCTTATGCCACACTTTAGAGGGCAGCTATAAAGCTAATCAAGGGCAACTGTCATTTCTTATAAACTGTTAAAGGTGAATAAAAAAAAAAATCAGTTTAAGATAGTCGCTGTGTTTAGAATTTTGTGGTTATTTTCTAGGTGGACGAAGATGGTCATTAGCTGGTGCGAGCTGGCAGCTTTAAGTTGAAAAAGTAGAACATGATGGCTGATTGACTAATAAATTACCAGTTAAAAACCAACTGCCATGTTCCAAAACATTGCTATTAATTTAAGCTGGGTTCTCCAAGAGGGGGATAAGCATGTCTGTGTTTGATCTTATGTTTATATATTATGAAACCGTTATTTCTGGTCCTCAAATTTGGTTAACCAAGTGTTATTCCAAGAGCACTGACATAAAGTCCAAAAGCACTGGGACATTTTGTGTCACTTTGCTTGTTTGCGATTCTTTCAGACAGTTTTTGTCGCGGCTTATTTTGCAGGTTACATAGTTATACTAAATAACTGTCTTTAAAAGTGATTTGTTTAGATGACTCATTCAAAAACACTGATTCATTTATGAATGAAACAATGTGATTGTTTTTAGGAAACATGAGACTTGAATGAGTGAGTCATTATATAATTAATTCAATTAATTTGAACAAGAACAAAATAGGTTAAGTGTCTTTATGAGTGATTTGTTTAAGTGATTCATTCTAAAACACTGGTTTATTCTGGAATGAGTGAGTCAATGAATCATTCCTGCATGTTCATAAAAAAAAACAAGTTGACTGTCTTAAGGAGAGATTCATCTGAATCAGACTCAAATAATTTGTTCAAAATCTCTGATCAATTCTAAAATGAAAAAAAAAATGACAAAAAAGTGATCAATTCTAAAATTAAAAGTGAAATTCTTTATGAATAAGTCATTGAATCATTAATTCAACCAACCAATCAATTCTTGACATTGAATCATTTATTCAAGGGATTCGTTCAAAACACTGATTCATTCAGCAATGCTTCTGTATGTTACTCAGAGACAGTCAGCGGGTTATTCTTTGTTGAAAATATATGTGTTGGTGGAGCACAAATTGAAAACTAACTGGCAATGTTATCTCTAAAATGCAAGTTACTCAATATTAACTTGCAAAATGTATTCAAGAGTTTTTTTTTCTACAAACAATTATTGGATTAAAAAAAAACTTAAAAAATGTGCTTCAAAGAACTGCATGAGGAAATTTGAATGCTTCTATCTGTAACAGTAGCTGATTCATAAGTAAACCAGATCAAACCTTGCCGTTTGCAGACACTACAACCACTATAACTCTATGCACATCCTCAGTCCTGCTACAGTTAACATCAGCATGACTGAAACATTCACTGGAGAACTGTGGCACAGGATAGAGCTCACAGCATTTGTCCGATGAAAGAAGGGCGGCCTGTCAAACGTTTTGTAGCTTAATCAGTAATGACACATCCAAGGGGTCAGCGGGAGAAGAAGGTCTCCCTCAGGCTCCTCAGCTCTCCTAATCAAGTGCTCTGTCGGCTTTCAGAGCTTTTGGTTTTTGACTTTGAGGATGAGGCAGGAATCCAGCCTGAATTCTCTTTGGAGAACCGTGCTACCTGGAATTCAAAACAATTTAAATCGACATTCTGCTGCGATTGGAAGAGGTTTCAAGCATGCGGTCAGGAATCTAATCAGATTCCCTCCCCACAGGTTTCAGGCAATCAGCTAAGACATCTGAGGAATTAACACCATTTTAACATGCTTGTACTACCTAGTACCAGTACATGTGAGAGCATGGATGTATGGATTATAACAGTGAACAAGACTTGAACTTTAGTTTGGCTTTGAAAAGCAGGACCTGCAATGTGACGGCTGCTCTGGGAGTTATTTCCATGAGCACAAGACACTCCATGCTGACCTTCACATTCTAGCACTAATAATCTAATAAAGAGAAAATAAACTAATTGCAATTCCAGTGAGTTTGTGGTTAGCTTTTGTTCACACAGGGAGCTGGGTTTGAATTCTACTTTCTGTCTCTCCTTAGATTTTCAGGATGGATTAAAGCAAACACCCCCCCCCCCCCCCCCCCCCAAAAAAAAAAAAAAATCTATTTGACTACTAGTTAAATTGAATATTTGTCAAACAAGGACATCTAATAGTTTCCCCAGTGAAGACCACAGACTAATCCACACCGTTTATCACAAATGTGTGTAATGAGTCACATTGCAGCATTCAAAGCTGCAAGAGATGGAGGAGAATTTCAACAAAGATAACTAAAGTAACTAATTGTCAGTGCTAGAGAAGAATGAAGCAACACGGAACAGCAATTAACTCAATTTCTGTAAGGACTGCAATGGGAAGAAGAGGATGAAAAAGTGTTACTGAAAGTTGGAGTAAAACACAGAATCAGCTGTCACCCCAAGCTGTAAAGAGATGAATGTCCTTAATACTCATTATATCAGTGTTCATTTGAAAAATAAAATCCCCTTCTTGGCATTGACAGTACAGAAAGGCACACACAAACAAAATGAGAATTCTGGAATATCTTCATGCTGCTTTTGTGTTCCAAGACTCTTTATATAGAAGGGTTAGGTTTAGGGTTATAGCACACTATGGCTGCTGTCGCATCATCCAGGTGGATGGTGTACACTAGTCGTGGACGAGGAGTGTAGAGCGCTCACAATGTAGAGCGCTTTGAGTAGAAGTAGAATTAATTTCTGTGAAAGAGAAGCTGAATTTTCAGTGGCCATCACTCCAGTCTTCAGAGTCACGTGATACTAATATGCAGATTTGGTGCTTTTGAAACGTTTCTTATCACAGCTGAAACAAATGTGTTGCTTATATAAAAATGCTGTTTAATGTGTCAAATCCATGATACATTTTTTATAAATTGAATATTTATATTTATATACATTTTATATTTATATTTATATACAGTACATTCCAGAAACATCACCAGATAGAGGAGACATTGGAGGAGTAGACTGTTTGAAGTTCAGACTAAAATACAGACATAAAAATCATCTATCTATCTATCTATCTATCTATCTATCTATCTATCTATCTATTATTGCATTACAAGTCCAGTTGCTGGCAGTGTGAACACCACTTTACACCTCTAAACCACACAGAAAGTATTACTCTTTTAATGAGGGCTAACCATTATAGACTCGCCATCTGACAAAGATGTTCTCTTCAATGAACAATGGAGCCCCATTGCCTCTTTGGACAGGTTTCGGTCACACATGCCACTCCTGAGACTGAATGTCTTTCAGGTAAAACCAGCCATGCTTGCTTTCAAAGAGGTTTCAGAGCATCCTGTGACACCTTCCAACCTCCTATTGTGTCAGTAGTCTGGGCTGACAGAACTTCCATTGATCCCCTCCAGAGAGACGATAATTGGGCCATTAAGACGTCAAAAAGACAGCCAGCTCACAGCTAAACTGAAGCTTTGGGTTAGTCATGTTATACAGACCACAATCTCATATCATTTCATCATAGCTCTTTAAATCACATGCACAAGACAAGCTATATGTTCTCATGTCATTGGAAAGTTTAACTTGTTGACAATATGGAATTTGTGTGGTCATGCTGAATGGCTGTGTCATTGATCTTTTAATCATAGTTATGGCAGAATTACCATAGAAAACAAACTTGCATTGCATTTTGCTTTGTCTACCGTTTTTAATGCTCAACTTGAAAATGCTTCAATTTTGCTATTTTTATTCTTCTTCTTATTTTATATATATTTATATATATATATATATATATATATATATATATATATATATATATATATAAAAGATGTCAATACAAACTTTTTTTCAAGTACAAGTCCACCGATGTTAATTTACTCTCCTGTCTGGTTTGTTTGTTGGACAAAAATGTTAGATGCTGCATTATGATGGGCCAGATTGCCTGTCTGTAAACTTCCGGCAAAGGTCATATATTCTGTCATATATTTGGAAAGAAAGGAATACTTACATAAAAAAAAAGAAAAAAAAATCTAATTTCTTGATGATATTTCACTGTTATATCCAACTAGCAACTCGATTTAAAAGAATGCTTGAATATCCCACTCTCATTTTATGAAAGATGTGTTGAACCCGTACTCGCATTAAACAAAACCTGTCCTGGCTTAACTTAACTGTTTAACAGTCTCTGAGGCCGTCTTAACCTCTTCGCTTTCTATTCAGCTGGATTTCAAAGACAAGTGTGTGTCCTTGGAGACAAGACGTTCTAGCTTTCAGCAAAGCAGTGTGCAGAGATCCTATTAGTTAGATGTTCTTGGATAGGGTGAATTTGGACAGTTTCACTTGTTCACATAGATTGGTTCACCTCATCCCTTAGGCATCTATTTTCAGACAACTAGTTCTGTACTTTCCACTTTTACCATTTTGGGCTGCCTTTTCAAAGCAAATCTTACCAAATGTATTTGACTCTACGCTTGCAACAGTGAATTTCTCTATTGCTGGCAATCAATGGTTCCTTACATAAAGGCATTTCTTTTTTGGCTCTGTGTAATTTTACCTGTCAATAAAGAATGTGATGATAGACTGCATAGACAACATAATGTACTTTCTGAAGACGTGAATACACCTATGGTAAGATGTCCCTACGAAACTCAAAATTGCAGAACATAAACTCAGGTTTGAAGATCACAAATTATATTGGCTCTCTGAAAGGTCATCTCTTTATTGCTGTTCTCATTTTTTTCTTTTCTTTTGCAGGACTTTTATCCACTGCTCTCATTTAACAAAATGACTGGAACTACAGAAATGGGGTACTAAAGACATTTTTGAGAAGTAGGCCCTCACTGAGTGTATTTGATTATCACCTCACTTTTCTGTTAGTACCAAAATATTACTTCTACTCCATTATTGAAGCCATTTAAGCGAATGTGAAGTGAGTTAGATTCCCACAAAAAAATTAAGTGCTGATAGTTCCATAAAAATTACTGAATGATCAAATATTCTATGTTAATGAAAGAATAACTACATGTGTTTAATTACAGTATAAATGAATGAAAACAGATTATGAATGGTAAGAAGTGGTAGGAATAAGGATTATACTATGCATGTTATACTATAACATTGTCATCCAAAAAGGTAACATGTGCTTTAGCACAAAATATTAAAGGGGAAATTGGATGCCCATTTTCCACAAGTTGGTGTGATTCTTTAAGGTCTTAATGAAATGTCTGCAACATACTTTGGTTAAAAATTCCTCAGTGGTCATGTAAAACAACAGCCTTTTACATTCATTTTTATGCATCCGATGTCCCCTTTAAATAAAAATGGTGGGGTCTTGTGATTCTGCGGATAAACTTGCACCATGAACTGTAAAGGGACCAAAGCGTCATGGAAAATTGCACATCTCCTTTATTTTCTGACTAGCAAAAGGTCATTTTTTTCCCTGAGGCATGACAGACGACCCTCAGCAGTCTCATGGGGTTGTGATAGGATCAATACAGAAGTTGAAATAAGGCTATAACCCTCTCAGTCTAGCTTCACTGTTGTGGACGACATATGTGACTCATGGAGGGGCTTTGGGATATTGCATAGCCATTGCTTCCCTTCCTCTCAGTCCACCTCTTTTAAAAGAAACACAAAGAAGCAAAGAAGAGAAAAATGGTGCTCATTAAGTTTCCATTCAGGGCTTGTTTTTCCTGTCGCTAGCATGGAACAAGCTCTCTCGTCTCGCCCCTGACCCTTTTCTTTTTTTCTCTAAGTTCTCCTTACTCACAAGGCCTGTATTGTGCTGCCCTCTGTGAATCACACAGAGAGCTGGATGTGAGTGCCATTCACTTCACATGAAGAGTGATCGGCTCTTGGCTAGGGAGGAAAGGGCCGAGCACATGCCTGGAGGAAACCAGCCAGGGCTTGTGATAGTTGTCAGAAATCAAACACTGATCACAGCTCTCCGACGGCTTAGTAGTAAGAACTGACGTTTGATTGCGTCTGAAGTTCTTCTAAGTGTAATTCTCTTCAAACCCATCACTATTGTCATGAACAGCTCATGCCTACGCATGAGGAGTTTAGATAAAAAGAGTAATTTCAGGCCAAATCTCTGTCATAGGACTCATAAAGCATTGGTGATGCACTTGATGAGTAATCAACGAGATCCCTTATGTCAACATGAAATCAGCCTACAAAATTCCACTGCTTTATGTCAGCAACAAAAGAGGGCAAAATCCCAATTATTTCTTGTTTTTGTTTATACTCCTGCCATATCTAGCTTTAAAATTAATTTTGAGGACACACCAACCCAGGTCACATGAACATAAATGATAAAATTACTCCATTGACGTGACCATAACATGTACCCTTTGCAAACAGTCTTGTGGAAGGGCCCTTCGTGAAGGGATTCAGGTGTTCACTCTTGTTTGGAATTCCCCTACAAATGATGTCCCCTTCCTGAAGCGCCCTTCAAGGGTATAAAAATGCAGTTTGGAATTTGCCCAGATTCAGCTTTAACTAGAGATGTTTTTATTATTGGGAGATATGAGGGTCCATGGCTCTGCTTGGACAAAGTGCAACGATCAACTTCAGTGATTTCAAGACTGTGATGTGATTTGTTATCAGTGCACACGTGATTCTGGTTCTTACAGATACGATAAGAATGAATGCCGTAAACGGAAGATTCTTGACTTTTTATCAAATAGTTTTTTTTTTATTTTATTTGTTTTTCAGTGTAAACTCTGAAAATAGTTAAACCCAAAATCTTTCATTGACAAAATAAGCTCAGACTCAACATGATAGTATCTCTCATTCTATTCTATTCTATTCTATTCTATTCTATTCTATTCTATTGCCATACAAATTCTAGAATTAATTTGCAGGTAAATTGATGTCATCATGCCACAATTAATATACAATAAAGACCTATTATTTATATTAACAACTAAAGTTTTCTACCTCACATAACTTTATATTAAAGGAAGAGAGTGAAGGACATACAAAATAATAATAATAATAAAAAAAAACACTCGACAAAATGAAAAAAATATGGAAAATATAAACAAAATAAAGAAACCTATATAACAGCCTTCTAAGTGCCGGAGGAGAAGGCAGATAATGAACACATAGAGCAATAAACACAGAAAGCAATACCTGGATTATACATGGCCTTGCAGGCTGCTGTCCAGTGGTGTTTATTATTTAGCAGGCAGGTTAGTAGGCCTGCAGCAGCAGATTTAGATTGCATTGCATGCCGTACAATAACATAGTGAAGACAGCCATAGGTCTGTGTGATTTTGCACGATTCCCTCCATGCAGAGAGGAAACACAGAGAGGAAGCCATTAGCCAACTTAGTGCTCTGTGATTCGCATATCAATACTTTGCCCAATTATATTCTAATGCAGAGCTATGTGCATAGAAGATCGTGCAGAACTGTTGTCATTAGAAGATGCTCCAAAGTAGACTTTGCATCTTAAAAAGGCAGGACAAATCTTTACTTTTTTTCCCTCACACTTTTTTAATTCTGTTGTATCATGATCACTGGTTTCTCATAAATATTCATCGGCTAGGCACTGAGTCAGTTTTTAACTGCAGATGGCTAAACCTGCCCAGAGGCTCTGCAAAATGTAAGCTTTACAGAAAAATTTCAAAATTCACCACATTTGCACGCTTATTATGCTTGGCAATGCGAATCTCTGACGAATACGGTCTTGAAATTATTCTTGTGATTATAAATGAGGACAGCCTTTTGTTGAATATGCTACACTATATATACTTTTATTCTTCTTGAAACAAAACAGTAAGTCTTGTTTTGGACTTCCTAAGTCAAACTTCCTGATGTCAAACTAAGTAATATATTATCAAATTACTGACCACACTTACTCATACTCACACTTACTCAACAGTGTGCTGTTTAGCACGATAACATGAATGCACTTAAACCACAACCATATGCTTTTGAAATCTAATATTGCTATATTTCTGTATAATACATTTCCTGTTAGAGGTGCACTATAATTTTTTTTTTCGAGGGGAATTAATTGAGGGCTTTTTGCCATATTTTATTCTAACAGTACAGAGAGAGACAGGAAATCAAGAGAAGAGAGAGGGGAACATAATGGCCTCGTGAAACCAGAATCCAAACATGATCTCTCTACAGCTGTATGTTGAATATGTAGGCCATTAGATATAGGTCATTTCAGAGATGCCAAAAAAGGCTGTACTGTATATTTGAGCATGGTCAAGCCTTTCGTGCCTTTATACAATGTCATTCTATCCTTTAGCTGAGCTTTACTGGACAACAAAAAGCTCCTTGAGGGAGATATATAGTTTCAGATATATAAATGGCATCGATTTTACATGAGTGCTTTTTGTTTGTTTGTTGGTAAAATTACATAAAATAGCATGAGAAACAATAATTTTTCTCCAACTACATTATTAGAATAACTCTAATTTGTGTTGTGCTGCCAGCGAAATGCAATAACTCTGTCATTTGTTTTGTGATTTATTTGCAGTCTTAACTAGCACAATGCATTATTCAGTTGCCTCCAGAGTATTCTTAGTAACCCAACATTACTGAAGAATCACTTCAGACAACAACAGTTAAAATGAAACATGATAACTCTGAAAACATAACACATTTCTGAACAACTGAGTTTTCTTGTCTTTGTATTGACATGGATGCATTTGAAGTAAGATCAGCCTGAAATGAAAATTCACCCTCTCAAGTCAAGTCACCTTAATTTATATAGCTCTTTGTAAAATACAGATTGTTTCTAAGCAGCTTTACTGTGATAAAGAAAATAATGTACAAAAATCATTTAAAATCAACTAAATTATTTAAATCAACTAATCAACTAAAAATGAAACATACATTTATCGGTAACACTTTAAAATAATGGTCCGTTGTTAATAAGTAACTACGCAGGAAGTAATAGGTAGTACTACATGAACACTTAACTTAATACTATTAACTAATATAGAAGCAAGATTAACTAAGCAGTAAGTAATAGCTCATTTAGGACATAGGTAGTTCCTTATTAGGTATTTGATAATTACTAAAGAAAAATATTGTCATTGAGAACTACTTTGGAACTATGGCCAACTAATGAAGAATAACCAATTAATTACTAATCACAACAGCTACGTCTATAAAGTGAACAATTAGCTTCTTTATGGAAATGTATATATATATATATATATATATATATATATATATATATATATATATATCCATATGATATATTTAATGAGCTCCATTAAGTTCAATGTCTCCAACTCTAATAACTTTAACGTTAGTGATATTATGCTGGGGAGGGCTTCTCTTTAGGAAGTGACAATAAATAATGATGTTCTCTTGTCAAAACATATTTGCATCCTTCATGAAAACACTGACTGCATTTATAGTGTTAAGCACAAAACAACATCATCCAGATTACAATGTCTGGTAGAATATCACTATTTCCTCACAGAAATATATGGCTGTACAGTATGGGTCAGATAATTTTATTGTAAATTACTTGTGAAATCCATGACTCATTACTCGAGTGTTCAACGTGATCTCATGAGAATACGTGTGTATTTTTACGTTAAATGTGGTTCTATCACATGTATATTTACTTACGTTTTCATGCACATAGAAACGTACAATTTAGACGTATTTATAGCAGTAAAACGTACAAATACTTACGTGTTAGCAGCTAAAAAAACGTAAATATTCTAACGTAAAGTGTGAATGTATATGAATTCCCATGTATTAATATTAAAATCGTGGCTTTAATGATTTAAATCTGTTGTATTTAATTGTCATATCAATACATGTTTTTATTCAATTTATTGAAAGCAGTTTACTCGTCTATTTAATAGGAAATAACATTTCTGTGCATGCTGCAAACCATAGATACACACAAAAGCACAGCATACAATTACAAATCACATCCATTTTATTTGTTTGCTGTACTGCATATCTTTAGAATCCAGATGTTTGCAAGGAACATATCCAAATTCAGCCCTTTATCAATGGATCTTCATATTCATTCTCAGCAACAGCGTCCGTCACAGTCAAAGCTCGCGCTCGTTATGATTCGAATTTGAAAATAGCGCCAGTGCGCCACGTTGCGACATGGTTTACGGCACTGATATCGAACGCTCATTGGTCCTCATCCAATTCGTCACAGATTGCGACATGTCGTTTTTCAGTTTATGACATTTGAGTTCTGCGCCAGTGCGCCTTCACGGAGAGAAGACAGATACATAATTTCATGGATTAATAAATTAAATTCTGCTCTGTACCCTATAAAAACCATTACCTCCATATAGAGGACTGCGACTGGAACTCATTATCATTTGAACTTCTTTTGGTACCACTTTTGATATTTTCGCAAAAAATAAATGATTAACGTTACGTTTGTTTGTTTGTGTTTATTTATAACAGTAACGTTATGTAGTTTTAAGAAATGTTGTCTTTAAAATAAAAAATCTTTCACTTTAAAGTGAAATCTTTCACTTTAAAATAATGGTCCAGATCACTAGTAGTTCATGCGGACTGACAAGGTAACGCTTGAGTAATTAGTCAGGAGTTAACACGTTTTTCACTTTAAAATAATGGGCCAGATCACTAGTAGTTCCTGCGGACTGACAAGGTAACACTTGAGTAATTAGTCAGGAGTTAACATGTTTTTCACTTTAAAATAATGGGCCAGATCACTAGTAGTTGCTGCGCACTGACAAGGTAACGCTTGAGTAATTAGTCAGAAGTTAACATGTTTTTCACTTTAAAATAATGGGCCAGATCACTAGTAGTTCCTGCGGACTGACAAGGTAACGCTTGAGTAATTAGTCAGGAGTTAACATGTTTTTCACTTTAAAATAATGGGCCAGATCACTAGTAGTTCCTGCGGACTGACAAGGTAACACTTGAGTAATGAGTCATGGATTTCACAAGTAATTTACAATAAAATTATCTGACCCATACTGTACAGCCATATATTTCTGTGAGGAACTAGTGATATTCTACCAGACATTGTAATCTGGAAGATGTTGTTTTGTGCTTAACACTATAAATGCAGTCAATGTTTTCATGAAGGATGCAAATATGTTTTGACAAGAGAACATCATTATTTATTGTCACTTCCTAAAGAGAAGCCCTCCCCAACATAATATCACTAACGTTAAAGTTATTAGAGTTGGAGACATTGAACTTAATGGAGCTCATAAAATATATAATTTGGATAGGCGCTATATATATATATATATATATATATATATATATATATATATATATATATATATATATATATATATATATATATATACACACACGTTTCCATAAAGAAGCTAATTGTTCACTTTATAGACGTAGCTGTTGTGATTAGTAATTAATTAGTTATTCTTCATTAGTTGGCCTTAGTTCCAAAGTAGTTCTCAATGACGATATTTTTCTTTATTAATTATCAAATAACTAATAAGGAACTACCTATGTCCTAAATGAGCTATTACTTACTGCTTAGTTAATCTTGCTTCTATATTAGTTAATAGTATTAAGTTAAGTGTTAATGTAGCACTACCTATTACTTCCTGCGTAGTTACTGTAACAACAATGAGTTTTACGTAGTAATTAACTCAAATGATATATAGGGAATTTGAATAATTAATCAGGAATTTGTTTAATATATATATCAGATGGCAGTTACATTAAATTTTATTGATTATGAAAAATAGCTCAATTGCCTATACCAATACTAATCACAGGGCACTGTAATTTACTCATTAATATGTCAATATTCCATTCTTCATATCAGTTGTTGTGATATCTCTTACTGTAAATTACTGCAAATCAAACAGTGGATTGTCCAGCAAGCCAGATTGACCTATCAATTTTCAATAAAGATATCACTTTTTATAATTCAAGGAAAAATATTCTCTGGCCACGAAAACATTATCCTATCATTATGATAAATTTAGTTTCTAAATTTAAAGCCTGTAGCTAAAGACCAAACCTTTCAGTGACTCGTAATGTGAGTGGGGTGGAGTCCAAGCCAATCATATATATATGGGTTTTTAATAATTCAACTAATAATACATCAAACTACAAATCACACAGAGTAAATATGCGTACGAAAATACAGACAATAAACTTTACAAGACATAACGGAATCCAAATAAGAGAGAGAGAGAGAGAGAGAGAGAGAGAGAGAGAGAGAGAGAGAGAGAGAGAAAATGGAGAAAGCGAGAGAGATCACAGAATGAGCTCAGGTATGGAAATCACAGTCAGTAACCTTTTTGGAAGCCAACAACGATCAGATCATAGCAACACTTTAAAGCAGCATTTAAATCTCCATAGAAAACGATACTTGCATGGCCCAGTGGGTGAGCGTGGTACCGGCGACGCACGTGTGATGTCACGTGGTCCTTTGTGGAAACTGCGCGCGTGTAAGCTGCGCTGGATCTTGGCGTGAGCGTGAGTCACGTGGTCCTTTGTTCTGTCTTCGCGCGGTATTTGAAAGGTTCAACAAACAATGTTCCAGAATTCGTCTTCCTTGTGTGGAGAGGCGAATAGTTGAATAAACTTAGTAAAGAAAAGAAAACAAAACAACGAAAATGAAAGTTTCCAAATGAGCCATGAAAATGGCTTTCCTCCAGGGGCGGAGCCAGAGGGGTGGCTTAGGGTGGCCCACGCCACCCCTGGGATTCGATTGGCCACCCCAGGTGCCACCCCAAAATCCTACTCTACGATTGGCCATTAACGTGGTCAAAGGCGGAACCTTTGTTGACGCACTTTGCTGCCTTTAAATCAGCGCGGGAGCTTGGACAGTCAGACACCAGAGCTCAGAAATGTAAGTAGCAAGTGTTTGATATAAGCTAACAAAAGATACACGACTTATTGTTTTTTAGCATGTGAGTTTACAGCACGCAAAGATATCTATTTACCTATCACATCTGCCTTGATATCTAATCACACACACAGCCCAGTATCACGTCTGTCGAATCACGTCATGTAGGCTAATTTATCTAACGTTACTGTAAGTTACTTCCCTATTCTGCCTACTCAGTCGACATTTGCTAGGTCATTAACTGTTAACTGTAGGTTACTTTTGTAAAAAGCATTTAAAGATTTATCATTAGCAGATTAGCAGACGCAATTTTGTGCAAAAAAAAAAAAAAAAAAAACGTAGCCTACATTATATTTTAACCAAATTAAACACGCCATAGCTTGCCCCTACCTTCAGTAAGTTAGGCTTGATTCCCAGATAAATTCCACGCAGGGTTTCGTTTTTGTTCGTTCTAATGTTTTCAAGCCCTGTGTTGCTAACATACCTATGCTGTGAAATTAAGGTCTAGCCTACTGGTGGGTTTAGTTGAATTTGAGTAATAGGATATGCAACCATTTACATCTGGAGATAGTTATTTTTGCTCGCCAAAATCATAGAAATTATCATTACAAGACACTTACAGTATCTCCTGTAATCCAAGACAGATTTTCTTCGAGTTGTTAGGCTTTAGAGCATTTATTTTAACAAATGACATGGAAAACATAATTTAGCATAACAACAATTTAGCTTAAACCGTGAGAATCAAGCAAACCTCACGGCCGTCAGGGCCTTAAAGTGACAGGCACTGAATTCGACTTGCACATCACCAATGCAGAAATGACATGAAAGAGTAGTCTATATCGTTTAAACTTTATAAATAGTAATAGTTTAGCTCACATGTCAGATGTGGCCTTTGATTACGCTTTAATTTTGTGTAATTAATTGTAAATAATACGTTCTTTGTTGTGCATTGTGCCATTTCATGTTTGTTTCATTTCAGTTTCTAATAATAATGTAAGTAATAATTGCTAATAATGTAAATGGGGAAAAAAGTATTTAATTGGTGTTTATGTAGCCTAGGGGTTGGTTGGACTGTTCTGAAGGAAATCTGACTTCTTTGCAGTATTAAAAGGAACCAGAATATCCAACAGTTCTTCATTAGCAAGAAAAGCAAACCTGATGAAGACAGTGAACTGATCAGAGCAGCTGAAGTTAGCAGTACCAGCACTGGTTCAGATAATGTTAGTGAGTCAGATCAGGATGATGACAGGCAGGGTGAAGCGACTGAGCTAGCAGCTTCACCTGATGACCTGGGTATGTAAAATCTAGAATTCAATTTTATGGTATCATTGATTTAATAGGCTATGTATTTGGAAAAAAAAAAAAAAAATAGTAACAGCATTTTTATTTAGCCTACACAAAATAAAAATGTTTAGGCATCTAAGTGAAATCATGTGAAATCATTCTAAATGCTATTTCAGATTCAGACAAGGTTGCTGGAGACACTTCAGATCCTTATAAGGGTATGACATCTCAGCTATATCTGATTGAATTGCACTTGTTTTAGTTAATACAACAAAATGTATTTTACATTTAAATTTAGGTCCATCATCATCATCTTGTCTCACTGGTTGTCCACGTGCAGCTACAAACCCAACCCCTGGACCTCATGGTGTGTACTGTATGTTTTATCCTGGTTAAAATGTATACAGAAAACACGTTTGTATGATTTGCTGAATTGCTTTTGTTCTTTCCAGACATCTCCCAATCAAGGGCAGCAGATCCAACTCAACCTGTGCTGAGGATGTTTCCCAAGACCACACAAGGTCAGAAAAGAAGGGCATTCAACCCGCAGTGAAATTTGATGTAAGAGTACGGCCTTTGTCCTTCCATTTATGAGTATGGTGTTTGATGCATGATTTTATGATGCCACCCTTGAATTAATCAGTGCTCCACTAAGGCCACCCCTGTTAAAAAAGTCTAGAATCGCCACTGCTTTCCTCTCCTCAGTCCGTGTGCTGAGGGGGGGGAGGAGAACCAAGCGCGGCCCGAGGCCGCGCGGAGCGACGTGTCCGAGAACGAAACAGATCAGAAGAAGAAGAGCGAAACTTCGGCGGGCCTTGTTCGGTCGACCCTTATAGATTGAGATGGTTCCCGCCCCTTTTTGCGTAAACAGCCAATGAACATCCGCGTTCTAAAGTGGAGGGAAAGTTCCTTTGTCTCGGGAACCAACCCCCTGGATGATTTAGGACTTGTCAGATTTCGTAAAGGGATTATTCTAGCAAGTTTGTAATTCAGATTACATACATTTTTCATTACTTTGCTCTAGATAAATGGGTCTGTCAAAGCATGACGATAACACAGATACCAAAATTAATATGTGTAAATGATCAAAACATGAAGTTATATTCAAATGCAGAATTACACACATTTAAAGATTTGATTAACACATGATAACACTGCAGATAGTCCCAATTTATATGGGAAACCTCTAATGTACCGCAAAAACAATACTATATACATTAAGACTACATTTGAGTACATTTTATCATTCTTTTGTAAGGACTAGGTTTCCTGTCCTGTGGTCCTGTGTGGTCGTAAAATTTTACGAGCTACAGGAATGTGGGTTGCAGAAACATGGCTCTCTTTGAGGAAGTTAGTAACTTCGAGGAGTTAGAATGAATTCAACATTTCCACTTATAAGTCAGCACTTTAACCATTTACCCAGGATTAACCATTTTTATGCAATACACAAACATTCAAAATACATATTAATAAGGACTTACAAAAGTAAGGGACTTTAAGAAGGTTTCTTTGTGTGTGTGTGTGTGTGTTAAGGAATTTGGTGGGGGGTTTTCAGGTTTCCTTTGAGGCTCGTATGGGTATCGTAAAATAATTTAAGTCCAGCCAGGCTGGCGCCAGGCCAGGCCAGGGTTTATTTGTAAAACAGAATTTAACCCATGAATCGCTGACCTGCATATCTGTTACATTACTTATTAACAACGGACCATTATTTTAAAGTGTTACCCATTTATCTTTTGCATTACAGCAATACACTCATTTTACAACAGCGTATAAACTCTTGACCAAAATTATAATGATTGAAAATAAAAGATCAGTGAAATGCTATAACAGGTCTACTTCATTCAATTTCAATACTTTTTTTTTTGAACATTTTTTTTGGAACCGTATTACTAGAAATGTACACCATTGAATAAATATCATTGAATAATTGAATAAATATATATATTTTTTGCACATAAAGTTACTTAAAAACAAAGCACAGAATTTAATAAAGTTTATTTTTTCTAACAAACTCAAGTTAACCAACCTGCAAATGGATAAACCAAACACAGAAACAGAACATCTGAAATGTCCCCATCTTCATGTTCAAGTGGAGTATCACTTTTCTTTGAGTAAAGGGCCGTTCACACCAAGAACGATAACTATAAAGATAACTATAAAGATAACGATATTAGCGTCCACAATAGCGAACGATATTGTCTGTGTATTCTAAGCGGACGCGCGTCTGCTGCTTTAAATTCTCGAGCTCATTACAGCAGGATTGATTATGATTGGTTGGCAATGTTTTTATCGTTCATCAGTAAAAAAAATTGTTCTGAAAGTGATTCCAAAGATATCGTTTCTCTTTGCCTTTATCGTTATAGTTGTGGTGTGGACTCCGCTATTCTTTAATATTGAGAACGATTTTTAGAACTATATCTTTATCGTTATCTTAATAGTTATCGTGCTTGGTGTGAACGGGCCTTAAGACTTGTTTAATTTCCTGCATCTGAGGGCTTGCAATTCAGACACAGTGGTATTTTTACATTTTTTTGGCTATTCTCAGTTTACCTTTCAAAGGTTGGACAAAGTCCTGTTTATATCCTCTTGTCTGTTGTGACTATTCGATACTCTGTGTTACACCAAACTTAATGTTAGAATAGGCCAGAAATGCTGAATCCAAAGTAAGCATGACACTCAGAGTCCCAGCAGTCACTTCCACAGTCATGGATGATATATGTCAACCTCAATTAAACCTTTGAGATTAATTGATATGAGATTAAAACATTCTTACCACTCTCTTCTTTGCTCGTCTCTCTTATCTGATTTCAGTTTGTCTTCTTGCAACAGTAGCTGATCTGAAAACATACAAAAAAGATTTTTTTAAATAGCATTTTAACAAACAGTAAAATGTAAATGTTGGGTAATATAATCAAAACCTTCTCAGTATCATGATCCGGTCTTTGAACCGCCATTAATTCACCACACAGATTTTCACACTACACAGTACATCCTGGACTACATTTCCCGTGATTCATTGCACCAATCACAAGTTCACCTGATAACAATCACACCATACACCTGAGAAATGGAAGCTTTAGCCTAAGTTCTGCCAGGAAGACTCAATCACTTCGTGACCAATTACCTTCATCATTATCCAATCACGTCCTTATACTCCTGTATAAAAGATCGTACTTACACATGTTTGAGTTCACAGATGCCAACGCGACAACCTCCACCCTCCACACCACCACCAGGATGGTCCTGTCCTTACTTTCCAGGGGCGTCGGCTGCGCCCCTGCCTTCGTCTTCAGGCAGGAAATGCAGATCCGCTACCCTCGGATTACGAACCTTGGACGGGGACTTCCGCCAAAGAAATTTATAATTGTGCTTGCTGAGCTGTCAATAAATGTATGCTTCGTACATTTTATCTCCCGAGTCTTTCTGGTAGAACAATCACACACACCGCACAATCATCAGACATTCTTTATAAGCATTGAAAGTCTTCTCACACACTGCCAAGTATTGTTCTGGACATGTCCCTCCCCTAGCGATATGTAAGCCTTTCCATGTTAGTTTCTAGTTTTCATAGTCTTGCTTCAGTTCCTTGTTTTCATAGTCTTGTCTATGTTTATCGTTTTCATAGTTTAGTCTTTTTTTGCCTTGCCGTGTTTTGAACCTTTTGGTCTGGGTACTGGATTACCCCTCTTGCTTAGCCCTCTAGATATTGTTTGCTCATCGAAGACCCATGCTTGCCCTAGTCTTTGTCTTGCTCTCTAAATACCTGTTTGCCAGTCTTGGAGTAATGCCTGTTATGACCACATTTCTGTGTAATAAAAGCTTGCACATGGATCCACACATCTCACAACTTGTCAGCCCCATTACAGAATACTCGGCCACTGGATCCAGTGGCTTTTTGGAGAAACATTGGCCAGGTATGGACACAGCAAGGCAAGACAGACCCAACTATCAAGGAACTGAAACAAGACTATGAAATCTAGAAACTAACACAGAAAGGCTTACATATTACAGCTATCGCTAGGGGAGGGATATGTGCAGAACAATACACGGCAGTGTGTGAGAAGTGCAATGCTTATAAAGCGTGTCTGATGATTATGCAGTGTGTGTGATTTGTTATTAGGTGAACTTGTGATTGGTGCAATGGTGTCTTTAGAGTCAAATCAATAATGTTATTGCCAAATATCAAGTGTCCCAAACTAAGCATTAATGCAACTGACTTAATGCTTAATGGAAATGTTATTTATCCTCCTATTATGAGTTGATTCTGTTCTTAAGTCAGCAATTAGAATATATCAGAATATACAGCATAAAGAAGCTTATAAAATTAGCATAATATAATGGAAAACAGAACTAAATCATACCAGATACAAATTGTGCTACTGGGGCTGGCAAATAAATGCTAAACTTAAACAGTTAAAATACCGTTGAACATGCAGACCGTCAAAACCACAGTGGGAAGTCAAACTAATAGCCATTTATGAGGGTTACACAAAAAGGAACATTTCGTCAGATCTATCTAAGAGCACCGTTTTGGTGACCTTGGCAGAATGAGAGTTTTTACAGATCCATTTAATTGATGTCTTCAGACTAAGTTCACTTCAACTCATAAAACCTGTGACTTTAGCTTTAATTACAGACCTGAAGTTTTACTCCCCTCTGTAATAAAACCACTTCGTGTAACTCAAATGGTCACATGAAACACTCTCCATCCCATCCCATTCATTTAACACACCTGGAAAAGAACCTTAAATCAGATTTTTTTGGGTAGTACTTGTCTGCTTCATGCAGAATTAAATCAAATCAAACATTACTTTGGGTTTAAAGCCTCAGAATCAGATGCAATGTTTTTCTCAGAAAAAATGAAAATGAATTAAACAAACTTCTTTTAAATAACTTCAAAGGAGTCAAACTAATATCTCTTCACTGAATTTATAAATTCACATACAGGCAGCAAGCTTTGATTGAAGTTTTAACCCAGCTACAATCACACTCACACATCAAACAAAAATAAAGAGCAAAACAAGCTTTAACTTATGCTTTTGTCAAAGTTAAAGGGTTACATAATCATTTAAAAATTTATAAGAAATAAAATAAAATACAAATGAAAAAATGAAGCTGAAAAGGAGCCTCAGTCCACCAACATTAATGCCATATTCCCACTCTTTGACCGTTAACGAGACTTTTTAGAACCTTGTCTGAACACCATTTCAGCTGGGAGTAATTGCAGTAATTTTGCACTCTGATTGGTGCATGAGTTTGGGTGCATAGGAAACCTCTACAGTTCTATACAACAAGGAAAACTCTACCATTCTGATGGCAAGATGGGAATGGTATTGTTTCATAATCTTCCAGCAGGGTTCTAACGCAAGCTGGCTGCACACTAGATGATTTTCAAATCTTATCTGATTTTAAAACCATGAGAGACCACAGACAAGGAAACAGTTCAGCCAATTTTTTTTGCCTTATAATCCTCTAAACGCACACACTAGAGGACTCGACAAGACCACGAGACCACTTACTTGACGACTGAATGATTTTACAGTGACACAAACATGACGAGAGGAAAAACAAACAGAGGACACTCAACGTTGTCAGCAGGCTTTCCTGTTGTGTTTTCTGTTTCACAGTAAAAAAACAAAATATAAAGAGGAATATGGGTGATGTTCTCTGCTTTCATGCCATGTTTGTGGCTGCCAAGTTTCAGCTATAGAAGCATGCAACATCTAGAAGGTTACGCTTGCTCACTCTCATTGGCTATTGCTGGGATTACGTCAATCCCAGCAATAGATTGGGTTTAAAATCGTCTACTGTGCAGCCAGCCTTAATCATGCTAACCAGATAAATCTTGACCCCTTGATGTGAAGTGATATTCAGCCAAGTATGGCGACCCATAATCAGAATTTGTGCTCTGCATTTAACCCATCCAAAGTGCACACACAGCAGTGAACACACACACACCGTGAACACACACCCAGAGCAGTGGGCAGCCATTTATGCTGCGGCGCCCGGGGAGCAGTTGGGGTTTCGATGCCTTGCTCAAGGGCACCTAAGTCGTTGTATTGATGGCCTGAGACTCAAACACCCAACCCTAGGGTTAGGAGTCAAAGCTCTCTAACCACTAGGCCATGACTTCACACTTATGATGTAAAATAGGACTCCTGGTAATAATAATAATAATAATAATAATAATAATAATAATAATAATAATAATAATAATAATAATAATAATAATAATAATTGAAAACTGTTAAATGAAAACATTGTCCTCCTTCTGAAGTAAAGCTGCACAAGCTGCAATAACTGAATCACATACTCACAAGTGTGTACATGTTTATATGGCTCAGTAGACATCTCTGTATGAGATCTTCCTGCCTGTTTATTATTTTTTCTTACCCTCGACCAGCCAGAGGTCCCCTACAGGGCTGCCTGAGTTTCCACATTAACAGACCACTTTGGCTTTCTTATTACTTATGCATTTTGCTTGCATGCATTACATTTTGTGTTGTTCACTAGTGTTTTTGACCATTATTGTTGCCAACTACATGATTGAAATATATAGACACTGAATTACCAAATGCAAAACATAATTTCTGATGCCTGAATGACTCATTGTTATGTGTGCATTCAAAAGAAATTAAATTTAATTTCACGAAACCCAGATGCAGTAAATAATAATTTGACAAAACAACGTGCAACATTGAATTTATTTTATTAAATTAATTACTATATTATAATATTGTCATTACTAACAAATATTAGTTTATATCTGCCTTATATCAATGACTAAAATGTTTTTGCATGTGTTAAGGTTTCTGTCTTGTGTCGTTAGTGTTGAATTAGCACCACCAAAATGTAGTTTCACATGACTTTGTAAAACTAATGGTTTGTACTGTGTTAATGGTACCTGTGGGATCTGCTGAGACTTGCACACATACATATTTTAGAGCTGTCAGTGTCACTTTCCATCACCTGCAGGCCCTGTTTACACCTGATGTTAACATCTGTTTTGGGTTATCACGACTGGTCGGAAGAGACAGATTGTTGTTTACACACATGAATTGCAGAGTTTTGTAAATTTTGTGACTACTGCAGTACAGTAGTTTGTTGCTGTATGTTGAAATGCATTTAAAAAGTGGTGCATCCTTTCTTCCAAATATACTTAAATCTAACCATAAAATAATGTCTGCCAGCCAGTGGTGAAGATTTTTCAGTAACTCTTTCTGCAATTCAACTAATTTGTTCAAAAAAACTGATTCATTCAGAAACTAATCAAGTGACTGTTCTTATAAGTGAGTTGTTGACACGTTCATTAAAGTATTCCAGTTTATAATTTGTTTTTAATAAGACCCTATCTAGGGTTAACACGTGAGAGGCTGTAGGTCCTGAAAACATACCAGGCCGGGTACTGAGAGACTTTGCTGAACAGCTGACAGATGTCTTAACATGCATCTTAAACTTCTCAATAAGCCAAGCAGTTGTCCCCACATGTCTCAAGTCCACCAACATCATACCAGTACCAAAGAAGTCAGCTGTGTCCTGTCTGAATGACTATCATCCCATAGCACTAACCCCAATCATGATGAAGTGCTTTGAGTGGTTATTCATGCACAATGTCAAACCCAATCTCCCCAACACACTTGACCCGCTACAGTTGCATACCGTCCAAACTGCTCCATAGACGATACCATGCCACTGGCTCTTATCCATTTAGAAAACAAAGACTCTTATGTTAGAATTCTGTTCATTGACTTCAGTGGCCCATTCTTCGTACTTACTCAGTTAGCTGGATTTGATTGTTGATGATTTGGCATGATCTTGGATTGGTTGTTTTTTTCAAAGCTCATCCCGGAGTTGCTGTCATAGCAACAGGTTCATAAATTTAAATCTGGAGCAGGCTTATTTAGTGTAAACAGGATTAGATTGCATCTTTTTAAGCAGAATTGATTCTTAAAATCTGTCCCAGCCACTGTTAGCCACTTTGTTACAAGAGCATCCTGCTCATCCAGGAACAATAATTAAAAAATAATAATCATTTAAAATTTAATTTAAATATAATATAGGCTAATAATATTTTGTAGTCTGTAATACTTTAAAATATTTATTCATCATAAAATAATTACTTAATAATTGTATTTGAGTCTTACACACATGCTATACAGATAATGTAGAGTCGTGCATTAATATGAGCGATAACAGCTATTATGGGAGTGGCTTGATGGAGCACAGTAGATGCAGATAACATGATCTTGACCTTTGAAACTTTAATTAATTCTGTGAAGTTACAAACATGTTTCCAAGATAAAATGAAATGAATTGCTAATTGCTACATTGAAAATATTTAAAGCCTGTACAGATATTAGAAAATATTGTTTCCTTATAAAAGTCCAGAAATTTTTCAATATTTTATAATAATATAATAATAATAATAATAATTATATAATAATGCTGACGGAAAACGCGAAAGTATTATAAATGTTACCTTTCTATTACTAATAATATAAAATATTTGTATACATTTTAATACCTTTGTTTAACTGTTCAGATTATTAGACAAACTTCTATCCGTATTATAACTGTTAACAACTGACAGTGAACAAGAGGGAGAGTGTGAGCACTGTGAGCTCAGGCGCAGCCATTTTTTTAGCGCCATCAAAATAAAAATCCTGCTTCAAACACATCACCGAGCAGAAAAACGTATTGGCCGATGCTGATATTTGAAAAAATGACAAATAAAGGCCGATATATCGGTCGACCACTAATACTAACTATCAACAACAGGTGTGTTCAAAGAACTAAATTAGCCATATCCTGATTATCGCGATTATATAATCTTGGATGTGACATTTAATCTAGGATGTAATAAGCAACGTATGAAGAACAGGCCCCAGCTCAGCATACAACACAATAATCCTACTAAAGCTCATCAACAAACTAAACATGCTGAGCCTAAATACCAACCTCTGTAACAGGATCCTGGACTTTCTAACTGGAAGACCTAAGTCACACCGTGTCAGCCACAACACCTCCAGCACTACCACATTGAGCACAGATGCCCCACAAGGCTGTGTGCTTGGCCCACTTCTCTTCACGCTGCTGACACACAACTGCACTGCCAAGTTCACCCTACAGAAAGGAAGTGGCACAACTGGTTGAATGGTGAGGTGCAAACAATCTATCCCTCAGTGTGAGTGAGATAAAGGAGGTTGTGATGGACTTCAGGAGAAACTCTGTTGACCATACTCCACTGACCATCGACAGCTCAACTGTGGAGGGAGTCAGCAGCACTAAATTCCTGGGGTTGCACATAACAGAAGACCTTACCTGGACCACCAAAACTACATCACTCTCCAAAAAGGCTCAACAGCGGCTCCATCTTCTACACTCACTTAAAAGAGCAAGTCTCCCTCCACCCATCCTCACCACATTCTACAGGGGAACCATTGAGAGCGTGCTGACCAGCTGCATCACTGTCTGGTATGGGAACTGCAGTGCTGCTGACCACAAGACATTACATTGAACACAGCTGCAAAGATAATCAGTGCCCCTCTCCCCTTCATTCTGGACATTTTCCTTGCACGATGCTCCAGCAAAGCTACCAGTATTGTGAAAGACCCCACCCATTTCTTCCATAGTCTCTTCCAGGTATTGCCACCAGGAAGACTGTACCAGAGCATCAGAGCCCACTCTGTAAGACTGCTCAACAGTTTTTTCCCCCCAGGCTGTGAGAGCCCTCAATTCCAATCACCTCACCCGCCTCTGAAACCTCATCCACAAATCTGCAACCAGGATCCTCTCTCCCCCCACCACACCACACCATGTGCACCACATAAAAATTGTTGAAAACCTAACACAGGTGAGTGGGCTTGACAAACCGCCTGTAGAAAAAACACACTCTTTTCTCTCTATACGCACCAGACACTTTCTTATAAACACTCCATGTTACAAGGACTTAATAATAAGATAACACAAATGTTTACACGTGAATGGACCACATATCATATTGCACTACTTGGTGTTGTATGTTTATATTTATGTAGCACCGTGGTCCTGTGAGACTCAACATTTTGTTCCACTGTAAGTCCACACATGAAGTGGAATGACAATAAAGCTCGACTTGACTTGAAGCAAAGATGTTATTTCAAGAATGAACAAATTGGTGTCGATATATACTCAAGATGGTAGACATCCAAAGTTGTCTCTGTATACCTGTTTAACCAGTTCCACATGCTGGGTCTATAGCCAGCAATGAACATGATATAGAAGTGAGAAATGAGCTGCTGATTCACCATAAACATTATTGTTGGGATATTTATTTATTTTTACACGTTTTACTTTTTCACTGGTTGTACCCTACCCATACTGTGGCCCTGTTTGTTAATAGATGTTGCATTTACAAAATTTGGAAATGGAACACTGAATGGCTTCGAATACTAAAGTGGCTTTTTTGTCAGGGTTAAGTGTTTTTCAAAAGATTTGCTAGACTGCCATACTGAGTAGTGAGTTCATTCTCATTGAGTAGTGTATTCATTCTCATCAAAATCTCAGCTGAAAGCATATCATGCATCAGATTTCACACCACATATTTTGGACTCAGTGAACTCAGTGCTTTTTTTTGCCTGTTTCATTAAACTGACTGAATGCACCTGGACACTGTTTTAAAAAGCTTTTCCAATTGTAGGGCTCTGTCAATATAAATAAATTTAAAGGCTTACTAACTTTCTACAAACACATTTGGCAGATGGCAGATTTGTAGAGGTTATATTTTCTCTTAAATGTTAATCTTAATGTTGGATCTCAGTAATCACATTCAAGTGGATTCTTTGTCTTTTAGTTGTCTAAACTTCTCTTTAATCATGTCTAAGATGTTTAGTTCATAGCCTTCTAACCCAGACTACAAAGACATTGAGCTACATTTCTTATATATTCTTTTTGATGTCACTGGGATTGTGTTCTCAGTGGCTTCACTCTCCTTCACACTGAAATCTCAGTCTTCCTGTCACAGATGCTGCCTTTGAAATGGATTTCTTTATGTAAATAGCAGTAAGCACTCTTCGTGCTGCCGGTCATAGAACAGGTGTGAAAATTAAAGTATGCAAATGTCGTCAATGATTTCAGAATAATAATTTTGAGCTGAACAGAAATGCCTCAGCACAAGGTTCAGCACAATACATCTGATTTTTGCTGAAAAGCTGAGTAATTTTAGCTGATTGGATTTTGTATTAAAGCAGCAGTTCTAAATAGGTTTTGCTTTTGGGTTCAGATTTTATATTGGACATCAAGAAGTGACCCAAGATTTTTATGGGACAAACATGAACAAAATCTGTATTGAAATGATTATTAAAATGAAAATTTATTTACAGAGCACTTTAAAAACTAGTATTTGTGTTAATGGGCAAAATATAAATCATATTTAAAATTCTACTCATAAGTAACTATTAGTAAATATTATGGAAATATGAATTAGTTAATGTTGAACTTCATGAATATAGGCTCTCCAAAATTATTAATAGGCTGAGTGGGAAAAAGGATATGAAAAGCTTTTCATTTGACCTTTTTGTTAAGCCAGTTTATTTAGATATTCTAACTATGCAGAAATGTATGGTTTGTTCCATTATATTGTTCACATTTAGTTTTCTGTCTGTGACCATATTTTAGGTCGCAACTCAGCAGTTAATAGCAATAATAATAATAATAATAATAATACAAATTACATAATTTTTTTTTTTTACAAATAACAAAGCAGTTTTAGCAGCATAAACATTGTTTCATTTCTAGCACTTTGCTGTACATTTAGTGCATTTAAGCACTGCACTTAAGAAATTACCTTAACTATCATCTTCCACACTTAAAAAAAAAAGACATGCTTCTCGATAAAATATATCACTGTCCGATAGCACACCATAATGTGTTATGCATTTGCTGTTCATTATTTGATTGAAGTTTTAGGTGAAGCTAAATATAATTACCAGTGTTGGGAACGTTACTTTAAAAAAGTAATTAGTTATAGTTACTCATTACAGTAACTGAATTACTCTATAATAAAAGTAACTCGTTACCAGGGAAAGTAACTATTTGTGTTACAGTAAAAAAAGTTGCTATAGCCTATGTTAAAGAATTATTATTATTTATTTTTTTTGGAGCAGTTTCCACAAGTCCGTCAAAATTAGTAGAACAGACAGGTGTTCGTACATAACTTTCAATATTTATTGCACATCAACAGACAGCAAGAGTTTTATCCTGCACTTCAAGTACAACTAGCTTTGTAGATGCGTGTCACACATTACATGTACACATTACATGCACGTTCTTGCCTTTGACCAAAATGAATTTGAATTAGTGCTTATATCTCCACCTTGGAAATGCCAACTTTTCATCGGATTGCTCCTGACTCGCCATCTCTGCTGCTACTGCGAATCTCGCGTGCGTGCGTGTGTGTTTGACGCCGCTGGCGTAAAAACACTGGCTCTGATTGGCTACCATGAAACACATGACTCTGCCTTAGCCAATCATAATCGCTTATCTCGTTATTAACCCACCTGCTCACTCGCTGTGTGAGCCAGGGGTCCGTTCGGATTGCATAGTTTATTAAATAAATGCATAGTAACGCACCGCTTTTAACGCCCAGTAATGTTAACGGCGTTTTAACGACGGGAAAAGTAATTAGTTAGATTACCCCGTTACTGAAAAAATAACGTCGTTACCTAACGCCGTTCTTTTAAAAGGCGTTATTCCAAACACTGATAATTACACACCGATAGTCTAACTTCTAATATAATCAGTGCAATAAATCTGTATACCAGTAAGGCATTTTGGATGTCTACCTACTGTACATCCCTACCTTGTATTAGAGAACCTACTAGTTGCAGAAAGTGTTGGGACACATTATCAAGTTGCATCAGATTTCCCAGGCCCTCAAGTTTGCACTCAGTCAATGTGAGAGGAAAAAAAAGATGCTTTCACTATAAAACCGGAAAAGGTCTGTTTTCAATTTTTGAATTTTAATGTGACTAAAGCACATTTCTCTGTGACACAATGAAAAAAAAGTGCAGTAAAACACATTCTTGGTTTTGCTTTTATTTAAATAGCAGCAAATTTGCATGTTTGGTTAAATTTAATTGTCTTTGGAGACCTTGAAGGCTTATGGACAAGTGTGTATAACAAGTTGTAGAGCAATTTGTGTTGCTTAGTTTGAGTTCTCAGTATCGCGATTACTCCTTCTGACAGGTCCAAATAAAGAAAGATTGAATAAACATGTTAGAACCATGTCACATGACCCAAGCAATCCAATTAGATATCAGTAGCTTGACTTTGCTTGGAAAACACATATATTCTATGCTTGCGTGCATTCATAACTTTACTCCTTTGAAAAGTTGTGTTGGCTTTAATAATACCAATAAGCAGTATCTTTTCAGAATGGCCCCTTAACCATGAAGTGCTTTAAAATTGCATGTCAGACCTGACGTTTGAGTGGCACAATAGGCAATAGGCAAATTGCCATTTTATATTACGGCTGGACGAAAGTGTTTCACACAGATTGAAATGCAGAACAGTGGCCATGACTAAATTGACGTAGAGTTTGATGTGTGACCATCCTCCTTTTCTTTTCACACACATTAGCCCCTGCCACCCTTCCTCTTATGCCTCAGTACATCCGTTGACATCCTGCTTTTTGTTGTTTTTCCATCCGCAGCTGAGAATCTCATCGGTCAATACCATTCCTTTTAACCCCGCTCTTCCAATATCTGAGCATCTAAATCAGTTGTCGGATCATTTGATAAGAATGTAATCAGATCTCTCAGAATCTGGCTTAAAAAAGACAATGCCCTTTAAGCGAAAGTAATTGGAGAGGAATGTCTGGCAGGAGTATGATTGATGTGGGTATTGTGCTTTTGTTGATAACTAGCAGATGGAAGATGAGATAACAGTCGCTGTTGACACTTCTCTTTCACTGAAGCGACAGTGTCCCAGTTTCCTTACAGCAGAACACAGAAGGTTAGAACTTTTGCTGTAACTTTTATAAAGTGAAACACTGCACAACGTTTGTGCACAACGGCAGTGTTGGGAGTCTCCTAGGTCTTCACAAAAATGGATTTTGTGGAAACTCTAATAGGGAACCTGAGGTAAAAAGACTTCTACCCAATTACAGGACAAATGACTAGACTTAATAAAAGTCTCATATGGAACATTGATCTCTGCGGGCAGAGGTGGAGGCCTTTCAGTCTGACTAAGAGCCAAGGACAGACATGCTATCCAATATAAAGTAAAGATATCTAGAAAGATGATAAGGGATGGGAATTGTGGAGAATTATTGAGGTTTCTTAAGGTTTTTTGGAAGCATCATAAATGCAATCCAATTGCTTTAACAAGAAGCACCATGCTAAAACAAAAATTATTATTATTATTATTATTTTTGGTATTTATAAAATGCTACTGACAGAACACATCTCCATAATTACATGCGGGCATATAAACAACTAATCAATATCAATACAAGTTATTTATATGTGTGTTTCCTACACTAAAAAGAGTAATTTATTCAGGAATCAGACAGTGATTGCAATGTTTGTTTATGAAAAGAATCACTAAACCGAACTGGCTAGGGGTCATTCATTATGTAATTGAAAAACATTGGCTTCTCTTTATGTTTTTGATTTATTAAAAAGAACATGCTGATAGTCAGTAATTCTGGAGTTGGATTAATATGGTTGTGCTGCATGTTTTTGATTCTAAAAATATGAAAACAATAAAAAATGCTTACAGTCATTTGTTCTGGAGTTGAACTAACATAGCTGTGCTACAGTACTATATGTTTTTGATTCACTAAAAGGAACTAACTTACAAGTGTCATTGTCTCGTGCTGTCGACTATCAAACAGTACACAATAGAAAATGGTTTCAGCTTTTCAAAGTCTACTACTCAAAACAATGACTCACAGCCACTCTCTGCAACATTTGTTTCCTGAACTGTACACTATGTACCTGAAACACATTCTCTTTAGGCAGCTTCATACTGTATACCAGTAAAGTATGACGGAATAACATGAAATCTTCATTTACCTGATTCATGCAGAATCCATATATGGCACATTATGAATAAACAAATCATAATTCAGTCATCTTCAGATCGTCAGTGGTGCCTCAGAGGTCTTTTGGAACACGGTTGTAGACCTCATAAATAAAACTCAGTCTTGCAAAATGTTTTTCTGTATGACACCCTGGGAGATATTTCTCAGTACCTCAGTCACAGCCCTAAAGGGGTTCTCTAATTAAATTGGATGATATAACGAACAAGCTGATGTGGAATTATTTATTTTTAACACAGAGCCAAATTGTTTAAAACAACAAAATAATAATCTTTTTGTTAGCACCTCAAATATGATTCATAAACATTATTTTACACTTAACAAGTGCCAAAGTAGATTAGAAAGATTTTTTAGTGCCTTTAAATGGTACAGTATAATACTGAATAAAATCTACTAAACTTTTTGAAGTAGTAAATAAATCTAACTCAAAAGATCTGAATTTATAGAGTACAGTAAATACAAAGTTCTGTCATGTTCCTTCAACAGCTGCATGTCTGTGGATGTATTTGCAGTAGCAAGTCTCAGAACTTGCCCTGCTGCAGCAGTAGCAGTAGCATAGCAGATTTATCACGCCAAGAACAAACACATTATATTTTCATGGAACTTTTGCTTACAAATCTGTATGTGGTGGTTCTTAATATAACCAGAATGCAATTTAAATGTCCAGTATGTATACATATTGCACATGGACTTTCAAGTATATGTCAAACAGTATGTCTAACCAACAAATGCAATAACAGTAACAATCAAGAACATTTGATTCCAAACAAATAATTTTAAGTAGAAAATGATCTTCAGACAACATCAAGACAGTGTAAATAAAACTGACAATGAAACCATGCAAATGTATAAATTATTCATGCCATGGTCCTGGTACTCCATGTGATGCTGGCACATCTGACATCACAACTAGTTTACCACAATAGTGTCCACTGTAAACAGCTTCATGGATTAAAACAATATAATTAATTTCCTTATTGGTTGATTCGTAACTTGTGAACAGTTTGGTACATCAACAAGCTTTTAAAAACTTTTGACAAGTCTAATATTTTGATACTGTAGATTGCACCAAATTTGGTGAATACCTCATGAAAGCTGTAGTAAAAAAAAACATTCTTAAGATTCAAAATGGCAGAAAATCTAGTTGTCTGGAAGTCAAAATCAATTTGATGGTTCAAGAAAGTTTGAGGGAATAACCTGCAAACTGGCATCAGGATATGTATGCTGACATTATTACAAAAGAAGAGACATACTATGACAGCAAGCACAAAGAATAAAGCAGACAGGATGCTTCAGGGGATTTGCCATAAGACCATAATATTTAATGCATCAAATTTAAAGTTTGAGTTAGACATGTAGTTTGAGAAAGGACTTTGTAGGGACTTATTAGGTCACAGATGATTAATTTAGGGACATCTGTGTGTGCTGTTGTGTGCATGTTTTTGTGGAGTAGTTTTTCTTATCCCCTTGAGTTGGAAATGGCAGCATCTGACCCATTAACCATAGTCAACCTAATTTTAATTTTCTCAGGCAATAGTGTGAGTGTCCTTCTTCCTGTCCAGAGGGACCGCAATAACACAGACCAAAAGGATTGAAAAGGACCAATGATACAGATTTTGCATATGGCCCTTTGGGCTTGACTGAGATTAGAGAAATTAGAATATTCCTAATGTTGGCCAGTAACCCCATAGTGTCTTTAGGGAAATCAATACAGTTACAAAACCGACCAGGGTCTTAAATTAGGTCTCCCTTGGTCCCTTGGTTAGTGCACAGCCTTATAGACCTGGTTTCAAGACACCAAAGACATCACTTGTTCAGGTAACTATATATGTTTGTGTTCTGACTTTCTTCAGAGAAAGACTATGGGGGGAAAAAAGGGCAAAAAGTTATAACTAACAATTAAGAAGCAATAAAAACATATCTCACTTTTCAATTTATATAATTAGTGTTATCATCCACTGTGATTTTCATGCCTAGTGTGTTTTCAACACATTGTTCATCGTCATAAGGGATGTAGAATGGATGAAGCATGATGGATGTATCTTGCCTACTAATTTCTCTCATGTCACAGGGTCAACAGCTTTTCTAGAGATGTTTCTCTAGATAATGTTCTTCCTGCTGTAGAGATAATACATGCAAAGTATCTTACTTCAACAGCATTTGGTCTCATCTTATCCTCATGTATATTTTCTCTGATTCATACAGTTTCTTTAGTTCAACCTCAGATTGCCTAACAATGTTTGAACAGCAGTTAAATGCAAACCACCTAAATTATATGTAATTAAATTGTCTTTCAAAGTGTGTATATATATATATATATATATATATATATATATATATATATATATATATATACCATATCCAAAGAAACACTGTAATTAGCAGTGTAAAATATAAATTTAAATATATAATCAATTAGATGAGTCTAAATACAACATCGGAATACAAATCAATATTTTTATTCCACATACATGTATTTTTTCTTTACTTTGAACTGTTTACAATCTAAATGATTCAACAACAAAATGAGAAACTACCACAACAAAGTCAGAATTTCTTAATAGGGAAGGAAAGAAAATTGTAAAAAATCATAATTAAAAGAAAAAGATTAATGGTAGCTTGACTGGAAATTTAGACATTTTGTATTTTGTACCAGATGTGCGGTTAGAGTCACAGAAATGGACAAGAGCAAAACTAAAAATGGTGTGTGTTAATTAATGTTCATACTTGGTGCAAAATCATATATAAAAAAAAAAAAAAAAAAAAAATGCATGATTTTAAACCATTTGAAGATCTTTACCTTGTGTTATTAATTTTGAACTTAAAGGCCTTTGTCAATAAATAATCTCTCTTCTTTTTTCCAGATTATAAACAAATATAATATTCTTCATATCAGGAGAATAACTTGGGGTAGACAAAAGGCATACAAGTTCCCTGGAGTTACATTTCACACGTGCTAAAGCCCTTCGTCCTCCATCCTCAAACAGTTTGGGTAGTGAGATGATGGCTTGGTCACACAGTATTTCTTTCAAATCAAGGGAAATGTAAATTTTGGCGGTCATTGCATTTTGTGAACAATGCAAAAAAAGAAATTGTTTATACGTGTTAACATACACATACATAACTGAGAATTACATACATATATGCAGGATAATGAGAGAGAGAACGGATTCCCAATCATCTGTTGGTCGCAGTGAGAAAGCATGTGTGAGCCTCGGCAAATAAGAGTAATACTTGAATTTTACAAATTGGTTCTGTACACAATTTGTGTTGGTGAACACCCCCTCCTACCAAGAGGGTTTCATACAAATTGAAAATTGTTCTCTATTGACACATATTATTCTCCTTGCGCATCCAGTGAAGTCCAGGCTTAACCAAAACCTGGAGTGAATAGTAGGAACTATTGAGTTTCCAGGCATTGATCTGAAGCTGTTCAAGGTTTCATATGCAAAACAGAGATCAGCGTAAATTCCCACTGGTATTACTTTCAATGTCTTAAATCATTTTCATGTTAAATCGACGTGGCCCAGCACCCTGGTCTGCCTCTTCAGCGGAGGTCCCATTGGACTTTGAGCGTGGCACGTACTCAATATCAATGTTGTTTTTATGTTTGCCTTTTCCTCGACTCCATACAAACAGGAGCAGGAAGCAGAAGAGAACCACTCCTAGGAATGTGAAACAGCCCATGGCTGTAGAAACTAAGATAGTTTTTAGGTCCAGGCCAAAGGTCACATTGGGGAGGTTGGTACCATTGGCAGTGGCATTGCTTGTATCCGTATAATGCTGGGTCCTGTTGGCATACAGCGAGCCCAGACTTTTCACTGCCAGTGATACCATAAGAGTGTCATTGCCTGCTGTGCTAGAGGCTACACACATATACACACCGTCATCCTGAACCTCTGCTGCCTTGATATCCAACGAGCCGTTGTTGTGAACTGTCACCCTTCCATGGCTCCTGGTAGTCAGGTGTCTCCGGCGTGGGGTGACCCAGGAAATAGTGGGCCTCGGGGTTCCATCTGCACTGCAGTGTAATCGGGCCGACTGTCCCTCCTCCACGGACACCATCTGAGTTCGATTTTCTCGGATCTTCGGCTTGCTGCAGGTCACGTAGTAAGATAGCAGAGTCTCTTTGAACTCTTTGAAGGGACGTCCTTGGATTCCTTCCGGAGTGCTGCACTCGGGCTGGGTGTCCCCAAAAGAAATTGAATGGCGCCTTTGCAGCAACCACATGAGACGGCAGTCACACACCAGAGGATTGTTGTTGATCAACAGCACCTCTAGGGCCTCAGGAGCATGGAATACCCCCCTCTCCAGGGTATCAAGGCGGTTTTGGGAGACATTTAGCAAACGGAGCCAGCGGATGCCCTGGAAAGCATAGGGTTCGATGGACACCAGTTGAGATCCAGCCAACCTGAGCTCATGCAATCGCACTAGGTCCTTAAGCAGGCCACCCTCCACCACCCGAATGTGACTGTAGGAGAGGTTAAGGTGTGTGAGGTAAGGCAGGTGGCGAAGAGCCTGGTAAGGGAAAGTAGACAGGTTGGTGTTGGTAATAGAAAGTGTGGTGAGGTTGAGGCCATGCAGTGAATTAATAGGGACCGCATCCAGAGATGGCCAGTTGTCAATTTCTAGGTGACGAAGGTGGAACAGCTTCTTGAAGGAGTAGGGGTGTAGAGTGCTGATACTGAGGTAGCGCATATGTAGGCTCACCAGGTTGTGCAGGTGGGACAGGGCATCTGTGGGCACCACCGTCAAGTTACAGCGCTCCAGTGTCAGGTTCTCCAGTGACAATAGTCCACTGAAGGCCCGATGGGAGATATAGATTAGCTCATTGTCTCCAATTTCCAATGACCTGAGGTTGCGCAGGTCCTGGAACATATAGTCCACCAGAATGACAACTTTGTTGTCGCTGATATCCAGGTTTGTCAGGTTGGAGAGGCCGGAGAAGACACCTAAAGAGAGGAGCTTGATGCGGTTGCTCTTTAAACTCAGTGTTTGGAGGCTGTAGAGTGAGTTGAAGGCTCCGGGCTCAACATAGGCAATGATATTCCCACTCAGGTCCAGTTCTTCTATGTGTGGATATGCAGCAAAGTCATCAGGGTTGACTGCTGGAATGCGATTCTTGCTGAGATCAAGGATTCGTGTCTCAATTGGGACTCCATCAGGGATGGCGTTGTAGCGCTTGCGGTGGCAAATTACAGAGCGGCTCTGGGCGGAGCACTCGCAGCGGGCGGGGCAGGCCAGAGTGGAGCCCACGAACACGGCCACCAAGGCGAGCCCCAGCAAAGGCTGCCAGCAAGACACGGCTGTGTGCAGCATGACTCGACTCAAACAGTCCACCATACTGTCATGGCTCTAAAATAAACAGAAAAATTAAATGTTAGTATATGAATCAACATGGCATATTATATTGCATAAAAACCGTAAGTAATATATAGATAAATGTCTAAACTAGGGACTTAATTCCATTTACTAGTACTGGTTAGTGTCTTGTAACATTATATGCACAACATGAATTCAACTAAAATATCAGGAGGCACCACTCAATGGACTCGATATGATTTTTTTGTTCGTTTTTAAAAAAAGTTTTCATGCTCATTAACAGTAGTATACAGTATTATAAATAAACTGTAAAAAAGAGTTGTTCAAAGTCATTTAAATACATATTCATTAAATTATTAAATTATTAACATTCATTGAGCATTACTTAGAGAACAAAGACCATAAATTACACAATTAATTTAAATAACATTATTTTCAAAGTGGACAGCAGCATAAATTATTTTGGTGTTTGACAGAGTTTGTTCATTTTGTCTACAGAAAAAATAAAAAAAAAATAAAAAAACATTTGCTTAACAGATTTAGCCTTGAACATAAAAAGTTTGGCTTTTTTTCCCTAATCTCCCTTATAACTTTCAACAAATATACATTAATCATTTGTACAGCACAAACACATATACATACACAAGACAAACCAGAATTATAATGATTTCCAAACTGCACCCCGACGCATCATAAATATAAATAGTTGGAAGGCACAATCCACTGGTGCAGACATTACAGATGCAATTATGTAGATTATTACAAAGGCATAAAAGATCAGTAAATGAGGCATCAGAGGATAATAAAACACATTGACTGCTTTTTTAGACATTAACCTTAATACAACCTCTGCACAAGACTCAAAACAAATCATAGTTGAATCATTTTTTTTCTGACATCAACACTCATCCAAATTCAGGATCTGTTTATGTATGCGAGTTCACCTCTAAATGAGAAGCTGACTGCATGTGAGACAAAACACAATAGCCAGATGACAATAAAATGTGCAACTTCTTGTTTGTGAAACACCTGTACCATTTGTTTAAACTTGTGACCTTGATATTGGACTCTTTCTGTTGTCACTCTTACCTGTTGCTAATGTTTGTCAGATATTATTATCAGACCTTCATTAAAGGCCTTGAATTTAAAATTCAACATCAAAATCAACCTATTTTACTTTCTGTGGATCTTGGTGCTCTGCATAGTCTTTAAAATATAATCACTTGTGTTAGGTGCATGAAATAACTTCCTTGAATTCTTTAAAACAAATGTAATTTAATTTACTTTTAACCCCTACTTTTAATCTAACTGGCTCTAATGTGACAAAAACCTGATTGACAAAATCAAGCCCCGTCCCTGAATATTTCTCATTGAATATTCTGTTTAAACTGGAAATATGTAAATTTAGTCAAATGGGATGCAAACAACATTTCCTGTTGACTTTAGAAGCACCGCCAGTGTTATTACTCTTCTCTTTTTTTCTACTCTTCTGTTACTGAACATCATGTGAAAAATCTCACTGCAGTCAAGTCAAAGGGGTGTATGCGTATATGCATCAGCAAAAACAAGCACTCACACATGATGCATGTGGAGGCACTGCAGTCATAGTAACTTCTGCACTTGCACTGTGTCTGGTCTGAACTTACTTTAAATTGCGGGATGGGCATGTCAATGTTTGACCTCTAGAGGGCAGGTTTGCATAATAGGGGGATTCCATAAACCAAAACGAGGTCATAAGTAATAACATATTTAATCAAAGGAGCATAATGTATTTTAAGTGTGTTCATTTGTAAATTCAGACAAAATTTAATTGAACTATAAAGTAATTTGAACATTTTCTAGAGAGCTAGATTGAACCAGCCTTCAGTGAACAGTACAAATTAATTTGTATAAGGAATGAGTAATGAACTAGAGTTTAATGATATAAACATAATTTTTGATTGTTCCTAAGCATTTGGCAAAGACAAAACAATGTGATGTTCAAGTGCAAAAATGAATATCTGCAAAGCTCAACGATGAATAGTGTGTAAATGAGTGGGTGTGTGTTGGTAAAGCAGACAGATTGTGAAACAGGTTGTGAAAAGTGCACAGACAGCAGCTCATCTGGTGTGTCATGGGCAACACTAAATATAAAGAGAGAAAAAGAGCAGCATAAAACCCGCAGGCACAAAACACAGCCTTGGTGAGTTTTAAAACATGTATATGCACCCTCATTATACGACGTGAAATGCCACGCATTTGCAGAGAGCACATTGCATTTGAAACAAATGTAGAGTCTTCTCTTGCATGTAACAGATTAATTGGGTGCAGGTGGTGGCGGTGACAGGAGATTTATACATGTGTCTAAATATTGACAGTATTTTCCCCTCTACCCAGAGAATGACCAGTGAAACAGAACAAAAACAGAAAAAAAAGTAAAAACACAGCACAACTGTTCCTTGTTTAGACATAGTTGCTGTTTTGCCTGACCAAAATATATGTTAATCATCAAAAAATAAAATGATCCGTTATCCTGTTTATTTCTGGCTTTATTAGTGTTGCCAGTTATGCCTTGAAATTAAACAAAATAGGAGTAAATGAGTATGATAAGATGAGAACACATTCTCCCTCATAGCAGGCCTATATTTAGATTCTCACAATGAGCAATTTGAAGCATTAAGATTGTGTTGACATGTCTCCAAGAGAGCAGGAGCTCACAGTGAAGAAACGCAAATATGACATCACGCAAGAGTACAATTAGATGACAAAATGAGTCTTTTTTTCGCTACCATGCACACACACAGATACTGACAGAGCAGTGTCTACAAACAAGCATTTAAACATCAATCTTCCTATTTAATGAACACTTTTGTACCTAGGTTAACCTTTAACTGATCTTATTGGTTATTTCCCCCAAGCTGAATTTAGTTGCTTCTTAGTTAGCTATTCGATACCGTATTGATCGTCACTATCTGGGAAAGTTATATATGGAATCAGTTGGTCTTTTTTCTAATCCACACAACACATTTGTTCATGATTCATGCCTCATGATATTAACACATTTTCAAATCTCATGTGGTTTGGATAGGCTAATAACAGCATTCCACACACAATGGTTTGGATCTTTTTTTGTAATGCTCTCTCTCTCTCTCTCTATATATATATATAATGCTATATTTACATAAATAAGTAGGATTGGATGCAAATTAATCCATTGGGTTTAGATTGGATTGTGAAAATTTCTCAGCATCTCTGCTGAAAAAAACTAACAAAACCAAACAAAAGCTGGTCTTAGCTAGCTTAAAATGATCTCCCAGCCTAAGCTGGTCTTCAGCTGGTCTACCTGTTGTCCCAACCTGAAAAGTGCTCAAATCCTCTCTAAAACAAGCCAACGGACCATCCTAACCAGGCTACGATGCTAGCAAATCATTTTGTATCAACTGGTTTAAGGTGTGTGTTTCAACAAGAATATGACAGATGTTTATATGAGAGGTTGAAAAATGAGAAGGATTCATGACATCAGCTTAAATTGAAAGTCATTATGATGACATTTTATGAAGACAAACATTTTTTTTAGCCTTTGGAGAAAAAAAGTGCAACAATTCAGCAGCCATTCAATCTGCAAATGCATTTAATTTACTCGCCTTATGCTGACATGTGAATGCATGCCTGCTAAAGACATAGGGAGAGAAGCATAGCATTTAAACACCTGGGATGTCTATTTTGTCCCGACTGGTTTGTGATCGACTTAAAGTGTATGAATGGTCCTCCCTGGCTCTGTCAACCAGACTAGAACCAAGTCTAATACCCTTACATGGGCTCTCCAGCATTTTCCGGTCTTTTGCCCTGGCAGTTTTAGGCTTTAGATAACAAACTGGACTCCTGTGCAATCAAGCAAGAAATGTCATTTTAAGCCAGGGTATGCTCTATCTCCACTCAGAGACTATCTTAGTCCTTCTGATGTGGACCACCATAATATGATGGATATATGTTGTTTGCTTCACAATTAAGAAAAGGCTTGATAGTAAGACTGCTTCTTCAAACAGCCACTGAGTGAACAAGGTACAGGGATTATGGGATGGAAAATAATGTAAACACTGGAACAATTACACAAAATTAAATATAATCATGCGGAAAGAATGAGGTACAGCATTGTTGCATGCATGGTAATTAGCATTTGAATGGAGACAACTCTCAGTTTGGCACTTGTCCCTTCTCTTCTCAGCCACAAGACAAGTTACAAGAGAGTTAAAAAGATTTTTCATTAAAAATAAATAAATAAATCACTATTTTTTTTTTTTTGTGTGTGTAAAGTATCAAATTCAATATCCAAATAGCTACACTTTAAGTATTTTTTTTCAGATTAGAACAAAGGCTGAGTGTAGCTTGTTTGCTATATGCTTAATGTAATAATACAAACACATATGAATTTCACAAACAACGTTTTGTTGTTTTAGGTTAAAATATTCCAGTAAATATTATCAGCATTGGCATGGATTTCTTAATTTACCAGCTTTGTCCAAGCAGTAAGCTTAGTGTTCACATCAGTATAATTGTTAATGTTATTAAATCATTGCTTTACTGTAATGAGTCTCATATCTTTAACAACGCTACCCAGAAGGAAAGATGTAATTAACTCTGAGGTTCAAACAGAGGAAGGGTGAACATCTAGTCGTTAATGTTTTAGTGGGCTTGTGTGATATCATATCATCAGAGCCATTGGCAATGAGGAGTCCAAGAACATCCCTTAAAAGTTTCCTCCAGCTCATCAGTAAGGAGAACTCCACAGATCTTTATCAAAATGTCATCTAGGCTGAGAATGGCTACAGCAGGTTTGTCAGTATATGGATATTGTGATGTCACATCTGTTAGCCACTTTAACAGTGTTGTTGGAGGTTCAATAATGTTAGCATTTGAGAAACTCTACAGAAGGATGTTAAACTCCACATGCAGAGGTTCATAGAAGCGGACAGGAAACCCACCTTAAATCAATGACAAAAATAAATCAATTTCTCCTACTACTGATTCAGATATAAGTTAGTTAGTTTCTACACATAATCTAATCAGAAATGCCTCTGCACATAAATTGAAAATACCAATACCAGATTGACTAATGTGGAAATGACAAGTTCATCGATTCCTAAATACACAGCTATTTAATCCAGTGTGACTGACATGGCAAGGGGAATGTGCTTTGATCCAAGATATCCTCAGCGAAACAATCAATTTCACTGGAATTGAACTGTAGTAACAACTGGATGATTTGATAGGTGGCGAAATGCTTTTGTAAACACAAATATTTGTGTTCTAATATATGTATTACTGAGAATTTACTTTATAAAGCACAAAATAATCTAGATTTTTAAATAAATAAATGAGAAAACATTTAAAATATCAATCCCAAATTTTTGAACAGTATTGTTTATAATAATAATAATAATTTATAAGGAAAAGCATTTTCCTATTTTATAGAGCATATTTTATATGGTAATACATTAATGAATTTCTTAATGGGCCAGGACTGATGGGATGGTAAATTGCATAATTTTTGATGACTCTGCTTTTCAAAATCTGTTTCTGACCTGGAGCTTTATTTATTTATTAGGTGATTTTCATGCTGGGTAACAAAAAGCCCTGAAGAGCAATTTACAGTGTTTCACCTACCCATGTGAGGGGATCCAATTGCTGCGGCAGCACAATCGGCCGCCCCCGCTGAGGAAGTGAGGTGGAATCAACATCTCTGACTGTGAGAATCAAAGGCAAAATCTGAAAACCCCACTAATTATGCTGCGACCAACCATAGACTTCACACAGAGCTCATCAGGAGGAACGAGCCTGCGTTAATTAGTGATAAAGCAATAGACGAAGAGATATGCTTCTCTTGTTCCTCTCACAAGAAGTAAAGTGAAACTCAACTGCTATTTCTTTATGCTCATTTTCTCTTTTCTGTCTACTTCATTGATGCTTGCTTTTTTTTACCCCTCAGTAAAATTAGTTTCACTTGTGCATTATGTCAAGAGGTGTGTTTAAAGAAATAGTATCCATGAATTCATGTAGAGAATTCAAAAACCATGCATCATGTTTGGCTACAGTGCCGTTTTGGCATTAGTGTCAACAATGCACTAATTTGGTTTTATTTAAAAAATAGTTTAATTAAGCCATTTAGAGACTTAGGTATAGGGCTGAAACAACTCAAATCAATCAGTAAATCAATCAAATTTATAATAATCGAGGAAACTGCTTGTGCTTTATTGCTAATGCAAGTCACGTCAAATTACAGTTGTGATATCTGACCAAGCTGCTGTGGAGAAAGTGCTCAAACCTAGCTATCCTATAGACATAAGAATGCTTTATGCTTCAAAAAAGGTAGTCTACCATTTAGTTTAATGTGGCTTGGCCAGGTGCTCGGGCAGATGTCTGTGCTGTTTAATGCATTTTGAAACATTTTTTCCTCAGCACACAAGTAATATTTATATCCTTATCTGTAAATGTTGCATAATGAAGATGCATAATTTTACGTTTTGCACAGTATGTAGAGCTAGAAGTCCACAACCTTTTAAGCATAATTCCTTACGGTATAACTCCTTTTTGTATAAAGAGCCCTGCTGTGAGACTTGGAGGCAAAGTGAGGCTGGATCACATTTGTAGGTTTATCTCTCTAGGAAGTCCTAAACAATGAGAATTAATGGCTTCTCGGTGCCGTTCAACCACCATTCAAAATGATAAAGTCATAATCATATTTTCCTCACGGTTGCTCAAGTTAATACAATACATCAAGTTAATGTGCTACATGAAATTGTTAAAAGAAAATAAACAAAATTGCAGCTGAACTGGTGGAGGGAGTGAGAGACAGAGAAATACAGAGTACATGCAATATAGATCAGACTTGAATTAGCTTTTAAAGGTAATAGTCAACACTTGAGTGCTTGGCACAGATGGTCCACCAACACAAGCATTACACAAGTCACCTGGCACTCTATTCTTAAATGCATTATGGTTGTGCAATTTGTTGTGGAGGGCCTCTTAAACATCATGGCTTTCTCAGTGCTCATGAAGAGGTATATCTTAGAGATATAGAAAGTACAGGAAGGCTCTTTCCACAGATGCGCTACACTTTGGTGTTCCTATGGTTTCTTCTAAAGTAGTAGAGGAACAAATCCCATGCTTTTATTTTGATAACTATTATACATACATAAATCATACATAAATATTATACATACATAAATACATCAATCTATTTATAAACATGAAAGGTAGGTAGGTTTTAAAGACACCAGATGTCTTGATCCCTTTATTGGCTCCTTGATGTATCAAACAACACTTTGACAATTCATATGTGTATAGGCATTTGATGTACAAACCTATCAGGGATGACAAGAAATGAATTAATACTCACATTATCTTTTTGAGTACATTTTAAGTGATGTACTGTATCTGTACTTTTACTAGGGATGTGCAACAGTGATCGAGTATTTGAGTACTCGACCGCGACAGCGATGATCGATCACGTAAACGGTGATCGAATTTATTATAATTTTTTTTTGATTGGTTATGGCAGCACGTTGGGCGGCGCCCTGATCTCTGATTGGTTAGCTTCCCACTTGATGCCTCAAAAGACGTAAGAAGACATAATAATGGCCTCAAAGTCACGTAGTGATGGCTGGTTTCCCTTTGAGAAGAACGGTGAAAAAACAGTTCAGGGTAAGCTGTGCAGCGCCAAGCTTTCACACAAATCTACAACAAATACAATGCGCTATCATCTAAAATTTGTACATAAAATATCTGGCAATAACAGAGCGGCAATCACTTGCCGTAAGACCTAAATGCAACGCAGGCAGAACCGAGAAGACGACAAAGCTATTCGCTGAAATGGTGGTGAAAGATTTGCTGCCCATTAGTTTCAGGAACAGAGAAGGTTTACTTGTCCAGTGGTGCCTGGCTGTTCCTGCAACATCTGTTCCAGTGGAGCGAATTTATTCCTCTAAATGTGGACAGGCTGTGCACTCGGGTCTCATCTGAGCACGTAGACCGCCTTATCTTTTTGAATAGACATTTGAATGTTTCACCGGTCGTGGTAAATATAATATCCATTTTTTTAAATAATATTATTATTTTAGTTTTGAGTTTTAGCCATAGTTAAAATATCTAGGCTATTTGGTCGAGTTACACTTTCGGTCAAGTTCACATCTGCATCGGCAAATTTTTTTCAGATAAAAGTTGCAAGAGCTAGTCTACGTCTGATTAATTAACATGAACAATTATGCTGAAATCGCTGCATATCATCGATTCGTTTCATGCTCATATAAGCAAAGCCCGATAATGATATTTCTCTTAAATGTTTTATTTTTCTATTATTATTGATATTTTATTACTGATGTTATAATAATGCAGCCGAGCTTTTTTTCCCGTCATATTTGTGGGCATAATTCAATTCATATGGCTTCGAAAACGCGCAGGTTTATGGAAAATAAAACTTAACTTAAAAATAAACTTAATTACAACTATTACACTTAATAACGTAGATGAAAATATAGCACAAATCTGCCATACATTTATAATGAGAACTTTATAGGAATCTATAGTAAAATCTGTCCTTCAGCGCGCTGTCATTAAAACGCATCAGCGGGAGCTCGCGCGCTCTCTCTCTCTCTCTGTCTAACGCATAACACTTAGCATCTTATTGTGCTGATACAAGTTGTAATGTTACGTCTGATATGTATCTCAGTTATCTGATTTATCATAGGATATGTCATAGAATTAGCTTCCGTTTATTGGTATAGGCTACTCGTCACCTCAGGCAGATATTTCTTGCTCCTTTATTAATAACATTGCTTCATCATTATCATTATCTAACCTGTCCTAATCATGTGTTCATGTTTTCATAGACAGATTTTCATGTCAGATTTTTATTTTTTCATTTTCATAACAATCTTCAGATTTTTTTCATTATGTACATTATGACCATGCCCCCCCCCCCCGCATAAGCCCCACCCCTGATTAATCGATTAATCGTTTTTGAAACCTATCGATGATCGAAATGAGAAATTTCCCAAAATGCCCATCCCTAACTTTTACTCCACTATATTCCCTCAGTTTGTTGTTGATACATACACTATAGACACTATAGACACTGTGTAAAATACAAAAAAACATCCAAACCAAGTTAAGAGTAACAATTTAATTGAGGTTCAACAAACAAAAAAACAGATGCAATACGGATAAACAAATGATAAAGCTTGGCTTATTGAATATCAGATCCCTTTCTACGAAAACACTTTTTGTAAATAATACGATCACTGATCATAATCTAGATGTGCTCTGTTTGACAGAAACCTGGCTAAACTTGATGATTACATTATTTTAAATGATTCCACCCGCCAAGATTACTGTTATAAACATGAGCTGCATCCAAAAGGCAAAGGGGGAGGTTTGCTTCAATTTCTAACAATGTTTTCAGGATTTCTCAGAGGGCAGGCTTCAAGTATAACTCGTTTGAAGTAATGGTGCTTCATATAACATTATCCAGAGAAACAAATGTTAATGATAAATCCCCTGTGATGTCTGTACTGGCTACTGTATACAGGCCACCAGGGCACCATACAGACTTTATTAAAGAGTTTGCTGATTTTACATCCGAGTTAGTTCAGGCTGCAGATAAAGTTTTAATAGTTGGTGATTTTAATATCCATGTTGATAATGAAAAAGATGCATTGGGATCAGCATTTATAGACATTCTGAACTCTATTGGGGTTAGAAAACATGTTTCAGGACCTACTCATTGTCGAAATCATAGATTGAATACTTTCACATGGAATTGATGTTGATAGTGTTGAAATGTGTTGAAATTATGCAGCCAAGTGATGATATCTCAGATCATTATTTAGTTTTGTGCAAACTTCATATATCCAAAATTGTAAATTCTTGTAAAATTGTAAAAACTTGTTACAAGTATGGTAGAACCATCACTTCTACCACAAAAGACTGCTTTGTAAGTTATCTTCCTGATGTATCTGAATTCCTTAGCATATCAAAAACCTCAGAACAACTTGATGATGTAACAAAAACGATGGACTCTCTCTTTTCTAGCATTTTAAATACAGTTGCTCCTTTACGCTTAAGGAAGGTTAAGGAAACCAGTCTGACACCATGGTATAATGAGCATACTCACACCCTAAAGAGAGCAGCCCGAAAAATGGAGCTCAGCCGGAGGAAAACAAAACTAGAGGTATTTCGTATTGCTTGGCAGGAAAGTAACCTATCCTACAGAAAAGCATTAAAAACTGCTAGATCCGATTACTTTTCTTATCTTTTAGAAGAAAACAAACATAACCCCAGGTATTTATTCAATACAGTGGCTAAATTAGCAAAAAATAAAGCCTCAACAAGTGTTGACATTTCCCAACATCACAGCAGTTATGACTTTATGAACTACTTTACTTCTAAAATTTATAATATTAGAGATAAAATTGTAACCATTCAGCCGTCAGCTACAGTATCACATCAGACAGTGCAATATAGACCCCCCTGAGGAACAGTTCCACTCATTCTCTACTATATGAGAAGAAGAATTGTATAAACTTGTTAAATCAACGATACCAACAACATGTATATTAGACCCTTTACCAGGGATCTTCAAATCTGGCCAACGAGATCCATTTTCCTGCAGAGTTTAGCTCTAACCCTAGTCAAACACACCTGAGGATGCTAATCAGTATCTTCAGGATCATTAGAAAATCACAGGCAGGTGAGTTTGATCAGGGTTGGAGCTAAACTCTGAAGTGCATTGGCCCTCCAGGGCAAGATTTGAGGAACCCTGCCCTATACCATATAAGCTACTAAAAGAGGTGCTTCCAGAAGTCAAAGATCCTCTTCTGACTATTGTTAATTCCTCATTGTCATTAGGATATGTCCCCAAAACCTTCAAACTGGCTGTTATTAAGCCTCTCATCAAAAAACCACAACTTGACCCCAAAGAACTAGTTTATAATTATAGATCGATCTCGAATCTCCCTTTTCTGTCCAAGATACTAGAAAAGGTAGCATCCTCACAATTATATTCCTTCTTAGAGAAACTGAGAGTACTGAGACTGCTCTCCTTAGAGTTACAAATTACCTGCTCTTATCATCTGATCGTTGTTGTATCTCTCTATTAGTTCTATTGGATCTTAGTGCTGTGTTTGACACTATTGATCATAACATTCTTTTGCATAGACTTGAACACTTTGTTGGCATTAATGGAAGTGCATTTGCATGGTATAAATCGTACTTATATGACCATCAATTCGTAGCAGTGAATGAAGAGGTATCATATCGATCATAAGTGCAGTATGGAGTACCTCAAGGCTCAGTACTAGGGTCCGCTACTTTTCACGCTTTATATGTTACCCTTGGGAGATATCATTAGGAAACATGGTGTTACTGTTATGCTGATGATACTCAGCTCTATATTTCTTTGTGGCCTGGTGAAACACACCAATTTGAAAAACTAATGGAATGCATAGTCGATATAAAAAACTGGATGGCGAGTAATTTCTAACTGCTAAATTCAGAAAAAAACAGAGGTGTTAATTATAGGACCTAAAAACTCTGCATGTATTAACATAGAACACTGTCTAAGACTTGTTGGCTGCTCTGTCAATTATTTGTCATCAGTTAAGAACCTAGGTGTGCTATTTGATAGCAATCTTTCCTTAGAAATACACGTTTCTAGCATTTGTAAAACTGCATTTTTCCATCTCAAAAATATATCTAAATTACGGTCTATGCTGCCAATGTCAAATGCAGAAATGTTAATCCATGCATTTATGACCTCAAGGTTTGATTATTGTAATGCTTTATTGGGTGGTTATTCTGCATGCTTAGTAAACAAACTACAGCTAGTCCAAAATGCAGCAGCAAGAGTGCTTACTAGAACCAGGAAGTATGACCATATTAGCCCGGTCCTGTCAACACTGCACTGGCTCCCTATCAAACATCATATAGATTTAAAAAATATTGCTTATTACTTATAAAGCCCTGAATGGTTTAGCACCTCAGTATTTGAATGAGCTCCTGTAACATTATAATCCTCCACGTCCGCTGCGTTCTCAAAACTCAAATATCATAATCAACTGCGGGTGGCAGATCCTTTTCTTACTTTGCGCCTAAACTCTGGAATAACCTTCCTAACATCATTCTTAAAGACCCATCTCTTTAACCTGGCTTACACATAACGTACTAATATGCTTTTAATATCCAAATCTGTTAAAGGATTCTTAGGCTGCATTAATTAGGTAAACCAGAACTGGGATCACTTCCCATAACACCCGATGTACTTGCTACATCATTAGAAGAATAGCATCTATGCTAATATTAGTCTGTTTCTCTCTTATTCTGAGTTCACCATAGCCACCAGATCCAGTCTGTATCCAGATCAGATGGTGGATCGGCACCAAGAAAGGACCTCTACAGCCCTGAAAGACAGCGGAGACCAGGACAACTAGAGCCTCAGATACAGATCCCCTGTAAAGACCTTGTCTCAGATGACCACCAGGACAAGACCACAGGAAACAGATGATTCTTCTGCACAGTCTGACTGTGCAGCAGCCTGGAATTGAACTGCTGGTTTCATCTGGTCAGAGGAGAACTGGCCCCCCAACTGAGCCTGGTTTTTCCCAATGTTTTTTTCTCCATTCTGTCACAGATGGAGTTTTGGTTCCTTACCGCTGTCGCCTCTGGCTTGCTTAGTTAGGGTTACTTCATCTACAGCAATATCGTTGACTTGATTGCAAATGAATGCACAGACACTATTTAAACTGAACAGAGATCACATTACTGAATTCAATGATGAACTGCTTGTAACTGTCATTTTGCATTATTGACACACTGTTTTCCTAATGAATGTTGTTCAGTTGCTTTGATGCAATGTATTTTGTTTAAAGCTCTATATAAATAAAGGTGACTTGACTTGACTTGACTTGACATGCTTGTTTAAATTAGATTTTTTTTCCATCATTGTAATTGGATCGGGAAAGAATTAATCTCGTGACTCTCATCAAATCAAATTGTGCATAGAAAAATTTATCCACCAACTGCTGATAATAATGGCTTCTGGAAGTGCATTCTTCAAGCATCAATTCAGTTAAGTTATCAGCATCTTCCTCATAACGCGATAAATTCCACTCCCATGTACTTAAGTATATAGAGAGACGTGCAATCTGCATCTGTCTCTCCCTTGCGTGCATCCTGCAGCAGACTTGGAGAAGTCGGGAGCTTGTTGACTCCTGATGAGTTTGAGCACACAAAGCTTGCTGTAAAATATTGTGTTTGGAAACTCTAAAATGTTTGGAAATGTGGAAAAATAGCTTACTAAAACTGGAAGACCAGATTCAGTACGCACCCTATTGATGAACCATGGCATTATTATAGTGCATCTCTGTAAGTGCGTGATGTAATTAATTTTTAATGACAATAAAATGGTAAAAAATATTTACAAAAAGTAAATACAAAAATAAAATAAATAAATATTACAAGTAGAAAATAGTTTCTCGTAAATTTTCTGATGATGAAGCATTGCTTTCTAGTCTCAAAGTGTATTTGTCCTAAAAAAAAAGAGATATACTGTAGGTGAGATGAAGACAAGAATAATTGTCCAAAGTTATAGCATCAGCAGTTATGCTAATATTTCCCGAAGGTAGTGTAAAAGCTGTTTGTAATTACAGACAGTAACAAACCCAGTCGGCATATCCAATACTTCAGAAAATCTAAAAACGGAAAGGAAACAGATGCCTTCTGTTCTCAACATGAATACATTTGGAGTGTCAGCAGGAAGCAACAGCAAGCGTGTGTATAGCCCGCATGGACTCAGAGAGGCTGGGGCTCGTGTGGGAAGCTGAAGTGTGTGTTATGAGGTCAGTGTGCGCACACTCATTCTCTGAAGAGCTTTAGTCATGAATGTGGGCTAGACTATATTAGGAATACATCAGGTGTGCATGATCACAACACTTGACTTTGCCCAACAGGAGTGACAGCAAAGAAAACTGACAACCTCCCCACGTCCCAGAACAAAATAGTACAGACCTGATTTGAATGCAGTTAGATTTTGGAAAGTTAAATTATAACGATGAAGTCGGTCGTACAAAAAAGTCTTCCTTCCCCTAGGATTTATGCACACATGTGAGAAGAATATCTTTCAAATGACATATTGTAGAGTATGAAATTACATTTTCCAAGGAATGAACTGCAAAAATAATGAAACTAGAGGCATTGAGCATTAATGATGCTTCAAAACAACAGCTCTGAAGGTTGCTTCCTCAAAACAAAGCACCCGCTCAATCTGTCTCCCTCTCCCACATCCTTTACCCAAGACTAAAATGAGAAACAGCCAGTTAGAGATATTCAATACCATCCAGAGCCATTATCATTGGTATACGAAGTACAAACATTCAGCGAAGCTCATAATCAAATGAAAGGAACAGCGTACCAGCTTTTTCTGTCTCTTCATACTGCCCGAGCAGTGCCATTGACAAGCTCTCACTAATCCCAGCTGGAATCCAGCTCAAACACAGAATGGTCCTCCATCTCCATTTGCAAAGTCTTCTCCTCTTTTCTCTCCTCAAAGCTCCCTCCCTCTTTCCCTCTCTCCCTCCCTCTTTCAATCCAAACAGATGGAATAGTCAGCAAAAACATAACCTTTAACCTTTAGTCAATGCAATTACAGATTTACAGGTTAAATGGATGAAAACACCCACCCACTCACACAACAATATGTGTATGTATGTTTTTGTACGTGTATCCACACAGAGATCTAAACTCATCATCATCATCCAGTCTGTCTGGAATAACATGAATAAACAGAACAAACTGAGACAGACTAAATCCAGAAGAACTGTGGCAATGTCTCCAAGACTCTTTAACACATGGTCACACCAAATGTTGATTTAATTTAGTTAAGTTAATAGAAGTTAATTAATAAAATCTATTTAAAATCTCACAGTTCTTTTGGATTGAGTCTCAGTTTGTTCTATTTCTTCATGTTATTTCAGACAGACTGGATGATTGTAAGATCAGATCTCTGTGTGGAGCACTGGCTGCTGTCTTAAAGAAAATAAAAAATACAAATAATATATATATATATATATATATATAATTTATTTTTTTTATCGTACATGTATTCATGTTGAGCCTCTTTACTAGTCAATGGCCTTCTTAGATTCTGGATGTCAGGCTGAAGTGTATGAGTGTCTTGTTCATCATTTTTATTGTTGCTGGCATTAGAGACACTCTCTCTGCATATCAATCACTTAAACTGAGATTAGCATTTCATTTGAGAGCCATTACCGTAAAAAAAAGAAATTAAGTTAAACGTGTTCAATCATAGTCCATCACATCCATGAGACAGCTGCTTTTTAATGATCCATGAATAATAGATATTAATTGTATCAGTAAGCCTAGATACCTGTGCAGAGTAAATAATAAGGTTTTATGCAACGCAGCTTTGGAGCACCCCATAATCTATTATTTTGATCTGATAAAGTTTTGAACAATGTGTTTCTTGTGAAAAGTAAGTGAAAGAGGCACATGTTTGAAAACAGGGATTTTGTTGCTGAGATGACAATGACAGATGAATCGTCCCATTCTCTAATGATGTCTCATGTGATTTTTCTGCATAATTTTGTGATTGATATGTTACAGCACATTATTTTTTTTTCTAATGAGGGTTACTGAGACAATCAACTTGGATGAACTCTAGCGCTATATCACAGCAGTTTGTTTTCATTCATTATGTCTGTCATCAGTTGGAATGAGGTCACCAAAGTAGTCAATATTACAGCCAGTAGCTTTAACACGGTATATGTGAAGGAAAACAGCTGGATCTGTCGCAAAAAAAAAAAAAAAAGTTTTAGTGTGTTTAATTACACAGGCTTGTTTTTATCTGCCATCTGTTGGCACCTTATTGACAAAGAACTTGCCCAGTGCTCAGTATCGGCACAGGAGAGCTCAGAATCACCATGCTGAGTGTTCGGCATGACTGTGGTAAGCTGCAAAGTTAATGCTATTTTCAGTATTGGAAAATATGGAAAATAACGTGGTTATTACTGAGCTACTGCAAGGTTCATAAATTAATATAAAACTTTATGCACTTCAATTGTGATCCTGTGTCTCAGTGGTAGAGCATTGTGTTAGCAGTGCTAAAGGTTGTGGGTTCAGTTCCCAGGAAACATACATACTGATAAAAAAATTTATAGCCTGAATGCACTGTAAGTTGCTTTGTATAAAAGCGTCTGCTTAATGCATAAATGTAATTTTAAACAGTATGGCATATAAAACTTTAAAATAAGGAACTGTCTTTTTTTTCTATGCAAATTCATTTATTTGAATTTCAATTCATATTTATTCCACTTCCTTACATTCAAATTCACATTGTATTGAATCATGTTTCCTCCCTCTCTTTACATTCATTTCAAATGCAGTCATTCCTAAATCAGTTCTGTATTATGCATAACCCTGTTCAATACTGCAGCATTCAAAAGGATCATGTGTTCCTGTGCCATGAATCTGTTAAAAACTGAAGTGTATGCACAATATGGCCACAGTTCCCTTGTGTCTCTTAGTAAGTAGATTAAAAACAACCACTCTTTTTGAAAAGTGACTTGATAAGACTGAATTAAGGTCTTCCTTGCTGACCCCCTGGTCTCAGAGGACCCTGAAAACCCTTAAGAGGGACCACACATGGCTAATTCGCTCTGCTACTTTATAAGCAACGAGTTAATGAACCCGTCAGAGGCTGAATGCATGAGTTCCTCCAACACTTCTCCATATTTTATGTCTCTGTCTTATTAGGTGGCAAGGAAGAGCCTCTCGAGGGAACTAGGTCCTATTTGCTGTCCAGGAGATTGATTAGTTATTGATTATACCAGAGTTTAGAGACTGAAATGAAAACATACTGTATGTGAAAGGAAGATTATGGGCTGAATTTCCAGATTGCTGATCCTTGTCTTTGTAACTGCTCAATCGATATGGCAATATTCTCAAGTTAATGCACCATGACAACCAATGTGCCTGTGATTATGACTGGAAATGGTATCTAAAGCAATACGCAATCTGATCCAATAGACTACAAGAATAAATCTGTATTACTTTGTACCATGCTTTAAAAAGATGAAAATACTGTGATCGTTTACACAACCTAGTGTTGCCTGCATGACTTTCTTTTGCGACAAAACTAAAGAAGATATTTTGAAGAACGCTGATAACCAGATTGTTTTGGAAAAACAAAACAAAACCCCTTCTCAAAATATCTCAAAATATTCCAAAGAAAAAAAAGGTTTTAGAAAGCCTATACATGTTTGGAATAAGACACACACAAAAAATACAAATAAATAAATAAATATGAATATGGCATAGTAAAGATGACTGTGATATTTAAAGGACCGAAGATTAATAATGAAAGGTTGCTTGGATAAAGTGAAAATCTTTTAGTAATATAGAAGATATTTTAAACCCAAATAGGGCAGTACTCATCTTGCAAAAGAGAAATTGATGCTTGCAGAAGTTATTAAAGAGATAATTTGCCCTTAAAAGAAAATCTGAATTTAATCAGTCATGAAAGAAATGATATTCTGAATTATTTTTGCCCAATACATTTCAAAGACTAAGTCTATAGGGTTCAAAACGACATTGGATAAAATATGTTTCCTTTTTTGTCTCAAATATTATGCTTGTCTATGGGTTCTTAAGCACGTTCTCATCTCTGTATATTTAATAAGAGTGTGCGAGTGAGTGAAGGAGCGTAAATGTAGAGAAGTGAAAGTGAATGATAAACAACAAGATGAACTGTACTATCTTTTGTACATCACAAATCATAAGTCGGTTTAAACCCTATAGTTAGTGTCCTTGACTATTGCACATTCTTTGCGATGCACCATGAAAATCATAATTCTCCAGCCCTCTCGAAAATGTTTTGTAGACTCATGGTGGATAAACAGTGAACAACGTTTCAGCAGCCTTGAGCACGGTGGAGAAGCCACTCTGAATCCATCTAGCAACTCTATATATCTGAAAGAAACATGTTTCACCCTCAGCTGGTGGTTAGCTTTGTTAAGATGAACACATGCTGAGATTCACACTCTCAAACAGTCAAACATATCAGTTGACGTGTGAAGAGCTGAGGTGGGTGTTGGGTCTGTGGGTGAGAGATAAGGTGGAAAAATGGGCTTCCCTGCAAACAAAGCAGTTAACAAGCCTTCTATCTCAGTCATTACCTATGGCACATTAGCAATTTCGCTTTCCTATTCTGGCCATGCCTACTTTACTTATTGACTCCTGCACTGGCTTCATTAGATGGACCTGATAGGGTATGGTCTTCCCAGGAGTGAACTAAATGACAACTTGCAACAAAGGGAAGCTATAGATTTTTAAAAGAAATGTATCACACTGACTGACAAGATGGATCAGTAACTCTATAAACTAAAGTTCATTTATAAATCATTAACAAAATTTAAATAAGGCTTAACCGATCTTTAGTTAATATATATTCACACAGCAAGAAATGTAAGATAATTTCCTTTTTAATGTTTACTTATGAACTTACTAAACATAACCTGATGATTAACATACGATTATTTAATGTAAATTGAAATGCTTACAAATATCAGTAAACTTTCAGCTTTGTTGTGTAGACCTCTATTCACACAACTTTACTATCATTTATTAATTTTTTGTTAATGTTTTTACAGTACCCAATCTAAACTGGAAACTGTTCATTATTTGCGAATGTTTATAAATGTTTATTAATCATTTGTACCTTTATGAGCAGTCATCTCAATGGAGCCTGAATTAACCCTATTCACACATTTTTACTAATCATTTATTAATCTTTTGTTCATGTTTTTGCAGCAGCCAATCTAAAGGTGAGACATGTTCATCATTTGTAAAGGCTTATAAATTATTACTTATTTAAGATTACTTATCATTTAGTATCTTTATGGTTGGCATTGGACTTTTAGCTACTGTAACAAGGTTTGTGTAAAGGGTGGCTGGTTACGTTTACCTAAATGCTTGCTAAAGACTTAACAGATTGTAATTGTGGTGCAAAAAATAGCTTTTATTGCCTCAACACAAAGTACTATACTACTCTTCTGTATATCATAAAAACAGTATATTACTTGATCAATCTATACTTTATACAATTTAAACAAAATATTTGTTAATTAATCAAAACAATACAGTTTGAACCGTGTTTCCTTACAACAATCAAATGGACCCCTGTACACTGTTGACTCCTTAACTTACTTACTTACTTTATTCTTTATTGTCAGACTGTGTCTGAAATTTTTCTTGCATAACAGTATTTATGTTTACAAGAACATTTACCATACATTCTACATTGACATTCACTCCAGCAGTACAATTATACATTCCATACAACATTTATACATCTGCAACACCGTCCCAATACTCTTGATCTCTGATTAGGTGTTTTAGTTCAGTGCAAGGATTGCCTGGTGCACCAAAGAATTTTTCAGCTTCACAACCAACCCTTAAACCTACCCACACCACCAAACCTGTCCCTAACCTTACCCGTAACAAACCTCAATAGCAGCAGAAGTGTTGTGCATTAACACAAGCTTTTAATCATTTTATAGCATCTGTTAAAAACAATAAGAGCTTGATCATATGGAATTGCAAGTTTATTGCAAGCAATTTAAATTACATGAAATAATGATTTGATAAACATTAAGTTGTTTAATACGTATATTAGTAAACATTAACAGGCACATTATCTCAGGTTTCTAACTCTTTTAATATATATATATATATATATATATATATATATATATATATATATATATATATATATATATATATATATAAACTAATTATTCATTAAGCATTATATAATGTTTGTTAATGTAAGTTACTATAAAGTGTTACCGATGGATCAACACAAAGCAGAAGAAACTCAATGAGATAAGTGGGTGATAGATTTGTGCCGCTCTTCACCATCCGTCTTTGCTGCCACATTTCTCTCTTTACAGAGCCATTGGTTATAAAAGCTGGACAGATATACCTCTCCATCACCCTCTTTATCCTCCCTCAAATCCCTTCCAAATTATTCCCATTTTTTGCTCCTCCTGGAATCAGGCAGAAAAATGTCCCCTATACCGTCCTTTATTTAGGAAATTGTCATAGCAAGTACGAAGCCCTACCATCCTGGCATATGCTAAGTTCAAAATTCAGCAACGCAACAAGCTTGTCAGCATCCTTGTAATGACAGTCGCTCGTGTCAATGTCCATCAAAATTACCTCAAATGACACAGTGAAATAATGTCTGCAGGCCTTCTTCCAAAAGCTATGTTTCTGCCATTGTCAGAAAGTACTCCTGTCTGTATGAAACTCATAATTGCCTGGTTTGGGACCCTCACTGCTACAGGATACACAGCCATAAAGACTAATTCACAGAGGACAATGGTTGCCTTAGAGGCTCTTGTTTGTGGAAACTGCAGCTTTTCCCATGTTTCAACTCAAGAATAGTGTTTTACAGAGTCTAAGTAACATGTTTTGTCTAATTTCTTAGACACTCAGGAGACCTGCTCTTACTTGCTGTTGCCATTTAGGTCCTAGCAAGCTCAAGACAACAATTTATTAACCATTCTACCTTAAGTGTTAAGCTTGAAACTGAATGACTCTCTTCAGGTGTGATCAGGGCTGGTCCCTTCCCAACAGAGACTTTCAAATTGCTTTATTAAAGGACCTTAGGGTCCAGTGGCCTAATTACTGTCCAGATGGCTGGTATGCTCAGAGTTAGTGATATCCCACAGCCCATCGTGTGCTAATGTTTAATTAGCATTCTGCATTTAAAGGCCAACAGAGGGGTCATGCTGTGCTGATGACGCTCTGTAAAAGACTCAAAAGGTTATAAAAAATGAAATTACATAAAACATTTAAAAGTTACTTGTTTTCAGTATATTCAAATTTCTAACTGAAATGACAAACATAAAATTAAACCCATTTCTGTTAATCAGAAACAGAATAAACTTGTTTCTGTTGAATGAACGAATGAACGAATGAATGAATGAATGAATGAATGAATGAATGGATCAATGAATCAATGAATCAATGAATGAATGAATAAAGCTCTGCTAGGTCACAGAAAATAACCAAATACTGTATTTGTATTTATTTATTTAGAGTTAATCTAATATGCTTCTGCCACACCATGGCCTTGGTCATTAAGCATTTCCAACTAATACTAGTACTAATACTAAAACTAATACTAATAAAGCATATAATATGTAATATAATTTTTGCACCATGCAAAAATTATAAAAATTAAGTAGCACTTGAAAATCATGATTTAAGTATTAAATATAAGTACCAGATTAATAATAATAAATCACCTAGTGTGGTGACTTAAGTTGACACATTTTAATAAAAAAATTAAATAAACAAGACTGCAAACTGGGCACAATAAGGCGGTCAACTCTACTTAGCTTTCATAGAAAGCAGAGTTAAAACATTGGTCCCTGAAAATCTATACTCTACAGATTTATAAATGCAGCTTAGAGTAAGCACAGAAAAGTGCCTTTCCTAAAGTGTTTCGGCTCTCTTAAGACTCCAAACCTGGTTCACATTTACAGCTCATCAGAATAGAATAGGGTTCTACACCACAAAAATCTGCAGACCCATCTCACTTTCATCTGAATTGAAAAGAGCTCAGCGAGTAGCAGCAAAAGAGAGCGCTTCTCGACAATCTGTGCTGTGTGCTCACCGGCACTATGGCACATCCAAGCAGGTGATGGGAACTGAACCATTTCAAAGTGCAGAAATGAAGTTGGCACTGGAATGGAATTTAATAAGTTGCTTGAAGTTCAGAAGAGGACCACATGATGGATCCCAGCCAGGCAGTGGCCCCACACTGGCGTGTGCAGAAAGCACCTGGGAAATGCTAGAGCTGCGAATTTCTCATCAACAAAACCTCAGCCAAGATCTAGAATTGTTCAGAAACTGAGTACCGACTGACCTTTATCCACACAACGAAGCTAAAATAGAGCTTCACTGTAAAGAAAGGCTACTATCTCTTTCTCATAGTGCTAAATTGGACATACTGTATATCACAAGAGACCCAAGAGCCCTATTAACATATCCAAGACATCTTATTGTAGAAGTGAGGGGCTTTAGATGTCACCTTACTTGATAGACGCTGTGTGTAGAGTATATTTGTTGCATAATAGGAGGAGGACTCCTCCTAAATTCAGTCTTGTTTTCCTTTTCTTTTCCTTTATGCGGCAATCAGTTTCAATCTCATTAGTATTCGTACAAACTTGTATACAAATGACAATGCATACAATGTAGTGAAAGCATACAAGTTGGAATCAGTTTGGCTGCACTTGTGAAAACACTATTTTAGTCTTTCAAAATTGAATTTCAGTGTGTTGCTTGCCATTTCTTTTATAATCATTTGTCAGATTTACTGGACAATCAACCCCATTCTAGAGTAAAAAGACCAGGGCTGAGTTTCCCAAAAGCTTCGTAAGCCTAAGAAGTTCGTAAAAACGATCGTACCACTGATCTTAATATTACGGTCTGTTTCCCAAAAGCATCGTAACTTAAGTAGCACTTGAAAATCATTGTAGATCTACGAGTAATCATTAAGCCTTAAATGCATCATAAGAAGACAGATTTATGCACATTTGGCAGATTACATCTTTAACTTGATTCAAGCGCAATGTGATTATAATATAAGGATTTGATTGTGCTTTATTGTACACTTTATAACTCGTTTTCTTTCTTTCTTTTTTTAAATTAATTTATAAATGAATTCATTAAAAAGGGCAGGAAAAATGTGTAATACACATTTAAATTAAATGACTGAAAAAAGAATAAAAGAAGTAATGTAGGAAATGCTTCAAAGACTGTGTCAATGACTTGCTGAAGTGTACGAAAACCAGCTATGTACTGGACCCGGAAATAACGTCTCACACTCTCTCTCTATACTGTATATACATAAATAAATTTAAATAAATCTATGCATTTAGCAGACGCTTTTTTTTTATTCAAAGGGACTTACAGTGCATTCAGGCTAAATTTTTTTACCTAACATAATATATAAATATATAAAGTATATTATATATTATTATGTAAAGTATAATATTGTACACTATAATATAACATAATATTGTATTGTATTATAGTTATTATATCCAAGTTGTCTGTCTGTAACGCAGCGTTAGGTTAACGCCAATAAATGATGGTGTACTACAATTACGAGCCATTCTATAAGGTGACATTTCAGCACTTGACAGACGGACAGCGACTCCTGAGTAGCACTTAAAGCACAGCTACGTGGGATTACTTTACGTGAATTGTTGGGAAACGCACGTGAAATAATAATGAACGAGCGTAAAATTACTCGTAGAAAACGTTTTTATGCGCTAAGTTATCTATCGTTATCGGGAAACCCGGCCCAGGGCATTTCTTGTTGGGGATAGTATTACAGAAATCGACTGGAGAAAGAGAGAATGAGAGAGTGAAAGGAAAAGAAAAAAAGATGTGGAATTAGATTGTAAGGCGTGTGGAGTATGCAGCACATCCTCAGTCTTAACAAAGCATGTGTGTAAGGGGATTCCATGGTTCTGTGGAGAGCGTTACTTTGAAGCCTTCCATTCCACAAAGATGGAGTGTGTGGAAACTTATCGTAATAGCTTGTCAAGAATGAGAAGCATGGCTGAATTGCTGTCCCTTTTGTTAACACGGAAAAATTGAGGTACATTTTGGGACGGGGAAGGTTCCGGAAATGATTCCATCCACTAGAGACAAACAGCAGGACTTTCTATTACACCCAAAGCCGTAATGCACTCTAATAGCCATGTAATGACTCCAGGATCCCTTTAACATGGTCTGCATTGCTACCATTTCCCCTCTCAATGTCACTCTCTTGTTAAGCCTTTTGGACCTTTCAAAGCCTTCAAATTCATTAGGGGAGTGTCCTAGGTCCAAATCTTCTTATTCTTCTAAGTTTATTTTGTTGAATGGGTCAGTTTCACATTTAACCAGAGCACTTGGAAGCCACACAAATACAGTGTAAAAACAGATAATTGAGAGAGAAACGGCCCATATTTCCTTACCCCCCCCCCCCCCAAAAAAAAATAGGGGGAGAAAAATAAAAGATAATGTGCCCTTTCTTTACCAGCCTAAAATACAGCTTCAATTATTTTTTCTAAATATAGACAGCCCACTTTTATGCATCAAAAGATTTTGTACACCAAAAGACGCATGAAAATAGACATTTATTATAAATTAAATAGGCATACATAAAATATGTACTTAAATATATTAATATCATACCATTCTTGTCATACAATAAATTAACTGGGACTTATATTATATTATATTATAGTACTATAGTACTATAATAAGCCCTTGATATAAAAATGAGACCTTTTGTGATGTTGTATCTCAGAGCTCACAGTTTTCCTTTGGCTCAGTGTTAAAGCATTGCGTTAGCAGCACAAAAAGGTTGTGGGTTCAATTCCCAGGGAACACACGTACTGGTAAAAATAAATAAATAATACAATTATAGCCTGAATGCACTGTAAGTCACTTTGGATAAAAGTGTCTGCCAAATGCATAAATATAAATGTATATTATGCGAAAATCCACACTTCTTCCCTTCAGATGTAGTTTAAAACTGAGCTATAGAAAGACAGATGGACAGACTTGTTTCTTAAGCAGCCCTGAACACCATGTGTAGTCACTCCAACAAAGTCTCGTCTCAACTCATCAAATTCTAAAGGTTTAGCCGAAAGCAATTATAGGGAGGCTGGATGGGAAAACCAAGTGAAGCCTTCCCCCCTCAAAAGCCCCCATCCATACTCTCACCGGTCCTAATAAGCCTTGCCTTCCAAACAAGATGAATCATGTTCCACTTTTCTCTGCGCCTCAGCACTTTGTGGTGGTCTCGCAGTGTAGCTTTGTAGCCTTATTAGCCCCTACAACGTAATAGACGAGCCAATAACGCATGGGTTTTCTAAACTCCACCTGGAGTGATTGTGAAATAAAGGACTTGGAGCCCTGCAGGGTGTCCGTTTATCACAGTGTTTGCTAATGCAAAATAATACTTCTTCAAAATGGATCCATAACTACTGGATGCCATTGCCATACTGCCACCACACCAGGAACTCAACGAGCAAAAGTAAAGATCGATTTGCAGGTGAAATTGCAAACATAATGCACAAATCTGCAGCAAACAACATCTTAAACCAGCCTATACTTGCTTGCTGGTCTTAGCTTGTCAGATAGATAGATAGATAGATAGATAGATAGATAGATAGATAGATAGAGAAGAATTAGAAAAACTACTGCCCTTTCAACTCAATACATGAATCAAATCCCAAACTGAACATCCCGAAACATCATTCACAAAGGATTAATTCCTTTCAAGGACATGTATGTCTGAAATAAGATCTCACACTTCGACTGTAACGACGCTATCCTATTGATTCCTGATATCTCTGCTGAGCTCTAATGAAAGATGGCTAAAAATATCAGCGCCTCTTCAATATCTCACACTTACTGCGAGCACATCCTTGCCTGTCAGGGGGTGAGAGCTCTGTGACATTGTGACATGCTCATACACGCCGTCCACAATGCTAATGCCAACAGACAACTGCCATTTAGTCCCCAGGGTCAGATTTGAATCCGCATACTTGCTTTGAGAAGCACCTTCTACAAACTCCATTCTTATCCTTCCATGTCACATTACATTACACGTGTCAGAAGACAAAAATCATTCAACAGAAAAGTGCTTAGGAACGTCTTCTAACAACTTCGAAATCTCCTTCCCTTCACAGCTATGAGAGAAAAGGAACTTTTAATTAGTTTTTAAAGATTTACTGCAATGGACTATTTGAAACTGGGCTTAAAATGAGAACTTAAAAAGAAAGTTAAATAGTGAATTTAATTAAAACAAACAGAAAACTGTATTCAATCTTTTTGATCTTTTATAGGCACACTAAAACCAATTGAAATGACCAAAACACATGTAGAGTGAACGCAATTGTACCTTACCAATTCGGGTGACATATCAGTAGCTCCTGCACAGTCGTTAATCTCCTATTCTCCATCTTTACAACTGTCGCCCTCCATTAGCAAGAAATTTCTCACGCCCTGTCCACATCACAATGACAACACGCAGCTAATCCAGATACTTGCATTTCTATGACACAGATGACCTTTCTTCCACCTCCAAGGACACAGAAAGCCTGTCTGTGACTGCATGTAGCCAATATGTTCTATGGGTTGACTGATTGCAGTTGCAGGAGGTTTTGTTAGTTAGTTAAAGCTGGAGTTTGTACCTGTAATGTGTAATGAAGCCCGGGGGGCTGGGCCTGGCTCCGCTCCTGATTACAGGCCCTAATAGGTCCACAGGGTTCAATCAAGCCAGACCCACTGAACACTGTATACTGCAGGAAAGTGGTGAAGTAAACACTATTGTACACCACCCCAGGGACAGGCGTCTCAAAGCACACAACGCTAATGATGGCGACACATAATGAAAGAGAGCATGGATGAGATAGATATATAATTGCATGCATGCATACACACATTTGCATAAATGAATTAATGCAAACACATTTAACCTCATGCTAAAGCTTTGCAAATATAGCATGAAGGAAATCTTCACAAAAAGGAATGCCATATTTCTCACGCACATTACGCAAAACGGGAAGAGAGATTTCAAGCCCTTAACTGTGAAGATAGTACTTCTGATTCCATCCAGATCTCGATTTGACTGCAGTGCATGGGAGGAGTTGTTATGGCTTTGAACAGCAACTTCCCCATCTGAATAACGGCTGTTATTCTGGTGCTTGATTAATGTGTTGTTTTTGGCTGATTTAACTCAATTGTTTTGTTCTGTAAAGCATGTAGTATTTATTAACGGAACAGCAAAATACTGTTACTACAATCAAGAGATCTCACCACCTCTGCTTACCAACAAGCTCAATGCTTCCATAACACACTGATGCAGTTGCAACAATGTAAGAATGAATTTATTGCAACTTCAGAGTCAACAAAGGCCAAATCTGAAGTGAGCATGAATTATTGCCCCCTGAAAACAGCAGTGGTGGTCTGGCGCTGGTGAGGGCTTGGGGTGTGATTGACAGGTGGTGTTGAGCTGTGATGCATGCAGATTTAACCTTGCAGAGGAGGGTGAAGGGGAGGACAAATGAGGATCCAAATTGTGCCGGCCTGATTCTTATTGATTTATACAGGTTTGAGGGTCAAAGGCAGGCCAATGTAGAAAACAAAAGTTCAAAGAAGACTTTTTTAAAAAAAAATGTAAATAAAGTTAGTTGGTTGATTTATTATTGTTATATCCTACAGTTATGCACTGTAAAATACACAAAAATCTAATCCTGTAATACTTAAAACATACCCCATATTGTCACCATATTCTGACACCAATGGCAGCCACAAACACTTACTTTCTTTTACTGTAATTTCTTTTCAGTGTATATATGTGTACTACAAACACACAAGCAGTTTGTTTGAGTTTTGTTGACTTTAGCGCACACCTACTCAGAGAGACAAATTTATGCATAATTACAGTCTTGCCTTTGATCATACTGACACACTCAAACATTCAGACTGTCTCCCAGTGCATATATTTACACACATATTTAATGCCAACAGATACACACACAGTCATCTGTGTTGCAATAGAATGAATAATCACCACCTAAATGCCGTATATTTAAGTCTACACTTAATCTAATATAGACGACAAATGTTCCACTTCATGCAGCATATATTTTTAAAACATCATGACATATTGTGACACATAAGTGTTACAGGTTTTTTTTTTTTTTTTTGTGAACAGAAACCCTGAGGAGTGGTAATGCTATGCTATACAAATCATCCTAAGTGTGACAATAAAACCTTAATCGTTCATTTCGTGAGGTGTTGGTGTTCAGACGTGTGAGTTTGCTGAGGTGCTGTTTCTAGGCACGCAGAGTCAGGAGCGGGGCTGGATATTGCATTAGTTGGGGGAAAGCCTGTAAGAATAATCACGTTTACCATATGCAAGGATCTACACAAACAAACCTCTCTCCACCATCTGAAGGGCGAGATTGTGTGCATTGAGTGCATGTGGTAAATACTCTAACTCACACTTTTAAATGAGCAAGGTTCTGTTGCAAGAAAATACATGAATATATGCACAAAGATGCTTCTTTTTTTGCTTAAGACTTCAATTTCCCCTTTTATTCGTTCCCCAGCTTCTTCTTCTTCCCAGTGTGGTGTTGTCAGCTTGAATTCCGAATGAAATGGATGCATTTGAAATGCGTTCGAGTTTCCATATGAACTATGAAGAAGATAAATGGGCCAGATATGTTTGTGCTTGTAGCAGCATTTTGCTTTGGTGATACATTTATCAGAGCTGTAAGTGTGTGTGTGCGTGTGCTTGGATGCTTAGATTAGAGAGTGGGCTGATAACATTAGGCTTATTAGAAGCTCTTAAGCAGAAAGAGTGTGATAAATGCAGCTTTTTACTGTGGTCACCATGCCAAACTGTATATACTGAAGTTGAGATAATGTGGATAATGTGTCTGATAGGCTTTTGCTATCTCTTATTCAGAAGTAACATAGATCTATACATTACTTGCCAAGCTGATTATTACTGTCAATAATTGTGCTGTTAAATTGTTAATTTTTTAAACGAATCACAAATAATTACGTATCTCAAAAGCTGACAAATAAAAAAAGGATTTCAGAAACATATTATAGTGGCAGACAAGAACACTGAATAGATGTTACAAAAATATATTTTAGAAGCTACTATGCCATTTTTTTTTACATATCAGTATCTCAGTAGCCACTTTATATGGACCCATTTCGACCAATGTATCCAAATATACTGTAGTGTTTACATGAATGCTAAATAAAGTGATCGGGTTGATGTGTGCGTTTATGTCACAAGTTTTCAATCCAATCAAGTGTTTACATGTCCTATTGAATAGATTCGAAAAGGTTTATCCAACCCCTCTCAACAACATTAAAATTTCAATTGGTTTGGGCATTTTTAGACTGAGGTGTTTACATGGAGCATTTTCATCAGAAATGGATTGTAATCAGAATGTAATGTAAAAATTCACATTACAATTCTTTTTAGACAGTGCAAATGTACATGCGCTAAAGGTCTAGGTACAATAATCCACAATAACAATACGATCATGTTGTATTTGGTGAGGCCAGCTACCCGAAGCCTTCACATCACACTCTCAAAAAAACATTTAGGTTTTACTTCAAACTTCAACTCTTCTGATGGTGAAACAATTCTGGGTCATGGGCTATGATTAATGGTTATATCACACTATTTCCTTTATAATTAAATGCTCTAAATTAACATGCTAAATTGACAACCCTATTAATAATGACTTATTCGTTTTAATTCCAAAAATGAACTCGTACACTTACTAGAGGCCACAATTATTAATGGAGTCACCTTCTTAGCTGACTCAGACAGCAAAAGACGTCTGAAGCCTCCGGCAACAGTCTGACCTGGCTTTTAGAAGTGAAGTCTCTGTTTACTGAGCTTAGGGAACAGGGACTGACCGTACGGCTACTGCTGTGTACAGTAGCAGCACGCTGGGGCTGATAGAAGCAATCTTCTACAGACCTCTCTATCTCTCTCGCACCCAAACAACCGAGCCTTTAATCCTTTAAGAGGTATGGACAGAGCCGTGGGGATTACTGTAAACAAGCGGGGTGCAGAAGATACACTAAACATGAGCATCGGTTATGCTCTCTCCCTGGCTAGAAAGATCCATTGATCTTGAATGCTCTGGTTGCTTCTGCCAGCCTGTCCTGCACTGCCCTATCGCCCTGTGCAGTTGGTCAAGCGGCTATGACTGGCATGTCTATAGGAGAAGCGAGAATCGTCTGCAGGGTTCGTTAAATCCTGGCTAATTGCAGCAGGCAGGCTTCCTTGGGCGGGTGTGTATATGTGTGTGCTCTGTTAAATGGAAAGGCAGCCGTGATATGGCACTAGCAGGCCCTGCTTGGAGTGCTTGCAGCAACACAGCGTTAAATTGAACAGAGGTGATGTGAGAGGAGAGGAAATGTACTAGAGCCGAGGCACACTAATGGAATGAATCTGGAGTTAAGCAGACATGCTGTCTGTGTCCCTTCTGCAGTCTCACTATTAATCTGATGATTTCAGCTCCGTGTCTGGATCACTTGGTGGCGCAGTATTGTTTGAATGTGAATAAGAGGTAGTAATAAGATCTGACAATATTTCAGATATGATAAATGTAGCTCGGCTGTTGCTGTCATCATGGCACATGGTTATTCTACAGCAGCGGTTCTCAACTGACGGACTGCAAGTCTGCTAGGGGTCGTGGAGAGCAAGGAAAAGATTTTTTTGTAGCAATCTTCATACATTTTAATCATAGATTTTAAACACATTTTTGTTTGTTTTGATACAAAAAATTAATAAAACTCAAATACTGTATTGGGTCACCACTTCACACCATCCAATGTAATATATTGGTTCTAAAAACTAAACCAACCACTAAACAACCACTGCTTTAAAGCTCAGCAGAGAGTTTTGCATCTCTTTACACTACCAGACACACTGACAAAGTTATAGTTTTATATATCAATCCATAAAGTTCATGATACAGCTGTTCTTGCCTTGTTTTTCACAACTCTTCAACTGTACATCACTCCTTCAATCTATCTCTATTCTTTTTTCACATTTCTTAGCCTTTTAACTAGAACTCTTTTTTTTTTTTTGCAGTTAGCTTGCACAAAATGTAGCACCAATTTTTAGTAATGCCACACTTTACAGTCTTTCATGAATCAATGATTTTTCATTCAGCGCTGATGAGACAGCATCTCTAGGCTCAATCAATGTTTCTGTAATTCCTTTTCCTACGGTACCCCCTCTAGTACATTAAGTGTAAACACAGAAATTAGTCCAGGCGATTTTCATTTGAACTCCAACAATAAGGTAAAGATTTATGAACAGGTACACTTTGCATCCAATCATACAACATTCAGCCATGAAAGACAGCTTGCTAGAAACATGCCACTCAGTTTCCATTGATTTATCCAATAGTTTTAGACTTTTTTCCAATAGCACTCTCAATAGATAAACTGCATCTTTCATTAAAGTGCAACTGTGTAAAGCTTAGTTTATGAAGCGCATCCCTCAGATGGAACAGCTGACAAAAAGAGGTCAACTGTAGCCTATGAGTATAATGGAGCTTAAAATTAATACTGCAGCTCATCTCATCTGATAAATAAACCAAACTATTAACAAACAAGCCAAATGGAACAATTCTGTGAGGCATGATGGTCAAACTGAAATATTCTGTCAACAAAAAGCTCCTAAACATTTCCATCTATTGATAACTTCAAACCAAATATTGTTAAACTTTTTATATAATTATTGTTAAAACATTTTATAAAACCAAAAGGGCTTTGTCCATAACAAAGAGAATCATCAGACTTATGCCAAGTACATACTGTCAGGAACACAACTGGACACAGATGCAGGTATGGTGTGAGAATTTATTCAAAAAAGTCCAAAAGAAAAACTCCCTCCAACTAACAAAAACAGGCCGGGAAATAATAGAAAAATGTCCAGCAGGAAAATAAGAGGCTTGAATGTCCTTTCGTAAACACCCGGCAGGGGGCGCCCGATGGCGCGGCCGCGTAGGAAGTGGAGGAGGGAGGAAAACACGAGAGAGCCCGTCACGGAGCAAACCAAAAACACTTCTGAGGAATGTAGGGGTCCGGTCTAGTAAATGAGGGAGGGGAAAAAATAGAAAAAGCAAAACAAAACCAGTAGCAGCAGACAATGGCACGACAGAGCAGGACTAGACAGAATGACTACACATGGGCTGTAGTCGAACGACGATCTGGCACCGATTGGCGCGACAGACGGGAATAAATAGAGGAAGAGATGGACAAACATTGAATGCAGGTGAGTGGAGTCAAACAATTAGAAGCGGAAACTGTAGTAATGAGGGGGAGGGAGGAACGCCACAGATAGGTGCAAGACGAACGATCAAAACCAAAACAAAACACCATGTGCGCATGAAATGACGACATAAACAAAAACACACACCGAAAAACAGGGTGATCAGACAGCTGACATGACAGTACCCCCCCTCTGACGGACGCCACCAGGCGCCGCAGGAAGGGGCTCACCTCGTCGCCGGTAGAAGTCCTCGACCAGTGTCCGATCCAAGATGTCCCGGGCCGGGACCCAGCTCCTCTCCTCTGGGCCATAGCCCTCCCAGTCCACAAGGTATTGAAAGCCCCGCCCCCTACGTCGGACATCTAGCAACTTCCTCACCGTATAGACCGGGGAGCCATCCACTAGACGGGGGGGAGGGGGGGTTGGGGCAGATGGAACAAGATGGGAATGGAACACAGGTTTAACCCTGGAAACATGGAAAACAGGGTGTACCCGACCAAGCGTGGTAGGGAGCTTGAGCTGCACCGCCGCCGGACTCAGGACCTTGGTGATCCGGTATGGGCCAATGAACCTGGGTGCCAACTTGCGTGAGGCTACCCTGAGAGGCAGGTCCTTGGTGGAGAGCCATACCCTTTGACCACACACATAGCGGGGGGCAGGAGTCCGGTGACGATCGGCCGCTGCTTTGGTCCGCCTACTAGCCTGGGCCAAGGCCGCCTTAGCTTTCTTCCAGGTGCGTCGACACCGTCGGACAAAAGCCAAAGCAGACGGGACCGCAGCTTCGGGTTCCTGTGTGGGAAACAAGGGAGGTTGATAACCAACAGAACACTGGAATGGGGACATACCTGTGGCAGAAGCCGGAAGGGAGTTATGGGCGTATTCTACCCAGGACAGCTGTTGACACCAGGAGTTGGGATTGTGGGATGCCAGGCAGCGAAGAGTGCGTTCCAAATCCTGGTTTGCCCGCTCGGACTGCCCGTTGGTCTGGGGATGGAAACCTGATGACAGACTCGTAGAGGCCCCGATCTGCCGACAGAACTCCCTCCAAAACCGAGAGACAAACTGGGGACCCCTATCGGAGACCACATCGACCGGAAGACCATGAATCCGGAATATGTGATCAACCATCACCTGAGCAGTCTCTTTGGCAGAGGGGAGCTTGGGAAGGGGAATGAAATGGGCCGTCTTAGAGAAACGGTCCACCACCGTAAGAATGACGGTGTTACCCATGGATTCTGGGAGGCCAGTGACAAAATCAAGGGCCAAATGTGACCAGGGGCGGGAAGGGATGGGCAACGGGTGGAGCAGACCAACGGGGGGCGCATTGGAAGTCTTGTTCTGAGCGCACACAGAGCAGGCAGCCACGAACTGCCTGACATCCTTGGCCATGGATGGCCACCAAAATCGCTGACGGATGGCAGCCAGCGACCTCCGGACTCCTGGATGACAGACTAGCCTGGACGAGTGACCCCACTGGATCACTTCAGAGCGCAACTTGGTGGGAACAAACAGATTACCCGCTGGACCCCCCTTCGGCACAGGACCCTTAAGTAGAGCCTCCTCTACTCGTCTCTCGATGTCCCAAGAGAGGGATGCCACCACCACCCCTTTGGGCAAGATGGTGTCTGCAGGCTCCCTCCTCTCAGGAGCCTCGAAAAGACGAGAGAGTGCATCGGGCTTGATATTCTTGGACCCGGGCCTGTATGACAGGGTGAAATTGAACCGACCAAAGAAGAGGGCCCAGCGAGCCTGTCGGGAGCTCAGCCTCCTGGCCGAACGGATGTACTCGAGGTTCTTATGATCCGTCCAGACCAGGAAGGGCTGAGCTGCGCCCTCCAACCAGTGACGCCACTCCCCCAAAGCCAGCCTGACTGCCAACAACTCCCGATTACCTATGTCGTAATTCCGTTCTGGGGGACTCAGGCGGTGGGAGAAGAAGGCACAGGGATGCACCTTACCATCTTCGTGTGACCGCTGAGATAGGACCGCGCCCACACCGACATCTGAGGCATCCACCTCAACAATGAATTGACGTTCAGGGTCTGGAATAGACAAGACAGGAGCAGAGATAAAACGGGACTTTAATTTATCAAAGGCCTCCTGTGCCCCAGTATTCCACTTGAACAGTACCTTGGGAGAGGTGAGTGCCGTTAAAGGTGCAGCAATCTGACCAAAGTTCCGGATGAACCGCCGATAGAAGTTGGCAAACCCCAGGAACCGCTGCAGAGCTTTACGAGAGTCAGGAGCTGGCCACTCGGCAACGGCCCTTACCTTACAGGGGTCGGCTTTGATCTCCCCTGCCGAAATAACGAACCCCAGGAACGGAACCGACTGGGCATGGAAAACGCACTTCTCCGCCTTAACATAGAGCTGGTTCTCCAGCAGCCGTTGTAACACCTGGCGAACATGCTGAGTGTGTACCTGCAGAGATGGGGAAAATATCAAGATATCATCAAGATACACGAAGACGAATTGATTCACCATGTCTCTCAACACGTCGTTAACCAGGGCCTGGAAGACAGCTGGGGCGTTGGTCAGACCAAATGGTAAGACCCGGTACTCAAAGTGTCCCGTGGGCGTGTTGAAAGCTGTCTTCCACTCATCCCCCTCACGTATACGAACCAGGTGGTAGGCATTTCGAAGGTCCAGCTTGGTGAAGACCTTGGCTCCCTGCAGTAGCTCAAAGGCAGACGACATAAGAGGCAAGGGGTACCTGTTCTTAATAGTGATGTCATTCAGGCCTCGGTAATCTATACAAGGACGCAAGGAGCCATCCTTCTTCTTGACAAAGAAGAAGCCAGCACCTGCAGGAGATGAAGAGGGTCGGATGAGACCGGCTTTGAGGGATTCATTAATGTATTTGTCCATGGCCTCTCTTTCAGGGCCTGAAAGGGAAAACAAGTGACCCTTGGGCGGAGAAGTGCCTGGGAGGAGCTCAATGGCACAGTCATAAGGACGATGTGGAGGTAACGAGGTGGCCCGGGACTTACAAAACACCTGGCACAGGTCGTGGTACTCCACTGGGACCCCCTTCAAATCAGCAGCCTCCACCTGTAAGACAGGACACACAGACACAGGAAAAGAGGCAGCACCCAAACAAGACGCATGACAAAACTTACTCCAAGACAAGACAGAGTTGCTCGACCAATCCACGTGAGGGCCATGTTGCACCAACCACGGGTGCCCCAGGACAATGGGAGCACTCGGGGATTCAAGAAGGTACAGCGTGGTTACCTCACGGTGATTGCCCGAGACTATTAGACTGACAGGAGGGGTAGCATAGGAGACAGTGGTGATCAAAGTGCCATTCAATGAACGGGCAGGAATAGGTTCAGGAAGAGGAATGACAGGAATCCCCCAACGTGTGGCTAGGGAGAGGTCCATAAAGTTGCCCTCAGCTCCCGAGTCAACCAGTGCTGCACAGGAGTTAGAAATATCACCAAACTGAATTGAGACAGGAAGGAGAGTGCGAGAGGAGGGGGAATGCAATAAAGGGGTAGCGCTCACCAGGATCCCCCTCTTTACTGGTGAGCCTTGACTTTTAACGGGCATCCTGCTGCGAAGTGACCGGACTTGCCACAATACAGACATAGCCCTTGGGTGAGTCTTTGCTGCTTCTGTTGCGGAGTGAGCCGCAGGCGCCCCACCTGCATAGGCTCCGGCTCAGTGGTTTCGGTGGGGGAAACAGGTGACGACTCCTCGGTCCTCCAGGGTGGACGAACTGCCAGGCGCTGACGGCGGCGGCGAAGGCGACCCTCGATCCGCAACGCCATATTAACGAGATCGTCAAAGTCCCGTGGCAAGTCCTGAGTGGCCAGCTCATCCTGGATGTCATCATCAAGCCCTGCACGGAACATAGCTCGACAGGCCCCCTCATTCCAGTCGCAGGTCGCTGCCAGAGTCTTAAAATGAATAGCGTAGTCCGTTACTGAGCGACCCGCCTGACGGAGCCGTGCTAGCTGGTCAGCCGCTTCCTGACCTCTGGCAGAGCGGTCAAATAGCCTCTCCATCTCCTGGCGGAAATCCTTAAAAGAGGCGCAACAAGGGGCTTGAGTCTCCCAGACGGAAGTACCCCAGTCTCTAGCTTTACCAGTTAGAAGAGTCAATACATAAGCCACTTTGGACATCTCAAGAGCGTATGTGCGTGGCTGCAAGGCAAACACCACCGAACACTGGGACAAGAAGGCCCGGCAGGAATTGGGGTCTCCATCGTAGGGTGGTGGGTTATTGCATCGGGGCTCAAGCTCATGGCGAGGAAGATGGTGAGCTGCACCACCCTTTGCAGCCTCTCGTTGCAGCTCTTGGATGCGGGTGGTCAGCTCAGCCACTTGGTTGGTTAAGAACTCCACTTCCCTTGTGGTGTTCGTCAATCTGGCTTCGTGCTGGCCTAAAAGAACACCCTGCTGGGTGACTGCGGTTCTGACAGGATCTGCGCCTGCTGTGTCCATCTTGGCCAGATCGTTCTGTCAGGAACACAACTGGACACAGATGCAGGTATGGTGTGAGAATTTATTCAAAAAAGTCCAAAAGAAAAACTCCCTCCAACTAACAAAAACAGGCCGGGAAATAATAGAAAAATGTCCAGCAGGAAAATAAGAGGCTTGAATGTCCTTTCGTAAACACCCGGCAGGGGGCGCCCGATGGCGCGGCCGCGTAGGAAGTGGAGGAGGGAGGAAAACACGAGAGAGCCCGTCACGGAGCAAACCAAAAACACTTCTGAGGAATGTAGGGGTCCGGTCTAGTAAATGAGGGAGGGGAAAAAATAGAAAAAGCAAAACAAAACCAGTAGCAGCAGACAATGGCACGACAGAGCAGGACTAGACAGAATGACTACACATGGGCTGTAGTCGAACGACGATCTGGCACCGATTGGCGCGACAGACGGGAATAAATAGAGGAAGAGATGGACAAACATTGAATGCAGGTGAGTGGAGTCAAACAATTAGAAGCGGAAACTGTAGTAATGAGGGGGAGGGAGGAACGCCACAGATAGGTGCAAGACGAACGATCAAAACCAAAACAAAACACCATGTGCGCATGAAATGACGACATAAACAAAAACACACACCGAAAAACAGGGTGATCAGACAGCTGACATGACACATACAGCATATTACTTTTCTATTTGGCTATAGTCTCGTTGTAAGCACACTGCTCGAGCAATAGTTACATTCATAGTAAACAAGCACTTGTCAGTCCATTCTAACTGGAAAAGATGGTTTACGTTGACTATTTTACTTTTTCTGGCTTGGAGAATGACACAACGACACTGCAAAAGCTATGTTGTAAAATTGAATGATTGACAACTGAGTTGCACATTCTCCATACAACAGGTCAGATGTTGGTGTCTTACAGCAAACAGTAGTACACACACACACACACACACCCAAGATTACAGAAAGCTATAATGTCCATATACTTGCCTTTCAGCAAATCAGTTAGGACCATTGGGTGCACATTATCTCCCTTAATTAATATTCATAAGTCAGGCAGATAAGGTTAATACAGTGTCCCATATCATTCCTATGCCCCTGTTTCCTGATTTCAGAGACATGATGATAGCTATTAAAACAGGCGATCATCTCCAGGTAAGTTTGAGAACAACCGTCTCACACATACACAAACAAACACCCAGCATCCCCTGTTTATGTCTAATGGGCTAGTTGGTGGCAGCAGTTTGGCCCATTTTTCTTTTTATAACTGCTTGCATTTCCGTGCAGTAAGAAGCAGGACTGCAAAACACCTGAGGCTTTCTGGAGGCTAAAGACTGCTGACCTGTCATTCTACCTCTGTCCTTGCCCCAATCACATAAACACACAGCCACACAGCTCAATATTATTTAGAAAAGTTTTGGAGCGGCTTTTTCTTTTTCACCCTGACACAGCTTTTACACACTGTTCTACTTTTAGAAGTAGCCTTGTGAAAGCCTAAACATAATGTACTGTAACAATCCCAAAGCCTAAGGCATTTATCACTCAACAGAAGATGATGAAAATCGATTTATATGTTTAGGTGCCACCAAGTCGACAGAAAGAAATGCTCAATATAAATATAATTTGGCTCATGTATATCTATACATATTACAGTAATAAGTCACCCCTTTATGAGCCACATGAACACTTTACAAAAACACACGCATTACCATTAGTGCATCAACAAGAAGCTGTCCAATTTACGTAGCAATCTTTCATTCAAACGATAAGCAAATGATCATTGCAAACCTAATTTGTCATTTCCTGACACAGCTCAGTTGTTTCCTCCAGTTTATATTTAAGTTTCTCCCTCAATGTCAATTAAATCTACCATCTCGCCATCCTTCTTGTGGTTTCCTCGCTTCTGCTCCATTTGAATTTCTATTGCTATACTATTTAGCTTACAGCTTACACTAAGAAATAAAATATATGCTTACAATACTAAACAAACAAACTAAAACAAAACAGGTAACACTTCAGTACAGGGAGCAATTTTCACTAATAACTAGTTGCTTATTAGCCTGCCTATTATTAACATATTGGCTGTTTATTGGTACTTATAAAGCACGTATTCTGCAGGACCATATTTTACATCCTTAATCCTACCCAATACCTAAACTCGACAACTACCTTACTAACCAGCAAATTAAGAATTTATTAAGGCATTGATCATAGTTAAAGGAACTATGTGGAGGTTTTTACTTACAAAAAATCTTTAAGATAGAGTTTTCATTTGTACATGTATGAGCCAACCATGATGTAAAAAAAAGAATGTCACCTCGACTGTCCACCACAGCTGCCTCTATCAGCCTGTAGGCTCAATTGTGTGTGGAGGAGTCGGGACCGAATTGGCGCGAAAATTCCCAAAATGTGACGTCATTCGCGTTCTCGTCTACTTGGGCTTACAACCGTACGGCACGCCAGCCATTATAGTAAGCAGCGACAATATTGTTTTCAAATGGACTCCAGCCTCCAGCCTCCAGCACAATTCAGACACCCACGGACACTCCTCGTAAGAAAAAAAAAAAAAAAAAAAAAAACAGTATGCGCACTGAGAACGAGCATGAGACTGACTGCAGTTCCTCTAACGGCCACTGGTGTCAGTAACGGTTAGAAATTTCAGAACCTACTCAATGCTCCTTTAATGGTTTGTTATTAGCAAGAATCGGACATTAAAATGAAGTGTGGCGAAAAACAACAACAACAACAAAAAACAATCAGCCTAGCTACAAGATGACCACTGCAACAACATTACAATTAATACTGATGTATTTACCCTACATACTGTAACAATCGATGTGTGACTGTTCCGCCCCCCCCATCTCTCTGCCCTTCTATCCTCTCATGTCCTCTGTACTACTTCCTGTCAAGTTTTTCATGTTTTTTTATTTTAATGGCTTATTATATTCCAGAGCAGTGCAGAGGGAGACCCCCCAAAGAAAAAGAAAAAAAAGGCCTTCTGGAGGCTACCAACCTGTCTTTCATACACACATTATCTCACTTATAATTTATAATATTAATTAAAACCATATATGCACACTGAATGACCAATTGTATAGTCTTACTGTCAAGCTAACAGTCTGAAAACCATTAAATCCTCATACACTATAGGGCAGTTGTGTTTGATGATTAGAGAGGTACATATAGAAGGTTACATTTGTGAGTGTGACTTCTGGGAAATTAAGACTGTTAATGGATGGAGATTCTGACTCTGCACACTGCATTAAAACTGCATTACCAAGACCTTAGACATGCAGCTTCAAAGCTCCAATAAAGATCTGTTTCATCTTTAACAACATCAGCGGATAAAGCATTCTGGTTGGTTGAAATGTCATGAATATGCCTGAATACTGCATGAATATTCAGTAGACCTTTTGCTGAGGTGTGATACTATAACATGATATCTCAGCGTCCATTTTTTATTGTTTTAAAACTTTCTCATATATAGATAATTATTATATACATTATTAATATACTATAACTACTAAATAATGTGTCTCCCATTTTTTACTCTGCTGACAAGGTGATCAATTGCTTGCAGGCTGTTTCCATTTGCAGAGAGGGGAATTTGTGACACATCACAGTTTTCCATTTTCTTGGAAACCTTGCAGTGATGTGGCTTCTTTGAGTGTGAAAGCCAAATATTGCACACCTTCTGTGTTTCTTTCTTTCTGCTCAGATTAGTTTTTAACATTTCTTCTTGCTTTTAGATTTTACTGCTGTCAAATTAAAAGGGACATCAGCTGTTATCTTTGTTAAATGGGGTCCTTCCCTGAGTAAGCTCTTACCTATTTTTACTTTCTCCACTGTCTAAATCACTAACTCCCCATAAGTATGTCAGTTCAGTATTTTCCATTTCCCCCCAGCAACTGTTATTTGAAAAACATAATTTGGATTTTTAGAACTCTTTAGGACTAAGAGAAACTGTTTGCAGTCTCTAGCTGAAGTTCATCATGTTCATCAAAGAGCTTTGGTACTAAATGTTGAAGTTCAAGGGTGTGCTACTTACTATTACTGTAGCTGCTGTAAGAAAACCTGCAAATATAATTATTCATAGGATAGTGTTCCCCTTGTGTATTGGTGGAATACAGTGTGTGTGGGTGGAGGTTGTGACTCAGGCCTTGGCACAAAAGTCTGGTGGCAAAATACCCTCTCCTACATCATATGTCATAGGATTTCATCTCTCTAACAGTATTATGCCATTAGTGAAAGGCATGACCAGTTATCTTCTCATATGCCATCGGTTTCAATTTCCTCTTGTGCCAGACTTTCAGAAATTCTCCAGCAGGGGTCCAGACCCCCTCCCAACCCCTGCACATTTTTTGACAGCCGAGTGAAAATGAAATACAAAAGACAACCAGAAGATCAGGTGGAAGTCGTTTTCACACCTCTGTAGGTATACACCTGCTCAGTTACAATTATTTACACCTACCCACCCAAGGTCTAGACAGTTTGGTAACCTTTGGAGAAAATTCAGAAAATAGAGAAGAAAACAGAATGAGAACTTTAAACTCAAACCTGCAAAGATATAAATCATTCACCAAAAATGAAAATTCTGTTATCATTTTCTACTCTGTTTTTTAATCACAAAACGTGAAACTCTGAATAATATACCAATTATGGCTGCTGATAATTAAGTTTTAATACATATTCAAATAGAAAACTGTTATTTTAAATTGCAATAATATTTCACAATATTGCTGTTTTTACTATATTTTTGATCAAATAAATCAACCCTTAGTGATTCCTTATATTGTTGTTTTTTTTTTTTTTTGGCTTTCCATTAGAATGATACAATACAAGCTCAGTGAATAATTGCATAATTTTCCTTTTTGGGTGAACTATCCCTTTTAATTTAAAATTGACCTTTTTTTCTTCTTCTTCTTTTTTTTGACCAGGCTTTATTTCTATCCAATAGGAGCCTCCCTGTGGCATCACGTTTGTCTAAAATCTATTGGTTGTACATTGTCTCAGGGCACACAGTGAAAAACAATGATGTGTGTTGAAATTGATGGAGCGAGAAACATTTTCTCATTCTCTACCCCATCCTTCTCTTCTTTTCCCTCTATTGTCTGGTTTCTTGCCAATCATCACGTCTTCCCACACTCCTACACACATCTTTTCTTTTACTTACTCTGCTTTTCTCTCTCACATGTAATTTCCCCTCCCTCTTCTTGGCCTCCCCCTCTCTGCACACTTTTCTCACCCTCTCATTCTCTAGAGGTCCTTTTTTTCTTTCGTTGCATCCTTTAAGTATACACTAGCTTTGTGCATTCTCTTTCACTCCTCTTCTCTCTCCCATCACACACACACACACACACACAGTCTGCATTAATAAAACACTAATAGGGCACAGACTGCGCCTCCTCTGTAGTAAGAGTTTGATCCTTACCCTTCAAAGCAAAGCACACATATGCACACACAAGTAAAGCGCAATCCTCTGCATTATCAGAATATTGTGTAAAGATAAAACACCCAGCACGTCAGATACTTCAGTGTTTTTAGAACTTTTCTCTCTGAAGAGGTGATTAGATATCCCCTTTCAAGTTATGTTAGTGTTGTCTATGGCCTTTTAACCAGCAACATCAAACATGCTTAAAAATATATATAAATAAATATTAAATACAAATGGTGTTTACTAATTTCATTAGAGCTGTCATTCTCAACTACTGGGTCACAACCCAAAAATTCTGTTTTTTGCAGATCCATCGCTAAGAAAATATGCTATTTTCACTTAGTGTAAATAGCATCTATCTCTATTTGTCCTTAGTGCAATCCTATGTTCAAATAAAGCTGGTTATGCGATGCATGTCATGTATTAGTTTACAAATCATGCACTATGGTAAAGTGTTTCGACATCATAACAATTTGTATTTGTGTAACAAATAACTTTTAACTGGTTTTACAGTTAATTTAATTTAATTTTTGTGGTTTTACAGAATGTAGCCAAAGTTACATATTTCCATTGAGCCTGCGTTAGATAAACTGGTACACTCTTAAGATAAAGGTTATTTGCTGCATTGAGGGCTGCATGATGAACCTTCAACATCCATAGGACCTTTCCATTGCACAAGGTTCCTTATAGTATGGAAAGAAAGCTCTTTAGATATATATAAAAAATTCCTCACAAATGGTTCTGTAAACAACTCTTTACTAAAAGGATCTTTGGGGAATCAAAAAATGGTTCTTCCATGGCATCACTGCAAAACTCCCTTTTGGAAACTTTATTTTTAAGAGTAAATTTGGGTCTTGAAGCAAAACCAGTTGAGAAGCACTGAATTAGACTCTCCAGCCAGTCTTTATGATGCTGTAGCAAAGTGAAACCACTGATGTGTTTGTTGTCGCTGCAGAACAGAGGTGACTGGTGAAAGCTATGAGAACTTAGAACGTTGGTTTCCTGCTAGATTCTCCCAACTTTAAACCTGTAATTGTGACAGTGGGCTAGTGTATATAGGGAGAGGGTGGTGGGGAGGATAAGGGGATGAGAGCTTTATATATATATATATATATATATATATATATATATATAAAGAAAAAACAGGCCATGAAAAATGTAGGACAGAGAGGATTCCCTTTCCTATTCCTTAACTGGTGGGACATTGTGATACACTAAACCCCTTGACGAAGAGACGAAACCCTTGCCTTGCACTGGCTTACTCCATTTTGCACAGACATGCCACACACACACACACACAGTGACATGCAAGTGTACATACTGTATGTAGACTAGTTCAAACAGCCAACCCCAGGAATGAACTAAACAGAGCCACCATATATTTTCCCCTACATTACTGTGAATTTTGGGGCCAATTCACGAGTTCACGCTTACATATAATTAGCCGGGAAGGGCTCCGAGCTCGGGAATGGCCCGAACCTAGAGTACCCCCCTTCCCGCCTATTTATAAAGTGAACTCAAAGTGAGGAGATGGGGAGGAGGAGGGATGCTGATAAACTGTCAATGGACAGAGGTAAGTCAGTGATATTTATACTATGGGATTGATTATGGTCCACCTGTGTTGATTAGGCTAAGTATCTGATGCGCTCCTCCCGAATCTTGTTAATAAAACATCATTAAGAAAAAAATTACAGCTGAAAATACACTTAAAAAATCGTATCTTATAAGATGTTTTATAACATCTTATCAACTCCAAAGGAAAGAGTGAAAACTTGTTTTGTGATCCACAGAAGAAAGAATATTCTGGATTTGGAACAACTAAAGAGAAAGCAAATGACAACAAAATTAAAGTATGCCTTTAGATGTTTAGTGTAGCTTCCCTGTAGATCACTAAACCCTGGTTGTATTCCCTATATTTTATATTTTACAGATTTTTAGTTGATTCATTGTTAGTTAAGAAACATATGTTGGTGTTTTTATGATGACAGAAGCTTCCACAGTGTAAATACATTTGTAAAATAAATGACCATTCCTTTCCTTACAATTCCATTTAATCTCCATACAATTCATTTTATATTTAATTAATGGTTCCAAAGGCTCTGACATGTTCATTACATAATGCCTTAACTGACATTCTGGACTTCTTAGAATCTCAAAACAAAAGCAAAGCTGAACATTTCTGTGTAGCTCCACTGCATTTCGGCTTAAAATTATGTAAGGCAATGATGTCGGCCCTATAAAAATTTCAGAGCATTGACAAGTAAGTGGGCTGACTTGTAATGGATTCTAACCTCATATAGATTTTGCCTGGTCATTTGGAAGTCGATGAATGGAAAGCAGCAGTACATTTTACATGATCAGGCTTTCTGCCAGCGGTGGATTATAATCTTTCCAAATTTAGTACTGGCGTTGATCTTTGCTTGCAACCAGACAGATAATTCACATTTTTGACAACATGTCTGCTTTGAGAAGACCTCAAGTTTAATGCATTTGTTTAATAAGTATCAACTGTCTGTTTGGGTGAACTACTGGCCGCTCAAAAGATGTAAATAAGATACTTTGTCAAAAAGAGCAACCCAACAGATTATGCACTGTTAAAGGTCTCCCCAGAGAACAAATACTTGTGTGTACAAAACAAACCCTAAAAATCTAAATTCCGTGGCAATACTTTTTTATTGTTATTTTTTATCATGCTATTTTTCTTTTTAATTGCATATTTTTAATGAATCTCTTGATCCACCAGTCAACCAGTCCACTGATTTTTGACTCTGACTAACTCTGACGATCCAGTTAACCTTTAATGTCTGGTTTCACATACAGGGCTTATATTAAGCAAGGATTAAGCAATTAGGACATTTAAGTAGTTTTTATAAATGTGCCTTAGAGAAAAAAGAAAAGAAAAAAAAACACCTTACTGTTGTGTTCATTGAGACAAATCAATGATACTCATACATTTTAAGATACAGTGCAAGTGCAAGTTTCTTTCAGTTAAAATAACTCATACATTTTAGTCTGGGACTAGGGTTAAGCCTTGTCTGTGAAACCAGGGTAAGAGTTAAAAAGAACTAATTAAAATAGTCCCCACAAAGCTATCGCATGAGTTCAGAGGACTTATAAAGTGCCCAAATCTGGACTGCTTTTATGGTACAAATATAATGTTAGTTTTGCATTATTTTGGAAGATTTAAAGCTGCATCCCCCGTTCATTATAATTACTCTATTTATATTCCACAGCAGAAATGAAGTCATGTGGTTTTGGAAACGACTTGAGGGGGAGTAAATCATTGCATTTTTGAGCAAATTATCATTTTTAATTTTTTTAACAAACTATCATTTTTAAGTATACTTGAAGCACTGGAACACCACAGTTTCTGCTAGTTTATGTAATACTATAGTTTTGGTTTATAATGTGGTTAATATTTTACTCTGACTGGATTTGGACTTATACTAACCCAATCACTGCAGTCATAAACACACATCTACACCCATCTACCCACACACACACCCACCCACACACCACCATTCTCTCAGTCAGTATATTTATTATCTTTATATGCAGTGAGTATCAGAGTTGCCAGAGATGCAGTCCACAAGTGTGGCTGCAATCAGAAGAGAGGGCAGTTTCCATGGTAACTGAAAGACCAGACCCAACTCTATGTACCAGAGCTGCCAATCAGACCGCAAAAAGAGAAGAGAGAGAGAGAGAGAGAGAGAGAGTGCAGAAAAAGATGAAGGACGAATATCTTTTCATGAAGGTGGAGGAGATTGAAATGCCATCATCCTTTCAGTCCAACACAGCACACGAACACACACACACACGCACGCACGCACACACACGCACACACACATGCATTCACGTTCACCACCCCAATCAGAGTCAAGTCTGCAGAGTCATTTACATAAACTGAAATCTAAGCATTGCCAAGTCTTAGACAGATATTTGCACATACTGGACAGATAATGTCAAAATATTAATTGGACCTGTTGGAATGATTTTCATTATCACAATGTTATTGTAAAACATATCTGTATGCATCTGATGAGATATGAGGAAGTCATATTGTACATATACGCTGATTAAAAATTAATAGTAAAATAATTTCTGCATAAAAAAATAAATAAATACAAAATTACATTACTCACCTTTTGCGACCAACATCATTGTCGCCCAGGTAGAAGAGAGTGAAAGAGAAAAGGAGAGAACAGAAAGTAGATTACATTGGAAGCCAGTAATTAAATACAGCATGTTATAATAGAAATAGCTGGTTTTCTATATTGAAGCATTTAAAATCCCCTGGCTGGCACGATACTAGAACAGAACAATTGTTCTGCATGCAAATGCATTTCAATTATGCCATATGGGAGAATACCTGGGCCACAGCAGAAATGTGTTTTGAGTGACAGGTGTATAATAATGCTTTCCACTCATTGTGAGCAATCATTTTCACGGATCTTTCCCGGGCATGAAAACAAAAAGACTTTGCAGTTGTTCTACAGTGGAAAGCTTTACAGTAATGGCATGTTTCAGGAGACTGTGTTATTCATTTGAAAAGGGTGACTTTATTTTTTATTGTCCACCTCATATTGCCAACGATATCATCATTTACCAACCCTCATGTCATACATTTTCTTTCATGGAACACAAAAGCAGAAGTTTATCAGAAACAAGTTGCTCTTTTTCATAGTGAAAGTGAATGGTGACCAGGATCGCTCAAGCTCCAAAACTAACAAAATTCTGACAAAAAGTATCATAAAAGTAGTTCTAATGGCTGTTTTTTTTTTCTTTACATCCCCTGGTCACCCTTCACTTTCACTGTATGGAAAATATCAGCATGAACATTTTGTGTTTGATACAGGAAAGAAAATCATAAAGGATTTTAAACAACATAAGGGTGAGTAAATGCTGTCAAATATTTATTTTAAGGTAGAATATGTGAACTTTTTACTCTAAACTGTGCTCGGTTCAAAGTTTTTGCTCTTTGGTTGGCTGTTACAAGTAGCATGGCTTGTGCTGAATGACTGAAGGAGTCTCCCCTCTCTCCTCTGATACAGTGCAAACTCCTTTGAGCTAGTAGTTATGGGACAAAATACAGTACGTCGTCTCCCACTCCCTCGCTCTTTCTTTGTGGATGAGTTGACAGTGGGGGAATGGATTTGTTCCCTTGCCCCTGAGGCAGATTGGAAATCTCCGGCTTGTCAGGTAGTGCAGTGGAATTATGGGAGTGAGTGGCTCCTTATTTGTGGCTTGCCTGCTGCTACCAGGTGATGAATAGAGGAGTGGAGTCACCAGTCACTATGGCAACTGTACGGATACTGCTTAGGTACCACCCTGGCCCCCATTTTTCTCCCAATGACTCTTCACAGAGTTACAGTTTTGTCACTTAGTCCAGAAACTGAAACTGTAATTGCATAAGATTGTAGCACTACTGGTTAAAACTTTGGAATAGTTAAGAATGTTTGTGTTTTTAAAAGAAGTCTGTTATGCTCACAGATGCTAATTGATTTAATTAAAAACAATATTGTGATATGTGATAATTAATTAATTAATTATTTTTTTTTATATACTTTAAAATCTAATTTATTCCTGTCATGACAAAGCCTCTGTCAGATGATATTTCAGAAGTCATTCTAATATTCATATTTGGTGCTCAATTTTTATCAAACATTCTTGGTGCTCAATGATTAATAATGGTTCTTATTATCAATGCTAATAATTGCCATCACATGATTAAATAATATTTACAAATACACACACACACACGCGCACACACACACACATAAATAAATGTTATGATATTTTACAATATTACTGTTTTTGCTGTACTTTTAATCAAATAAACACAGCATTTGTAAGAATAAAAGACTTCTTTCAAAAACAAACAAATCAACAAACAGACAGGTAGTACACTCTTAACAATAACGGATTCAAAAGGAGGTTTTCACACTGAGTCCACTTAAGAACCTTATGTGGTTCCCCAAAGAACCTTTCAGAGAACAGTTTTTCAAAGAAAAAATATTTTTATTATTATTTTTACATTTCAATTATCTGAAGGACCTTTTTTCCACCATAAATAACTTTTTGTGGAATGTAAAGGTTCATTGATGTTTAAGTCTCTTTATGGAACCATATATGCCAATAAAGAACCTTTATTTTTAAAGGTGCACATGTGAAATAAACCTATTTTCAAGAACAAATGATCGATGAAGTATCAAAACCAGTTAAAGAACTGGTTAAACATTAAAGAAGCATTCATAATATCTTTACAGGGACATGTAGCTGTGCATTATGACAGGCTAAAGATTAGTATACAAGTGTTTCGCCGCAAAAAGCCCAGCTGTGAGTGTCAATAAGGTGTTAGAAAAGCTCTAACTGCAGGTTTACAGCTGGTTTAAGTGGTTTAGAGAGCAATAGAAAGCGTTTCTTTTCTTTTTTTTTTTTTGCACAAATTATTTAATTTATATAATTTCCATGTAGGATAAACAAATTTACCTCCTCATCTATTATTTGTTCCCCACAGCAACTCCACTTAGCATATATGCATATTGTACATTCACTTTCTCTCAATAGAGTGAGAGTTCCCAGATACAGTAAGTGACTAGCATGATAGTAAGACCTTTCACTCGTTTCCCAACCTGCTCGTGGCTGGTGGGCCTCCATAAATCATGTGTGGATTTACTCACAATCATTAAAAATATAGGTGGTTCAGATCACATTTTACAACAGGATGCTTCTTCAAGCCCATTGTGCCTTTCCTAAATGGCTGATGGGGGACAGTGAAAAATGGCAACATCATGCTGCTTTGCCGCCATAAATCATTCAGTAGCTATACTCACATGCACAGCTACAGCTAGAGGTAAGAAACTCACTCTATTGGCAACACTTTGAGTTTTTGGCTTCATGGAATCAGGGTTGAAGTGGTTATTGAGAAATAAGGTGTGGCAGGCATCTTTTTAACAATTGGCTGGATTACAACAGAAATAGGTAAATTACCGTTCAAAAGTTTGGGGTCAATAAGATTATTTATTTTTATTTAATTTAAAAAAAGGAACTATAACATTTTAAAATATGAGCAAATGTAATTTCATAACCTTAATGTTGCAATGTGCATTTTCTGTGTCATTACCATCAGAATAGCAAAAATAATGAATTTTTCAAACAGAATTCTGTATTGTTATTGACCAAAAAATGCTAGGATAGAAAAAAAAATAACTTAAAACGCCTGATTAATTATACATGTCTGCTTAGCTGCAGAGATTTGCCTAATGTGAATGAATTCTCAGAGTGCTTGGGGTAACTCAGTAGGTACTCAAACAAGAAACAAATAACAGAAATGAAGAAGTGATCAAATAAACATCCCAGGGAACTCCCATTTCACTTCAGCTATGACTAACCTTTCCGCTGCACAAACAGCCCCAAGACAGGCCTGTTTTTATATGGGTTAGATTAAAATGATTCTTTTGGCTCTTTTATTTTGTGAATCTGCATCTCTTTAAAACTGTCTCTGTCATAGAGTAAACAAAGAAAACGGACAACAAATTTGCCTTTCCTTTTCTTTCTCATGAAATATCCAGTCTGAATGAAGATTTGGCTAAATGTTCGAGGAAAATGAGCTTACAGAATAAAATTCAGAAAAGTGGGGGAAAATGTTCATGTGGAATTTTCTTACTCTACTACACATGATAAAGTAGTCCTCTATATTGTGCAGCTAAAGCGAGCACAGTGGAGAACTAACTGAGGTAAGAAGAGTCTGGGGACAAGAAAAATACAGCTCATTTCAGGAATTCTTATTTTGGTTTAGGGTGTACAGTGTGTCTAAAGAATTACATATCACACTGCAATTCAACATTCACAACATTCCATGACCTCAGTCAATATTGAACATTTAATAAGATATTAACTATTCTGCAGAGCCAATATCCAGATTATTTTGTTCTGCATAACTATGATGCACTTGCACACAGTGCACATGACTCTAGAAAATGAACTGCGAAGTTTAACATGCTCAATGTAACTGTGAAAAGCCACTTTTTAAAGTGAATTCTCACAGAGGGATTTAAAAAGCCAATGGATTTACATTTTTAATGTTTAAAGCCTATAAAATACCCATCCACGACATAGCTAACAAATATTTATCACTGGGACGTGAACTCAAAAAGTCCAGTATACTGGATGTGATTTGTTTGTTTATTTATTTAATACAGTGTGAAAGTCTCCTCTGTCAGTTTTTCAACCAATGGCATGATTTGAGGCTGGATTACCTGTCTGAATGACCAATGGCAGATGGGTTAAATATTTGTGTCTGAAAGCTATAATTATTATGCTTGGTAATGCAAAAATAAAAATATTTTAATTTGGCTAACAAGGTGAGGTACAGCAACATCCAGCAATACCTAGATTTACATTTCTACATGTTATGTATTTGGCAAAAACTTACATTGCGGTGCACTATGTTACTCATATTGCTGTGGAATTCATAAAGATTGAGTAGTGTGAGTAAGATTTAGCTGAAAAAGGCTCAGCGGGATGGATCAGGTCTTAATCACAGCGGAAACATCTGGGACCAAGCTAGCAGCACGCTAATGAAACGGCTAATAAGCATCTCCTTCCTTCCCTCTTTCTTCGCACACACGGCACAGACATCTCAAGGACGCTGGTCCTTCTGTGGCACACGAGCAGGTTGTGGTTAATTACTGATTTTTACTTGAAGAGGCACGTTTCTCGCATCACTGACAGAACGGAAACATCCATACCTCGCTCTCACATGGAGACCAGGCAGCTGTTGAAGATGCGTGTGGGTGGGAGTGCCTATGTCTGCCACTTTATGCACATAAGGGCTAAAAATCACACGCTTTTTAGACTACCAGTTATTTATTTGGGCATCGAATCTACTCAGAGACTGTTTAGATCGGACTTATTTGGTGGGCTGGGGTAGTAGGTCAATAGCTGGTTTTACTCCAATTTGAATCTAACAATTATCTGCTAATAATGTCTAATCGCTATATTCTTTGGCAAGACCGAGTCTGAAGCCAAATCTTGGAGCGCTGAGGTCCTTAACGGAGCAGCCAATTAATTCTTTCTGTCTATTTTAAACCATCCATATAATCTTTTGGTGGCATTTCACATTGATCTGCAAACTGATAAAATGCTCCTGGCAGTGCACTCAAACCAGGCCAAGAGAGCGAAAACCTGCGAACAATAGACAAGTATTTTAAAGGCTGTGTGCGATACGACAATTTCCTACGGTCTTGGATATTTTTTTTTCCTCTTAGTGAATGTGATGGTTGTGGATCCATCTGTACTGCTCTTCAATCATGTTCAATCAGCCAATCAGTTTCCGAGGTGAGAGGAAAAAGTGCCTTCTCACTGGGATTGTGTCCCTCTATAATCACGAAGAACATTTTGAAATGGCTTGGCACACTCATATCATATCTGCCATTCTTTTTCTCAGTGTGCGGTGACACTGACCGAATAAGCCATCCTGTTCTTGCTAAAAGTGAACTTTAACATGATCCACAGTTTTGTTGTCAGCCTACTACCACCAGGCCCAGAGGAATCTGCAGACTTTTGTGGAAAAACCTCTGGAGTTCTCCAGATTGGATTTAAAGATGGTGATATGTTACATATGTAACTGCTACAGTGTGAAATTAGCCAACACATTTAACCTTAGAATTTAACCCCAGGGACCAGACTTACCAAAAAGGGTGTGGTTTAATTCCTTGTTTTTTTATGCTTATTATTTATTATTATTATTTTTAAATAAATATTTCTAAAAGGGTCAATTTACTCTAAGTAGTTGTGTTATTTTACTATACCAAAAGTAAAGATAAAAACAGGGTGCCTTTCTTTTAAAAATCTGTTGGGTTCTTTTGACCTCCTTTATGCATTCAAATATTTTGGTTTATGAATTCTACTGTATGTGGAACTTAGAACAATAGAACACTAGACGTGCTAGTCTGACTTAACTAGGCCTATGGGTTTAAAATCTGTGACCTCTTTCTCCTTTTTTTAATACACCCATGCACATGCGTACATTATTAATTTTGATGTGCATCACTCACCAAACACATTGCACAAATACTGTCAGCGAAAGTGTGAAGTGAAATTCTTTTCCGGGCATGTGAACACACCCTTGAGAGGCCCTCCAGGCAGAATTCCAGAAATGTACCAGATCCAAGTTTAGCATGACTTTGACGCATGCTGCCAAGATGCAGATCTGCACTCATTTCTAATGATATGCCAGACTTTTAATCGCTTACAAAGGCTCAGCACACTCCAATCATGAAAAAGGTAGGCAATTAAATCAAACATTTGAACATGTTTTGTAGAAACACTCATTAAAACTTCATTAAATCCAAATTTCAGAAACTCATCTAACTCAACTGCTCTTCATTAACATTACAGACAGTAAAGAGAAGCAATAGACGCACATTTTGTCCCTATCAAGAGGATTAGCTCAGCAGATTACACATATACACGCTCAGGCATGCAGGACGCTGCTTCACTTTCATAATCAGGAGCTGATTTGAATCATAAGTTCAGAGATCATTTGCTAAGACTGGGCATGATCCCCTACGCTCAAATCAGCCAGTGTCAAGCTGCTGGAGTGTTCCGGGAAACAAATCTGTAACAATAAGCCTCTGATACCTGTCTGTTTCCTTCTCTAGGAAACAATGGCTGATTTATTAGTGATAGGCAGGATGTATTCAGCACTAGGTGAAGAGCGGAATATAAATAAGAGGGTTATGCCATAATGAAGAAGGGCATGCTTTAAAACACTGCACGAATCTGAATTAACCAGGATCTGCTTTGTTCGTGTGATGTTTTCTTAAAGTTAAGTTGACAGTCAAATGCTTGTATACGCCTCTGAGAAGTATTTCTTTTTCATTTCCCTGCATCACCTCACCCACACATGGGCACTTGATAGTATTTACTGTAGCGCCTGCATTGCAGCTGATTATGGTCACTGGCCAATATTATAAGAATCTTTTGCCATAAAGACTGATTGCTGGTTTACTCCTGGACGGCTGCTAGTGTTGTGTTTGTGCCACCTACACTCTCTTGAAAGCTAATAATGAACGTTTTCTTTCACTTCTTAATAGACTACCACATTTATAGACAAGACAAAGAGTCAAAATCAATTTAATAAGGTCAACAAAGAGTCTTTAAACAGTTATGGCTCTCAGTTAGTTCATGCAGTGAATCATAGCTGAATAAAGAATTTATGATAAATAACATTAATTAGAGGCAGTTGTGCTTCTTTAATTTGACCGGACAAGCGGCATTATGAGAGAGTGGATGTTTTTCATTACAGCACTAGAATGCTTCAGTGTTCATATCACTCCATTTGTATGCATTCACAACGTTCCTGTCAGTCTTTTTGTTGCTCATCATAGCAACAGTTGATTATGTATTAGCTGCTTCTGGGGCTAAAACTGACAAAATACTAGGCAGTATTGGCAGTATTGTGTCTAAAATGCAAGTTAGTTAAGCAAGATAACTCATTATTAAGATGCAGAGTGCACATGTAGTTAAATGCTGAAAATCTGAAGAAAAAAAATGCTTTAATGTAATTCAATAAACAAGAAGCTGGTATTGAGCAACATACATTTTAAAAGACACTTTCTTTGCAGTAAAAATAGTAAATGCACCTATTTGTGTTAGACATGGCAGTGGTGTTTTGGTCATGATTTAATCAATGTTTTTAATAAATTTTTGAATAAACAGTTCAGTGATTCACTTATAAATTGATGCAAACAAAAACTCCACATACCATCTGTATGTGCAAATTAGGTTTATTACAGATATTTAGGGTGTGTTTGAGCTGTTAACTGATTTGCATAAATTATTCATTGATTCAGGTTCCAAAGCAACACATGCACAAAAAAAATAAAAAAATAAAAAAAATAAAATTAGGAATGTGCAATGCTATCAGAGGGTGAAATACATTCTCCCGTTCTTCGTGATCCCATGTTTTAAACTTTAGTTAGTGTGTAATGTTCTTGTTAGAGTATAAATAATATCTGTAAAATTCTAAAGCTCAAAGTTCAATGTCAAGCGAGATATTTTATTTAACAGAATTCGACTATCAATACACAAAAAAGGGGGAGTGGTCTTGTTGCGCTCCAACGGAGAAGAGGAAGAGCTGCGTTTGTGTTTGTCACCATGTCGATGAAACGCTGTTATTTTCATCACGGAGTCCAATCACCTTTGTTTGGGCTTCCCAGGGACGCTAGACTTGGAGATTAATGGTCACAATTTATGTTTAACTTGGTTCCCGAAAATTATAATCCACATGTAAAACTATGTGCAGCACATTTTGCTGAGGACACCGAGCTTCCTCAATCTCAATCAGTTTAATGCCGGATTCGCGCAAAGATTTTTCTTGAAAGATGGAGCAGTTCCCTCTTTGTCTGGAGAAGGCGTTGTTTATGGATCACAACCGGTAAGTGTATTTTATTATTTAAGTTGGTGCGTTTAACAGTTTCTGTAACTTATTACACAAAGGGCAAAGCTGTTTAGCTTTGTTAACTAGATGTTAGGGCTGTGCAAAAAAATCGAATGCGATTTTCATGCGCATCTCGTCAGTAAAAACACTCCTGCGATTATAAGTACATCTCCAGCAGTTTTCAAACGAATCCTGCCCACTTGCTTCTCAAAACTTGTCCAAAACTAGCCTAATCGCGTTTCCAGGAGGACCGCGCGCACTCAGCTGCTGTCGAATCACAACACAGGAACCGCTGTCACAATCAGAACTCGTTACGTATTTCTGAAGGAGGGACTTTATAGAACAAGGAAGTCATCACCCCGTTTTTATGACAGTGAAAACAGCGGTATACAGATAGGTGAATTGTGTGAAAAATACTGTGTTTTTTTTACACACGAAACATGAACATGTTATATTGCACACTGTAAACACAATCAAAGCTTCAAAAAAGCACAAAAAAACAGGACATTTAATTAATTCTATCTTCCTAACCTGGGCATCTATGGGATTAACTTGCAACTAAACAAGTAACATTGTGACATTACTCCCATTCATTTTCCTCCTTTTAACTGCCTGCCTGTCGGCCTATTTGTCTGATTTGTCTGTCCTGTCAACCTGTCTTTATCTCTCTTGTTTTTGTTGCCCTTTTTTGACTGTTATCTCAAGTAGCGATGACCTGACCAAGGCTGTGCTATTTTTGAAAGAGCATTAACTGGTTCAATTATTTTGCTCTCTCTCTCTTTCTCTCTCTCTCTCTCTCTCTCTCTGTCTCTCACCACACACACACACACACACTCACTCAAAATCCAGCTCAAGTGGCTATTACGCTGAAGTGTGAAGAGTCGTTCTGCAGAAGGAAGTTGGTTTTTATCACCCTCTCTTCTAACTTCTCGCTTTGTCAGGAGTGTTTTTTCTCTTTGCCTTTTGGCTTAAACATGGATATGCAAATATTTCCTTCACTGCCTGAAACACAGCCAGACCAGGCATTTATTTATTTTTTGGACACAAAGAGAAATGCGACTTAAGGTTAAATAGCAACTTCTTACAAAAGTTATTTATAAGTACTTAAGAGATCAAGGTTTTACTGTTTAGCATGATCTACTCAGTCACTGCAGGTAGACCCTCTAAAACAGCTTTTGTTAAAATAAAGTTGAAAGTAAAAATATTTTAAAGGTAAATAGAAAAAAAAGAAAAGAAATTTGCATAACAAAATGAGGTGCTTTTTTTCTTCGTATCACCAATCCTAAAACTGGTCCGTCCTCAGGCAAGAAATACACCATGACCTGAGACAACCAGTGATTTTTGATTCCCCACAATCTGTGATACAGACACACACTCATTCAAGCACATCATACATTTCCACAGAAGTTTCACAATTGTTGAACATTTCAGGCTCAAGACAAGAAGAGCACTTTATACTCATCAGTCTCCCTCTGATCTTTTGAACTGTGTTCATTCAACACAGCTTGAGAGACAAAGCAAAAAGACAGTCAAACAAACTGCCCTAGTGGCTACAATCTTCTAAATTTGAATTGCTTAACTTAGCAGCAGTTATATGCATGCATGTGTCTGACAGTATATTGAGCCATAACTTGCATATAAGATCAGGATTGTCCAGCAACCTGATTACAATGCTTTTTATGCATGACCATGATGCAACCGTAGAGCAACATCTGAATGATGAGTAACGGAGGAAATGAACCCTTTAGGCATCTCAGTCCATCCCTATTCCTGCTAATGCCTAGCTGCTAATACTAGCGGCATTAGTTTTGCTTCACAACTATCACTTATATTTACAAACTTAGTGCTCTCAATAAAACAAGAATAAAATAAATAAATAAATAAATGGTATCAAAACCTGTGGGATTACGTTTCACCACTGAAGAGTGTTCATTTTATTTTTCATTAATACATACCTCATCTGAGAATTGTGTGTTAACAAATGATATACACACAGGTCTAGGTTTCCATTTAATGATTTTAATAATTTGTCATTTAGCAGATGTTTTATCAGAAGTGACTTTCAACTACCACAGAGACTGTCAGAGTGTAAAGTGCTTGACAAATTGCACTTAATTAAGGATCATTTTATTATATTTTCTGGATGTATATACTTTAGTGGAATACTGCCAAAGGAAATACTCTTATTCAATAACATTTGCATTGCAAAAATCAAATCAAAATCAATTTCTCACAATTTAATAAAGTACATTAACTCATGATATACAGTTCTATGCAAAAGTCTTAGGCCAGTAGTATTTTCTCCAACAAAAATGGTTTTAAGTCCATTAAGTTAAGTTATTAAGTTATTTCTATGTTTTGCTGTAGTGGGTCAGTAGTAAATATTACTTTACATTTCAAAACATAATTTTTGCCATTAAATGTAATAATCAAGTGAGATTTATGTTTGCACAAGGAGTCTGACAACAGCCAGTGCTCCACACAGAAATCTGATCTCACCATCATCAGTCTGTCTGGAATAACATGAAGAAACAGGCCACTCAATCCAGAAGAACTGTGACAATGTCTCCAAAACGCTTCAAGAAACCTGCAAAGCTACAGTACTGTGCAAAGTTTTAGGCACTTGCTGTAAAGTGAAGATGCCATCAAAAATAATACAATAAATATATTTTATAAATTAACTTATATTAACTTAACTAAATTAAATCAACATTTGGTGCGACCACACTATGCGTAAAAAAAACGTTTGTTTTTCAGGTAGCTTTGCAGGTAGGTCTCTTGAAGTGTCTTGGAAATATTGTCAGAGTTTTTCTGAATTTAGTCTGTCTCAGTTTGTTCTGACTGGATGATGATGAGATCAGATCTCCGTGTAGAGCACTTGTGCAAACAAACATCCCATTGGATTATTACAATTAATGGCACAAATAATGCTCAGAAATTTAAACTGATATTTAGTACTGACACACTACAGCAAAAGTTAGAAATTACTTTTTTTTTGGGGTGAAAATACTAGTGGCCTAAGACTTGTGCACATATATGGAATTATGGTTTGTTTAACATCTGATTTGTCCTACAGTCAGTTTATAGTCAGGCCACAGACTGACTTGGGTATTCTGGATATTCTGTCAGTTGATTCGAATCATTCTATACACTGACATATCCATATCCTTATCCATTTTTTTTAACATTTTAAATAGTAGAATGTGTCATCCAATCCATGATGAGTTCTCAAGGAATGCATGAACTGAAGAATGTATACCCTTTATACCTTTAATGTTAGTTGCTTTAGATAAAAGTATCTGGAAAATGCAAAAATGTAAATTTAATGTAATGAAAAACCAATTCACTTGCCAAGGGTTGTTTTTTGGCCTCTCCAGTTTTACCTTAGCATTCACCAATAAACCAGTCTGAAACAATTACGACCACAAAGAACTGGTTCGGCAGACAACCTGGAAATAGAGTGTGAACAAGGTAATCGAATGCAAATACTGGGAATTGAGTCAATATCTACACACCATGCATTCTTCCTGAGCGCCAAGTTTCTTTCAAACAAAAACAAAAATGTTATATTTGGCTCAATATTAAATATGGAGGTTTTCTGTCTGAGGAGTGCAAATTATGTAGAGAGTATTCACATTCTACTGCATAATTAAAATCAGCTTGTTTCTCCAAGAGTCTTGGAACCTTTGGAACATTAGAATAATGTAGCAGCAGATGCATGTCCTTGTTTGCACTATGATACTGAATGCACAAGATGTGGATAATTAATTAATTTATTTTTAATTTCAATTAGTTAAATGTTCCGAAAATAACAATAATACACATTTAAGATGTCTTTCCTAAGATAAAAGGCGCCAGGTGAACTCAACCTTGAAAGATGGTGAATTGGGACTGCACCATAAGTCATGAAATGAAATTCAACAGAAAGACAGTCTCTTGGGCTCGATGAGCCTCACTGTTGCTCGTCCTTATTCAACTGCTGCCTAATAAAGCCAGTTACCCTTCTGAATGAGCTTTGGCTCCTTGCATTCAGCCTGAGATCCTTTAAAACATTTTGGTTCTCAGCCATCATGTCAAACTGTTCTTGTCTCTTCTTGCTTCCTATCCACCTGTCTGGTCCACTAAGGGAACGGTCAGTCTCAAGAGAGTATTGCCTTTTCATTTCATTCCAGGGAAGAGCCATCACTTTCATACTTGACTCACTGAAATCTCCTTTTTGTGCAGTATCATAGATACTGGCAGAGAAATTCACCACATCAATCAACACTATGGATGCATCACACAAGCTAAATATAGGTTGGCTTTGACAGTACATTGCCAAAGACAAAGAGAACTTAACCTCAATCATTTGTACAATTTGTGTAAAGCAAACTGATCACAGTCAGCGATGACTGCTTTCACTGAAGCAAACTGGCCTGTGTTGTTTTGGCCCTGGATCAAGCAAACAATTTGTGTAGGCTGAGTAAGAACCAGCTCAGCTGTTTTCCTCTTCACTCTTCATCTATCATCACTTCTGCTCTTGATTTTTCTCTCTACCATGGGCACATTTCACTGAAGCAGCATTTATAAAATTAGACATTTTGTCTTCGTTTAGACTTCGATATCCTTGATAGTGTTAGTGCATGTGGACAGACAATACATCACTTTTAGGTCCACTTTCCCCTCATATAAATTTGGTCTCATAAACTTCAAAGCTAGGATACCCCAATGCCTTGATAGATATAGCGAGTAGGAAACAATGAGCTCATCTCATTTGCTGTGATTTGTTGAAAAAGATGAGTCAAAAGAAACCTGGTCTAACAAATGTTGCACAGATCAATCACAATAGAGATGCAAAGACTACTTCTTAGAAAACAGTTTATTTATCTTTATCAATATGAATGTTGTTTGTTGCTTCAGGTGTGTGAAAATTTAGCTCACTTTCTAAACACCTGGAACAGCAAAGAACATGAAATCTGTTGTATATACAGCTAAAAGAAAGTTAGCCAATTGAATAGTTACAATTCTACACACACACACACTGGCCACTTTATTAGGTACACCTTTTGAATTGCTTGGTAACACAATTGCTAATCAATGAATCGCATGGCAGCAACTCAATGCATTTAGGCAATTTTAGACTTGCTGTAGTTCAAAGCGAGAATCAGAATGGGGAAGAAGGGTGATTTAAGTGACTTTGAATGTGGAATGGTTGTTGGTGCCAGATGGGCTGGTCTGAGTATTTCAAAAACTGCTGATCTACTAGGATTTTCATGCACAACCATCTCCATGGTTTACAGAGAATGGTCAAAAAAAAAAAAAAAAGAAAATATCCAGTAAGCGCCAATTGTGTGGATGAAAATGCCTGGTTGATGCCAGAGGTCAGAGGAGAATGGGCAGACAGGTTAGAGATGATAGAAAGGCAACAGTAACTCAAATAACTACTCATTACAACCAAGGTATATACCATCTCTGAATGCATATCACATCTAACTAACACATCAGCTAAGAACAGGAAACGGAGGCTAAAGTTCACACAGGCTCACAAAAATTGGACAATAGAAGACTGGAAAAACATTGCAACGTGCACCGTGGACCGCCCAGAGGCGCATTTTCTACCAACGCGGTCTTTAAATAACAAAAAAATATTGCGCTACTGACTTTAGAATTTAGACCAGATTCTATGGCGCAGTCTGTGTTCAGCTCCTTAAAATAGCAATGCGCCTGAACACACCTCTTTTTTAGACCAGCACTCCCATGGGCGCACAAATGGGCAAAAATGCATTTGCAAATTAAACGACTTGGCGCTGGCCGGGAAAATGCAAAACGCGCCAGACTGAAATTAGCAAACACACTTGCGCTACACCTTGCGTCGCATTGCGCCGGGTGTATTATAGGGCCCTTTGAATTAATGATGGTTAATGGAAGGGTTAATTGTGGACAAGGATTTCGAACTTACAAATTAAAATTAATATTCAAACGGCCTAATCGATAGTTTATAAAATAACACCAAAAATCTATAATTTATAAGCCACTCATTAAATACTATAGAACTGAGATAGAATTGTTGCATAATTCCAAATAAATAAATTATGATCCACAAATAAAATATAAAAAGACTCACAAAAATGTAACATACTGACAAATAAATAGAATGAGATACACAAATAAATCTTAAGAGTTTCACAAACATGAATTAAATTTGACGAATAAATAAAATGAGATTTGCAAATAAAAAACATATTCACATATACATTTTCAAAAAATACCCCCTGCCCAGATTGTAAAGCAAAACATGACTGGCTATAGAGAGACTGTGCTACAATTGGTCAGCAAAGTGTGGCTGTAATCTGATTGGCTTGAGTAGAGGTAGGACGGAGTCCAATCATTTATAGATTTGTCAGCATCTTGACAGCAGAAATGTAAAAAAAAAAAAAAAAAAAAAACATTTTTGCAGCGATCAACAAATGCACAGAAAGCCATTCACAAATGTATGGGGAGGCATCCACAAATGCACGATTCACAAATGAAAGTTGTGTTTGAGACATTAAACTATATTTGTGAATGTTTTTTTTTTTACTTGCAAATCTCATTTTAATTATTTGTCAATGTTACATTTTTGTTAATCTATTTACATTTATTTGTGGATCATAATCTATTCATTTGGAATTCTGCAACAATTTTATCTCCATACTGATGTTCCATTAAACATAAATAATCTTTTTACTGAAGTGATCAGAAAGAAAAATAACCAGTAAACAGCTGAGGACAACAAAATCAGGAGATGGACAGACAGTGAGAGAGACCCTGTCTCTAATTGCCCGGAGCATTTTGAAGCAGCTAATGCTATTTCTCACAGGGTGCTCAGCAAGAAAAGTGGAAGTGATAAGCTCCCATGGGCCAGGGTTGTAGAGTATCCCTCTCTAGCCTGAGGAGTACTGAGAGGTAAATTGGCTGTAGGTAATGAACTCGTGGTGCTCTGATTAAGCGGAATGAAGCATTTGGAACCAGGGAACTCCACTCTGTGCTCTAAAGGAATGCTCCTGATAAGGATTTATGCGAAAGGAATGTGAAGCTGGTGAACTCGTGTTATTAACACCATCTGCAGTTTAGTCAATCTCAAAGCCATCAGGCTCAATCTCCACGGAGCATGATTCATTACTGCTATTTTCACTCATACTTATATACATATGTAAAATCACTGATGTTCTCAGCACTGTGATGAGATACACATAAGCAGAGATAAAATAGCCATTCCCCCCTCCCCAACTTGCTGTACAGCAACCAATGAAGACATACCAAATACTTACATTGTCCCATTCAGAAAACGACACTAAGGACATTCAAATCGGATTTGAAATCCAAATTGCATTTATGTGCAGTGCGAACAAAGCCTTATGCAACCCAGCAGACTCGGCCCAATCATGACAAATGTTTTTATTCCTTTTGGAGAAGGCAAAGTAAGCTTTCAGGAATTTGTGGCAGAACATTCTGTCGTGATGTGCATGAATGCTGCCGGGATGACTGTGAATTTAGAGAATGTACTTATTTTCATCTTCCATTCAAAGTCACTGTAAAGTCAAAAAAAAAAAAAAAAAAAACCACAAAGGTGCTACAAATGGCAGTTTCTAAAATTGTTGGCACCATTTTCCCTGGCTTTGAATCTGTAAGGTGAGTTGTGACAATTGTGAAGCTCTCTCTTAGTGCACTGAAGATATCATCTCTCAAACACAGCTGAATTTCACTGCAGAGATTCTGAGTGGGAGGATTTGGTTGTTAAACACACCTGATTCATGAGGCCCCGCTATGGAAAATCCAGAGTAATTGGACAGAGAAATGTAACCCAATTCCATATAAAAGGAGTCACTCTTAAAATAGAACTCATAAAATACTATTCAAGTGTTCACAAACATAACACAAGTCAGACTTAACCGAAAATGCATCACTGAGATTTTCTGAAATGCAAATCATCAATTGATGGAAATTCTGCTTGGGACCCAGCTGATAAAACTGTTTGTTAATTTTGCATTAAGGTGCTGTCTTGAAACCAACAGGGACTTTGATTTCTGTACACTCCCTCCCCTTTTTTTCCATTCAGACAAATCTAGTCTTTCAGTCTATCCAAGCTATTATTAAACACATCTTGAAAGGCAGTGATGTTGGTTTATGTGGTTTACAGGGACTCTCCATTGGCGTGATGTTTTTAATACTGTACAAACTGTGTTTCCTATTGCTCCTACAATAACCCTACACCTAAACCTATCCCTCACAGAAAACATTGTGGATTTCCTCAGACAAGAAACATTTCCTTTCCAACTGCAAAAAGAAAACAGATTCATTTTTACATTTTTTTATAAATTGAATGTCTACTGGACACATTCAGTCACACATGGATCACTTTACCTCCCCAGATATGGATTCAAAAGGCTTAATCGATAGCAATTTTAAAGACAACAGAGCTGTCCCCCTTTCACTTCATCTAGCTCCAGCATGAAGGGATGGCAGCAGTCAATTTACTGAGTCTCTTACCTGAGCTGGACAACAGGAGGAGGAAAGCCAGGACTGATGGTGTATTCCGTAAACTGATGGAACCTAGAGGGACAGCACTGTTGATAAACGAGTCTGTTTGATTCAGCCTTCTTAAAGGAAAAGAAAGCCATGTCATCTTGCTACACTGCATTACCTTGATGTTTCAACTTTTAAGATTCAAGACGTTTATTGCCTGTTAATAATGAGTCCATGGGGAAGCATGCTCAAAACTCTGAATGGTAAGAAAATGCTGTGGTAGAAATTGGAACTCTGCAACCTTGCTAAGTTGCATCAGAACTTAGTGTCTTGACAGGTGGAAATATTTAACTCAGGTTCTGCTGAGACTGATTTCACTGTTGGATTTTTTCCCTCTTAATGTTCAGCCAGTCAGCCAATCAATTAGAGAGGGGAATTTGAGCTAGCAGGTATCCAAAACAACATAAAGCAGCACAACTGTTTTCAACATTTATAATATTTAGAAGAAATGCTTCTTCAGTACTAAATCAGCATATTATAATTAATTCTAAAGCATCATGTTACATTGAAATGAATGCTGAAAATTCAGCTTTGCCATCATAGGATTAAAAAAATAAATAATTTGTAATATGTAATGTATATATATATATATATATATATATATATATATATATATATATATATATATAGAGAGAGAGAGAGAGAGAGAGAGAGAGAGAGAGAGAAAATAAATCTTAACAACTACAAACTTTGTAATTACAGTGTTTATTTATATTTGCACATTAAAGACATAATAAAAATGTATTAATATCTAGAAATGATACAAAATATATAAAAAAGTGGCATTTGTTTTAAAAACAAAAACCTGCATATTCTAGAAAAATCTGCTTGACTTCAAGAAAATAAATAACAAATAAGTAGAAAGGGACAAAAAAAGAAAAAAGAGATGTCCAGAGGTTAATTGGTGTTTTATTTTCTATGCAGTGTACTTCAGAAAATTGTATGCATGACTTCAGTTTTCAGAATACTTTTGAAGACACAATATATTCACACACACACATGTGCACACAGACACCCATGCAATTTAAGCAAGGTGCTGTACATCACTCACAGAGGCCAGACTAGATTGCAGGCTGGACTGAAATTACAGTCATTTGAGGCAAAGCAGAAGAGATATTATCTTCTTAGAATCATAGTACGCTGAATCCACCTTCTTTTCTTTTAGCTCCAGTGTGTAATTTGCAGATGTCTATGATGAGCTCAGGAAGACAAATGGTGACAAAAGATAACACTGTTTTACTTTTCTTTCGATTCAGAGGAGAGAACACCAGATGAAATTACAGATGTATGTGCTTAGGTGTGCTTTAATTTGATACTACAAAGACACAAAGTCACATAAAAGACCAGGTCGGATGGGCAGGCTTGAGCAGTTATAACCGCATAACACTTTATCCTCTAAGAGAAACATGAATTATGAGGATTTTTCTTTTCTGGGTAGTATTGATTTTCTCAAACGCATACATACCACTAAACGTGTGTGGTTTGTTGCCTTAGTGGCTCTCAGAAGTGGCATGTGGCATGGTATAGAGGAGGGGTCCTGAACTCTGCATTCATTATGCATTATATATTAGATCAGCTTACAGTCCATTTTGCAATGTGTAATGTGTACTGATGCCATGACAGGCCATGTAACGACGCTTTAGGAACAAATATTATTTATTTATTTTTGTGTGACATAGACTAGCTGAAGCCTACTATATTTACTTAAGGGACAGCTCACCAAACAAGACTTAAACTTAAAAAAAAAAAAGGAAGAAGAAAAAAGGATAGATTTTAAAATATGATGTTCTGCAGAAGACAGTCATGCTTTTTTTTTATTTGGAACAACATTAGGCTGAGTAAATAACATAATTTTCTTTTTTGAGTAATTATCACTTAATAACATTTTTAGACAATACAGGAAATAAAAACATCCATACATACATAATCGTCTTCATTTGTGATATTTGTCTACAATTCAAATACTTATGTATGATGTCATTACTTGTGGGTGTGGTCTCAGCTTTTGGCTCACACTTTTAACAATTGATTCCAGTAGAATTATTAATTATTCACTGACAACCAAAAAAAAAAAAAAAAACCACCAACAACAACAAAAAAGAACAAGTAATTATTCAAAATTATTATATAGAACAACCTGTCATTTCTAAAATATGCTGGCTTATTTGCACAACATACAGATATAATTAAGCTTCTACACAATGTCTATAATGTGTGTTTATACAAGCAGCTGTCCATAAATGGCAATTTGTGGCATGTTTTGTAGCACTCCAGGATGCTAAGCAGCTTGTGGAAAAGAGCTTATTGCTTTTGTTTGCTTTTCTTTATTAACTCTTGAGGATTAATTTTTTATATATATATTTATAAATTCTCTCGGTAAGGAGTGAATATCACCAGCTGAGAGAGAATCGGAGCACCTACTGTATTAGTGATAGTATTTTAGGGTGGTCTGTGGGTGGGCTTCGGCTACAAGATATGTGCAGATGGGACTCAATGGGAATGTATTATAGTACTAACTGGACCAATTGAATGCATTATTGCTTTTAATAAGCTCACAGCAGGCATGTGGCATCCAAATGCAGTTGGCTGACAGAATGTTATATGCCTAACATATGCGCATGAAAAGGCCAGACACTGTGACCCCCTTCCTTCAACTCTAAAGCCTTAATCCTGGAGCTCTACTGGTACACACATAGCTTCCTACAATCCACTGCTTCAAGATTACATAAAACAAGGACATCATAAAGTAGTACAGACCACAGACCCTGAGGACATCTTCCTTTAAAAATAGCCATGTGACTCCATGTGATGTTCAGTGTTCTGCTGGGGGCTGTTTGCATCCCACAGCATGCATTTGCATATAAACAAATGAGAATTATTAAAGCACACCAGTCTGTTTTAACAAGGTACAGCAGTTGGAAATGTTCCTTATATAAATATACTCTGATTGTGGATACCACTCAATACAAACTTACTTCTGTGTTTTCATAAGAGTAAATGCAATATTATCACCAACCCCCCCACCCCCCTCTCTTTATATATATATATATATATATATATATATATATATATATATATATATATATATATATATATAATATATATATATATATTCACACACACACGCACACACACACACAATATGTGCAAAACACAAGCGATATACAGTATATTACCATATGCTATATATATACTGCATATCAAATAATGCATAGTGCCTTTATTGATAGCGCTCAGGAGTTTTTCCTAACTACCCTTATATATGTCTCATCTAGTATGGAAGGTAATATTGTTTGTACAAATGTATTTTGAATGTAAATGAACATTCAGTACCAGGTTCAGTGCCGTTAAAGGTCATTTGTTGCACGTGAATTAGCAAAGGAAATATTTTTGACATGTTGTTTATTATTATTATAAACAATATTGTTACTTATAATAATAAACATATTTTTTTATTTTTAAGATACTTAGTCAGATATTAATAACAGAAATAAGCAGAGCAAGGGAAAATCAATAAATCAATCAATGGTAATGGACATAATTTTTTTTTTTTTTATTGATTGAGCTTAAACTGTACTGATCCTGGAGCATTCATTAAACACGCACTGTGCTCCTTCACTGATAATTCATTTTTACCTCTACATAGCTCAAGCATTCAAGCACTCGTATGGAACATGACAGTTCAGAGAACCATTTTTAGAGCAAGCTATTTGATTTGAATTTCAAAGGTGAGAGGAATTGCACATTTGAAACTACGCTGCTCATCTACATTATAACATAGCGGCCAATATTTCACGAAATAAACATTCCAAGAAACAGGTCTGAAACAAAACTGCAGTGAGTTACTGTTCTCTGGCTGCACAGTGTTCTCTCACTTGTACGACTATAACGTCATCTGCACATTAACTCCAACATCTCTTCCAGGAACAAAGGTTAGTCAGGCCAAAAACATGAGTAACAAAAGGCAAGACACCAAGAAAGAGAGAGAAAGTGGAAAAAAGAGGGACTGTTAAAATATTGAAGGCTCTCTGAGGCGTTGACACACAATGACTTGCCCTAACCTCTGCAGTTCAAGCTGTCACGCTAAGTACAAACCTCTGCCACTTCGTACATTTTAACCACATCAAACGTGCAGTAAGGGGTTTCTCTGATGGCACTGCAGGACACTAAGGAATCCCAAAGACCACCTAAACACATGGTTGATACTGTCCTCACAGCCCTGGGACAAAAAATAAAGAGAAAAGAAATAAAGCCCGTTTTCAAGTTAATTTGGCTCTGCGTAATGGTGGAAGAAATGTTCCAACATCTTGCATTAGACTCTCTATTGATCATGGCAGCAGTAATGAATCAAATCATAATTATTAGCACAATGAAAAGAGCATAATTACCATCCCCACAATGTATACAGAAAATTGTATAAATTTTAAAAAATTTTAAAGGTTTAATCTGGCATCTGAAAATAGAAAACAGATAAAAACCTTGATGAAAATGAGGATGTGACTTAGGGCTGGGATAACCTTACACTCTCTACAATGGCACCCATAGTGTAAAGGTCATAGATCAAGTAATTTTTTCAACTTTTTCAGAAAGACGTTTTGTCAGCTAATGCACTGTACTTCTGTCACTCATTCCTGTCAACACTCTTAAAAATAAAGATTCTTTATTGGAATTGGTGGCTCAACTCCGAACCTTTGACCCCCAGAATGGAAAGAGGTATTTTAGATTTTTTTTGGTGTGAACTATCCCTTAAACACTTAAATATTTAATAGAAAGTAGCAACCCTTCTCATGTCCCTATTCTGTTCAAGATAACGTTCCACTTTCACTCTTTTTTCTCTCTAAAGCATGTCAAATTAGCCAGTGAAACAATGCAGCCGGCACGTAATAAATGCTGCATTGAGTTTTTAATTGAACTAAACCAGAATTGTGGCAACATGACTAATATGGCCTTATCCATCTTTATCACACAACACTGTGGCCTTGGACTTAACAGCTGTGAATGTAATGACTCTGTTGATAATATTGCTGGTCTCAGTGATTGTGAAATTCACAAAAAACTCTTCAGGAAATTAATTCTTTCAACAGAAACACCTCCCATGATGTATAATGATGGTGTTAAATATTTATTTTGAATGTTGCATAGTAAAAGATTTATGTGGATTAAGAAACACACACACACACACACACACATAGAAAGAACTACTCACACACCTCTAGGCCCTTTCATCAGACTGCCATTGCCCTATTTGTCTTTCTCTTCATGAAATAATTGTCTCTCACTCCCTCTGGCTAGAACACAGTGTCTATGTGTGACAGAAGAGAAAGATGAGCTATGACAGTCTGAAATGATGCCCTTTTGCCTTTGACATGTAAGAGTGAGGCCACTTTTGCTCTGCAGATTTTTTTCTTTACATATCACTTTTTGTTGTTGCTGTTGTTGTTGGTATACAACAACAACATATATATTCAGATATATACGTAGAGTAGAGCTTATTGTTTTTTGTTTCTCACAAATGCAGACATAGTTTTGTGTTTACGCAGCGCAATACACAAAACAACGCGTAATAAGACAGTGTAAGTCATTTTATATATATTTTTTTTTTTTTTTTTTTTTTTTTTTAATTCATTTATTCCAGGCAATGGCACAAAAAGTACAAGGTAGACAAATATAGTTAAATCATATAGTGCAAGGAAAACAAAAAACAAAACAAAAAACAAAATATACAGTATTCAAATATGACGATCGAATCCTGCCTGAAAGGGAGTGGGAAGAAGACAACTTATTTAATCCCACCCCAGTTCCACATTTAGTGATTAATAATTGAGCTTCATTATTATTTTGCTCATAGATTATTTACAAATATATCATGGTGGCGTTACCACAAGTAACAAGTAATTATTATAACAACAGTTTATACCAACAATGTAATAGGAATAAGCAATGCCAACAATGGTAATGGACAATATACCAACGATGGTAATGGACAATATACCAAAACACTGAGCACATTTTAACGCTATGAGACAGAGTACAACATCTATTTAACTACAATATAAAATAAATAAACAATGGCAACAATTGTAATGGACAATATACCAACAATGGTAATGGACAATATACCAAAACACTGAGCACATGTTAACGCTATGAGACAGAGTACAACATCTATTTAACTACAATATAAAATAAATAAACAATGGCAACAATTGTAATGGACAATATACCAACGATGGTAATGGACAATATACCAATGATGGTAATGGACAATATAACAAACACTGAGCACATGTTAACGCTATGAGACAGAGTACAACATCTATTTAACTACAATATAAAATAAATAAACAATGGCAACAATTGTAATGGACAATATACCAACAATGGTAATGGACAATATACCAACGATGGTAATGGACAATATACCAAAACACTGAGCACATGTTAACACTATGAGACAGAGTACAACATAAATGTATCTACAATATAAGATAAATAAACAATGGCATAAATTGTAATGGACAATATACCAACGATGGTAATGGACAATATACCAACCATGGTAAGGAAACACTGAGCACATGTTCACACTATGAGACACAATACAACAGCACTTTAAATTAAAGACCCTCATCTCTGTATTTTAACCAGACCCAATGTTTATATAACAGTTTAAATTGATAAATAGTTCGGCATTGCTTTTGTTGCAAGTCCAGTTTGTTCCAGAGTTTGACTCCACATACAGACACACAATAATATTTACGAGTGGTTTGGGCTCTCGGTAATGAAAAATGTCCAAAACCTCTCAAGTTATGAGCTCGCACAGGAGTTGTAAAAAAACGTTGTAAGTTAGGCGGTAATAATTTGTTAAATGCTTTATATAAGACTATTGATGTATTATATTTTACAAGATCATCAAATTTTAGCAACTTTGACTGCGTAAACAGATTATGAGTATGTTCTAGAAAACCAACCTTGTGAATGATCCTCACAGCTCTTTTCTGTAATATAATCAGAGGATTTATTGTGTTCTGGTAAGTATTCCCCCACACTTCAACACAAAAAGTAAGGTACGGTAGTACCAGGGTGCAGTATAAAATACGGAGTGCATTTTCATCAAGGTATAGTTTTGCTTTATTTATAATTGAGAGGCTTTTTGAGATTTTTGTTTTTATGTATCTGACATGGGGTTTCCATGACAATTTACTATCAATTATTACTCCCAAAAATTTTATCTCACTCACCATTTCAATTTGAATACCATCAATACTTATTCTCTGTTCAGACATTTTGTTGCAATTACCGAACATCATTACCTTAGTTTTATTTATATTCAAGGATAATTTATTTGTGTCCATCCACTTTTTTAATATCTGTAGTTCCCTGTTTACCGTATTAACGAGCTCATTATAATCATCACTACTGTAAAATATATTTGTGTCGTCTGCAAATAGTATGAATTTCAGTACTTTGGATGTATTAAACATATCATTTATATACACATTGAACAGTTTTGGCCCTAATACTGACCCCTGGGGGACACCACAAACAATGCCCAGAGTATCTGATAAATACTGACCCATTTTAACAAACTGTGACCTCCCTGTTAAATAACTTTTTAACCAATCTCCAGCCAGCCCCCTAATTCCATATTTTTCCATCTTTTTTAATAGAATTGAGTGATCAATAGTGTCAAAGGCTTTTTTTAGATCAATAAAGATACCAACTGCATGCTTCTTTTGCTCCAGTGCATTAGTGACTTCTTCAATAGCTTCAGTTATTGCCATTGAGGTAGTTCTTTCGGACCTAAAGCCATACTGACCATCATTAATGACATGGTGTTTCTCGAGAAACTTTTCAAGTCGAGAATTGAAGAGTTTCTCTAAAATTTTTGAGAACTGAGGCAAAAGAGAGATTGGTCTGTAATTAGTAAAAGCGTGTTTGTTATCATTTTTGAAAAGTGGAATTACTTTAGCGATTTTCATTTTACTTGGAAAGCAGCCAGTCTGGAATGACAAGTTACAAATATAAGTTAAGGGTTTTACAATATTCAGTATAACTTTTTTAATCAATGTCATACTGATACCATGACAGTCAGTGGAGGACTTACTTTTACATTTCCACACAATATTTGTATTCATGCGACGAACAACCGTATAAGTCCAAAAAAACAAAAATTGAGATAACCATGTGACTTCAATGTATGTGTGCCACTTTGTATACAGAATCACTTTGGGGGGTGTTCGCGCGACCAAAACTCTGAATTTAAAATTTTAAAATAGTCTCACGCGGAAAAACCGTTTATGTCCAGTAACGAAAAATGGAGACGCCGGTTGCTTTCATGTCCGCTGCGGACATTAATAGACAAAACGTCGGCAAAAAAAGGAGAGCGAACATGAATGAATTGAAGGACAGGGCAAGGAAGTCTCTGAGGGATGCTGGGAAACCATATGTGAACCGGAGAGGAGAGCAAAAACGAGGAAAAAGTCCACCAAAAGAGGTGAGTGAAAACCGTATACAAAGTATCTACATAAAGTTAGCGGTTACAGACAGAGGGTCATCGTCTACTACAGTTCATTCATATAGCTCACTCTTTTTAAAGGTTCAAGTCATGTCGTATGAAAGCTGAGAAAATTAGGATTCAGGGGACGTTTTAAACATGTCTCTCTACTCCTCATAATCACGGAGAAATGAATCGAAACGCTTTAGGTGCGTCTGTAACACCAGCCCAGCTGCGTCTACAGTAATGTTAGGCTCTTTTTTTTTTTACCATTCATTGATTTTGTTATAAGCACTGCTGGAAGAATTTTATATACATAAACAAACATATGTAAATTCATCCCCAATCTTTAAGATGTTTAGAGTAGAATTTGACTGCTTTATGTCTTCACTGAAATTGGTTAAAAAAAAAAAAAGATAGAAAAAAAATCATTGACGTGTTTAAAATATTTTGATATAATTTTTGGATCCCTGTTACCATTTAATGTAACACTTTGTTTTTGTAATATTGTATGCTATGCTATGTTTGTTACTTGTTATTTAATAAATAATAAAAATAAATGAAAAAAAAGGTAATAATAAAAAAAAAATGCATTGATTGTGTAAGCTGTTATACATTCTAGCTAGTAACCTTAATAGCTGCTAATAGCTCTAGTGTTTTATAGCTCAAAAAAACAAAAACGCTAATGTGACTGTTTCTGTTAAGGGAAAGGCGTGCAAGGAGACATGTCCCAGGCAGTGTTCAAGCCTAACAGACCAAAGAAAACTCCAGCTCTTCACAGAGTTTTATGCTGTCTCTTATGAGAGGCAGCAGGCTATCATTCTCTCTGGTTTGGAGCAGGTATGCTAACTTAAGCAATTCATGACCATATCATGTCAACAGTATGCAATGCATTACAATGTAGGCCCATAAAATAACCAGTGAATTGAATACTACTGTATGCCTTCAATTCACTAAGACTGCACATGTGCCTGATCACTGATCATCCCAATATGTCTTTTTACTTCTAGCACAAGGTGAGTCGCAGACGACCACGTGGGCCCAACACTGAGAATACTAAGAGGAAGTACACCTTCAAGTACCATGTGCAACAAGGAGGTCAAAGACTTGCTGTTTGTAAGCTCACATTTATGTCAGTCTTTCAACAGTCTTTTCAACTTTCAACAGTCGCCTACAGGCAAGTTTTAAAAAGCCTAGCCTTTTCCGTTTGTTAACTTTTTATTACATGCATGATTTTAATTAGATACATTGTCCATAACATATTTATTTAAAGTTACTTATCTTTGAAAAGGTTATTCAAGAAAAGTTAGGCAGTCAGTCTGAGGGAACAGAGCAGGTAGTCAGGTCTCCATTAGAGGACTTCAGAGGAAAACATAAGAACAGGTAAAAAAAAAAAAAAAAATCCTGGAAGGACCTCATGCTCTCGTCCTATTAGTTTTTAAAGCTGCACCAATGTCAGCATCAGTTGCCCTACAACATTCCCTGATCTAATGGTGCACTTGACGCTGGCATTATAGGGCGTCGGGTGCCTTGCCACCCTATAACGCCAGCATGCACAAACTGTAATGGTTAGGATTCAGCTCACTGTTGTTGCCCAGTCAGGAAACATATTTTTGCACTTTGAGATCGATATCAGAGGTAAAGTGCTATGCAAATGTAATGTATGATCCCGGGATTTCGAGATCAGCCAAAATGTCCGGGATTAGGCTTTTGCATTCTACAGTTGCCATTCATTGTGTTTACTGTGGCAAGCAGGACGAGACTGAGGGCCGCGGGAGAACGGCGCAAGGCCGGTGGCGTGATTACTGATGAGCGACACCTGTGAGACGCACCGGTCTCGTATCTCTCACGGAGGAGCAGGAATTTTCTTAGCAATGCTAAAACGCACACATCAATCGATCACATGTTTAGCGTTCATGTAAACACTACATTCAGATTCACCAATCAGAATGAATTCAGTTAGATTGAAACAAAATGTGTGCATGTAAACAATGACAATTTTTGCGTCATATGAGGATTTTTTCCAGACAAAAAATACATAAATCTCTCATCTCAGGGGGATATGAGGGAGGAAAGCATGGTAATTCGAAAATACTACTGGTTTTCTACTAATACAAAGCTTAATCCCATTAATGATTGTTTGTGAAAAACAAAATCCTATAGTTTAGAGAAAAGTTTACAATTATATTAAATTTTATTGTCACAGAAACAATGAAATTGTGCAAAACAGACCAGCATAGTTTATTATATTTCCCTTGTTCATGAGTTGTGTTGTTTATTTTTTAGGCCTCATAGCATTCATCCTGCAGTGAGAGAGGGGATAAGAGAGCACATCCTGAGCTTCCCACGCCAACCGAACCACTACTCACGGATGAAGGGAGATGTGGAGAGGGAGTACCTGAGCCCTGATTTAAACCTGCTCCGCATGTTCCGCCTGTACAAGGAAAACAATCCAGCATCCACTGCAAAGTTCTGGCTCTATAGGGACATCTTCAAGCAGCAAAACCTCAGTTTTGGGCAGCCAAGAAGTGATACTTGTGCAAAATGTGACGCCCTGTTCTCAAAATTAGTAGCTACTACAACAGATGGAGAAAGGTTGAAGATCACAGCCAAGAGTGAGCTTCACCACCGGAAAGCCGAAAAAGCATACACCCAGTTGCAGGCTGACACAGAGTGGGCCAAAGCCAATGATGACTGCCATGTCATTTGTATCGACATGCAGGGGGTAGTGTACACGCCAAACCTGACACACTCCAACGTGTACTATCAACGGCAGCTGGCCAACTACAACCTCTGTATCCAGGAGATGGGCACTGACAAACCTCCTACAATGTGCCTCTGGCATGAGGGCATCGCTCACAGAGGTTCCATCGAGGTGGCAAGCTGTCTTTTGAAGTGGGCAGAAACATCTTTCGCTCCCCTAGTCCAGGCAAAGGAACGGAAGCTCATCATCTATAGTGACCGATGCTGTGGGCAGAACAACAACTGGCGAGTCCTAAACCTCATGGCCCTACTCGTATCTAGAGGGTACTTCAGTCAGATAGAGCAGAAGTTCATGGTGTCTGGTCACTCCTTCCTTCCCTGTGACCGTTCATTTGCCACGCTGGACAAGAGGTGTAAGGTGTCCACACTCCACACCCCCAGCGATGTCGCCGAGATGATCCGTGGAGCCAGGCAGCTGCATCCATTTAAAGTAATTGAGATGAAATGTGCGGACTTCAGGCAGCTCCCTGATGCAACATTAAAGCATCCACCTGGCTTCCTAATCACATCCATGATGTGGTTGAAAGTGACAGGTAAAGAACTAAAGAACTAGACTAAAACTAAACTGGTTTTCTGAGATTAACAGTGTTGGGGATATGTGTGTGAAGGAAGAATCATTATTGAATTTCTTGTTGAATCATGATTTCAGCTACTGATCCATGGTGTGTCCACACAAAAGGGAGCCACAGCCTCTACGAGGGATGGAAGCATTGGCTGATCACCAAACAGAGGAAGAATCAACCACCTCCAGCTCCCTTGTTCTCCACTACGTATGCTCGTGCTTACGAGGACCCTTTGCCCATCAAGAAGGAGAAGCACTGTGACCTTATGAAAATGCTAGCCTACATGCCAGCGGAGGCCCAAGCATTTTATGGGACATTAGAATGTGAAGAGTAGCCTGGTATGTGTAGGTCATGTGCAGGGAAAGGTGGGATATATTGTGTATGTTGTGTGAAATTAATCATAAAAGTAGTTGTAGCTTATCTTGTATGCCTTATCTTATGTTGTATAATAGGAATATATAGGTATTTATTTTATTTTATTTAGAACCAAAAAAAGGAAGACGTATATGGTAAACTAGCATATAGAACCAGCATGGAATGAAGATGATGTATGTCTCCATTGTAAATATGTATTGTTTACCATTATTACTGTTTATTGTTTGTATTTATTGTTTATTGTATGTACGGTTTGTTTGTACTGACGTTTATTTTCTGTACTATAAGTAGGCCTATGTATTGTTCATTGTTCGTACCGTATTGTCCGCGTTTTTGTTCTGTGATTTACGTTGGCAAAAAATAAAAAAAATTGAAAGAAAGAAATGCTTAATATTTTCTTTAAGGTTCTGTTACTGTATTAAAACTAAGATAAAGGAATCAAATCTCCAGTGGTTTAAATTGATATGATTAATTGGACTTATACTGTTATTCCACATTAACTGGACATATACTGTTCTTCCACATTCCAGAAATGTAAATTACTCTAACTTTTTATTTTTAAGATTGATACTAAAAAATCCAGTCTCATTAGAATTGGGAAGCTTTTGTTGTCTATCTTCAAGTAAAAATAAAAAAAAGTAATATAATATTCAGTCCAAATTAAAAAAAAATGTATTATTCAAAAATTGAAAATATGGACTTATATGGTTCTTCGTCTCAAGCCCTCATTTGTCACTTCCTGTTCATTTGTAGCTGAGAGGAAGAATGACAAAGAATTCCGTTCGATAGTTGATTTTTTGACTCCACTGTCTGGAATATCAGCGGCCAACTTGGGGCCAACATTTACAAAAAATTTATTGAACTTATTTACTACATTATTCATATTATAATCTTCACCATTTTCATCAATAAAGTGATCAGGATATGTCAACTTTGATGATCCTGGTTTGATTAGGCTGTTCAAAACATCCCAAGTTCCTTTTATATTGTTTTTATGTTCATATAATTTTTTTTGATAATATAACCGTTTACTTGTTCTTATAATATCAGTTAATTTATTTTTGTACTTCTTATATCTTTGTTCAGCTTCTTTTGTTTTTACTTTAATAAACAATTTATATAGATTATTTTTCTTTTTACAGGCATTAATTATTCCTTTCGTAATCCAGAGGCTTTTCTTATGTTTTTCCTTTATAAAATATTCTTTCACAGGACAGTGTTTATTATGAAGAGAAGTGAAAATATCTAAGAAATTACAATAAGCACGGTCCACATTATGTTCTCTGTAAACTGAAGTCCAATCCTGGAGCGCCAAACAATTGTTAAGGGTACTAATCATGTCCTCAGTAATTTTTCGTTTAGAGATTTTTATCATAGTGTCTTTCGTTTTCTTAAGATTACAGTCATACAAAGTAAAAACAGGTAAGTGGTCAGTGATATCACATATTAATAGGCCACTGATGATTTGATTTCCCATAATATTAGTAAAAATGTTGTCAATGATTGTGGCACTATGTGACGTTATTCTGCTCGGTTTCGTTATAGTTGGGTACAGAGACAAGCTATACATTGTGTCAGTGAAGTCATCAACGTTTTTTAGTTTGGTTGGATTTAACAAATCAATGTTAAAGTCACCACAGATAAATATGTTCTTTTGGTTCACAGTAGAAAACAGTTTACCCATCCACTCATTGAAAGATTCTACGCTTGAACCAGGTGCCCGGTATACACAACTCATGAAGATATTTGTCTTTTTATCATTATGAATTTCCACTGTTATGCATTCAAATAACCCATCAACAGCTAAGGTCATATCAGTTGAAACATTAAATTTAACAGATTTATGAAGGTACAAAGCAACCCCCCCTCCTATTTTGTTTATTCTATTTGTATATTTTAATTCATAGCCATCAAGACAGAAATCAATACCTTTATCATCGTTAAACCAGGTTTCAGTAATTGCAATAATGCTAAATGGATGAGAGAAATGTTCCAAGTAATCTTTGATAGCCTCAAAATTAGTGTACATGCTTCGACTATTAAAATGTATTATTGACAGGTTATCTTCTGTTTTTACACTGTTTTCATATTGTTCATGGGTAAAATAGTTGCAGTTTTTAACAATCGAAGAGAGAAAATTATTGTCAGGGTCTATCTCAGTATCGGTCTCTGTTGTGGTGTGCTCTTTATACTCACACGTTCCCAGTTCCATTTGTTGATGTTGTATGATGTTCTGTAACATGTCTATATCAATCCTTGGTGTAGTCTGTGACCTTGGTATGTTAAGCATTTTGATGATGTGAGTCACAAGCTACTTTGATACCAGGTGCAGCATCAATGTCAATACTTCTCAAGATCTTCTATCCTCTTCACCACTAAGACTTTTGCTTCCTCCGGTGTCCCATTTAGTTTGATGAAGATCTTACAATTAGTTACCCAGGTTTGTTGAATCTTGCCTTGTTTTCTAAGTTGTCGTGCAATCCTTGCGATGTCAGCATTTTAATTTATTATTTATAGAAAAAGGGATTTTCACACTTTGATACCGGAAGAGGGTTTAAGAGGGTTCATAGAAAATACTTTAAAAATGTAAAAATAATAATAATTGTGAAGTTACTCAGTCATATAACAAACATTAGTTCCTTTTCGGGAACTCGAACTGCGTCGACAACGCTTTGGGGAACGTCCCTGATGAGACCGACTCTGAATATCGTGTGCAATCTGTCCAACGGAAGGGCGTGACGTCACGGAGCGGGGTGACGTAGCGACCAGGAAGCTATATAAGCACGTGCCGTGCAGCTGGCTTCAGCTTCGCTCTGTCAGCAAGCGCTCTGTGTGTGCATGTCAAAAGTCTGTCCCGTTGGTCCTATTTATTGCTGTCTGTCCCTTAGCCATTAAAAGATCGCTAAAACAGCTCAATATGCCTAAAGTAAAAGCAAAGACCAAACATATAAAGGGCGATTCCTAGCCACGTTACAGATTGTGAGTTCCTCCCTGCCCTCGCTACATTACGAGCGGGGATACACACAGTCTGTGCGTGTCTTGCCTGGGATCGAAGCACGCTGAGTCGGCTCTCGAGGGGGTCGACTGTCCGCATTGCGAGCGATTGCCAATGCAGACGCTTCGATCCCGGAGGGCTCTCTTCGAGGAGGGAGCCTTCACCAGCGTTCCTCGCGGTGCTGGCCCCGCTTCTGCCGAGGCAGAGCGGCTGCTGCACTCGTGGGGTTCGCAGGTGGATCTGTCAGAGGGAATGGAGATGGGCCAGTCCTTATCTCCTTCCTCATCTGCCAGATCAGGCGCCCAAACCCTGGGTTCGGAAGCACGCTCGTCGGTTTCTTCCCCCCAGGGTGAGGGATCAGCTCTTCACCTCTCTTCCTCCGAGGAGGTCGATGTGGAGACTGTTGCTGGGGATTCGCCACCCCTGTCGCCCCAGTATGATGAGCTTTTGGAGGTGGTTACACGGGCAGTAGATAAATTAAAAATCGAATGGCCTGCCGAAAAACATACTGAGCCGCAGAAAAGCAAGCTAGATGAACGCTTTCTGCGGCCGAGGCAACCACCTCCACGTCGGAGTCTACCGTTTTTTCCCGATCTCCATGACGAGTTATCGAGATCGTGGAATCATCCGTATTCAACCCGCCTCTTTGGCCCCGATTCACTATACTATGGCAACGTGATGGGGCTGGGAGAGCGGGGTTATAGAGCGATGCCACGGGTTGAACAGACGCTCGCGGGCTATCTGTCGCCCGGCTCGGCATCGTCTCTAAAGGCTCCGACGTTGCCCACTAAGCCGCTGCGAGTTACATCATTGCTTGTGGGCAAAGGTTATGTGGCAGCAGGTCAGGCTGGGGCTTGCCTTCATACTATGGCAGTCCTACAAGCTTATCAGGCCGACCTGCTGGGAGATATCAATGAGGGAGATGGGATTAAGTCAGAAGATATTGAAGAACTCAGAAAGACCGCTGATCTCTCCCTCCGCGCCACTAAAGAGACCGCTCGCGCAATTGGGCGGTCTATGGCAGCCTTAGTGGCCGCGGAGAGGCATTTGTGGCTGACCCTGTCGGAGATAAAAGAAAGAGACAATGTCTGCCTTCTGGACGCCCCGCTTCAAGCCTCAGGCCTGTTTGCTGACACAGTCAACACTGTCGTCGACAGGTTCCAGGAGGCACGCAAACAGGCGGCGGCGTTCCAGAGTTTCCTCCCTCGTCGCTCTCGTGGTGCATCTGGGCGGGAGATGACCACGCCACATACCGGCTCCTCATACCGGGAAGCGCAGAAACAGAGTGTCGCCACTCGTGTTCCCCCACGACGGGACCGAGGGCCTCAGCGACGCTCTGAGTCGGGGACTTCCAAAGCTAAAAAGCCAGATTTAAGAACAGTTATCGAGGCCCGGAAGTCCTCGACGAAAAGATCCTGACGCCAGGGTCCAGAGGGTAGCCCCTACTGGGGTAGAGCGCGGTCCACCTCAGTATACGGTGCCCGCCTCACCTCAGTGCCCTCAGGAGGTCGGTCTGCCAACCCTGCCAGAGTTTCAGGGCACAGCGGCCTCCAGCGAGCGCTACTCCCAGTTATTTCCGCCCGTGAGCGCAGCGGAGCTGGGATGCTCGCCGCCCCTTCAGGGGCCTCTTACACCAGAGGTCAGTCTCGAGAGACTGATTCCCTTAGTAGATTATTTAGCAGCGTGGAAACTACTGGCAAATGTATCTCATTGGGTCCTGCGTACAATAGAAAAAGGCTATTGCATTCAGTTCGGTCATCCACCACCGAAGTTCAACGGGGTTACACCGACTGTGGTCGGCCCCCGGCAGGCTCTGGTTATGGAACAAGAAGTGAATACTCTATTAAGGAAGGAGGCCATCGAGGTGGTCCCTCCTCTAGACAGGGAATCCGGATTTTACAGCCGGTATTTCATAGTTCCAAAGAAGGATGGGGGGTTGCGTCCGATCATAGACTTACGTCACCTGAACCGCTCAGTTATGTCACTGAAGTTCAAAATGCTCACTATCAAGCAGGTTGTAGCTCAAATCAGATCCGAGGACTGGTTTGTCACAATAGATCTCAAAGACGCATACTTCCACATATCCATCCTTCCACAACACAGGAAGTTTCTGAGGTTCGCTTTCGGGGGCAAAGCTTATCAATATCGAGTACTTCCCTTCGGCCTTGCACTCTCACCCCGCACGTTCACGAAATGTGTAGATGCGGCTCTGGTATCCCTCCGTATGCAGGGCATCCGCATTCTAAATTATATCGACGATTGGTTGATCTTAGCTCAATCAGAGCAGATGGTGGTTCGACATCGAGATGTCGTTCTCGCACACATGGGGGAGCTGGGTTTGAGACTAAATGCCAAGAAAAGTGTACTTTCTCCAGTTCAGAGAACCACCTATCTAGGCGTAGTGTGGGATTCGACCACGATGCAGGCACGTCTGTCTCCTGCTCGGATCGAGTCGATCCTCACATCAGTCAAGAGAGTCAAAGAAGGCCAGTCACTCACTGTCAAACAATTCCAGAGATTGTTAGGGCTGATGGCAGCTGCGTCCAACGTGATACCTTTTGGCCTGCTGCACATGAGACCCCTACAGTGGTGGCTCAAGTCCAAGGGCTTTTCCCCGAGGGGAAATCCACTTCGAGTTATCAAGGTCACGCGGCGATGCCTTCGTGCCTTAGACATGTGGAAGAAACCTTGGTTCTTGAATCAGGGCCCGGTGCTGGGAGCTCTTCGTCGCCGTGTAACGCTAGCGACAGACGCGTCCCTCACTGGTTGGAGTGCGGTCATGAGTGGCCACTCTGCCCGCGGTCTGTGGAGTGGTCGCCATCTGACATGGCACATCAATTGCCTAGAGATGTTAGCAGTCTATCGAGCATTAAAATATTTCCTCCCAGACCTGAGAGGTCACCATGTGTTGGTGCGCACCGACAACACATCAGTGGTCTCTTATATCAATCACCAGGGGGGTCTGCGTTCACGCCCATTGTACAAGCTGGCATACCAGATCCTTCTCTGGTCCCAGGGCAAACTCCTCTCGATCAGAGCAGTGTATATTCCTGGGAGATTGAATGTGGGAGCAGACATACTGTCGAGGCAGGGGCCGAGGCCCGGGGAATGGATGCTTCACCCCGAGGTGGTGAAGCAGATATGGAGAGTGTTTGGCACAGCCCAGGTGGACCTCTTTGCGACTCAGGAGACATCGCAATGTCCCCTCTGGTTCTCTCTAGTTCATCCAGCTCCTCTGGGACTGGACGCTATGGTACAGACCTGGCCGAGGCTTCGTCTGTACACATTTCCCCCTATTGATCTGCTCCCGGGAGTTCTGGCGAGAGTACGCCAGGATGGGGTCCGTCTGTTGTTAGTAGCCCCGTTCTGGCCGGGCCAAGTATGGTTCTCAGATCTAGTCTCGCTCCTCGACGGCTCTCCGTGGGAGATACCCATCAGGACAGACCTACTCTCACAGGCGCAGGGCACGATAATTCACCCTCGCCCGGAGTCGTTCAAGCTGTGGGTGTGGCCCCTGAGGGGGCACAACTGTTAGCAGCTGGTCTCTCAACCGAGGTTGTTGAGACCCTACTCCAATCCAGAGCTCCCTCTACGAGGAAACTGTACGCCCTGAAGTGGAAATTCTTCACTTCATGGTGCAGAGATCGCCACCTTGACCCTGTTAACTGCCCAGTTGGTACAGTTCTGGAGTTCTTACAAGCTAGGCTCTCTGCGGGGTTATCCCACTCGACCTTAAAGGTGTACGTGGCGGCCATAGCTGCTTTCCATGTCCCTTTCATTGATCAGTCAGTGGGTAGACATCCCCTAGTTACACGTTTCCTCCGCGGTGCGCTGAGGCTAAGACCTCCAGTACGGTCCCGTATTCCCCCCTGGGATTTGGTTGTGGTTCTAGAGGCTCTTTGTAAAGCTCCATTTGAGCCAATACAAGATATCTCAGATAGACATCTGACACTTAAAACTGCCCTGCTACTGGCAATCACCTCACTAAAAAGAGTTGGAGATCTCCAGGCCCTTTCGGTGGCCCCTACTTATCTAGACTTTGCCCCTGGTATGGCCAAAGCATTCTTATACCCTCGAGCGGGTTATGTTCCAAAGGTTCCCTCTGTTACACCACAACCTATCGTACTGCAGGCCTTTTGTCCTCCTCCCTTTCGGGAGCCAGACCAAGAGAAGCTAAACTGTATGTGTCCAGTGCGAGCACTGGACCCATATGTCCACAGAGCTGCCCTGTGGAGAAAGTCCGACCAATTGCTTGTTTGCTACGGTCCTACTAACAAGGGTTCTCCTGCCACCAAGCAGACCCTTAGTCGTTGGATAGTCGAGGCTATCAACGTCTCCTATGAGTCCTCTGGTCTTCCCCCTCCTTTGGGGGCCAAGGCTCACTCTACTCGGGGTATGGCGGCCTCCAAGGCCTTCTCAGCAGGTGTGGCCTTCTTAGCTGTGCTCTCCGGATACACACTAGGCAGGGATTTGGTAGTCTGGCAGCGTTGGAATATCGTTCCCCAAAGCGTTGTCGACGCAGCTCAAGTTCCCGAAAAGGAACGCCTCAAGGTTACGTATGTAACCCTAGTTCCTTGAGGGAACGAGACGCTGCGTCGCAGAGCCATACTCCCGGCACCCCTGCCTGCGCTTGCTTCCCTACTCAAAGCTGAAGCCAGCTGCACGGCACGTGCTTATATAGCTTCCTGGTCGCTACGTCACCCCGCTCCATGACGTCACGCCCTTCCGTTGGACAGATTGCACACGATATTCAGAGTCGGTCTCGTCAGGGACGTTCCCCAAAGCGTTGTCGACGCAGCGTCTCGTTCCCTCAAGGAACTAGGGTTACATACGTAACCTTGAGGCGTTTTAATAGCAGTTAGAAAAATAAAGTTGCTACCTAAAAAGAGAAGAATAAATGAATATTTATAGATTACAAAAAATATTGCTATCTTTATATATTAGGATAAAATCCCTCATGAAAGGAATCATCATATATGGTGTGCCATGACATCACACTTTTGCAAACACCTGCATTAAAGCGGTCGTAAGATTTCATTTCAAGTTTTCTTTTCTCTTTGGAGAGTTACAAGTTCTTGGTCCATGAAGAAGATCTGTAAAGTTGCAAAGGCTAAAGTCTCAAATCCAAAGAGATATTCTTTATAAAAGTTAAGAGTCAACCACGCCCTCCTAAAACGGATCATTCTTACACGCCTCCACATGTCTACGTCACATGTCTGCGCCCAAATGTTCACGCAAAGAAAAAAGATGTGAATTTGATTCTCGCTGTTGTCGTCCCCGATATGTTGTGGAGATGTTTAGTGTTTCATTGTGAAAACGAAACTACTTTGTTTGGACTTCCAAAAGAGGACACAACTAGAAATCACTGGTTACGTTGTATTTACAACACTGTTCCAGAACAGTTTAACCCAAATTTGTGTGCAACGCATTTTATGGAGGATGAAGACTGTTTCCTGTGAGAGTAGCCTATAACGTGATTTTTTATTAACAAATTTCGGGAGGAGCACATACAGATAATCAACAAAGCCAATTCACTATCAATGACCGCACCATCCATCCAACCACCTCAAGAGAGAACCATGCGCAGATAGTCAACGCAGCCAATTCATCATCAGTAATTACATCATCTATCCAACCACCACCAGAGAGAACCACTATAAATAATAATAGCAGCCTTACCTTCATTCTCTCTAGTCTTTCAGCATCCCTTCAACACCCTGACTCCTCACCGTCAACCCAATCCAAGCTCGGAGCCCTCTCCCTGAACAGCACGCCAAATACACATACTATTCTTCTCACTTTATTATCTGCAGGCGAACTCGTGAAACCGGTCTGTTTCTAGAAAGTGGGGCAGTTCCATATCTGCAAGGACAGTCTGGTGCTCCTGACTCACAGTCTGTACTGTAAGTACGTTTACATATGTAAAGGACTTGTAACTGATGATTCAAACGCGAGTTTTGAGCAGTGTAGAGTAGAGCTTGTTGTTTGTTGTTTCTCTGATCACAAATCCAGACATAGTTTTGTGTTTACGTGGCACAATACGCAACACAACTGGCAATAAGACAGTGTAAGTAATATTAAACAGTATTTATGTCCCCACTGGATGCAACAAATGCCTCATTTCAGGATTCACGTCATCACAGTATGGTGAGGGGCATAACATTTCTATCACATGCTAGAGGTATTCGGCCAATCACAACACACTGGATAGCACTCCAATCAGAGCACACCTCGATTTTCGGATCAATGAGCTTTTTAAAAATCGGTGCATTTCAGAAAGGCGGGGCATAGAGGAGAAACAATAGTGTACAGTATGTGGAAAATAATTATTTTTTTAACCACATAAACACATTTCATTAGACCAAAATACACAAAATATTTTTAGCATTATCATATGACCCCTTAAAAAAAATTAAACAAAGAAACTCCAAAAGAAGCATTTAGCATCTCAGAGCCCCATGCAGTGAAAAATGGTACTTGATAAGAAGAGGGTTCTTTACTTAATGTGCTGCTAATAAATAGATAACGATAGCTTTGATAAATGTCACACAAAGCCATGGGCAAAGTGATTCTGTTTTAATTTAAATAAAAATTCAGAGAGATGTATGGAGTGTTAAATGTGTGATAGTACTTTCCAGTTTCTTTTGTCATTTCTTCTGAAATTGTGATTAGACCAAAAGACAGAAATATATGGTAAAGCAGAAGCACTGTAGAGAGTTCAGATGAGTTAGGGAGGAAAATGTCAAGATAAAAAATGAAATATCCTGAGGTGCAATGGTCTCTCTCTCTCTCTCACACACACACATACAAAGAAGCAGCGGTCAAAAGAATCTAAGATAGACACACACACTCGGTACACCCCTGAGTAGAGCTGACGAGATCAAACTGGACTTCAGTGGGTTTCATTTCTCTTGTACCCACTCTATCCCCTCGTTTCTCCACTCTCTCTGTCTGACTCGTCCAACCCTGCCCTCATAATAAGTCTCTGTAGCACTGCTTTTGGAAGAAAGCAAAGCAATTGCACACTGACAAACACTCCGCCATCTTGTCTCCAGCACAACAGGAAAAGAGAGAGAATGTGTTTATGGTGAAATCAGTCTCAGAGTAACCCAGCCATGAGAGCTACATATAAAAGGGAACATACAGTACATACTGCTTCGTCATGCTAATGGTAATAGAGGTTAAATGTGGTAAATCAGCATCACTGCAGAGGATGTTCTTAGCCTTTTTATGTTGATACATCATGCTGCTTTGATGAGACACTTGCATCAACAGGACTTAATGGTCTTATGTTGTTTTGAAATAAAGCCAGACTTCATGTAGTCTCACGTAACCAGACCTTTTACTAACCAGCATGAGGTCTGGTCCACAATGTGGCTTATTCTGTCCAAGAAACACCGATATAAGACTTAATAAATGTACATACTGTAATGCAATGTGAACAAAAATAAAATAAAAATAAAAAATAAAAATAAAGCCAGAAAATGAGCACAGAACATTAAATCTAAAATTCTGTCTATGTAAAAGCAATAAATGCTAATTATTTCACAGATGTAATTTAAAATAAAATAGAAATACATAGTTATGATTGTTGATATATAATATACTTAATGCCTCAAAAACACAAAAAAACATTTTTTTTTATTAAGTTTTCCTCAACAATTACTTTTAGTCTTCAGTATCATATGATCCTTCAGAAATCATGTTGTATAATATTCTTGTTGGAAACTAATGCATTTTTTCTTTGATAAAGAATTTCATTTTTGATCAATTTAACGAATCCTTGATGAATAAAAGTATTAATTTCTTTGAAAAAATGATGTGAAGAAAGGACAGTAATGCGGATATCAGTGCTTAAAATGTTAGACATGTCTTTTCTCACACCTGAAGTCTGTATATGATACTGTTTTCTGCATATCTCCCTTCATCTGCTGTCACATAATCATGAATGTTCTCCGAGGCTTCATTGCTGGAATCTTTAAAGGATACACGCAGCTGACAATCCAATAAAATGATTTTTCAAGCACTGCTGCTCATTGACCATGTTGCTCGCAGAGCCCACAGATGGCTTGTCAGTTTAAATGTGTCAGTTATAATGTGATTTCCTATAACATTGGCTAATCCAGTTCCAAAAGTACCTTTAAGCAGGTGTTTACTTGCTTTTAGTTCAATATCTCAGCTGTTCAAAAGCAGACGGTAACTTTTAGGAAAGTTACAATACAGAAAAAAGCCATTTTAAGTTCACCAACACCAATGGTTTCATAATCTCTTCATTCAAATGGCAAAAATGAAACTTCATTTCTAAGACCAACAAATAATCACCAAGGGCAGCGTGAGCAGTAAGATGAATAAAATCCAAATTTGCTTTGTCACTGCTTTCTATCACTTTGTGCTGTCCGCCGCTCCTATCTCTGCGATCTGCTGATATCTCAGGGGAGAAACTTCAGGTACGTGATCCAGACATGAATCATAAACTTCCACATTTATATACTTAAGATTCCATTCAGAGCCTGTAAGGACTCTTCGCTTTGGCTTTTTTATATAGCATGTGAGCGACTGTGGTGGCTTTTAATGAAGCCATTCACACCGCTGGAATAATAATGTGATTTAGACCCTATGTTAAAATAAATCCTGGCCTCTTTGGTGCATATTTAAGCTTCCTACAGCCTTAGAATCTTTAGAACGATGATAAAGAACAAATTGGATGAAAGAATGGGATTTAGAGAAAGACCGATGCACAAAAGCTTCTTGCTGAAGGTTAAAAAAGCATTTAAGCAGAGAAAAAAAAAGAAAAGAAAAGAAAAAAAAAACATTATGGAAGAACAGCATCATTTTTATTTATTTTTTTTTATTTTTTTTTAATGATAGATTTTCTAAATGCTGGAACAACAGCAAATGTTTGTTTATGAGACCATTTACTCAGGTCATTACTTGATTGTTCCCTAAGGTCTGAAGGCAAAAACCAGGGGAGCATGAAATTTGAAAGTTTTATCTTACTGAAGCATACAACACAAGTGCCTTAGGTTTAACGAATTACAAGTGTTGATATAGGACCCACATTTGATTCCTGAGGTGATGACTGGATGCATTAAATAAATCTAAATCATTAATACTATGGGTATTAAGCATGGGCCGATTTAGCTTTCAAAAGTATACAGCCAGATGAGCAAGGACGGATGAGCTCACATGCACGGCTGTCTGCAAGCCCTCTTGATGACGAAAATAACGTAATGCTGACAGTGCGTGGATGGCCCAAATATACTTGGGCCTTTACGCAATCGGTAACCAGGCATTTTTTGACTTATTGCAACTCTCTGTTCTAGACTTGCACAAACTGCATTGCAATGCAATCATTTTTCCAAAATGTAATTGTCATGCGAAAATATGAAGTCTGTTAACGCCCCATTAACACAGGCCAGAAACGTGTAAAAAGACAGACAGACAGAAAAAAATACTGTAGCAGGCAGATCACTCACAGTTCATGATGCACAAACTATTGGAAGAAAATCCTCAGTAATGATTTGGGGGTTTATATGAATGTGTTTCTGAGGGGGGGGGGGGGTTCTGTCTTCTGAAAAGGTTACGTGGTATAATTTCATAAAGCTTGTCAGAACATTCTGTTTTTTGCTTCAAATTGGGTTATTATTAAATCTAAGTATGTGTATTATTATGATTATATAACTAAATGATATGAAATGATATGTATATGAATTATATAACTAAAATTAAATAATTGTAATTACATATTTAGGTTAAATAAAGATATCAGTCTTTTTTTTTCTGTAATAAATAAACAAAATAAATAAACAAATTTTACTGTTTCTAATATTTTGTATGTTGCTCAAAAACAAAATGTATTGTGTCCAGCAGGAATTAATCTTTTCTTTTTTTTTTTTTACCCAATCATTTAAAACTAACACATTTCAGAGCTGTAACAACAATACCATGATACTGTGAAACCGTGATATTTTTAAGGTTATCATACCATCAAAATCTCATACCGGCCCATGCCTAATTGGTATTAGAGATTAGAAGCAGTTTAATGTGCTGCAGCACAGAAATCATTAAAAAAAAGGACCATTTCTAGACTCGGTAACCGTCACTGAATCTTTGCACAGTGACAAACCGAATATCAGTACAATACTGGAGATTAAAAGCTAAGCTAAGTCATACTTGCGGCAAAAGACTGTGAATTATTATAATTTTAAATAATAATTGAGCCGTGCATTGAAAATCAATGAAAATCTTAAATTACCACAATCTCACTGAGATGCATGGGTGCATTTCAACAAGAGATCTGACCTTGAATGTTTTCTCTGAAAGGACAGCTCACTTTCTAACGTAATAGTGCCAAGAGAGAGGGGAATAACAGTAAATTGTGCTGCTGCTTTTCCGGTAACTGGACTGAAAATTTAATGTAATATAATCACCATTCATCTATGCACTGTGTACTGCAAGTGCTTTTACTGTACAAAGGAAAAAAAAAAATTCTTAACTGGCAAGAGACTAATTTCTTTCCAAGGTCAGCCCCTTTCACAACTTTTATACTTCCAAACAACCTTTGGCACAAGAAACAAATCGTTGTACTTTCTGAGGACAATGGTTTTGTAACTATTGAAATGGGATGAATTCAAAATGTATAGTGACTAAGTAATAGATTAGATTCATGTTCATCCTCTTAATTTCATTAGATATACAGTCACAAAATTTCTCTGTCATATGGATAAAACATTTCTTTGCTAAATCCTCACTTATTCCAGTCACTGGTGGGGGAGTTGTTTCTGGTGTTGTGATTGTGCATCTAACCAGGGGCCGGTTGCTTTTAGACTAGTCTTAAAAAGTCAGACATCAATTTTTTTTTCTGTACGTACGTACACACGCACACACACACACACACACACACACACACACACACACACACACACACACACACACACACACACACACACCCTTGAGGTATCAGAAGTGGCTGCATCTTCATCTTTCCATCTGGTTGAGTTCTAAGTGGAGACTTGATGATCTGTGGTCGATCTGTAGTGACAGATGCTTCTCACTGCGCTCACACATGTGCAAACAGACCTTTTTCAACAAAACATACACACATATACATAAAGAAATAGACAAGAGACATCAGGGGAAGTATTCTTCTCACTCTGCCTTCATGGGTGGAAATATGAAGATAAAAGAGTAGCAACACTCGGGAGCTTGTCAATTAGAATTTGTGTCTATCATTTTGTGTATGTGAATATCATTTTACACATTTGTAATTATTAATCTGAAACTCTGAATTAAAAACACAGGTGTTTTGATGATTGTCTGTGTGTGAAAATCAAAATATTATGCTTTTCACATCAGAGGCGTGAGTGTAAATTTCAAGTTACACATACGAATATTATTATCTTAAGTTCACAAATACAAATCAACAAGCTGTCGAGTTTTGCTACTCTTTTAACTTCATAACGAAGAAGCATGGACATAATTTTGAATGTCAATTCGGTGCTGAAGCACGTAGCTACCGCCAACTCCAGTGCTGCCCCTCCAGGGCCCCAGAACTTTTTAATCTAATTAAAACAAGCTGAGAGACGAGCTGAAAGATAAGGTCACCATGGGGAACTGGAGGAAGTGTTTTGCCAATGTGGGCTTTTCCTTAGCCTCCATGACATTAATGAGTTATCAGGCTTTAAACACGTGGTGGTAGCATAGGGACCAAGCCACCAACTGATTGACAACTCTGGAGTCTGGAAGAAGAATCACTGTCAGACACTGTGACTGACAGTAATTAATCAAACAGTTTGGACAGAGCAAAGCAAACGAAGACAACTTTCCATCTTTCAGCAGTAAACCATTTGTTTTTCATAGTAAAGTAAAGGACAGCCAACATATATAAAAAAAAACTAACAAACAAGCAAAAATATTTTTGCTCTATGCAGCCATGCTTAATATGCAGGGGTGTACACTTATGTGCACCCTGTTAATATGCAAGTTAACTCTTACACTTACAGGTGCATCTCAATAAATTAGATTATCGTGGAAAAGGTCCTTTATTTCAGTAATTCAACTCAAATTGTGGAACTTATGTATTAAATAAATGCATCGCACACAGAATGAAGTTGTTTAAGTCTTTGGTTCTTTTAATTGTGATGATTTTGGCTCACATTTAACAAAAACTCACCAATTCACTATCTCAACAAATTAGAATACTTCATAAGACCAAAAAAATAAAACAATTTAGTGAATTGTTGGCCTTCTAGAAAGTATGTTCATTTACTGTACTTTCGGTGCTTTTGGCAGTGTGGGCAGGTGCCAAATCCTGCTGGAAGATGAAATCAGAATCTTTAAAAAGCTGGTCAGCAGAAGGAAGTATGAAGTGCTCCAAAATGTCTTGGTAAACGGGTGCAGTGACTTTGGTTTTCAAAAAACACAATGGACCAACACCAGCAGATGACATTGCACCCCAAATAATCACAGACTGTGGAAACTTAACACTGGACTTCAAGCAACTTGAGCTATGAGCTAATCAAGCCTTCCTCCAGACTCTAGGACCTTGGTTTCCAAATGAAATACAAAACTTGCTCTCATCTGAAAAGAGGATTTTGGACCACTGGGCAACAGTCCAGTTCTTCTTCTCCTTAGCCCAGGTAAGACAACACTGACATTGTCTGTGGTTTAGCAAATTCCTTGACACGTCTGTGTGTGGTGGCTCTTGATGCCTTGACCCCAGCCTCGACCCCTTCCATGTGAAGTTCACTCAAATTCTTGAATTGATTTTGCTTGACAATTCTCATAAGGCTGCGGTTCTCTCGGTTGGTTATGCATCTTTTTCTTTCCACACTTTTTCCTTCCACTCAACTATCTGTTAACATGCTTGGATACAGCACTCTGTGAAAATCCAGCTTCTTTGGCAATGAATGTCTGTGGCTCCTTGTGAAGGCTGTCAATGATTGTCTTCTGGACAACTGTCAGATCAACAGTCTTCCCCATAATTGTTTAGCCTAGTGAACAAAACTGAAAGACCAATATGAAGGCTCAGGAAACCTTTGCAGGTGTTTTGAGTTGATTAGCTGATTGGCATCTCACCATAATCTAAATTGTTGAGATAGTGATTTGGTGGGTTTTTGTTAAATGCCAAATTCATCACAATTAAAAGAACCAAAGACTTAAACTACTTCTGTCTGTGTGTATTGAATTTATTTTATACACAAGTTTCATCATTTGAGTTGAATAACTGAAATAAATGAACTTTTCCACAACATTCTAATTTATTACTAATTTATTGAGATGCATTTAATTTCATTTCCTTTTACCCAGCACTGTTGGAGAAAACAGGACCCACATATCCCATCCGCTCCATCTCCAACTGGGGCAGCTTGACTCCACTGGTTCTCTGAGGTCATGTCCCCTACTTAAAACCATAGAAATAAACCATTTCCCTCAAAGTAGTCCAGAATTACATATCTAGTGGACTAGAGGAATCCTTGTTGTTTATTGTAGATACAGGCAAGGCTTATCCATTAACTGTGCTCTACCACATGCAGGCAAAAACATAGTTACACTAAGGGATGACAGTCAAAGTACACATACGAAAGGTTTTAAATAAACAACTAAATATAGATGTGTACTGCTTTATTCAAATTTACATAAAGCAAAAGCACTGCTTAAAGCAATAATTAACCCAAAAATTTGCTGAAATGTACTCACCCTCAGGCCATCTGAGCTGTAGATGAGTTTGTTTCTTCACTGGATGTGGAGAAATTTAGCATTATATTACATACTCACCAATGGATCCTCTGAAGTGAATGGGTGCTGTCCAAACAGCTGATAAAAACATCACAGTAAACCACAAGTAATCTACATGACTCCAGTCCATCGATTAATGTCTTGTGAAACCAAAAGCTGCATGTTTGTGGTAAACAAATTCATCATTAAGATGTTTTTAACTTCAAATTGTTGCTTTTGGCTAAAACAAGTCCTCTATCCATAATATTTCTTACTCAATTGAAAAAAGGAGAGAAATATACATAGATCAAGCACGGTTTACAAGCGAAAACAGTTCAAGAGTTATAAACAAATATGTTGGTGGATTTTGATGTGAGAGGGCAATAGGTGAAGGACTTTTTCACGGGAATAAGTGTTACTATGGGTTACAGACTTTGGCCAGAAGTGATGGTTCACGAGACATTAATTGATGGACTGTAGTTATGTAGATAACTTGTGGATTATTGTGATGATTTTATCAGCTGTTTGGTCTCTCATTCTGATGGCACCCATTTACTGCAGATGATCCATTGGTGTGCAAGTGATGTAATGCTGCATTTCTCCAACTGACCAGATGACTAAATCTTCAATATAAAAAAAATCTTAAGATATGTGATTATATGAGACTATGGAAATGCAAAGTAATTTTCATGAAACTCTTCCAGTACTAAATTATCTAAGCTATGCCATCTATATTTATTTGAATGCTCAGTATAATTTTACTGTATGTCAACAATTGTTTTGTTTGTGTCTATTTACATTTCTCCTAATGATTTGTTTTTTTTCTTCTAGTAAACATGTGGCACAAAGTTAACTGTGAAATCCATTAATTCTCAAAGAGCAACCCATGAGCAATAAACAAATCCTTTGGGAAATCATGTTCTATCAGCGAACAGAAGTTCAGATTTTTTTACATTTTTTATTTTTTATGTGGATCAGAGCAGTTGCTGTTCTTGTTGTTTTTCAAACACGTGTGTTGACACTCTGATACGGTGCACTCTTCATTTCCATACGCTCATGCCTGGATAGAAATGACTTCACAGGCATGAGACATCACTGGCAATTCTGTGACAATGAAAACACTATGAAAAGAGGCAATAGTATGTTGCGAGAAGGAGAGCTTTATGACCCCGTGCTGTTTTGTTTCGAAAGAGGACGTCAGGAGGCACATCGGTCTATAAAGCTGCCGCCACAGGCCCTCATTAACGTTTCCTGTGTGGTGGATGCACCCAGTGGGCTTCCATGTTTCCCTTTTTCTGTTTACAGAGCTGTATAGCTGCTGACAAAAATGAACTCATCTTACTGAAGTGTTATTATATTAATCATATATATACCCACCTATAGCACAGTATAAATACATAAAAGCAATCATTTATATGGAAGTCTGGCTCCTCAATTTTTATTATAAATAAAGGCTTGAAAGAAACACTTTGTGGAGAATTGTTTAATTATTTTTAGCATGCAGTTGAGGACACTTCTGACAAAAAAAAAAAAAAAAAAAAAAAAAAAAAATATATATATATATATATATATATATATATATATATATATATATATATATATATATATATATATATATATATTTCAACACAAAACAATTTTAGACCGACAAGATTTTGAAAGCATCGAAGCATTCATGTACAAAAACTCAGCATAGTAGCTATTAATAACTTATTGTAAAATATGTGGATTAGCTAATTTTATGTGTTAAAGCTGAAGCTCATAACTAAGTTATAAGAGGTCATTGATTTATTGCTTAATCATTTGTTTCATTCACCCAGTAAGGGTTTGCTATTGACATATTGATATATATATATATATATATATATATATATATATATATATATATATATATATATATATATATATATATAATATATGTGTGTGTGTATACAATTGGTATATATATATATATATATATATATATATATATATATGTATATATATATACAAAAAGTGTTTTAAATTTTTTTTGGGCAATCTTTAGTTGACTTAATTTAAATGCCATTATGTATTCCAACAAATACATGAAAACAAAAAAGAAAAAAGAAATAAGTAGTTGTGGAATAGCTAGTTTTATGTGTTAAAGCTGAAGCTGATAACTAGGTTTTAATGATCAAGGATCCTTATCAGTGTTTGATACTGACATCCATATTTATTAACATATGTGGGTCTTACTGGCCATAACTCTGTAAACACTTGTAACCATAGCAACAGATAAAAATTCTAAACATCAAACGTCTTTGTATTGCTTATTTACAGATGTCATTTTTTTTTATTCCAAACTATTTCAGGCATCTGAAATGCCTGAAACACCCCCAAATCACCCCTCAATTCATCCCCACCCATGTCTGCTTCACCCAAACACTTTTCAGGAGTTATATGTCTCAGTATCTAACAGCACAATAACCCTATTTCTGGAATCTTGTAATAACCTGAGAGATTCTGACAGCTCTAGCATTAGAGTCTGACTGCAAAAAGCTCACACCTCATGCCAAATGCAAGCCGATAATGCAAAGGCCAACAAGCTGACTCTGGTTCCATACAGCACATTAAAACCAAACTTTCTGTAAAAATTCAGCTAGAGACTCACTTGAGTTATAGACTGTAGCTGTCAATATAAAACATGTATGTACAAAACCATATATAGCTCTCTAATAGGTCTGACTGCCACTTTATGCTGCTATGTGGCCTTTTCCTGATTTAAAGTGCCCGAGTCCGCTTAAAAACGGTGGTCTGGGGTACGCTTCATGTGAACTCTGGTACGGTTCGCTGCTTATGTGAACGCAATCGTACCAAATCACGGAAGTGAACTGCTTTTAATGACAAATTATTTGATGAAAATGTGTGTTTGTGTGTGTGTTTCACTCACTTTCCTGATGAGCGTGACTGATGCGCTGCAAGCAGAGAGCTGTACATCTCATTTATGTTCACCTTCAACATTCTTTAGAGTATTTTCAGTACATTCGTAAGACAGACGCAAGTGCCGTTATGTACGGAAGCTTTATAAACAAAACGAACAGTTCAAAAACGTAAAACATGAAAGTGCAGAGAATAATGTTATGCATTTGCTGCCTTCTCCTGCGCCGTCATTACCAAGCAACGGGGTAAACAGCTGCTGGCTTGATGACGCAAGCGAACCGCGGTTCGGACTCAAATATTATACTATGAACACAGTCCAGCGAGGGCAGGGGGAGCAACTGAACTGGGGTTCGGACCCGGCAAGTGAACCAAGTGTGAAAGCACCCAGGTTTTCAATGATCAAGGATCCTTATCAATGTTTGGGAAGGGAAACCAAAAGACTAGACTAAAAAAAATAAGAATAAAAAAAATTATAATAATTAAGTAAGCTTATCAATCTTAAGAAATGGACATATGTTAATTGTGGGGTAACATGTCTGAAGTAAATGCCAATACAGTTCTGTCCAAAGTAAATTTATGTCGCTGTAAAAATATGTCTATTCAATTAAAAAGAGCATATGATTATTTGTGTGCAGGCGTTTGTGCACGGCCTGTCACTTCTTAAATGAATGGTGCTCATAACAGAGGAGTCATAACCAATTCTCCTCCACTTCCCTGTCGGGCAGAGGAATTGCTGATACTCTAGATTTCCAAGGTAAGGAGAAGATTAAGTGTGGATCACTGGTATGTCCTGCTCCATACAAATCTAAGCTCAAGATAAAGTAGTGCTTTCTTCATGTCCGACTTACTTCCTTACGTGAGGGAAAGCCATTTATGGTATATCAGCACCATGAAGATTTCAACCTTTGCGATGTTTTTACTTGTCAGATTGGTGGGATTTATACACATTCTGTCTCAAGGCTACACATTTGTCTGATGGCTTCACATCACTATAAATTAAAGCTACCCGCAGCTTTATTGTAGACACTGTAATTATAGCTTATTCCAGTGATAGTGAATGTCACAGTCTATTAAACAAGTAAGAACTCCAGAAAAAAGTTTTGCATCATGTTTGGCTATTCATAAATGCCTACATCTACTTCAAAACAGTCCAAAAGGCCAAATTTGTTGGAATAAAGAGAAAAAGTGATAAACAGAGGCAAAGCACAAACCTTTATAGAAATAAACAGTTGATCTCAAATATAATCTCAAATTTTTGGGACAACAAATGCTGACCTTGCAGGCACTTTCAAGCAGTGAAGTATCGATTTAGCAGGTTGCAGTGCATAATTGCCAGACAAATACAAAATGCAGAATGTACTTTTTGTGACGACTATAAATCCGCTCAGATAGAGAAAGCCGGAGGTCAGATGTGTGTCTCGACACAATTACCTCAAAAAAGTACACCCTCACAAAACAACTGAAATATCAGTGTGCATTAAAACACTAAATACTCCACAAAGCAAGAGGCAAAAGGCCATTTAAAAGGACATATTTTTTGTTGACGTTGTTTTAAATGCAAACAAATAAATAAATAAATAAATAAATAAATAACGTTGTTCTTTTACTGGTGTAAAAAGCCCATCATAAAAAAAATTACTGATGAAACTCAACTTAACATACAGTAAAAAAACTTTTTCAACCATTATGAAGAAAAACTGAAGAAAAATGGCTGACATAAATCTAACAGACATACACATCAACTAAAATGTTATTTTTGTCAACTAAATTTAGATTTTAGTAAAACAAATAAATGAATATAAAATTTTAAAATATTAAATTCCAAGGATTATCGACAAAAAGACAAACTAAGCCTTTTTTTTTTTTTTTTAATCCATCAAAAACACATAAAATCCTTCACTTCTAATTATAATACAACAAGATAAAAGATACACTTTAGAATAGGGAACACATGTTCACTATTAATTCGAGTCAGAGAGGCTTTATTATAATTTCAGCTCTATACATCTTGTACACAGTGAAAGGAAACAGCGTTTCTCCAGGACCATGGTGCTACGCAAGACAACATTAACTACAAAACTCACATTGTACTGTGCAAAAGACTATACCTAATTAAATTATCTTAAAACTGGAAAGAAGCAGTACAAAAGCCTGGGAGATTACAATATATCATATAATTAAGAGTTTTCCCATAATAAACTCCTAATTTGGTGCTTAGTTAATAAGGTAAGGTGGTTGTTAAATTATATGGGCTAGATTATGGGATCTAAAATATGGTCATGCAGAATAAGCCATTAATATGTGCTTTATAAGTATTATAAACAGCTAATATGCTAGTAATATGCATGCTAATAAGCAGCTTTAGTAGTGAGAATTGGTTCTTAAAATAAAGTGTTACCAGATAAATAAGTTGCCTGAACTGTAAATAAATAAATAAATAAATAATATTATATATATCATAATATATAGATCCGTTTTTTACTCAATTCAGTGTGTCACTTTCTGTTTCTTTTTAATCGTTTGTGAAATTTAAAAGCACTTTTTGAGTGAAAATTGTTTCTACACCATTTTTCTCCGTGTTGATGTGTATGCGTAGAAAGAGACTTTCTCAAGCATCTCTAGACAGTGCGTTGGCTACTTAATTAGCCAAAATGTTGTCAGACACTGTGTGCAATAGTTGCCAGACAAAGTAACAGAAAAATGCATTCATGTGAGATCCAATGGCATCAAGGCATAAGGACAACCCACAGCCATTTGAGCAATTAATACTTCAGTGGGACATTCACAAGTTCCTTCAAGACAAAACAAAACATAAATAAGTCTGACTAAGCTGTGACATCAGCCTTTGAACTCATTTACTACTGTATGTCACAGCCATTCTATTTCAAGGCACTCTGCATATAACTGCTAGCAGTCTGGATCTACTTCTGTGATGAGTTTGTTAGTGGCACAGATGACTTCTGCCACACTTTTTAGCTGCAGCTGGGGGCATCCGCCCCTGCTGCATTCGATTATTGTAGCCGGGCGGTTTAAACACTGACCTTATCTAAACTGACAAATTGGGCAATTCTCTCCCTCCTCAATCACACACATAGCCAGCATGCTCTAGTTTCTTATACAGCCTATTTTCCAAATGCCACATTTGTTTCTGTTTACACCAAGGACTGAGGGCCATCAGCTGTGAAGCATTGTTCAGATGGGCTTCACCCCCGAGTGAGTTGTGGCAGGCTGATACAGCCTTTTATTCATGTTTATCTTTGTGGGTCAGATCTGGCATTCACCAGATTGTCTTTTATCATGCTGGCTTAGTGCTACAGAGATGAGGAAAAAAAAGAAAGAAAGAAAAAAAAATTATATGGTCATATTCTCACTTTATCTACAGGGTTTCCCAATAATGTACTGCACTTCTAATTTCCAACATTATTGCGTTATGAGCCGTGAGAACAGTCAATAAAAATAAATAAATAAATAAATAAATAAAGTCTGTTTTTTTCTTCAATATTGTCGTAAATTTATTTTTGTAAACTATTCGTTTTTAATTGATTAAAAGCATAAGAATCTATAAATTATACAATATATTTTTATATATTGAATATTTAAATAAATAGTGAACATACCTAAATAAATTAATTAATAATAAAGATTATTTATTTACTGAGAAGTCTATTCACTGCTCACATTATATATATATATTTTTAATCCTGAATATCAACATATATTGTATAAATATTTTCATAACTTTTGTATTTTTTGTAGTTTTATTTGGGCTTTATCAGTTATGTATTTAATTTATTATAAATGCATAATAAAAAAAAAATACACAAGTTATGAAAATATATATATATATAAACAAATTATTTCATTAAATAAATAAAGATGAAAGAGATCCGCACTCATCTAGATTCAGCCAAAAAGGCTGATGATACTACTACTACTACTACTACTACTAATAATAATTCCTTACATTTATATAGTGCTTCTCTGGGCACTCAAAGCGCTCTACATTGTGAGGGGGGATCTCCTCAACCACCACATTATATTCATTGCTCAGAGGTCACAAAAATATGTACAAAAAAGTGCAGAAGTGCAAAGGTGCAGAACGCTTTCGGGTATTAACCCTTGCTCAGTGCCTATGCACCTTATGTTAGTTGCCTACTGGATATTTGGACTAGTGTTTGGCGCTACAACCTTTTCTTAATGTGGAGTAAATAAACAAGCAAGCAAGCAAACAAACAAATAAATACATTTATTATCAAGTTCAGTACTACTTATACAGTGCCGCCCACAAATATTGGCACCCTTGGCAAATATGATCAAAAAAGGCTGTGAAAATTCATCTGCATTGTTGATCCTTTTGATTTTTTATTAAAAAAATTCACAAGAATGTATCCTTTCATTGGATAATAAGAGTGCGGAGGGGAAATATCATTATGAAATTAATGTTTTTCTCAAATACTCGTTGGACACAATTATTGGCACCCCTAGAAATTATTATGAGTAAAATATCTCTGAAGTATATTCCCATTCATATTCACAATTTTGAGCACTCCAGCATGATTATAAACATGAAATTATCCAGCCATTGCTTCCTGTTTCACAGAAATATAAAGTGGAGGGAAAACAAAGCCCAAATGCCCTTAATCATCCATCACAATCAGAAAAGCCAAAGAGTATATTTCTGATGTGCAGCAAAAGATGATTGATCACAAATTGGTGAAGTGGCTTTAAGAAAAGAGCTAGAGCAGTGACAATTCCCATTTCCACCATCAGGACAATAATTAAGAATTTCCAATCAACAGAAAATGTTAGAAAACTGCCTGGAAGAGGACGTGTGTCTATATCGTCCTAATGCATGGTGAGGAGGTCAGTTTGAGTAGCTAAAGACTCTCCAAGGATCACAGCTGGAGAATTGCAGAAAATAGTTGAGTTTCTGGTTCAGAAGACCTTTAAAAAAATTGTCAAACAGAACCTACATCAACACATGTTGTTTGGGAGGGTTTTAAGAAAAATTCTCCTAGCTCATCCAAAAACAAACTGAAGCATATTCAGTTATCAGACACGACTGGAACTTCAAATGGGACTGGCTTCTATGATCAGATGAAACTAAAAATGAGCTTTTTAGCAGTAAACACTCAAGATGGGTTTGGTGAAAACAGGGATAAAAAGTACCCCATGTGTACAATGAAATATACAGCTGTATTTTTGATGTTGTGGGCCTATATTTCTGCTGGAGGTCCTGGACATCTTGTTTAGACACATGGCATCATGGATTCTATTAAATACCAACAGATAAAAAATCAAAAAGTGACTGACTCTGTTAGAAATCTTATAATGGGCCATGTTTGGATCATTCAACCGTACAATAATCCAAACACAAACTTCAAAAACAACACCGAAATGGGTCACTGAGCTCAAAACCAAGCTTCTGCTATAGCCATTCCAGTCCTCTGACCTGAACCCTACAGAAAATGAGAGGAGTGAACTGAAGAGGAGAAGCTGGGAATCTGAAGGGTCTGGAGTGATTCTGGATGAAGGAATGGCCTCTGATCTCTTGTCAGGTGTTCTCTAACCTCATCAGGCATTATAGGAGACAGTTTTGAGCTGTTAAACTGGCAAATGGAGGTTTAAAAAATAATTCAATAAAAGGGTGTCCTTAATTGTGGCAAATGTGTATTAGAGAAAAACATTTATTTCATAATGATATTTCCCCCCATTTTAAATTCTTATTATCCAATGAAAGGATACATTTTTGTGAATTTTTCAAATAAAACATCAAAAGGATTAACAATGCAGATGAATTTTCACAGCCTTATTTGATCATATTTGCCAAGGGTGCCAATATTTGTGGGCGACACTGTATGTACTGACTATTTCAATATTAAAACACTCAACATTAAAACAAAAACACATACTTGTGTTTGTTTAGAACTTCTGTAATTCTGCAATCCTTATGTTAAACGACAAAAACATCTTTAGATTCAAGTATGAACCCATGACCTTATGAAAGACCTCTGCACTTTTCCTTCACCTCCACTCCAGCGCCACAGGGAGTTCAGTTCACCGCAAGCCTCTAAACGACACTATCCCGGCTTCATGAGGTCAGACCCAAGCCTCCCATGGTGCTGAGTAGATGTGATTTTCTGACCTTAGCATGTGTGCGCTTAGCATTAGCATACTCTCCCTTGAATTCAGGGGTCGTTCTAGGGTCAGTGAATATTCAGGGTTTCGCCTTGACCGTGAATGTGCAGGCATGGGTACAGTACATCTTTTCATAAAATATTGAAAAATCATACTTTGATGTACACTGGGAACTCTTTTATGATTCTGTTTTTTTTTTATATCTGTGAAAAAGTATGTTCTTACTTCATCTAAAGGGTGGAATACTTTGATCACAAAGTCAGCAAAAAGTTTCATTTGTTCCCTGTTGTTAGCAGAGCTTTTGTAATTTTATGTATTTGCTCTTTTACTTTCATGTATTTTATATAATTACATAACTGAAAATGTACAAATACAATTTGTTCAATATACAATTTAAAAATAATAAAATGTATTTTTACTAAATAAATAACTAAATATTTAAAATGTCTTAAGTGACCATTAACATTCAATACTTTTATATAAAAATAAATATAATATTAATATATGTATTTATAAAAAAATCTTTATATAAAATACATATATAATAATAATAAAACATAATAATAATAATAATAATCATGTAATTTACTAAAGTAATTTAATTTAATTAGCAATCATGAAAACATATTAGCAAAGACAAATTCCTGAAAATTCAGCAATTTGCTAAAAATGTTTTGGACTTGAAATCCCACCCCTACTGCCCTCTATGGCTTATTCTCTGGATAAAATATGACCTCAACGTTTCCCTCTCCATTCTGCAATCTCCAGAATTGCATCACACACTGTAAAATACAACGAAACTTCTATTTATCAGCCTTTACGTCCTCCTTCTGTTCAGTCAGTCAGCAACTCACAGTCACACCCAGTGATGCTGCCTGTTTTGAAGGGACTTAAAGCTGGTCTCATGGTGGGCTGCACATGCTACAGAGTATCCCGTCATGTTTGAAGTGGCTGACTGTGCACTAAAAGGGTGAGACTGAAAGAAACTGAGAGATTCTTTCCCGCAGTGACTCAAGCTGCCACCTGAAAGCTTTGGATCTGCATTTTCCCATGTGAAGATGTATGAGCCACCTGTGCGACTACTTAACTTCCTATTGTCTGCACAACTGGAAAAAAGAAAGAGAGAGAGATTTTGTGGATCTAAGTGTGTATTACCCTTCAGACCCAGATAACTGTAGTTGTAAGTCCTCATGCAAATTGCATGCGGTCAGCTGACAATTACACATCATTTTCATTCCGTTCACGTGTCTCTGTTTGTGAGGACTTGCACATTCAGTGCTTCTTATTCACCTCTGTTCAGCAGTGTGCTAATATGCTATATATTCATGCATGTAGTCTCGCAAGCAATATATTTGACTACCGGCATACTAAAGCCTTTTCTGCACATGAACAGCCCACAGAAAGGGGCTGTTAGACTAAAATGTCAACCCAACTACATCTCACATTAATGTGACACACTGTATAGTGACGGGTAATTATGAAATCAATCTTATAGCAAAACTAGTCCTCTATACACATTCATAATTGTACAACTCATTTATTTATTTGTTTGTTTGTTTGAAATATTGCATCCGTTTCAGTAATGGATGACATACTTTTAAAAATATGTTTGACATATCAAAAGTAGGCCATTGGTTTTTATTAAAGAAACAGTTTACCCATTAATAGCTTTATTAATAATATAATATAATATAATATAATATAATATAATATAATATAATATAATATAATATAATATAATATAATATAATAAATCTTGAAATTGTAAATAAAATATAATGAATATTATAATTATATAATATAATATTATATAATATAATTTTTTTTCTTGGAATTTTAAATAAAGATTATTGGAGAATATTTAACTGAAATACTATAATAGCCTTTTTATTACTATTGTTATTTTTGTAATTTACAAGCAATTTCTGAGTGAAAATAATTTATAATCAATCATTAAATCAGTTTTTTTTATATACATTTTAATTTTCTAATAATTCCACTTTTAAAATATGACATCATATGGAATAAAAACATGAGGGTAAATGAATGAATGAATGAATAAATTTTTCTGGTTTGTGTTTGTGTGTGCGAGTGTGTGTATGTGTGTGTGTGTGTGTGTGTGTGTGTGAGAGAGTGTGTATTGATGGATTCATTGGAATGCATCAGAACAAATACTGCAGAAATAATCCATGATCCAAGTCTAATGTCCTGTATATAGTTTTGGACACAATACACTATATTTGCCTGTGCTGATAATGCATTACACAGCCACAATATAAAAATGACCTAGTTACATCCAACACAATGCTATCTCTTCTTCCTACACACTCAGCGCAGACACTCACGCACACACATCCACCAATGCATCCATAAATCATATATAAGAAATAAATTAAACATTAATTCCAAGCTTGTGGAGAGCTGCTTACAGTTGGCCAACAGGAGCTTTTCTTGCTCTAGCTCCTCTCTGGCACAGCTTAATTAGGATCCTCATATTTCCAGTGAACAAACAAAAGAAGGGGGAAAAAAATCAGGAGAAAGGCAACAGGAGAACAGGACATTCTAAGTAGATTAGAGCTCTCCTCTTGGGTCAAACTACCACAGGCTTACAATCCTAACAACAAAGCAGTGAGGGGGGAAATAAAAGGTGAGAAATATTTTATCAGCCCCTGCTAACTCTTCTGATAACTAAAATATGTAACCCTAAAGGCAGAAATACTTCAAAATCAGTCTTTCTGTACAATACATATAAAAATAAAACACTGTAGGGTGAAATAGCTTTGCACTAAAAATTAATTGCAAAGCTGAAAGCCAGTCATTCCTTTCACTGCAAATATGTTATGTGTGTTTTGGATCTTAGGTTTAACATCACGTAAATTCACCTATTTCTCCAGAAATACATAAAAGTCAATCACAACTAGGAGAAGAATAGAGTGAACTTTATAGTGTACCTATGAATAAAACACATCGTCAGATTTTAATTGAAATAATTATTATTGCCACTTTCCTTAGACACCAGTGCCTGGCCTGCATGCCACATCTAAGTTTAAATTAGCAACATCATATATGCTAAAATAATGATGAACAAATATGTATTTGCAAACAATGACCGCAAAATTCAAAAATTGTTATTTGTTGCATAAAGAAGGATTTTCTTTAATAGAGATGCTTGCGCATTTTTATTGGTCAAACGCCACAGAAGTGCTTTTGTGGCATTGTTAACACTGATTTACATAATTCCTTTAGCAAATCATACACTTTAAACAATAAAGCAAGCACATTGAATAAATGTTTAGTATTCATCTTTAGTAAATTCCCTGGTTTGACTGGAATAGCTTGTTCTTTAAATGCCATCTCCAGTCTAATAGTTCAAAAAATAGTCAACAAACACGAACATTATACTATACAGTTTCAAAAATAATGTGTTGTTAAAAACACCCAGTAAAGTTTGAGATGGCTTTGTTGCAACGTTTCATTAACCTGATCTGCATCAGAAACTTGTTCTCACACACTGCATGTAGTACCAGCTCTTGCATTCCCTCACATTCTTTTAAATGGCTCTGGATATTGATCCATAAAATAAATCCACTATTAATACTAAGTGCAAATTTGCTTTTTATTTCAAAGCGCACATGAGAGACGCTGGATACAAAATCAACAAATCACTTAAAAACAACTGTTTATTGAATATTTTCATGTCATCACATTTTACTAAAATGAGGGATTAAAGAATATATATACAGTACACCATTGTTAAGTTGTAACAACAAACAACATCAGTTGGTGTGGTTGTAGAAACATAATCATAATGCACTTTGTAAATTCATTTCCATGGCTCAGTAAAAACTGATGTCTCACATCACAAACAAATGGAGCAAAATTACTAATCCAATGTCAAGCATTTCAGACTGGACAAAGAATTAGGGCAAACCTTGTCTGTTTAGTCATATGTCCTCCTTTAATTGCAGTTAAACATGGACAGCCACACAGCAAACAAAAAAACAGAAAAAGTCGCCGTCGCACACCAAATAGCTCACATTTCTTTTAATTAAAAGTGTGCAAGATCATGGCTGACATTTTGGCTGTCCCCTGTGAGTGAGTCTTTGGCTGAACAAGACTCATCTGGTCTAATTAAATTGCAACAGAAGCCTCACACTGACTGGGCTGTTGACTGGTGCGGAGACATGTGGTTGACATGCTGCGGTTTTAGAAAAGCAGCGATACTGCTCCTAACATCCACAGAGGTCTTGAATCTATTCCAAAAATTCTCACTCAATTTTCACCTCTGTATATTCAATAACAACTTAATAATAACCCTTGCATGTTCATTCAAACTAAATCTTCCCATTTCCTATGGCAGAATCTTAAGGGAAAATGTTATTATAGCAACTTTTATTCAGCAACATCTGCTGACATTTGTACTTCAGTTTGGAGGATTCCATTCCAAGTTTTGGCAATCTCTCTATGTTCTGACATTTTTGAGATAAAGTCCAAATTGCCTAAACAGAAACTCGCAAAAAAAAAAAAAAAAAAAAAAAAAACGTTATAACTGTGAACTATGAGAATTGCGAGATATAACCTCAGAATTAGCAAAAATATATATCGTGAGAAAAAAAAGTTTCCTTTTAATTTGAATTATTATTATTTTTTCCATGGTAGACACCACAAAAACATAATTGTGAGATGTAGAGTTAGATTACAATTACTTCAGATTGTGCCACACTCCAATCAAAGCATCAACTACACTCTCCAAGCTAGACAGGTGCCAAGACCGACATATGTTCAAAAACTACAAAGAAATACAAAGTCTACACTCTATTTTATTTAGTTATTTTTCAGCCAGCGATAAAAACAGGCATTTCAGATATCTGCCTTTATCCATATGCCACCCTAAAATAAATAAATAAATAAATACATAAAAATTAAAAAATAAAATATACTGCTTGTCGGTCAGTCGTTTCTTCCTGTCAATACTTCTTTGGCTTTAAGACTATGAATCATTTCCCCTTTATATTACCCTACATTTATGAATTTTCTTGAGCAACAGATCTTGCCTGTGAGCTGTGTTTGCAAAGAATTATGGCTTACATGCTTCTGAGCATGAGAATCAGAGGATTATTAGGGAAGATTTAGCATGGCATATCAATGGTCTTCAGCTGCTACCATGCACATTTTACTCAGCTGATGTCATCAATAATATGCTTTTGTCTTCCTCCTGTTACAAATAAGATCCCAGGAGGGGTCTGTCTTTATCTAGATGAGTTAAAAATCTTAGACACATTTTGAGGATTTCATCATCTCACTCCAAACCACATCAATGTTTTGACAGGCATTTCAAAAATTGCCCAGACTGGGAGAATGGTGAGCAGACTGTCAAGTAAACCAATTCTTTGAGTATTGTGAAAACATAATCTGTCTTTTTCCACTTTCAATCTGATGAAAACTATAGGACAGAACTGAATATACCTGAAGTCACTTTTTAAATAGTCCATACAGTCTTTCTAAATCTTAGCCTAATACTTTAGATGTGCAGGTGCATATATATCTTTCTCTTTGTATGCATGCCAATACTTATCAACTATAGTAGGAACCCATTTTACCATTGAATAGCAAGGCAAGTCATTATGCCTTCACTGTGAAACAAAAGTGGATCTCTGATATCTTCCCATACAAGATCAGCTGAATGTTACAGTATTTTTTTTTTTCTATGCAGTGGTGAAGAGGGCGTATTTGCATTGCGATGATGTCATGTGATATACCATGAGCCCTTCTTTGATCTTCAAGAGAAAGACATGAGTGGAAAATGTACAACTAAGTGTAATATACTCCAAAGAAAATATTGATTTGAAATCAAAGTCGCACCATTGCCAAAGGGAACAATGCATATTTGAGGCTCAATATTTCCTGTTCAAAGCATGAGACTCCGATCAGACTCCAATTGGTTAACTCTGCCATTTGTGACTGGCTCTGTCTCCCTCTGCTCTGTGAATTAGACAGTAACTAAGACTCAAGTGTGTTAACTGTCAGATGGCTCTGGTATCAAGAGTTGTATCTCTGTTGTTTTCTTATGCTGATGATATGAAGGTGGACACAAATATACCGATTCAGATACTGTATATCTATATTCCCTCTCTGAATCAGCAGCTTTTGACCTAGCATATAAATATATCCTGTAGTAAACAAGACTCATACTGTAGCACAAAGTACATAATTCATCCTTGAATGTTGATATTATATGTAATACTGCAACACTATGACACAGCTGAATCCTAACATTGATGGTTCTCTCACAAATTCCTCTACTAGATTTGACTAATTGAACATATTAAAAGTCAAATGTGCGTGCGTGTGTGTGAAGAAAGAAATAAAGAGAAAGAAAGTAATAATCTAGATAGATAGATAGATTGATAGATCGATGATAGATTCTTCTTTCAGAGGTGTCTATGATGCAACCTTCTGTAACTCCAGCAGCAAGACGAGCCTGTACTCTAGCTTGTGAATAGGATAGTGATGCTTTTATCAGTGCAGTGAATATGACACACAGTAACAAATATTCCATACAAAACTCAGTATGTCTCTAAACATACACATTAAATATTGCATCAGAAAAAGCAGCCAGAAAAGCACACCATTGTAGGAAGCAGGGCCACAAATCTGCGGGATATGCAGGTGAGATGAAGAGGTTATCTGTAGGGTGAAGAATAGTGGAACCGAGAGAGCGAGAGAAATACATTTTTAATAGATTTTACGGCTATATGTTCGCATTAGGGCTGCACGATATATATCGGTGGATGATTAATGCGCATATCGTCAGTAAAGCTGGTTATCTAATCCACTTTCATTATCAGCTTGGATTTGGGATATTTCCAGAAAATTCATATCTCAATTCTAATTGATTAATTGGAATCTTGTTCCAGGATTACCAAAGATGTTGATCCAGGAACATGTTGTACTTGGTGAAATCACGCTCACCCTGATGCCTGACCTCTACTTGGTGAAATCACGCTCACCCTGATGCCTGACCTCTACTTGGTGAAATCACGCTCACCCTGATGCCTGACCTCTACTGTACCACTGCTGATAAATTCATGCCTGAACACTGCACGTGTCCTTTCATGATCCCGCCTATTACAGAATACAACACCAAAAAAGGAGAAGTTTGTTGTGAATATAATTAATCAAATCAAATAGCATTGTCACATGGATGTGGAACCAAACAATGTGAAATCACAGCAATGCAATTTTACCCTGCAGACCAGTGCTAAACAGTTTTGAGCAATATGTGAATGTGAACACTAACCAGAAAATGCTCAAAACACGGGGGATTCAAAGTGACACAAAGAGAAAGAAAAATGGTGTAGCAGCATGCTGTCCAGAGATGACCACATTTTCAACCCTCATTTTCTTAAACCCAAAGAGATTAACAATGTACTTTGGAAGTTCATTCAGCGTTCAGGAATCTTTTGAGACTACTGCTGATTTTCATGGAAGGAGCAACATCAAGGACACTGCAGCCACAGGAGACATGGGAGACCACTTATATAAAAAAAAAAGTGTTGCTCGCCCTGATTTCAAATTAAACTAAATCCACACCAAAAAGACTGAAATACTGAAATGCTCAACTGCTATACACACACTTGCCATGCAAATCAAGTAGTCCAATAAAAAGCCACCATTATCTAGACCCTCTTGTGACCCTCTGTTCATTCTTATTGTTAAATCAATTACTGCAAGTTATCATGTGGACATACATGGAGTTTTGCCACAGGCATCTGATTATTTGCACTTTCCTTACCACATTAACAAGACATACATCTACAGTTGAAATATGTATGCAGGGCCGGCGCGTGCCTATAGGCAAACTAGGCAGCCGCCTAGGGCGGCAGCTCAGACAGGGCGGCAAGAGAGAGACAAGGCAAGAGAGCGAGAGTGAGAGAGAGAGAGAGAGAGAGAGAGAGAGAGAGAGAGAGAGAGATAATTATTTATTAATTTGTTTGTTTTACATTAGGTTACAGTTATCACACTTATATCAACAGCATTTTTGTCCCCACTACATTAGTATAAATTTAAATTAACTTTAAATTTAGAATAAAACAATTTCCACCGGACCGCGCCCTATTAGTAGGCTATATGCGTGAAAAATACTTTAATGTATATTCAAAAATGTCAACTAAAATTATCTGGTCATGAGTACAAAAGATGACAGCTTTTAAATGAGCAAGCACTGGAGAAACAAAGAGTCTCCTTTTTTAAATTAGTAGTTCTTCAGGATTGCTTAAGACTGGAAAAGGCCCTGACTCATGGAGACTCGTGGGATGTTGATGGGCATGAATTGTTTGAAGAGCTGACTGCTTTGGGCAGACACCTGGTTGCTGGAGCTAAACCACTGGATGAGCTTAACCTTAATTCATCATTGAAAAATGGATGGAATCAATTTTTCCAAATGTTTTATTTGCATTGAGAGTGCTTCTCACTCTCCCCGACACTGTGAGCTCTGGAGAACGCAGTTTCTCAAAGCTTAAACTGATAAAAAATTATCTCCGAAGTACAAGTTAAACTCGAGGACGCAATCAAAGCGTTTGCTGCTGCTAAAGCCGGATGCGCACGCTTCTGCAATGTAGGCTATTAGTTGGGTGAATGTGTGTTTGTGTGTATAAGTCAAGAAAAAATCAAAACCTCCAGTACTTATGAACTAAAAAAGTTGTGTGCATATGTTTATTTTATTCTGTACACTCTTATAAAACAGAAATTATATGCAGCTGTTATATTGTGTACATTTTTCACGTTGCAGTATGAAAAAAACCCATCTGAAAACATGCTTACAAGTTTTTATTTTACTGTAATTTTATAGATAAAATAATAATAATAATTTTTGTACATGCACTTTAGGATACCTAATTGTGAGTGTGAGGTGGGGGTGGCACGATCGTGCTCTTCCTAGAGCGGCATTTGAGCTTGCGACGGCCCTGTATGTATGCAAACTTTTTTCACAAACATGCCGCTAAAGTCCAATTCTGTGATCCAACAGATAAAGATTGTTAATGGTTAATTATGCTAAAAACTATAATGCTTAAGTGTAGAAATTAAGGATATATTCTATAACTTCTTTGTACGAGCTGTGCACTGTTGATGAGTCTCAACATCTGCATGTTTTGTGACATATGGCTGTGCTAATGTGTTTATTCACCACCAGCCTTGATTGTTTTTATAATTTCTCGATTAAAAAGCTTCAAATACTCCTGACACAACAATTCAACCATATTGTCTCACTATTATCTGTGCATGAAGAAAAATAGTTGTGTGTTTTAATAATTTTTTTTTGGTGTTAATCTGAATTGAATATGAATTGATAAAGCAAACAGTTACAATTATAATAGGCCTATAAAGGATGTAGGATTTAAATGAATTTAAATTGAAAGGCTTTGAAGTTATTAACATCTTATCCGATGCATTTTATAATATTTTATACATTTTAAATATTTAATAAACTTTTGTGGAACATTTAATTTCTCAGAATGCATTTCATGGGTTGAATTTCTTTGAACTGCAATTCAATAAATTCCCCTTCCTGTCATTCTAATTCAGCTTCTCGTGAGGTGTGGCCAATTCAATTCAGAGTCACAGTTATGAACTGAAAAGGAGCCAATTCTTCAGTTCTGAATTTTGCACAGCTCTGGCTGTATGACAATCAATAACTTTCTTTCTAGAATCTGTCCCTTATTGCTGCACCTTGCCGAACCCATTACAGAGAGCTAATGCATCTTGAGGGACTCAAGCCCTCCTACAGATGGCAAATGCTTTGATGCATGATTCCTTACTTCCGCTGTACCAGGATTATTACGCTGCTACTCAACCAACCCTCTGCTTTCCATGACTTTCAGAGGCATTTGGGAAAATAAATCTATATCAACTCTGTGTCATACGGTAATGAGCATGCATACGTCAGTATATTTATGCGTGTGTGTGAAGGGATTAGACGGTGAATATACATCTTTGAACAGCCGTCTGCGGAGACCTTAAAAGCTTACTGAAATGGAAATGTGGTTAAATATAGATTGATTAGTTTGTTTGTTGTTGCAGATTGATGTTTTCAGAATACATTTTGAATATTTATGCCGTTTATCTGAACTAAACAATATGGTGTGCCGCCATAACATATCAGGAAATAACAAGCAGGTGCTTACCACATGGAGAAGAGATCTTCCCCTTGGCCATGTTTTTCTTCTACTAAAGAGCCTTCTCGTTAGGGTTTGCTTCTTATATCTGCAAGAAAACACAAAATACATACACAGATCAAAGTGAGGTAGAAACACACACACACACACACACACACACACACACACACACAAATAAATAGCAGCCAAACAAATACTGAATCAATAGTCTGGAGAAATTTAGTACACAACGGAAACACCCTTATGGATGTAAATAGCAACACAGTATGTTATAACTGCGAATGCTGTCTGCAAACTCTGTGTTTCACAGCTTTACCCGTAATCTCTAGGGCTCGGGTTTCATATGCGCTTCCAGCAAAGTCTGGGCCAAGCCACAATGAAACTTTTGCACAATCAATATCATGTAATATGTACAAAGCCTGACATGAGAAAAAGAGGCTTTACCTTTTTCCACTTCCTCTATCCTCTTTTGCACTACACAGGATGCTGTTCTATGACACAGGATATTGTTCTTGTTATTTAAAACCCAGAAATCTCACAGCAAGGATTCAGAATATCTATATCCCAGTCCACTCGTGCTCCTCCTTTCCACCTTGTGGAAATCATTTCATTCGGACAGTATTTCTCTCTTTCTTTTAGCATCTGAAAAGACACTAATGAGTCTCTCCATACAGGCCTAGTGGTAGACAGAGGCAAGGTGATTATGCAAACACCAGGTCTTGAATTGGTAATGGAAGCTGGGGAATATGTAGAAGACAACTGTGTAGTAAAGGAAAAGAAGAAGAAGAAGAAAAAAAACGAGTAGAAAGTTTGTTTCTGGACTCTGAAATCAGTCCTGACACTCAGTGCTGTATAGTAGCCCATTAAGCAGTTGAAGGACAATAGCTGTCCTCCTGTTTGATCATTTATCCTCCGGATCTCGTTGTTATGCTCGGTGCCTAAGATCACGACGACTGTAGAATATCAATGGCCTTGAAAGTGGCCAAACTAGGTAAAATAATTATTCTTGGCTCTATTTACACTCAGACAAAATATTGTTTCATAAGCCCACGTTGTTTATCTTCCACATGAGGTATTGGAGCAATAACCTTGTTTTGATCAAACATAATGAAGCAAGTTCTAGTGCCATATGAAAGCATAAGATTTCAAAAGCACAAGCTGAAAAGACCCTTGATATTGATTCATGCCTGTGGGTGTTACAATCCACACAGAAAAAGTAGGACAACTCAACCTGTGCAAGGTGAAATGACAAAGTGTGCTTTCCCTCTCTTATTCTCCTAAACATACCAGCTGTATCAGTGAAAGGACCACAGGGGGAGGACAGCAGATATAATTCATCTCATCCCCTTCCTTAATCATCGGTAGTAGTTTCCCCAAAGCCACCGTCATGGATAACACATAGGGAAAATAACACTGTCATTGTTTTCTCAGTGTGATATAAAAAAGCTTCCTCTTTAAAAAGGAGATTAAGGTGCTTTACAAGTACAATGCCTGGTCAAAGTGTCCAAATTTAGTTCAAAAAGTTAGTTTCAGGCAGTTATATGGGTTATGAGTCTCTTCTCAAACTGCTTAACTAATACTAAAAACTAATCCCAGATTTTCTTTTCTGAAAGACTTTCATCTTTTCAAAATGGTACTGAAAAGCATTAAAAAATGCACCTGGGTATATTCTCTGAATGATCTTACTGTAAAGACCCATGTTGGAGCACAAAAGATGATATATTAAATGTCAGTTATGTAAGTGGGGTCAAAAAAAAGAAGAAGAGATTTTATATATATATATATATATATATATATATATATATATATATATATATATATATATATTAAATTGATAAACATAGAATTATTATTATTTTTAAATAAATTATTTTGTGTTTACAGTAGAAAAGCATACAGAAATGACATGAGGGTAAGTAAATAATATAGTAAAACATTCATTTAATCTAAATCATATAATTTTTTTCATGTTACAAAGGATTTTTATTTCAAACTACTGCTGTTTCTTATTCTCGTTTCCAATCACAGAATCCTAAAATAAAATGTATCACTTCCTCTACAAAAATATACATCAGCTCAGCTATTTTTAATATAGACAAAAATAAATGCAGCTTTTCACAACAAATCGGCATATTAGAATGGTTTCTGAAGGATAGTGACATTCATGGTTGGAGTAATGGCTGCTAAAAATTAAACTTTGCCATCACATGATAATTATCTATACAAGTAAAAAGATCAATAATTAAAATAGAAAACAATTATTTTAAAACTGTAATATTATTTCATAATATTATAGTTTTTCTGCATTTCCGATGCAGACTTGATGAACATATAAGAACCAACTCCAGACTTTTAAACATATACTGTAGAGCACTTAACAGAGAAAAGAACAAAGGCCCTAATGCTGGTATTTATTAAACACTGGTATGTCCTCTCATCGACCAGCGGCCACAGTGATATCTATCTCATTCAATTATTCTGCCCACATGGGCATATTGCTAAGTCCCTTTCAGTCTCATGTGCTTGATTAGTCTTCAGTTCATGCTTGATTTGCCCTTTGCTGTGCTTCAACCTGGGGCCAGTTGTAACGGATAACAACACACCAATTAATCTCATCATTGTGGCAATTAAGTAGATTGAGTGCTCCGATACACACGGGCATCAAAGTGGGTGCCAGGGGGATGGCAAGGGATGGGAACAGTGGATTGATGCTTCCATGAGCCTCCAGGGGCCTGTTGCAAAAGCTGTACGCAAGTTACAACTTAGTCTAGTTAAAACTTTTAGACGTTACCTTACGAACAACTGGTGCAACCGAATAATGTTTAGATTTAGTTACAAACTTGCTAGTGTCTACTAAGCCTCTAGTCTGAATTTAAAGTTCTAATAACTTGCAAATGGCTGGTGCAACAGTACTAACACAGTAGGGACACTAACACAGCTGAAACGGAACATTAGTTTAATACTACATAAACTGTGCTCTAATAAAATGGGATATTTTAAGCAGGGAGCTTCTCCCTTCCTGAGTTAAACCAGATTCCATTAGTGTGGCTTGTTAGCTTCGGTCAAGTTTGCTCCATGTGGTGATAGAGTGTGTTGGTAGCAGAACCTGATTTTAACGAGTGAGACATGTTCCTGGGACAACATCTTTGTTGTCCCTGGAACAAGATTGCGACTAACCAATCAGATTTGAAGAACCAGTTTATAGATTTAGTGAAGTTTGCGCTTAAAATTATGCACTGTTTGGTGCTTGTACATCATTGTCATTCATCTATCATTTCCTCAGATTCTAGGGATTACTCATGGTTAAGGTTAGGTTTAGGTGTAGGGATATGGTCAAGAATATATTTTGGGAATAAAATGTTGTTCCAGGGTCAACAAAATATGTTGACCTAGGAACACATCTAACTCAGCAAAATCAGGACGTGCGTGTTGGTAGACTGTTTTGAAGTATCTTGTTTATAGGCAGCAATGATATTGTACAGCCTGAGTGTAGACTTACTGTCATAGTGCTCCTAAGAGGGTCTGGGTTACAGAGATTTTAACTAACTTTCCCTAGCGTAGTTAAGCTCTAGCATGACAGCGAAAACGTTCTCTGCCTTCATTTCTCTATTCATAATTGCTACTTTTTTTCTTCAATCTCTAGTGTCTTTTTTAAATTGCAGTGTGCAAACTTTTTTAACAATGTAAAAAACGAATGAACAAATTAATACAGACACAAGCACATTTTAAAGTAAAAAACAAAACAAAACAAATACCCCCCCCTCCCAAAAAAAAAAAAAAACAACATGAACAAAAACAAGATAAGGCCACATGACATGGAAATGACAATTAATAACAAAACAAATTAAATTATATTATTAAAAAGACATGTTGTGTTGACCCCATTTCCAAACAGGTCAAATTCCAATAATCTTTCTGTGCGTTATGATTCATTTCTTGTTTCCCATTCATTGCCCTCTCTCTCTGTTTTTTCCGTCTTTTTCTCTTCCTGTGTCTCTCCTTTGTCTCTGCTCTTTTGCCATGCTCATGTTGGGTAAATGAGAAGTGGCAACACACACAGACACATGTACAGCGTCTGTTCTCATTATCTCAAAGAGAACGGCCTCGTCCCTCAGCCTCAGTGGCACTGTGCAGTGCATTCCAAGAGAAAAAAAAAAGAGATGAATGCACTTAGAGCACTCATCGAATTAGTGCAAGTGCAAACAAACAAAGAATGCTACATTTGACCAGTGACAGAGAATGCTCTTTAAAAGGACAGACAGATTTACTAAGAAACAATTGAAGCTACGGGTTTTCACATTGAACTGATGTCAAAATAGTAAAGTATGATCAAAGTTTTTGATGTATGTAATGTTTGATCCAAAAATTGCATCCTTGGTGAGCATATACATGCTTTAAAATAATATAGCCTATCTTTTATTATTATCATTATTATTATTTTTTAATATAATTGCTTATCACCCATGCCATTCTTTGAGGTATGTAGGCTGTTTCTGTATTGTGGACTGCCTTCTGTAGTGCAGCATGTTAGAAATATCATTACATGAACATAATGAGCTTGTTAAGGAAGAGTTTAACCCATGGGCAAAGGAACTGAGCATTAATCTCTTTGCTTTGGGCTAATTAGGGCAAAATCCCCATACAGAGGCATATCAGCATTGTGACCTCTGTCTCCATCCTCTCATTTAACATTCATAAATGAGCATGAAGACAATTTGCAAATTGTCTGCACAGGCTTATTCTGTTTGAAGACCTGAAGACTGAGCTGAAACAACTATAATGTAAAAACACACGCAACACCACTTAGTGGTTGCTCTGTTTCAATAAATTCAATAAGATGACATACAGTAATGGAAGTACATCAGTGGCCTCCATGTTTATGTTCAGTAATGACAGCTTGACTTATTCACCTAATACAGCAGTAGGAAGCAACTGAGCAAAAATGCTGACAAATTAGACCCTTAATTGAGACTGATTTTAAGAAATGTAGCACATGCTGGTTTCATCTGTCACCTCTCCGTCATTAGTTATCCTAAATTGACTTTTAATTTTTTTTTCACATCAATATTAGAGTTCCATTAACAGTTTTTTTTTAATATACCCAGTTTTTAAAAATCTTAATGCTGAAAATATTTTTTCTTGTGCTGACACAGTATGATCAATGTATTCTTTTCAATGTTTAAACATTTTAAATGTGTAAAGTTTACTTGGATTAGTCTAACCAAGTCAACTTCCCTTTCAACACTGCAAAAAATAGAACAAAACATAGCATCCCTAATTCAAAATACAATATCCAGATTTTGTCAAGTCATACCTTTCTAAATAATTTGCTGAAAATAAAACAAAACTTTTAGACATTCTTACTAAAAAAAAAGAGAGACAAAATACTCTTGTACAGAATATGCCTTCAATAGATTTTTGAGGAGGTGATTATAGATTTTCTTACTAGTCAGTAGACTAACCCCAATTGATAAAAATCTATCTAGTATTTGATTCTTAGTCACCCTTATTTGAATATGTGTCATATTCTGACTGGGATCACTGCAAATCCAACAGAATGGCAGCTTCCCATTTCTCCCTCACTCGTGAGACCGAAGCAGCCGTGAAATATGGTCACCAGCAAATTGAGATTCATCAGGCGGCCTGTCTTGCTCACTTGAATCTATATTCAATTCTGGGGCATCCGTTATGGCTGAGGCAGTTCAGGACAAGCTGATATTGTGAGGGTGAAATTGTGCTTGGATAAATAAACTTACAAGCATAATAAAACCCAAATAAAATATATATCACAGCCTCAATAACAGAGAGAATCTTGAACTCAGTTTCTTGAAGAAATAGAAAAAAAAACTTTAACTGCAACCAGGTGGAATGCTGCAAGTATGTCACATAGTAGTTTATTCATAAATATGAGAATACAAAATGAGTATTTTTTGTCAGGTCGCAAATCATGTAGTATATTATTCTAAGAGTTACATCAGCTATATACAACATTCATGATAGTGTTTCTGTTAAAATGTGAGAACATAAAGAATGTTTCTCATTAATGGCTTTAAGGATGTTGTCCTAGTCCTATGGAAAAACGGTACAGGTGAAGTGTAACTGCCCATCCTCTTGAGAGCGATTGAGATTGAGATGCACCTCTGCCATAGAAGAGACAAACTAAATGAGAACACATGCCTAGATAAGCACAAAAAAGGATTGCCTTAAAATCACAGGCAGTAGCAATGCCACTGTTAAAAGAATAGTCACAGTTTTCTCAGCCCTAGAGGCTTATTCAGCACAATGCAGGCTATTAAACAAAGTCTTCCTGTGTGAAACTGGATTCCCTGTCTAGCTTTAGATACTCACAATGTTTCTTCGCATGCGACGTGAGATGAAACAAACGTCTCTGTAATTTTATGGTTATAGCAGTGCTTATTTCCCCCTCACTTAGTCAGAGTCAATAATTATTAGCATACTGTGATGTGAAAGGTGAGACAGGTTGTGACACAAAGCAAAGCAAAAGACAAACAAAGGAATGATGCCAAGCCTTGAAAATAAATAACGGGAAGAGAAAATGACGATAGCATATTCAGAAGGGATTTGAAAGTTTTCTAGTAATGCAGACGCGACCTTGTTTATAGAGTGCCCTTGCTTTTTGCATGCATATTTCACCTCTCTTTGTACACCTCGTTCTCAAACATCACCTGATACAAAAATGTCAAATATATTCAACACCAACAATCAACCATAAAGGTGTTCCACATTCACACTGGAAAGTTAATACTTCCTGTGCCCTTCAAAGGCATGCTAAAGGATGCTCACATCTGCACTTTACTACTCTCATATTTATTCAAGGTTTGCTCTCTGTCTCCTTGTGTGCATAAGTTATTTATTTTGCTTGTTTAACCTGTACTAACATTCAGAGGTGTAGGAATATCAAAAAGGTCTCTCATAATATCAATATAAAGTTAGCTAATGAATATTAATTAAGTGACATAACAATTGCCCCTTAGTTTTGAAAGGCAGGTAAATTGGCACTAGTACAAACATGCCTGGAAAAAGGTATACAGGTATACTGTATAGTTTTAATCAGAGTAATTGGTGGCAGAATCAAACTAAAAATGTAGTGAGATACAATATATCATGACAGTATATCATTACTTTGGCTTGGCTCATGAATATTATTTAGCTGGCATAACAAAAGTCACATAAGTGAGCACTAGTACAGGGATGTCAAATGAAGTCCAGAATCAATCACCAATACTGGGGTAAAATGAAAACGAGCATGTTGCTCAATTCACACACCTGAGGGCTTTACATTACATAAACATGATCATCAAGGAATATTAAGCAAATATTATCAAGAAAAAGAGAAAACTCTGATTGTTTTGAGCTGGATGACTTTAGCTAATAAACCATCCAAAACTGAAAACAAACAAACATAAATATATATAAAAATATATATAAACAGTATTGTAATCTAATAAATGTTTATTTAGTAATAATGGTTTCCACACCCCTTCTAACATGTGACTTTTCCATATTCATCTCACTTGTGATTGGTCTCGCCACACAATTCTCATTGCACAATGAGTTGTTGCTACAAGTGTGATTGCATCATATAATAATTGCTGTTAATAGTGTTCATCATCTGGTTGACTACGTCTTGTATTAATTTTTCTGAACATTTCTGCCATATGCACATAAACTGACAGTCACCACTGATAAGCTACTAATAGATATTGTAGAACCTTGATTTTCTGTAAAGTTGCTTTGCAATAATTTGTATCGTAAAAAGCGCTATACAAATAAACTTGAAGCAGATAAGGGAATACAAGGATCAGAGTGAACAATGGTCAGTAAAATGCCAATCAATACCCATGCTTGATTAGTTAATCTGCACTCTGAACAACAGTTTTAATATCTTCTCTCAACTGGCCCTCGAAAGGGATTTGTTTATTTAGTATCTTAAGCCTCGGAGTCATTTACACATATTAGCATCACACCTGACTGAATATCCAGAGCAGGACAACAAACTGCTCCAGGAAGGGATTTCTGGAACAAAATGGAGATGGTGAATGCAAAGTGGAGGGTAGGAGAACTGACATGACAAATTCATTGGAGATGAACATCTCAGCATTTGCCATGAGCTTTGGTTGAGTGCAATGAGTCACTTTGACAAGACGTCACATCAGATGTTCAAGAAGAATGGGATGTCTTTCTATGTTTAGAACCAAATTGGTGAGCATATTCGTCTTGTTTTTAATGAAAAGGTATTTCTACTGAAAAATGCAAGGTACTTCAGACAGACACAATACTTTCAGCAACTTTTAGACTGTAGTATGACATGAGTTAACATACAAATTAGAAAACACAATAACATGCTATTGACATATCTTTTTAAAGATAGAAAAACCCAACCAAACAACACTTGTTTGAGAGGAAAAAAGTGTGTAATTATTGTACTTATTATGATAAATATAAATAAATATTGTCTGATCGAGAACGAAGGAATTACCGAGACCTCCAAAACACCAACTCCTAAATGAAATCACGATCCCTATCATTATTAGAGAGAGGGAGGCTTTTGAACAAGGTGACCTGTTTGCTGTGCACTAGTCAGATAACTGAAGCTGATTGGCATGTCATTTGCATAATCAGGGCATACACTGGGTGTCGGTTGGAAATCCAGCACTGATTTCCGCCACTCCACTCACCGTGTGGATGCATGGTGCAATCAAGCCTGAGATTAAAGGTCTTCCAAAGATTAATCTCAAACCACTGCACCTCTGCTTACACCGATGAATGCCGATATCTGAATCTGATATGCAATATGTAGGTTGATGCAGAGGGGAAAAAATAATTGGAGAAAAAAAACAAACAAACACAATAAACCTACAACAAAACACAAACCTACACTACCGGCAGAGAACGAAATTAGGTCAGTCATTTTCTTTCACGTTCACCCTTGAGATCTCCAGCCATCATGCTGTGACTGTAACATTGCATACGTGACTATACTACCATTTGAGTTTCATTTCCTGCTCATTACAAACCTCCAGCTCTGTAAAATATAGTCAGAATGTATTTGTGATTCTTTTTCTAAATCTCACTATGGCAGCACATTTGATTAAATATTAGTCGATAACAACTGCAGCTAGATTTGAGAGTAGGAACTGGAAAATCTATAGCTCTGCCAGAGCTCATTATTTTTATGATTAGCTTTTTATCACCAATGTAATAGCACTCTCATTCGTAGGCATTGGTTCTTATGGTTTAGTATTGTTCTTGAAGGTGTACGTTTCATAGAAGTGACTGATTTAAAATATTTCAGGGGTCATGTCATGTCAGAAGATGCACAACACTGATTATCTCACTGAGCTCTAGTAATAAATGTCAATAATATATTCCAGCTGAAATCACACTTTATTTATTTATTTATTATTATTATTATTAATATTATTTAGATTCCAGAAATACATTTTTTTTATTTGGGTGTCACCAAATTATGAAATTAATTAATTCAATCTTCAATTCAGACCAGATTATTCCTAACAGTTTGTATATCTCTAAATTGTTGGTGAGCAAATAAGTAAACCAACCAACAAACAAACAAACAAACAAACAAAATAAAATACATGTAAATGAACTAACTATATTACTAAATACTTAATTCTAGTTATTTCAGTTCAGACCAGTTTTCAGATTATTCCTAACAGTTTGTATATCTCTAAATTGTTGGTGTGCAAATAAGTAAACCAACCAACATACAAACAAACAAAATAAAATACATGTAAATGAACTAACTAAATTACTAAATACATAATTCTAGTTATTTCAGTTCAGGACAGTTTTCAGATTATTCCTAAATTCTCTAAATTGCTCATATGTAGGAGTCTTTATTATTATTTTTTAAATCCTATCAAAACACTGATTTTGTATGTTACTGTACTTACTCTAACATTTGAATACAAACAATCACCTATTATGATTCATACAAAACCTGTGGGGGGGAAAAAGTGTCATCTTTAGCTTGAAGCAACATGTGGCCTTCTTCACTCTTCATATATCTGTGTACATTGCCAGTGTCAAACAAACAAACAAACAAACATTTTTTGGAATAAGAGCAGGTGATAATTCACTAATACAATAAAGGTAAACCACGAGAAACAGTTCCATGAGCTTAGAAAACTTTACAGGAAAGTGCATCAAAAAGCCTTTATCAAAAAGAATCCATTGTGGAAAACTTCATAGTGGCAAACAAATGGCTGAAATCTGATACAAACCATCAGATGAGTGTGATTTCAGGCTGAATACACTGTTGACATTTAGTACTAAGCTCTGGTTGACACTGCATAATCAGTTTTCAAGGATATAGGAGATGACATGACCCCAAAATGATTGTGACTCAGAAAGGTCACTATTAAAAGATTGGAAACGCACATCAGAGACCAACTTACAGTATACCCCTACGTCTCCCATTCAGTGGCCCGCTGTGTGGGTCCCATTCAGCGGCCTAGAGGTGTGGGGTTACACGGACATATTAACTTTCCAATCTTGAGCATATCAGATCTCTCTCAGAGGTCAATGCCAGTGATAATGCACAACACGCTCTGGTACACAAAAACAAGAGGCCATGATTCAGCATGATCAATGATGAATACACCATGAGCAACACATATCTCAATGGCTCTGTTCAAACTGAGATTAAATTTACCAATGATACAGCTCCCTTTTTAATGAACAACCTGCACATTTAGTGTAACACTATGCTGATTGGAGACAAACTGACTAGCTAGCTAAACACCAGGCTGTGAACAAAGCAAAAGCAAAAGCAAAATCATTCATATGTTCAAACTACTCTACTAATATCCAAAAGCTCTTTGTTTTACTGGGTGGGTCCTGACCTTGTTTTTCCTCTCTCAAGGGTACAATTACACATTAACAGTTTCCTTCCAGAATATGTTTATTTTGGACCGCTCAAAAGCACTGAATAAAATGTTGAAATTCCGTATTCATCAAAAAATTAGATCTTCCTGTGCCTGATGTTTGCTGAGGCTTGCAGTCTGCCAATAAAAAATAATATCTCTATTCTTCCTTTTATTCCCATCAAGTTTAAAGTTTGATGAACATGGCATCCTGTCTAGCATTTTAAAGCTTATTCATAACTCTTGGTATGTCAGGTGTATCATGCTACCTAGCATCCTTCACATACTGTAGATGACACAACACAAACAGAGTGCTTGCGTTTGGTTTGTATCAGTTCAGAAAGACTGTAGTTGTACTGTTGAAAGTAAAGAAAGAGAGATATACTGTAGATGATTCTTGTACACACCATACAGCACTTGTTTCTCGCTCTTTATGCTATATAAGCTTTGACATTCATTAGCCTACCTTAGCTCAGATTAATGGATTGAAATGGCTGTTCCCACTGATTAGATTCTCATTACTGCCCTGACCTGTTGGTCAGTTAACATCCTCAGTGACACAGACAGACAGACATGCATGCACACACACACGCACACACACACACACACACACACACACAATAAATAAGCAGGATTCATTAAACAGTAGACCAAGAAAACAAACAAATAAACAGATGACCTACTGCTTCCACCAGGGGCTCTTTCTTCGTACGGCGCTAACTCAGTTAGCTGGATTTGACTGTTGATGATTTGGCATGATCTTGGATTGTTTGGTTTTTCGAAAGCTCATCCCAGAGTTGCTGTTATAGCAACAAGTCCATAAGCTTTTTTATTACAAGTGTATCCTACCGATCCAGGGACAATAATTTAAAATAATAATAATTTAAAAATAAATTTAAAAATAATATAATAATGTCATGTAATGTCTTTAGTAATATAGACACAGCCAGTTCTGTTCAAATACGAAATTAAATTAATTGCTAATTACTACATCAAACTAAAAATATAAAGCTTGTACAAATATTAGAAATCTTGAATATAAAAATTGGGATTCATGTAAAAAAAAAAAATAAAGTAAAAACATAAATGAACATTTATGTAGTTTTGTTCGCTTGGCTGTTTCCTTATAAAAGTCCAGAAATTGGTTACGTTTTTCGTCAGGTGTCTTTTTTAATTATATGATGTCATTACATTGCTGTATTGCCGGCAGCCAATCGCTGCATTGCTGATCATTGTTTCGAGTATCGATGCATAACCCCTTTTAAACCAACCCATGAACGTGTAATTATCTCAGATAACTCAATCCAGCGATACTAATCATCAACAATAGCATTCAAAGAACCAAATTAGCCATATCCTGATTAGCACGATGATATAATCTTGGATGTGACATTTAATCTTGGATGTAATAAACGACATACCAATAACTGGTCCCAGACATTGAAAGATAAAATATAAAATAAAAATACTACTAATTCTACTTATTATTTTTATTATTATTATTATTAAATAATGTAAATAATAATACTAATTTAATGGCAGTAATTGATTGATTGTTTGATTGTTTTGAAGTCCTATAAAACAAACATTATTGGAGTACATTTTGCAAGAAAATATTATTTTAATCTTTTCACTTCAAAATGTCATATTTAAATCAATGAGGTCTTTTTATTTGTTCCTTTGCAGTTATTTTAGAAATTTAGTGGAAAGTTCTGAGTGAAAATTGCTTTCATAATTTTTTTTTTCAGCAATATACTACTACTACTACTACTACTACTACTTATTACTATTATTATCATCATTCATTTCTTTATTGCTCTTATTATTATTATTATTATTATTTAATCATTTAAATCATTACTTATGTACTACATGAGTACAATTTAACTACACTCTTTCCTACAATGGATGCATGTCATGGCTTTATACTGTAAGCACTTTTGGAGGACAGAATTACTAAGAGGAGAGAACAAATTTGCATTAAGTTTAATGTTGAGTGAAAAATGCCCTAACAATACGAATAGAAATAAATACTGAAAGGAAAAATGTGTGTAATTTCATTAGCTTCAGTACAGCTATTCAGGTTTGGCAGCAAATAGTTTCAAAATGTAAATGTTGATTTAATAAGCAATTAATTTTAAGCTCGTACCTTTGAAATTGGCAAGAGTGAGGATGATAAAAGATTAGAATCAGCTGTAGTGAGGCACTGGGTAATTGCCTTTTCGCTGTAAAAAGCTGGGCTTGTTTGTGCACAGCTCAGACAGGAGTCAGCTGGCGGTTAATTGGTGCAGTTCTCCTGGGCAAAGGTTGATGATGTCATAATAGTGCATACAGTATACGTGAAGCTCCTGATGAAGTCTGATTGTTTTTTCGATGAGTGTGAGTACAGATCAATAGGCTCAGTGTCTCTTGGCCAGAAAACTGAAAGTGTCCCTATATTATTAAATAAAAGCCAGATGGCCAGTGCATTAGTCAGGTAGAACCAATGAGTGGCACTGGGTGAGTGCAGCGCTTCAGAACAGTATTATTTCTTAAATATGATGCATTCGTTTTCACGTGTGAACATATCAAAAGATAGGAAACTCTACTTTAACTTTCCGAAGAAAGAAAAACATCAAAACAACAAGTACTGTGACTTAAAGTACTGTGACTCATTTACTCACCTACAAGTCATTTTGAATCTGTACAACATTCTTTCTTCTGGTGAACACAAAGATATTTAGAGGAAAGTTTCAATTGTTTCTGTCAACTGGGTCTGAAACAATATTATATCTCATTCACTTTCATATGGACACTTTACATTAACCCTGCATCTGATTATGCCTACTTCTCATACGTAGGTAGGTGAGAACTGTATGCCAGAGCTGTATGTCTGAATTTGTATTATTCAAAGACAGTAGTTGATTTATTACATCTATCAAGATTCTGAAGTGCACATCTATGCACACTTTTCTGTCTCGTGAGGCCACAGGAGAGGATTTGTGAATGGCAGTGAAAAGACGCAATTGACAGTGGTGGGTCACATGACAGCGAAAACATGGCAGATGTGGTACTAGACAAATTCATATATACTGTAAACATGCTATTTAATGTTTGAAAAGCAAATTTAAAAGCAAATGCAAAACCTACTATGCAGTATGCAATTTCGGACCCAACATGCAAGTAGATCAGAAAGTAGGCCCTGTTCGATATCAAATGATAGACACTAAGGCCCTGTGGACATATTGGATGCACAAGACCTTAAGTACACATCAAGAGTGCCAACTTAGACAGGGCCATACCCTTAATTTGCACCAAACATTTCCTAGTTTTCAATCTCGCTCTTTATAAAAGGGTTGGGTTAAACAAAGTGCAGAAACTAAAATACATACTGAGTGCACTGCACCTTGTTATATACCCACATGGTCATTAGAGAACCTGCCAGCGCAGAAGATGAAATTCCACACTTAATCCTGAAAAAATCCTTCCCAAAATACAATAACATGAACATGCTGCAATTATACCCACCGACTATTCTTCATACATCACCATCAGCCATGCCTTCAAGGCACTGACTGAACCCACTTAGCGGATCCATTCATCTCAGGAAGGATTAAATAATCACCACTATTAATCTAAAATAATACAATGGACTAAAGTTAGGCACCAAACTCTCCAGAAATCACTGACCTGTGCCTCAGCCAATCTCTTTAAACATGCGTTTTCTACAAGAACAACATGATTACGCAATTGGCAGGCAGACAAAACCACAAACTAATCAGCTATACCTTCACCGCACCATACTCGCCATCACCTCTTCCTTTCTAAACGCTGTGACCCAGACAGACCTGGCTGTATCAGATGACCCACCTCTGTCGTATCCATGTGGTTAATCCTGTTCCTCACCTTTTAACAGGTCAATCATGGCTGGTCACTCGCTGGCAAGCACAAGCTTTGTAATCCGCTAGATACGGCAAGCTTCTGTCATCTTTTTGCAAAAGTTTCTCTCTAGTGCAACAAAAGTTTGAAAAGTTAGTTTATAATGTCTCTCTGTTAGCGGGATCTGGACTCCGTCTCCTTACTCGACTGATCACCTCTAGTTTTCCCTTTTTCTAGTGTTAATGCATTCACAGCAGGAGCACATTAAGAAAGAATCAATTTGTCAGTCGGTAGAAGAAGGGAAGGGGGTCAAGAGGGAGAGTATATGCGTGTGTGTGTGTGTACATCGGGGTATAGTGTATATCATGGCTCTCTCTCTCTTCATATCGGATATCTCTGCTTTCGGCAGCCTTAAAAGAGTTGGTGACGCGAGCTGGTGGCTCATGTGCAAATTAAATGGAGAGACAGAAAAATGCATTATTGATGCCAGCGGAGGCTGAAGTGTCTCGCTTACAGAGCCGGCTCTGGTTCCCACACGGGGTAATTAATCCACAATCCTGAGCCAGCCATGAATGGCCCATCCATAGAAGAACCTTCTCTCTCCACTAGAGAACTCCCTCCACCGGCTGCAGAAAATAGGTCACCTGCCATAGGGCTAGTCAGTGAGTGTGTGCACGTACGTATGTGCGTGACGCGCCGATGGGACTGCTCAAAAACAGAGCACATTTTTCTTCCAGATTTGCAGTGCAGGTTAGTATTGACAGTTGTTGCATGTTTTTCTGGTACCTAATGTTGCTGTGTAACATTTTAAGCCAAGGGCAGATAAAATGGCTAAAATTCAGGACAGGTACAGGACTTGTACGAGGATGGCTCCTCTGAATTAAGTACAGATTCTGGTCTTCTGGATATCTGGATTGATTTTTGTGTTACCAGGCATCTCCCTAGCTGATTATCATTTATTCTTTGAAATTGTTTTAGAAGTTAATAGGAAATTACAAAAAGCCACACAATAATTATTTTGAATATGTTTTACAAACACTTTGCAACATTTAATTTTTTCTCTCCACAAAGAACCACAAACAGAAACCACAAAACAAAGGTCCAATGGTCCATAGCTGTCATTTGCTCCAGTAGTGTAGAGTAGATTAAGAAATATTTGACAGACTTTGAAGGATTTAGAAAGACGAGCTGAACTGGCCTGAGCTTCTAAAGTTATTTTCTTTGCAAATAATTCTGAGTAAAGCAGCTTACAAGAAAGTGCATGCACGTTAACACTTACTTCAGTAACTAAGGATTCAAGATAGATTCAACAAACAAAACAGCACATTTATGTCCAGCGGGCCATTTTCCAAAGCCCTTTCACCTCCCCCTCTGTGAAGTTCTGAGAAAGGTCACAGGCATCTAGACAGGAACAAAGGCAAAGAGATGAGAACGAATAAGAGATTTATAATAGGGAGGATGAGTTCATCTTTGAGGAGTTTGGTCAAGAATATGGCTACACAAAAATTTTTAATAGAATAGAAACCATGATATGGCTATATGTAATAACTAATCCGCAAAACCGCTATGATTTAAATTAATAAAACAATTATACGTTATGTTTCCAGCAGTCGCTAGGGATTTCTGCTTTAGTTGAGCTTGCCTTACATGATTTGAATGCAGTTGTTATTATTGCTTCTATCATTAAATTAACATGAAGACATTCTAACTAATAAACAGAACCAAGACCTTTAAGTCTGCAATTCAGTTTTGGGACAACTTTGGGTCAACATTTTTTTAGTCTTTCTATTGACCAAAAAAAAAAAAAGTTATAATCACAATGGAAACATTTGTCTGATTATTTGCAATCACATCGTGCAGCTGTAGTCTAATGCTCTCCCATCCTGAGCCTCAGCCTCAGTTGAGAGTACAAAACGAATAATTGACACTATGTGAGAACTCAATGCCTAAGAAAAACAACAGGAATTCCATATGAACCAACACATAAAGGAGAGAAAATGAGAGCTGAGGGCTGAAATACACACGTGTTTAACCAGCAGCCGGTGAGTGGGTGGTAGATTTTACACCTCCTCACAACATCTGCACTTCCAACATGTGTGTTTATGAACAGCAAAAAATACCGTTCTTCTCATAAATTTACATACTCCTTCCAAAATATTTAAGATATTATTTGATATTTAAAAAAAAGTGTGTCTATAGGCATCTATACGATGTAAATATAGTTTAGATTGAAAATTTAAAAAAAAATCTACTTCAGCATAAGATGAGAAATGGATTGTGGGTCTCATTGTGGGGCAAACCACACACACAGCTGTGACAGTCTCCTTTCATAACTCCCACCCACCATTTCAAACCACCAGCAAGTTTTTTTTTTTTTTTTTTTTTTTTTTTTTTTTTTTTTTTTTTTTCTGATGATCCATCTTTTGACCTGTCGCCAATTAGGCCCATGTCTGTGATGAACTGAACAAATTAAGTTGTGCATGTTACCTCGGGCAGGAATGCATCTTAAAATGGCATAATGCAGTTTTCCAGAGCTAAACATGCTTTGTTTCTCATGCATTCATTGCTGCTTGGAAATAGGGCATCACTCACTTGAGACAAGCTGCTATACTGCAACATCAGAGCGGTCCTTGTGAAGCATCATAATGAGAGCAAATCCCCTAAATCGTTGTTCCACGATGGTATGTTTTATGGTCACCTGTTTATACCACAAATTAAACTATGAATTAGTTTGTCACACAGAGGTTCAGTTAATGTAAAAGCTTTAAACTAAGTACTGTTTGTTCTAAATTAGTCTTACGAACTAGAATTATGGTGACTTCTATTAGTTATAACTATTTACAGATATATATGGAGTCCCCCCCTCCCCCAAAAAATCTAAATGCAAATAAATACTTATTAAATTTATTAATAATAATAATAAAAAAATCTAAATATAAGCTATAGAATCAAGACTTTAAATTCATTTTAGTAAATCCAGATGCACAATCATATTTCTGATATGACAAAATAGCAAATAGTAGTAGAATGGGAAGAACACTGAAGAGGGCAGAATTCTAAAATTAGATTTGAATGCTGTGCAGGCCCCTTCTTTTGCATTCCTAAAAAATTAGAGAAAGTGTAATTGACTAATTACAAGGGTTGTTTTTGTCAAACCTTAGATTGCATTAACACTCACTCATGTAAATGTATCCTGATGCGGGAAATCAGATCTGAGAACCAGGCTGATTTTGATTAGACTTTAAGAGCTGTGATCTAAATAAAAGTCAGGTGCAGCATCTCGTCCTGTTTCTGTGACTCGAATAGGCCAAGAGAAATAAATCATAAAAAAAGCATCATCCAAATTTCAATGAGTCACTTATTTTATCACTCAGCATCAAACAACTGCAATACCCTCAAACAAAAGAGTATAAGCATATTTCACTTAACGCATGAAACACACACACATCATAGTCCCTTCACAGAACAATCCACTGTGGTCATGAAAAGCTATAAACAAAAAAACTAACAAATTAAACTAAACTAAACTAAAAACTATACCCTATACTGAAAATACACAAGAAAATACACAATACATATATTAAGCTTTGGAGTAAACATACTCCTCTAAACAGCAGCACATGGTGATGCAGGGATTGAAGCCGAAGACGCATGCTTGTTTCAGAAACAGCCATGTTTCCTCCCCACTGACCCACTGGCTTGTCAACAAGTCATATACTTTTGTTTTTATGATTAGCTGACAAGTAAAAATGTGTAGCTCAGCAAGCCCTAGCATAGGGCATGAAATAACTAAAGTGCATTTGATGTATCCCTTTATACTATATCATGTCACATGTCACCACTTCACATAAGCAGAAGTAAGTCTATGCACTTGAAAACATGTTTACCATATTTTCTTTGAATATTAATGGGATTTGCATATAAAAACTCCCAACTTGTGTATAAACAGAGCCCATCAAAGATCTGTCTTATTATGCACAATGCCTTATACAATTTTAATGTCATAGTTAAATAATTCATATATTAACTTTTAATACTGTTTGTAAATATTCCAAGGCCAATATTTATAGATGCTGCTTGTTACTGTCAGTTTTCAATTGGATTTTCCTCAATTTCAAATAATAGCACTGTAAAAATCTACGGCAGCAGGGAAATACCTCACAAACCAGAGGCTCCCTGTGTTGCTCTTCACTAAGCGCTGCACTGATTGTTGGTCTGAGATGAAAGTGTTTAATCTGTGCTCAGGTTCTGAAGATCATCCACCCCTCTCCCATTTGAACGCTCTCCTGGGGTCATGGTTAACATCAGCCCTCAAAAACTGTAGAGCTGCTGAGTCATCCGCCTTCCCCCATGGCATGATGCCTCATTCAGTTTGATTCCTCTGCCTCAACCATAGAATTTTTTACTGTGGCTGAGACTTCTCAATAGAAAATTTAGTGGTTCAATCCTACCACTGTAAATAAAGGCAAGTCAGTATTCGTTCTGTTGCTGTTTTAGTGCTTGTCCCTTCCCCCACCAGATGACAGGTTGGTGACAGATTGTTTAATATACACTCTTAAAAATAAAGTTGCTTCACAATGTCTAGAAGAACATTTTTGTCTAAATGGTTCCATAAAGAACCTTTAATATCCAAAGAACCTTTCTGTTCCACAAAAGGTTCGCTGTGGAAAAAGAAGGTTCTTCAGATTACAAAAAGGTAAGAAAGAGATGCTTCTTTAAATAACCTTTATCTGAATGGTTCTTTGTGGAACCAAAAATGTTTCTTCTATGGCAACGTTTGAAGAACCTTTTGTAGCATCTATATTTTTAAGAGTGTACATGTTTGTGCTCATCTATCCAGACTGATTGCTTCCATGTTAATGGGCTGTGTGTGACTTAATTTCTCTCTAATGAGAGTGTCCTTGAGAGGTCTAGCATTAGTGAGAGTTGGTAAGATTGCTCATTTAGTTGCTAGGATGTTGTCCCTGCTACACTTCCTAGAATTCATCACAGTTTTCATTCTGTAATGCAAAAACAAAAGTGAACCTCGGAAGTGGTTTGAGAAACGTGAACCTGGCTTGTGGTTTGAGATAAGCTTTCAATTGACAATTCCACACTTAATGTTTGTTTGCTTTATCGAAGCTTGACAGGATTGGATGTTTGACTGATTTGTGCTGTGGTCAGGGGGACTGTGATTTTTCTCACAGATCTAAAAAAATAAAATACAAAAGTACAATCACTACATTTCATGAGTTCACACTTACATATAATTTGATGGAGTTTAGTGATGCATATATGGTGTGCTGTCCCGGGAAAGGGCTCCGAGCTCTTTTTTAAATAAAAAGTAATGTATAATGTATTTTGCTTATAAAGCCAATGGCCTGAATGTACAAGAAAACCATAGACCACTTTGTTAAAAATACGTTTGGGAATCAAGAGCCAGTTCCATAAAAAAATAAATAAAAAAATTAAAATTAAATTAATAATAATAATAATAATATTAAGCCAAAAAAGGCAAAATATTTAGTGGTCTTTTTAAGTGGTCTTAACAATTAATCACAAATTGCTAGTCAGGAAATTAGCAAGAATTGCACAAATACTGTAAAAAAAGTAACTCAGTATGGAATGTACTATATGCATGGTTACTTCCTGGTATTAAATAAGACAGCTCAGTCATCAAAACTATAGCAGCAAGTCTGAATTGGATAAATGTATTTGGCAGCATATAAATTTAAAAATAAAACTTGTAGTTTCCAAATGAAATCTAAAAATATTGAATGCATTATTATATATTTGTCATACCATTAATAATAAACATATTTAGTTTGTAGTTAAATAGTTAAGTATTTAAATAATTAATCTTTCTAGGCTTTTGGCATCTAGGATTAATAATTTAAGACATTGTGACCTCCTGCACTCTCAATACTTTATACTTCAGTGCATTAAAAGTACTAAAATGTGTTACAATAGTAATTTTATAATAAATCTAACATCAAAACTTGAAAATAACTTAGGTGTGAAAAGGCAACTGGATGAGCTGCCATCTACTGATTAAATTCATGTCATTTTCATCTTAAAAAGTCTTTGTTTTCCACCAGGAGACACATTTTTGGCACTTTTTTATGTCATCTTTGTGAATTAAAAGTGTATTTAACGTGCCTTTAAAGTGTATTTAACTGCACAACTGTACTTTATCTCACTTCAGCCAGTCAACCAAGGCAACCCTATTCAGATCATGACTATGAAAGCAAGTTATTAATGATCAAGAATGCCATTATGATGTCATTAACGAGATAGCATCACTAGCAATCTGATTTATATTGTTGAAGTAAAAATTACAAATTAATTTGTAATGGTTGAAAGGCCTATTTGCAGCATTAAAAGAGAACTTCACCTTTTGAAATGTCCCCTCATCAGCTATGCAAATACATGCAATTACCACAAATAGTTGTTGAACTGTAACCTCCTATTCTAACTGAAGCTGCTTTGAAGAGAGTTTAGGAAGTGTGCATGTGTGTTAAGGGTCTCCGACCTTCCTTTTCCGTCTTTTCTCTTAACACAGAAAAAACAGTGAAAGGAGCAGACAGTTCCTTTCTAAGATCCAAACAGAGTGATGGGCCTTAGAGTTAAGCTTGTTTAACACGGGTTAACAAAGCACCGCTAAGCACTGATCCTCCGCATTTTCTTTAAGGAGCTGTTACTCAGGCTTGCCTCAAGCTACTTAATGAATCAATAAGCTTAGAAACAGCCTTGGTCAGTGTCTGACAATCCAGAGATATATTTAACCATGAAGCTTCTAACACTGCCATAGAGGCACAGATACAGACTGTTCCAAATCATGGTGAGCTGCCCATGGGCAGTGGTGTAAGGCATCACAGCCTTTCGATGTTTTGTTTTTTAAAGTTATACATCCTTGATTGTAGGAATACATGCTACACAATTTACCGTGTAATCTAATGTGGTATGATATTGTATGTGCAATTAATTTATTTAAATAATACTTGTATTCAGTAACAATGTATTGATCAAGACATTTATGATATAATAAAACATCTATATTTATTAAATAGATTAATCTATTAAAAGATTTCAAATTAATGCTAAAAAAACTTTTTCAACATTGATATGAAGAAATGCACCAAATCAGCATATAGGAATGCTTTCTGAACGATCATGTGACACTGAAGACAACAATAATGGCTGCTAAAAATATAGCTTCGCCATCACAGGAATACATATTTTAAAATATACATATTTAGAAAATATTTGTTTCAAATTGTACTAATATCTCACAATATTACATATAAAAATATTACATTATATATATATATATATATATATATATATATATATATATATATATATTTTTTTTTTTTTATCAAATAAACACAGCCCTTGTGAGCATAAGAGGCTTCTTAAAAAAAAAAAAAAAACCTTTCATTGTAGTGTAGGTTGCAGTTTTCAGTGTTTATTTTTTGCAAAATTTTGGAGGAATAAGAGCACTTTGTCAAGTTCTTGGACTAACTCTAATCATTTTTTTTCCCCTCCACCTCCATGGGCATTTGTACATCTGATCCATCCCTGGAATTGGCTTAATCCGTCACATAGACGTCGATTTGGCAGCTGCATTCCTCCATTTTGCAATTTGCCTTGTGAAAAGCTCTATATTTTTCTTTTACCCTGAAGTCCAAAGTTATATTACTGGCTAAGCTTAACATAGTCATCATTTTTGAACAGATGACTCTAGTTCTGTTCCAAAACCTATTGAGCAGCCTCACTGCCAGCTGCCTACATAGGCAGCATCCTAACCATCCTGGAATCTCAAAGTTGACTGATTTGGAACACTCTACATGGGCAACAACTCATCTGAAAGAACATAGAAAAATAAATAAAATGGCCGGATTGACAAATTCAGTTCACAAGTGTTGAAGACGCAAACCAACAGGGAACAAATGATCTCATTTGCTGTGGCACCATGTCACGCATACAGTGAGTCACTAAAACATTTTTCCTCAAAGCAGTGAATGACATTTATAGATCTCCCTAAGAGCAGCAGCTGCAATTACTTTACACAATACCTAAATAATCACACAGAAAGGAATGACATAGACATCCCCCTCCCAAATACATTCATCCTGTTTTGGGTTTTCATAATATACCACCATCACACAGCTGTTTATACTTTGTACTATTTTCAAAATTAAAGCCCATTTCATATGACCCCAATTTTTCCAGAGCTGCTTCATTATTCTGATTGATGAGTGGCCTTTTTCTCTCAGGCATACACAAATCTTAGGTGGTGGCTTGGATGCAAATTTCAAAGTGGAGTGTGTGTAATGCAAAAAAAAGTCCACAGTGATTTATATGGATTACTCTCAGTTTACATTCCAATCTTGAATAAGTTCAAACGATGTTAGGAGAGTAACTTTGAGTGTATACACACACACACACACACAGACAAGAGTGAATAAAGGAGTGAAACAAAATGAGTGGTACATACAAGATTAAGGAAAGAAACTCTAAAGTATACATAGTTCACATTTACATATATATAAAAAATACATTTACTTCTTTTCTTTGTAATTCTGTAAAATGAGTAATACTATTCCACATTCCATTTTCATTCATCTCATTTTTTTCAATCAGTCACAATAAAGAAAACCTCTGTCTGCGTTGCCATGGCAACACTCAGAAAGTTTGACCATGAAAGTGTTCCAATAGGAGGCATAACAAAGAGACATCACTCAAGGACTTCCAGTAAAGCACTCGCCCTGAGATTCGGCCTTCAGTAAATAGGATTCACTTCTACAGTGTTCAATATAACGCTTTCCTGAAAACACAATACTTGCTGATGCTTGCACTCACTCTGCGTGTTGTCCTCAGAAATAAAGAAGGGCACGGAGGTGTGTAAGGTGAAGCTAGAGTGCAGCTGAGGAGACTGAACACTAGACTAGATATTCTCAAGTGGATATAAAGCATATTAAGGAGCGCCTATTGATTTGGGCAGCCTCTGGAAACGAAAAACTGCACAAACTGTACAGTACATATGGATACCATGTAGTAAAGCTGAAGAATTAAAACTCTAAAATAATGTAAGGAAGAATTAAATGTTATAAGTAATGTCTTATTTCTGCCATATCTGTCCAAGTGCACACACACACACACAAACACACACTGGAAAGACATCTGTGAAAGAGCAGAGACACTAAGGAGATGGAGACAGACCACTTGAAGAAAAATCAATGGGAAAAATCAAAACGCTCAATACAGCAGCTATAAAAAAGAAGTAACGCCTTTCAATCAAATACTTATACTCTAGAATGTTAGTGCATATAAGCTAATGTTTATACTACATTCAAAATAGCATACTATTCTTACTATTTCTGCAGAGTAGTTATACGGTAGTATGCTCTCTTAAATAAAATACATGCTATCTTAAAATGTCTCTAAAATCAGGGACATTTAAATTACATTTTTGTTAATCTGCAACCTTGACCTTGACCTTGACCTTTACACAGCCTAAAATGACAGGGGAAAAAAACCCTGAACTTTGCGAGGAAACCAACTTCCTGTTGGACTTGCCATAAAGAACCAACAGACAGCTCCATCTTGGAAAGAAAGGCGATCCAGCCTTGCAGGTCTTGCTGGGAGGATAAAATTCCTGCCAGGTTGCATTCTGTTGGAGCCTGTAAAACTGGCTATTACTGTGGAGCTTTAGCACAGCAGGACAAAGCAGTCAGGGGAATCAGGAATACTAGAAAGTACAGAGCTGAGGAGAGACAGGATTATGCGAGGGAGCTATATAGAGTTGCACATGAATTCTTTCTGCAGTCGTATTTAATATTTTTAAATGTTTCTTTCCCTGCTCATTACCATTCATGTTCGAAACCACATGATCACTGTCTTTACGGTACTTGCTTCAACATTAACACCTGTCATACCAGTTTGTTTTAATAGAACTTGGGACATGGCACTTGGCAATGACACTACATTAGCATTAACTTGATGGACAGAGATGTTTACTGGCATTTTCCCTGTATATTAGCCGCAAAAATCTGCAATTGAAATTTTCTGCCAGCGCAGTAAACACTCCACTCATTTGGTGGGCAGATTGTATCACATTAGTGCACTGGAAATCCAGGCAAATTGCTCTGTAAATTTGGCAGAGAGTATTCGGAAGTTCAATGTGGTGCATTGATACTGTTCAATGTCAAAACTCTCTCAATCTCAATCACTCTGTCTCTCTCTTCTCGATCACTCTAGCGCACAGATGGATTGTTTCTGCACTGAAGCTTTTGTCTGTGACGCTGTATATAATTACATAAACAGCAGCATTAGAGGTGCTTAATTTCTTTTGGTGCCATTAATCATAAACCCAATCTGATTAAATATGTCAACACACTTACAGTCTGCGATATTGTGATATTTATATTATTCAGTGTCACAATTCAGTTTAGTTTCATTATATATAACTATGACATATATAATATAGTGTCTCACTATATTAATTTACATTTGCACTAAAGTTGAGTGAACTGAACACAATGATTACTTATAGTTTTATTTGGTGGCACATTGCTGTCACACACATATCATTTTCCACTCAATAATGCCATAATTATGAGTTATGTCATTTAAAAAATATATGTTCTCCTAATAACGAGATGTTTTGTCATATTTTTTTTCATTTTCATGTTTTCTTGATTTTACATCATATTTATAAAATATTAAACATAATATCAAGAGCATAACGACCACAGCGCTCTCAATAACCATGACTGAATAATTTTGTATCTTATCTTATTGTATCTTATTTTGTATGTATCTTAAAGTTTTTTTTTTTTTTTAAGTTTTTTTTTTTGATTAAGCCATTTATCTTCATTTGTCTAATTCAGTATAGCAAAATCTCAAATAACCTGTAGTGTTAATTAAAATGTAATTTACTATTTCTTGAATCTGTCCATTTCGTCCACTATGGACATAGTGAGATAGTGATTCCGGTGGCTGTGGAAAGAGTAATTTGGGTGTTTGGAGACACTTCCACCTCCAACACAACCTCAGGGGACCATTGGATTACGCTTTCCCAGGAAGATACTCTCGGCACGCGGTCCAGAAACTCAGATAGTCATTCCTGCCAGACAGTCTCTTGGCAGTCCCAATGCCTTTGTCACAGTCATCTTATTTGAGCCTGTCCATTATTAATTATAGGCCAGACAGTAGACGCACTCTTTTTGATTGTGCTCTCAATCTATTTTTTTGCAATATTTCCCACCTCAGAAAAGGATAAGTGAAGGTCACCAAAAGGCATCTGGAATATTTGTGGGCAACACTCATAAAAATCACGTAGTGAGGGCTGTGTTTTTCAGCCCATGCAGTGTGGACTGGCATATTTACATGATAGAACAGCATTTGAATAGTCTCACATCATTGGACAAAGCAGTGAACGGAATCAGGAATACTAGAAAGTACAGAGCTGCGGAGAGACAGGATTACGCGTGGGAGATGAATGGAGTTGCACATGAATTCTTTCTGCAGACATTTGCAAAAAGCCCACATTCCTAGGAGTAGCAAAATTAAAATTGAAATACAGTCTACTAAAAATCACTTGGGATAATAGCACTTGGGTAGATAGCAATCCCTATGAAGAATTGTGAGGGAGAGGTTTTGAGAGGGATTTTTGAAGCACATGCTCGTTGCTCTGAAAAACTCCTACATCCCACTTTTCAAAGGTTTGGAGCGGTACAAATTCTTTTAAAATATGTCTCTTATACTCAACTACAGTAAAATTGTGAAATAAACAATTTAAAACAACTTATCTATTTTATGATATTTTAACATTTATTCATTTAATTTATTCCTGTAATGACAAAGCTGAATTTTCAGCAGCCATTATTCTAGTCTTCAGTATCACATGACCCTTCAGAAATCATTCTAGTATGCTGACTTAGTGCTAAAAAAAATTCAAATTCTAATCACAGTTAAAAACAGTTATGCTGGTTAATATTTTTGTCTCTTTCATGATTATGAATGGAACAATTTATTGGAAAAAAGATAGTAACAATGCGAAATGCTTTACTGTCACTTTTGATAAACTGAATGCATCCTTGTTGAATAAAATAAAATAAAAATAAATAAATCTTACCGACCAACTACTGACCAACTTACCAAGATTTTGAATGGTAGTGTACATAATTGTTTTTAATTAATACAAATTATGAAAATAAAAAAGCAAAAACATAATAAACTGCAAACAGAATCAATATTCTTGTCTGGCTCCTTCCATTTACCGTGTTCCATTTAACTGGAGAGGGAATCAAAGCAGAAAGGAACAGGAATCATAGCAGATGATGTAAGGTGCCCTGGATACCCTCCGCAGCATGTGTGCCATGTGGATAATGAGAGGTGTCAAGCAGCTTACAGAACTTTCACCATGTAGCTTCCACGGTTCAGTCTATTTGTATCAGATCCCTGCATACATCTATACGTCTATAAAGCGTTTTAGCAACGCTAGATTTAGCCAGCATATAAATTTGAGTTGGTTCCATTTCATTTTCTCTAGAATTTGTGTTGCGTCATGTGGATCTGTTGCCTATTTTTGTTCCCCTCATCTCGTTTACTGCCCTTCTGTCACTCTCTCCATTGATTTTGCTTCTTTTTTTTTTTGTCATCCGGGTTGACTGTGATGATCAGAATCCTCAGTTGCTATATGCTTGAGTAGGCGCAGTCATTTTACATAAAGTGCCATGAGGATGGGAATGCGAAACGGGCTTTTGTTGCTGGAAGCAAGGCACACATTAAGAGAAATGTCACTAATTTGGAGAGTGAATCACTGCAATCAGAAGGCATTGTGAGGGGCGCTTGCAGCGCTGCACATTGGATGTCACATAGGCTCCAACATGATAATGAATGCCTGTGTAACCGGTGCACGCAAGAGCACAGCTTAACTGGGAGTGCTGGGGTTCGGGGGGTGGGGGATCATTACAGCCGAATCGCAGCCATCGCATCATGCCTTGGAGGGGAGTTCCAGCACTGATGAATGGTTTTTATGACTTTATAAGTCCTATGTAACAGATGCACTATATAAAATCGCAGTTATTAATGGTGTTTTTATCATCGAAGGCTGTGGAGACAATTGACTCTTCCTCCTCTTGAGACAGGGGTGTTCGATCAACGACAAAAGTAAAGTAAGTATCTCAAAGGTGTTATCAAGAAGTCTGAGAGGGACATTTTATCAGTCTGGATGACAAGCCGAGTCTGTCAGATTGGCTAACTTTGATATCTCTGTTGCTGTTCCTTTTCCTAACGTGAAAACGAAAATGTCTTGTTAATTTATTGCTTATTTAGATCGATAATGTACTCGACTCAAAACACTTACACACCCCAAATTTTCAAGGTGGTGACCAGACTGGTAATGCAATCTTAAGGAGGAAACACAGCTATGGATTACTGAACCATAGTTTATACAATAAATAAATAAATATTGTATATTAAGATGCAGATTTATCCTATCAGTGAATCATTGCCTAGACAATTTGTGTAATTTTGTGATAAAAAAGAAAAACGTTCACTGTTTTTAATGCTAACATCTGCATGACATCTTCAGAGTTAAACTCTTATACTTGGATTTATCTAAGGAGACCAGATCTAAATACATTCCTTTCAAGAGGGAAATAAGACATATGGGTAAAAATGTTGAGAAAGGCTTGCATAAGCAATATCATTTCCAAGTTCAAGGTGCTCCTTTCTTATGAACACTGCATCAGATTTAAGGAAATTCCATTAGACAAACATGGGTTAGAGCAATAAAACGATGGATAGAATGACAGAATGGAACAATGACAGATCAACAGAAGAACAGACAGACAAAATTAAGACAAAAAGCAGTTCCCTCCACTGATTATATGCAACCATGATCCTCTTTCTCTGTTGGAAAAATGTTTGCTTGTAAAGATTCTGTTGGCTGATAGTTGACTGACGCAGTGACGGATGTGTACTTTTAAACATCCTTACCTGATTTTACAACAGGCCATTTATCATAAGAGGCAAGTGATTAATAGAAACATCACAACATGTATCCCTGTTGTGTTGTAGATTCCAGCTGATACACAGATTCCTTTATTGCTGATAGAGGATGCATTATGTAATGATGAAAAATTGCTTTTTTGGAAATATTGTGATTTTCGTTTGAAGTGTGGCAGCAGTAAACATAGAGAATGTTTAGAATAATGAAATTCGCCTGATCATCTGTGAAAAAGCTGAAAACATAGAGGCCTCAACCTACATGAATAAGAGAACAAAACATTGTAGTACAGATAATGCATTAAATCTCCGAGGGAAATGTTCTTGGAATGCCTTGCACATCCATTGTGCTCTATACATGTACTTAAATTCCAAAATAATCATAATAATATGACTGCAATAGCTGGTATGAATATATTTCCTGTTTGATTGATTATCCTTTAGAAGGCGAGCTTATATTATTGTACTCATCATTTCTCAACTTGTCATTTGATTTAGGCAGGTGATCAATAAATTTTCTCTCTCTTTTTGTCCCTCAACAGCCCCCTTCATTCCTTCACTCATACTCTTCAAACTTTCAGCCTATGGTATAAACAAGAGGTTTTGCATGGTTTGTTCAGAGTTATGTTGCTCTGGGCTCCAACATGAGTGTCTGCTTGAGCAGACAGTACGGTCTGTTTGAAGGTCCATTGTCAGGGAGATGGCATGGCCATCTTCAGTTACAGAAGTACTAGATTGTATATCAGTGAATTTTCCCAAACATGTAAGTAGGTATAACCTATAATCATATCATTAAAACCAGTTAAGCTCAAATGCTATTTTGGGGATTTCCACCTGCCATTTTCCTACCTAAATTCAAAAGCTTCCCATTTCCACATGCAGGGGTGTACATACAAAAGTTTGGTATCATTTTAAATGAAACCCTTTAGAAATAAAAAAAAAAAAAACACTGTTGAAAATGATTAAAAATGACTTTATATGTTGTCTGTGTTATGGTAAATAAGGAAAAAACATGGCGCTTCTTTATTTTATTTTTTTATAAACTGAAGTTTGAAATTGTATAGCTCAGGCAATGAAGGGCCTAGTAGCTTCAGACCTATTTTATGTGTTTTCAGCACGTTAACTAATATAGGAAAAAAGGAAATTTGTTTCTATCATAATCTATGCAAAAGTTATTCCATTCCAATTGAAGGAAGGAATAATACCCTTTTTGTATACAATTTCCGCCTACATAAATATTAAATGTTCCTATACATACCTGCAGTGGGGAATAATGCAATATCTGTATATCATTTTACAGAAAACACACAGAAGTTACATAAAAAGCTGCTGTTTGTGACAAATAGTATTATTTATGTAGTTTGTGATATGATGAACCACCTCAATACACCTCAGGCCCATCATTTGATATATAGTGCGTCTGTTTCACTATGTGCGTCTTTCTCTATGTGCGCTGCTGGACAAAATGCTTTATATCTCACCGATGGAAGCACGCAGAAACGTAAATATGGTCTTGTTTGAAAGAAGAGATTCTAATCTAAAAGATTTTATCAAGTATATAGGTATTTGTGGCTGTTTGCAGCTGACTGAAGCGGTGCTACGAGGATAAATAATAATTTGCACTGAGTTGAGAAATTTTACATCGCGATTCTATTGAAGATCATTCGATCTGTGATTGTCACACATTAAAATGATCTACATTGTCAAATTCCAGAGAATGCTTTCTTGTGATATATGACTTGACTGTTTTGTGAAAAATATTTTAAATACACATTCTTTTAAAATATTATTTGCAATCGTTAGACGGAAATTTGTGTGTGGGAAACATATATTTGTTAGCTTAATTTTACTACTTTATGAATCATTTTCTTTGTAAAGAAAACACTCTAAGCTTTCAAATGAACCCATATATAGGCTGATACCATATAAGGAAGGCTTTGCAAGTGAAGCACAAACATTTTGCATGCTATTTTTGGACCCAGTACCGGGTCCGCAGAGTCAAATTAACTGAAAACATAGCACTGCTCCTTCTTACTTTTCTGTTTGGACTTAATTATGCCATACGTGCAACCAAGCTCAGTATAATTCAATATAATACTCACAATTCATGGACCCCAGTGCAGGTGCATTACGGATAGTTATGCCATTGTTTATAAACCACTTCTGTTGACAAGCAACTGATGCATTCCTCTGACATACATCTCAATTTCATTGAAATATTTGTAATCAAGGAAATTTATAATACAAAGTAATCCCGGAAGGTGCCATTCTTAGTCTTAATGTAAACACACAGATTGTCTGCTTTACCATCTCTTGTTGTTGATGGAAGAGCTGAAGATCTGTGATAAATCATAAGGGTATTCAAACAGCATATACATTGTGTGTGTGTGTGTGTGTGTGTATACCAATAAATATTAAAAAGACAAAGAAAAAAGACAAAAAAAAGGGAAAAAAGAAGAAATATTTATCCTTCTTTCTTCCCTGTCTCTGCAAGTGTCACCCCAATAACAAGCTGTCAGCCACCAAATACATACATCCTTTTGATTGACATTTTATAGATAAAAATGTTCTTGCAAAAGCTCAAGCCATGGCAGCAGTAAAATATGAAAAATGGTGAACAGCTTTCTGTGACCTCTACAGTTTTTCAGTGTGATGGATGGACATCACTTACCCTCTCTCCACCCCCACCTCTGCCAAAAAAGGGCTGGACGGAGTACATGATTAGAATATTGTTAATAGTAGTGGAAGTTAGAATCCCCAGTTTCTGTGGCTTTCAGTAAACAAATGCCAGTGTGGAAAGGTCTTATAGACCCCTGCACAAACAATTTATGAAATGAGAAAATAAAATGTGACAGAAAAAGAAAGACATGAAGGCCCCTGGATTGGTGTTTACATGGAATTCCTGGGCATTTATACCTCTGTGCATCAGCATCTGGCTGGGCCTGCCTGAAAACTAAGGGTGTTATGCAAAATAGACAATAAAATCCACAATGAAGTCTCTCTCTCTCTCTCTCTCTCTCTCTCTCTCTCTCTCTCTCGCTCTCGCTTTATTTGAGCTCACAGTGAGCTTAGCTCTTAATGCAGAAACTATTTAACATTTAAAAATAAATTACATTATCTGTTTAAAACCGAGGTTTATTGTGGGTTGTTTTCATCGTGCTCTGGATTTGTCAAGCGGTAGAAAGCTGACCTTTCACAAACCAGTGGGGTGCTAAAAAGGGGGTGGAGGGAGAGATAAAGAGATTATGAAAGAGAGAAAAAATATTTTTGTCAGCACAGCATAGACTATCTAACCACAATATGGCACAGTAAGAAGTCCAACGGACCACAAAGAGGCAAATATCATAGATCGAATGAGAGGTCTGTACTGCAGGAGCAAAAGAATAATAAAAAACAAAATCAACTGGGCTTGAGTATTCCACTCCATTCAGTATTCCACTGCAGGCAGGAAATAGCCAGCTAATCCAGACAAAAATTAACACACACACACACAAACACAAACACACAAATATTTCCCTCCATTCACTTCCATTTTTAAAAATATCTTCTGTTATGTTTCATAGAAAAAAATAAAAATAAGAAATACAGGTTCCACTAAATTATGCCAATTTTCATTTTTGTATAGATTCCACATTTAAAACTCCACATTCTTTTAATTTTGGAGGGAACTTTTATTAACACTGATATTTATTGTCAAAAAAAGTAGATTTTCCTCTAAAATGAATTTTCCTCTACAGCATAGTAAATGAAATGATTTTCTACTAATCTAACCTAGTTTTACCACCCAGGAAAGTGAGCGGGAACGAGTTAGTTGTGACAGCAGGTACTTTCTCTCACTGTCATCTCTTCATGATGAATAGACTGCCTCCGATTACTTCAGAATTTTGGCCATTTTGGGTGAGATTGCTCAGACCTCAACCCCTGGGCATTAAATAACCATTCACTCTCTGTAATGGACACTACTTCAGCATTTTTTTTTCTCATTCCCCACTCCTGTCCGTTTTTCTTTTACTCAATAGTGTGCAAGAGGTCATTTCTAGGATTAACTACAGAGTGGTCAAAGCAAAGACTGTGTTATGATACTGCTGGTTTTACTGTATGTGAGTGAAGGAAAAACAAAACTAAGTCATGATTCCTTGCAAGTGGACTTCCTTCCCACAGTAAGTTTGAGGGAAGCTTTGCAGCTGAGTGACATATAAGCTGACATTAACCCTGCTTACTGTAATTCGGATGGATCGCTCTGATTTTTTTACAAATCCATATGTGCATTCATCAAGCTAGAATACTTTACGGGAGGACCCAAGTGTTCCCTGGCTAGCCATTAATGAAAAATGCATGAATATGTAAGGAATAAATCCAGACAGCTGTTTAGTAGACAAAACGCCCTGTTCCTGAAAGCAATCTCAGCTCAAAGCACCTGCCCTCAATCTTACTTAACAGGCAGTAGCTCTTGCTAAGCTATGGCACCCATGCTCTTATCAGAGCAGAGAAACCTACTTAATGGATGTTTGCGCATCCATCTCTCAGTTCAGCAAAGGCCAAACTGTGGAAATGCTGTCAGCTAAATCTCATTTCTTAAGAACTGTTTTGGATTGATGAGGTGGATGCTTCTGAATCAAGACATTTTTGTACAACAGTTAAAATGATTGTTCCTAAGTGCATGCACCACTTTAATTTCATATTACATTAATATAAATTAAAGCCAATGAAAATCAGTTAAACATATATGAATTTTAATAAATGTAATAATATCAATCAAAGCAATATAACCTAAAGGACATTCCAATTCTTAAGTCTACATTGACACGATCTTAGACACGATCGGACAAAGAACTGAGAGACACAGTGAGTATATACAGACTAGAATAAATGAGGGAGCTGAATGAGATAAGTGAAAAACAGGGCACAGGTGAATAACATGACTTATTAAATAGACTGGGGAGAACTAGGTTACAACGACTGAACCAAAAAACAAAGTGAAACAGGAGACATACCTTAGATGTAACTCTAATATAGCTGTTTTTATTGTACTTTTAAACAAATAAATGCAGCCTTGGTGAGTATTAAGAGTCTTTCAAACTTTTGAACTCCAATACATATATCCTTAAATTTTATATCTACTCTGTGTCTTTTTGCGACCTCAACTTTAATTCAGAAAATGTAACTGTAATTTAAACAGCTTTTTAATTCATTCCTGAATGTTGCACAAATATTTATTTTTTTCTTTTAGGATACTAGTGTTGTCACGATACCAAAATTATTGTTTCGATACCGATACCAAGTCAAGAATTGCGATTTCGATACTTTTTCGAAAATACTCTCTCAAATATCATTGCTGTGCTTTATTTTAAAACCCGGACTACATTCTAATCATATAACACACTAATAAATGAACATATGAACAGCAGATATAATAAACATTTTAACAAAATATGAAATATCAAAATATAAAAAATAAATTAGATCAATGACATTCAAGGTAAAGGAAGTTATCATAAGGAACATAAGAGTAATAAATTTATCTTGTCTCTGAACTTTGAATAAAAATATGAACAGCGATTACATTAAACATTGTTTCTGAACTCAGAATATTAAATGTCAAAGATAAATAATATCAATTTAAGTAATGGCATTCAAGTATATAAAAAAAGAAAATAAAATTTAACAGTAATATCTCAGAAATTGTAACTTATTCTGTCAGTTGTGCAACCTTTTCTTTCAGAGGAGAAAACTCAGCCAGTGAGCTTTAATGAGAGTCATCTTTAGTGAGCGTCATCTTTTTCTACCAGTCGTGGACCGGCGTCCACAGTATCATTTGTGCTAGCACATGCAGCCTTGTGATGCGTGGGTCCAGTTTTATTTACAACCCGCGGCTCCCGCTTTTATGAAATTATTTGGCCCGGCCCAGCCCTCAAATACAATTTATTTTCTCATTTCTCGTTCACTGAAGTTCCTCCCTCCACAGCAGCGCGCGAGCACAGGGCTATTAGCAGCGCATGCGCAGCTCGTGAACCGCTCTGTGAACGGTTTTAACCTGTTAAAGAGTTACTCAAGATGTGACGGAGCATGTGATTTGTTGAATGTAGTGAACCCATACCCCCTTCACTGAACGAGATCGAGAGATCTTCTCATTCGTGAATGAGTTGAATGAACTGATACATCTCATTTATGAACGAAATAAATGCGTATACAGGGTCAGTGAGCCAAGCATGTAAATTTCGATCAGCAATCAGCAGATACAAAGCGCAGTTATAGGAGCTGTGCAGATTCGCTCGTTTTTATATTTAGCATACAGAACATAACTCCACGTTTAATCCACGTCTGACCAAACAATTAAAATGTTAATTATGCAAGAAAACCTCGTGCTTTGTTCATCTGAAGAACTTATTCAAACTATTTAATGCGATTATGCACACATTTTAGTAAAGCCAAATCAGTTTAGTAAAGCCACTAATGCAGCCATCTTGCTGTAGTGCTTTTTTGCTGCTGCTTGCGTGAGGAGAAAAACACAGACGTCCAAAGGGAGGCACTGGAAGCGTGCGTTGCACACACCAACATGAAATACATCTCTTACAAATATGGAACGCGGCCATTCTTTGAAGTATCGATACTAATAAATTTAGGAATAGTGACGTTTTTAATTTCCGAGAATCGTGATACTTTTGAAGTATCGGTGCACCGTGCAACACTATAGGATACATTTGTCAGTAACACCTCTTTTATATACAGGCATCAGAAATGGTTAAAAATGTTTATCTCTGCTGTGATCTAACCTTTTGCTTCTTTATATTTTCTTGGTGATAAGGCATGTGTGTGTGTGTGTGTGTGTGTGTGTGCAAAAATCCCCCCACCCCTGTGCTAAATCTCTGCTCACACTGATAGATAAGAGCAGACGATTGATTGAGTTATAAAGCAGGAGGGTTTTAGATATAAGTACTTGACGAACATAAAAAACAGAGGGTGAAGAGTGGAACATAGGGTGAATAGTGTTTCATTACTAAAGCAGACTTACTTTGCTCTCACAGTTTTTCACTGGCAAACAAAGAGCCATTAAAACCACTAGTCACAGCAACACCAGTTCAATCGAGCAGCTCTACTTCTAAGAAACTACTTCTGCTTTTCAATTACTGCTGATTCAAGTTTGATAACTCCTAGCGGAAGTAATGATTAGGCCAATTTACAAATTAAATTATTTTTTTATTTTTTTACAAGGAATTAATGAATATTTTTTTATCCACCATTTTTTTCAGAGGCTAAGAGGACTAAACTCTATTTATGTGACCATTTGTTTACTTTAATTACTTGTACACACACACACACACACACACACAGAGACCGATGACATTCAAAAGTATACAAGCACTACAAGCAGAAATAGAAACTTCTATTTAAGTCACATATTTGCAAAAGTGTGCTTATGCAAATAATACAGTGAGAAAAAAAAAAAGTGTGATCAGCATCAAACTTTTTTTGGACAGAAATGTTGATTTTCAGTTTTCTGTGTGTGTTGCACTTATGCACTTCTAAATATGAAGAAAAATATGTGCCTTTTCAAATCAGCTTTTAGCTTTGCAGACTACTTTTAACCATACTTCCATACTGCATACCTTCATATTAATTCATGTTTATGCATGAGATTAAAAGCAAAATGTATTTCATGCAATGCTATTCATTTTAAACTTTTAAATATAGATATGTGAGTAGCGTAAAAGAGAATGAGACAGGAAGAGAGAAGTGTTCTCACGGGCCCAGTATTTCCCAGTATGTGATAATGGGACTTGTAATGCACTGTGTTCCAACTAATGGAAACACAGAGAGCTTGGCGGCACTGAAAAATGAGACACACTAAAAGCAGAGGGCAAAAAAGGAATATACAATTAGCTGTTCAATTCACACTTTCACACAAGAAAACGGGCATACTAACATGACAATGCAATTTCACTGTGAAAATAAAGGAAAGAGTGCCTTTATAGTGAAAAATAATGATAATAATAACAATAACAACAACAATAATAATAATAATACTAATAATAAATACATACAGTAAAAAAATAATTGTAATGGCTAAAACAGAATCATTTGTCAGCATATTTGATATTATTATATTTGTCAATAAATGTAATCCAGGTATTTTAGATTACACATCGGTTATTTTATTAAAAAGTGCTTCTTCAATAAGTGCTTTATAAGATAAAATAAAATAAAAACGTGGAGCAGAATTTTGGACCAGTGAGATTTGTAGGAGATTCACAGAATCGTAGGCAATATGCCAGATGATTAAATTGTGTGGTATTTCATGAAACTGTATGAAATCCATGAAATTGCTGCATTTTAGGTCAAGACTAGAATCAGAAAGCATAAAAACCCTTTTATTAAATGACCAAATGAGCAGAAAGCAACAGTGATGATCTGTCAAATTATAACATTTTCAAATCCTTACTCTTGGCTAGCCTGGTCCAATGAAATATGCAAAGTAAAACAACGGAAATCTCAACACTGAGTTAATGTTTTCAGATGTTTATGAGCAAAACAGCCTTGTGATACAGCCACTCAGTCACAACCAGCAACACAAAACAACATTACCATTTTTATTTGTAGAAATATTTTCATCCTAAACTCAGGGCCAAAAAATTATGGTAAAGTGCAGAATTTCCAAGATCCTTTGTCATCAGCAAATGGAAGTATTAAATATGCATGCCACCAATTAACTGAGCCAATTGTGGTTTAATGTCGTGATGTAAAGTCTGCCTCTGGTAAATGATGTGACATGACCCCATCAGTCAGCAAGGCGGACAGCATCATGAACTTCAGCTCTGAGTGACTCAATGCTCTCTGACACGTATGCTCTATGACACACCACAATGTCTTTGTCTCTTCATACCAGCAAATAAACTGCCTTTAGAGGTCTCATTGACCACCAAGGCCTTTAGTAAGCCAATCAGCTATCAGTCAGCTTTTCTTTTCTTTTCTTTTCTTTTCTTTTTCGATCTGCAGCCATTATGTCATTTATGTTGCAACCTTGCAAATGACCCATTCTGATAAATGTATTATCATAAATAATGATGGAAATGGCTAACCTCAGTTTAGGTCACAATATAATTGCCCTGTTGGATGATTATTTTATAGTGGCCTGGTGCATTTATAGTCAAGACAACACTCATATCCCTGTTACATAACTACTGTTGCAAAAAAAAAAAAAAAAAAAAAAAAAGATCATAAATTTTAGATCATAAATCGTGTTCACAAATAACACTTTGATTTATGACAATTCAGATTTAGAAGTACAGTATACACTAAATATGCCAGCTTACTTTCATGTACACTTTGCGATACATTACTGTATTTAAACATTGCCTCTAAATAAATAATTAAAATACTACCTGTGCTACTATTGATCAGCCAAAAAAATTATAATTTCAAACTAAAGCCATTGGTTGAGCCAAAACACGAAGTCTTTACCTTTCTCATGAGTACACCTACACATAAATTTAAAAATGCACCCCCCCCCCATTTATGTCTATTTTAAAAAAAAATGTCTTTGCCTCCTTAATTTTAGCCTGTTTACCTTAATATTTAATTTCATGTTAAGTAGCTCCATTATCCACTTCTATTGGGCCAAGTCAAAGATCATCGCACATGAAACCAACATGAAACTAACAACCACTGAGAATGAATTCAAAGAATAATAAAGAAAACCAGTGGTGTGGTAACTTATCAGAGCACACACTGTCACACTTCTACTCAGCATTCAGCCAGGACTAATCATTATTTCATATAACCTTCACATCTGGTAGCTAATAGCGATGCCACACGCTAGTGCTGCTGAGCTATCATTTGTGACATAGATTTGTTCTGTTAAGTTGACATGGTTTTCAAAGAGCTCCTGATACTGAATGAGATTTCAGCTTCCTTTCTTTGCACTTTATTTCACTTCAGAAACATCTATTCAGATCTGAAGGAAACTATTCTTCAATCTAGCCATCAGCTGCTGGTTTTGCAAAGCTGTGACTGCCTGTCAAGCTACCAGATTGGGCCTTGATTTCAGAAGTATATGACTGGAGTCTCTCAGCAAGACTCATCTATGATCTTGAGCCATCACGCCACACACCGTGAATAATCATGGCGAAAAACATTCTGCTCTCTCCGACACAAGTGCTCTGATTGTGGGATCGATGTTGAATGGAGCTACAGGCGTGCATTACTTTGTCTTGAGTGTAAAAGTAGCTTTTAGATGCACAGGGAAATGGAGGTAGTCAATCTGAAAGTTTACACAGCCAATTGTTTTCCAGGGCATGCACAGTACTAGTCAAAACTTCCTGCTCCCATTCTGCAATCACACTTATTGACATGACTTAAATAAGACATCAGATCAGCTAGCAGAGAATGCAGCCGAGTGCTCTGCAAATTAAACAAACAAAAAAAATTAAAAAAAATTAAAAAAAATAGGATGGCAGGTGTGTCTTTAATGGCTTAAAGGTGCTGTAGGGAACTTTCGTAAAGAAATATTTTTTACATATTTATTAAACCTGTCATTATGTCCTGACAGTAGAATATGAGACAAATATTCTGTGAAAAAAATCAAGCTCCTCTGGCTCCTCCCAGTGGTCCTATTGCCATTTGCAGAAAGTCATGCGCTCCCGGTAAAAAACAACCAATCAGAGCTGCGGTCCGTAACTTTGTTTGTGTTCAAAATGTAGAAAAATGAACATAATAAGCGAGTACACCATGAATCCATTTTCCAAACCGTGTTTTTAGCTTGTCCTGAATCACTAGGGTGCACCTATAATAAGTGTTTATATTCAGACTATTTTAGATTGCTTCGGGGATACCGCGGCGGAGTAACCCTGTACCTTTGTGATTCTTCATAGACATAAACAGAGAGAAGTAGCTCCGGCTACAATGTTCTTCCGCAAGACGCAAGCAGTTCTGTTTATTAACCGCTAGAGCGTCAAAAGTTCCCTACTGCAGCTTTAATCATGCCTCTATATTGGATATATTAAAACATACAGGGTGCAATATTTCTCAAATATTCTTTAGCCATTACTGTGTATGCATGGGTGAAAAAGTGATGCTACTGGTGAGGAAAAAATAAAAAAAAATAAAATAATAATTAAACAGACAATGTGTCATGCAAATACAGCATAAGGCCAGTTATTTTTGCCCTTAACATCTGTTACAAGTTTAAAAAGTGATATATAGTGATATATATGATATATATATTATAAACTCTTTGTGGTAAAAGGAGCATTAAGATGATCTTGAAGCTTACTACATAGTAATTTTAACATACACAACATGCAAACACCAATAAAACTATTAAAGTTATTAAAAACTATCAACATGTAGTAGGAAACACAAAAAGAAAGCTGGATGAACTAGTTTTTTTATTTTTATTTTTTATCTGATTTAGTTTGTAGATACTGCACTTTGCTTTTGTAATAGTGTTTTAGTTGTGTAAGGTCATCCAAAGGCAGAGTGCAGTATCTGCATTTTAGTCGTCAAAGGTCACATCAAGGGTCATGGTTTTTATCTATAAAAAAATTCACCCTAAAAAGGCTTTAAATTAATGCATTGCCACTAATCTACCTACATGCATTGCCACTAATCTACCCACAAACATGTTTGACTGGCTGGAAGGAATTTTTCTCAATTTCAGTGTTTGCATGGTTACTGCACTTTTCCTTTGTAGGACAAAGTAAACTTTGAAGTAAACACACACACACACACACACACACACAAAACAATAGCTAGATCTTTCCAGTAATTTCAATTGATCCTTTGCAAAGACCATCTTATTTTTAAATCAAACTAAATACTGTTTTGTGGTATTTTAATGTGCAGTGACAGATCTCTGTAGTGCAGATCTCTTCAAGCAGCAAGTGAACCGATCACCTCTTTACTAATTATAGCACAAAATAAATGTGAATGAACATCAGAAGGTGTCTTGTTTCAACTGTGGAAAGATGTCAATACAATACATTTTTTCTAGTTCAAGTCCACCAATGTTAATCTACTCTCCTGTCTGTTTTTTTTTTTTTTGCATAAATATGGCAGATTCTGTGTTATGATTGCTCAGATTGCCTGGATCAGAAGGAAGGAGAACAGAGCAGAAACAAGACTTCATATGATGAAGAAGGTTAGGCAAAGGCATTTAGTACCAGTCCATTTGTCACATTTACAAAAGCATTCACAGTTTTATTATCAGTAAACAATCATGTGTCATAAAGTAAGCATATACTTTTCTACAAAGTGTTAGTTTTATATTACTCTAGTAGAGCTGTAATCGGGCCATAAAAGTTAGGCCCGACAGGACCCGAGCCCGACAAGTACATTTTGATTGACAGCTTTTAAAAAAGCCGAACCCGTTTACAGCCCAACATTATTCAAATGTGCGCACACACACAGCTCTTTTGCCTTTTGTCAAGAATGAGTCATTTATACATGTTTTAACATAATTTATTCATAACTAACATACACTAGACCAGACGTTGGAATAAAACAATAAAAAAAGTCCTCTGTGACATCGTAACATCTCAACACTCTAAATAGACATAGACTTATAGAGCAACACACCAATAAAAACGAGTCTTTTTTAACAAATTACATTAAGATAAATTTTAAATTAAGATGGGTATTTGGCAATAACGAAATTAAAATAAAGTATACGCCGGATTTGATTTGCCACTAGCAGCTGACATTTAATAAAAGAATAATGCCAACATTAGCCTATATACTCTGTCCACATTATGCATTTAAGACTCAATGAATATTTAGTTATCATTTGAAAAACCTTTACTCACAGAGATTAGGCTAAGCCTACATGTTTTTGTGGAGGAAAATTATTTTTTTGTGGAGGAAAATGAATCCACTGTAGATGGCTTCAGTGCGTTCCTGCACTCACTGATGGTGTGTCATTATTCACTCATTATTCTCATTATAAACATGGTCAAAACTTTTCCACACTTCTGACTTTGCTTTAGTTGCTGGTGCAACCAAAAGTAATCGCCAGAGGCAAGCCTCCGTTACACCTACTCAGGTCCCGTCGGGTTTGGGCAAAGATCTTCAGCTCTATACTGTAGTACTTTCAGGACCCCTAACAATATTTCTGTCATGACAACTCTTGGAGGGATTGGCATGGTTGTGTACATGACAATGATAATGTATTTGGTCTCAGATACGGCATTATGATTAGTCAGATCACCTGTCAGTTAAACTCTCGGCAAAGGTTCAATTCAAATTCCAATTCAACTTCTTGTGGAGAGCAGCCAGTTCACTGATCACTATAAAAATAGCTTATTAATTACTAATTAATATTAAACTTGACAATAACTGTGGAACACACAACACTATTTATTCACTCATACACTTATTTATCTAACACACACACTTAGTCTACACTTCAGATTTGCACATCATTTACCTGTACATACAAAACTGCCTATTAGAATATACATGAACATACGATTGTAAATTTGTAAATTGCTATTCCTTATTTACTTTTTTTTTTTTTACTTTTTTGTTTTTAATCTGTGTTTTTGTTCTGTCGCTGTCATTGTCATTGAAAACACATTCCTGGTATGTGTAAGCATACCTGGCAATAAAGCTCATTCTGATTCTGATTCTAAAGCCCCCCCTCCCACCCCATGATCGTTCAGCCTAACAGATCTAAGAACCAAACTCACGCCATTGATTGAGATAATGGTGCGAGGCTGATTTGAATGTTTAAATGAGGGGTTGAGGTTTAGCGGATTCATTAGGCCCCATTAGCCCCTGCTGGTAGATGTAGTAGCTGCGTCTTTTTCCACTGACCTCCATTCAAAGTTAGCTGTGTATTCTGACTAAACTGTTTTTATGTAAGCGTAATATAATTTGAGGTGAGTGAACCTATAAATGCTTACTTACGGTCGTCTCTGGACATTATACTGGAATCAGAAAGCATTTAGCATTAAAACAATTACACATTTAATTCAATTTCTACAGAGCGTTTTAGCATTCTGACAGTAATGTTGACACTGTAGAAAAGGATGTACACACATACACACTTATGCTGAGACTTTTATTCCAGTCATGGTTTTTCCAACTGTTTTGCCTTTGAGACCTACGTGTAATTCCAGCATGGCTGAATTAGTAGGCAACATTTAGAGTGCTGGCACTCTTCTGATGAGCCTTTGAGAGAGAAGCGTGAGAGCTCTCAGCATCTACTATTAGGAAACAAATGGAAGGATGAAATAGCAGGGAGCACATAGGGAGGGATCAGGGAAGGGATCAGATGGTAAAAATATGAGAAAGAGCAACCAAATGCTTAATTTTAGTATGCCTCGAGGTAATGAGATTTTCCCTCTTTAAACTCGTTTTCACAAAACAAAACAAGCACAGGAAAAGGAACCACCTGAAAAACAACTACGGTCTCTTACCTACATCTTCTCAATCATTTCAAAGAGTATTTCAGCTTCATGTTCCTTGCTGAAGCACAAACCAGAAACGTGACAGGAACTGCAAGTGGCCAGAATGTTCACTGCGCCATGCACCACTAGTGGATGATGGCATTTGAAACTAGGCATTTAAACATGTGGAAATGACGTGTTTGACACCTCAAAGTAATTTCATCTCACATGTGCCCTTTGGGGAGAAAATGTCATACTGACACAGAGGATCAGGAGGAAGGAGAACAGAGCAGAAACAAGACTTCATATGAAGAAGAAGGTTAGGAAAAGGCATTTAGTCCCAGTCCCATTGTCACATTTACAAAAACATTCACAGTTTTATTAAAATAAAGTAAGCCTGTACTTGTCTACAAAGTGTTCGTTTTATATTACTGTAGTACTTTCAGGACCCCTAACAATACCTCTGTTATCACAACTCTCTGAGGGATTGGCATGGTATTGTACATGACAATGATGATGTATTTGGTCTTGGTGGAATAGATCTGTTACACTGCTGCTGCTGCGGCAGAGCAGGACCTGAGACTTGCAGCCAATACATCCAAAACATGCTGCTGTGAGCATGTAAGAAATATTGCTACTAAAAATATAACATACATGAAATAACCCCCATATAGCATACATGAATCACCTCGTAGTAGATTTATACAGGTGGAGCTTGGGAAGATGGAGGCTTTCTGAAGCAAGCTGCAACTGCTACAGTAAGCCCATGTCATATATTTGTATCCTAAACAGTGAGCTCATTGGCTACCGATACAGGAGAGAACCAATCAGCTTTGACATGTGATAGTAATGTCATTAGGTCAAATTGAGTCGGACTGCGCCATCTAGAGTACCATGCAAGAACACTGTATATATATATATATATATATGAACATGATCCAGATCAATTGAGTTCAATTGGTCTAAAATGCTCCTTGTCAGCAGGCCATCTTTAACGTTGAGTCCTGAGTTTCACTTTTCCATAGAACATTAGTACAATTTAAAAGTATCTTACCTGTCAGGCCTTCTGAATACAGATGTCAATGTGTGGGATGAAGTTTTGCTTGCAGAAGACTGTTGCAACAGTAGAATTGGCAGCCGGATCTGCAAAGGAGATAAAAGACAGAAGCGATTTATCTTATTGTGCTTGAAAATAACAAGCAGATGTGCTCCACCTAAAATCCATCTGATGCCGGGTTACACCGACATGGATGAACATATTGTGGTATATGCTGACTTGAGAAGCTCCTGGACAATTGGAAAATATTTTACCATATGTACAGCACTGCCTACAACTCATACTGACTCTGTTGCCTAATGCTTTTCCTGGGCAAACTACAGCCTTCTCCTGCTGTTTCACTAAATCGTTGTATCTTCCAGCTTAGCAAATTAACTTTACACTTTAATGCCATCTGTAAGAGATGCTGCTTTGGCCTTAGGCTGGATTTGGCTAATAAGCGGTCTTAAACCACAACAAATACTTTTATTCAGAATGTATCTTGTCTACGTAAAAGGAACAGTTGCAACTGGCCCAAGAGCATTTTTAGACTTTGGGGCCCACAAATGCTTCCTACAATAAGGTGTTTAATTTAATTGACCCTGTAATGAGCTATTTTAAAAGTTTAAAAGATGATGGAGCTGATTATCTGGATATTCAGGCATGTTTTTTATGGCGGGTCATATAGTGCAGAAATGTTTCCAGTATATCTATTTGGAAACCCTGAGCCGTTTATCACAAATTGGCCTTATTAAGACAACAGGTGAAAACTAGCTTGCATTCCATTCGCCACCATCAATCTTGCGTGACTATGCTGGGTGGGCTCTGTGCACAGCCTGCTTTATGCATCAGATGGTGAGGAACTGTTTAAGGCAAGAATATGAAATGAGATCATTAAGGGGCGAAACAACTCCACGGCAAATATCTGTTTCATTCAGCAGCTAGATGTGGAGGTTATCGATCAAAAACCTTCATCATGCTCATATCGCTTACTCCCAATTGAGTGCCATTTTCCAACGGAGGGCTGAAATTGAATAAATGTGACAACACTTTCTCATGGATTAGAGTATTCCTCAAACCCCAGGATTATGAAGATTAAAGTACATTGCAATGAGAGAGACATTAAACTGCATGCCAGCATTCCCACTCAATATGGAGAACTGATGGTTTCCTCCAGTGCCAGGATTTACATATTCTACTCTTAAGAATGATTGACTTCCATTGCAACCTGTCACATTATTATAAGACTGGAAAGATGGACAGATGGAAGATGGAAGCCACAAAGTCAGTTTACGTTCAACACCCACACACCTTACTTATTAGGATGAACAAAGTATATAATAATAATAATAATAATAATACCCCTACTGTAAGGTACATTTGATTCCTAACCTCACCCAAACCTAACAACATCTGTAAAAAGCAGATACATTTACAGTGACATGAACTGTAGCCACAATATACTATTATACACTGATTTGAAAAACACATTTATTTTATTTATTTTAAAAAATTTAAGTTTAGACTCCATATTCAATATTCTACAAACCTTAAAGGATTCATAAAGCATCTGTAAAGCTGTTCATATACAAGAATATTACATTTTAGAAGCAGTCAATATATTAAATGATTTACACAACAGTGTCTATAATTTATTAAATATTTATGTGATTTATGTGTATTGCAACCACACCATTAATATCAATAAATTCTGATGAGCTCATTTTGGGACAGCCGTGAGATGGACATAGGGCCACAGGAAGTGAGAGTCTCTTTCTGTAGCTGTGGAGTTGAAGGTTGACTATGGAAGCCAAGAGCAAGTCATCAGTGCAGAGCTCTCAGTGGCTTTAAGGCCTTTAGAGGGCTTTGAAGGCAGACAGGGAATGACTGAGATTGATTCGGTACAGAAAGACTGCCCACCACTAGAGGATCAGTCATAGAAGAGACTCATAAGCCTACTATGTTCAGGAGTCTACTCACCCACATCTACTCCTAACAACCCAACCTAAATATACTTGTTTCTTCTCTGGATCAACCACATGACGGTCACAGAGGTCATAGCTGTCCAGTTTCTCTCGCCTTTTTTGTCATACAAATAGATAATGAGAAGGTCTTTCCCTGCGTTACAATTTCTGCGGTGGGCGTTAGAACCGAAATGTGCTTCTTGTAAATGACTTGTGAACATTTTCTTCTTCTGATTTTTTTTTTTTTTCCCACCCACGAGAAAGAGTAATCCACCATGTGAGGATTTGCAGGGCTGGTAGAGAGAGAGCAAGCCACATGGAAATCAAGGAGGATTAATTAGAGCACAGACCTAATGAGGATCCTCACAGGAGCGGACATTATCGAAGGAGCAAATGTGTTTAGCTACCTTACAAAAGAATAGAAGGAAGGAAGAAAATGGAAAAGGGAGAAGAAAAAAAGCGTACAATTAGAATGAAGAAGGAATAGAAGGCAAAGGCCTCTTTAGTTTAGAAAAAAGACCTCTAAGTTTCAACGGTATAAGTTGGAGGCTAGTAAAAAAAAACATTTTCACCATATAAGACCCAAATTCCTGTGTGTTCCACAAATACATGACCAAGAGAGCTGTTCCATGAATCATCCACAGGTTGTGTCACAGGTTTATAGCCCAGATGATACTCGGACCAACAGCACAAGTGCTTTTATACAACAAACATTCCATAAACAATACATTAAATATTAAATAAACTACATTTTACACACAATATCACTGGTAACTAGGTCTATTTTTGTTCGGTCATTACTTATTGCACATCTCTGAGCACCATACTGCAGTGGTGTTATTTTTGTGACTCTGTTAGTTGAATGGCTCAAATGACACATTCATAAACACTTAGTCACTTGTCACCATCGAGAAATAATGGTATAACTTTCAGAAAGAGATATCACTGGAAAATCCACGCCACTAATGCACAGATGCACAGTTTGTGAGTAACACAAACAATCAAAATAAATATATAAATACATAAATAATATTCCTGTGAGTTTTTCTAGGTATTTGCTCAGATTGTGTTTTCTGTCAACATGACTCAGCCTCCTCTTGTGGACTAGAATACCCACTTTCTGATGTCATTTTATATTTGTCATACCATAATTCACTAGTTAGGAATGAGAACGTTTTTTTGTGTGTCTGTATTTTTCTCACCTCCTCTTGTCGCTTTAATCTTTTTTCCATCTTTTGTTCCTAGCACTAATAAAAATCCCAGCTCTTTATTCCATCAAAGCTTAGCCACCTTTGTGTTTCCATTACCGAGCAATAGATTAGTAAGCAAAAGCTCGCCCCCTCGTCTGCCTGGAGAAATTAAAAAATAAACGCTTAAACATATTTTGCCTGATTTTTGGCATGATTCACTCTTCCGTTTGATTATTTTCACACTGAAAACACTGTTAGCTGTTATTATTGCTTGTGCTTTGCAACACTATTTCTGAGTCCTGTTGTGTTCTAGTGTTGTAGGTGAAAGCCTACACCTGCTGTCAGCTGAGAGTTTGCACAGTGTTAATGGAACTGTCTGCAGTTTTGTTTTTAAACTACATTAGTAACTTGAGAGTAACACTGTGGTTGGCTTTAAGTTGAGTCTAACTCCATTTACAAGTGCAATGCAAGGTACGTGTTTAGTTGAAGCAAGCAGAATATTACACCTCAATTGTGCATTTATTTTTACAGTGTAGCAGGCCCTGTTTGATGTAAATAGTAATGATTTTGTTTTAGCTCAGCTGAGAGCATTACTTTCCACTATGTGGCACATTGAGAGACACTAATTGGACTAAAATCAGTAAAAGGTCTCTTAATAAAAATGTAAGCATTTGTGTTAGAAAGCTTGGTGAGGTAAATTAAGTGATATAGTGGGTGCTCATCTGAAACATGAGTTTGTGCGAGTGCATGTAAAGAAAAAAGGAAGCTAACGACCCATTTTCTGGTGGTTAAGCCTTGAATGAGATAATAAGCTTGCAGTAGATTCTTTATTAAATGTTAATTAACTCGGGCTTAATGTTGTTTTTTTCCTCCAAAGTGAATGTTTTTGTCCAAATTATAAGCCTGTAAATGTATACATACGCATATACATATAAACATATGTCCAGTAGCATAACCAGCAACGATTGGTTCTCTAAGGCTGGAATGAGAACGTGACGATATCCTTGAAAAACAATTCTCAGTGTGTACAATAGAGCTGCAAGATTACTCGTTTAAAGATCTCGTCTCGTCTCATTCTCATGAACCACGGCTCGTGTCTTGTCTCGTCTCGTGGGATAAGTGTCTCATCACACCCCTTATATATATAGATATATATACACACACACACACACACACACACACACACATATATATATATATATATATATATATATATATATATATATATATATACTGTACACTATGTTCTTTACGTGCCAAAAAGAAAGAAAAGAAACCTACATGCCCAGTCTTAAAATATGTGTGTTCCTGTACTAAATTATGTTTGTTCCACCTAATAATTACCAAGTTCTCCTGCCCAAGATAATTAAGATGGCTATATTTCCCCACAACAGAGCATTTGCAATGAATGTGTTGGGATTATGTTTAAGGTTTATGTTTATGCTTTGCTGGCTCTTTGTCTCAGTGGTGTTGAACTTCACTAACATCCATTAGTTCTCCTCGCCTTTGGCTCTAAAGTGAGCTAAAATAGTAAATTATCCTCTTTTTAAATTATATATATACTTCTGATAAAACATAGCAGCCTGGATAGGTTAATGAGGAAGCCTCCCTTGTGCAAATTAGGCCACCAAATGTATAAATGCATGTTTGTATCATCTTGTGCTTGACAGATTAAGCAACCCAGTGTTTTCTTCAACTGTGTTTTGCAAGCGTCTGGCTAATGATCACTGGTATGCAGAGCGAAATCTTGCGTTTGTTAGCGTTATTGGCACGAAAAAAGGAGGGGAAGAAATTTAAGAGGTCAAATATGCACATAAATTAGTTTGAAAGTAGTACACTAATTAATCGCAGATATGTGATGCTTAATTTTCCAAGCATACGGCAGTGGTTTACCTTTTCCTTAATGTGAAAAGCATGAAGTATCTCTGTCTCTCTCTGAGCCTTGTGTGGTTTAGTAGGCCAGTGAGATGGCTATAGTCCTTCTCAGCAGTGAGGTTACAGCAGGGAAGCCTTTGATGCCCATGTTATCTACAGGGCCCGAACAGGATGCCCCCCCCCCCCCCACTCCAATCTCAGGAGATTCAGTGGACTGTTTTCCTGCTGTTCCTCCTCATGGTTTGTAGTGTTTAATTACCTCTCTCCGATTAAAAGTTTTCATTTGAGTTTGGACCATTTGTCGGCTGTTGTGGTCTATCATGCCAGGTTGTCTGCTCAGACATTGTTTTTGGAAATCGGGTGCTATTATCTGTAGTCGCCCAGAGCTTGGCACAGGAGGAGGTTATTGTTATGGCTGTTGCCATTGCCAAGCGAACCATTCTGTCTAAATCTTTGAAATTATATTGCAGACGGGAAAAACAGAATTTTAAAAAGGAGTTGTACAATAGAGGCAGCAAAATATTCTGGAGAGAAAAATGGAAAAACTATCTGGGGATGCTCACATAAATTGTCCCGAAACCATTATTAAGACAATGGGAAGAGGAAGAAGTAATGTGTTCTTGTAAGTACTGCATGAGCTAGTGCATTTGCAAATAAGGAAAATTACATTTAGCGTGTACTAACAGCTCTGGTGCAAATTTATTTCCCTCTCTGTTTCTCTTGACCTGTCATATAGAAATATGAATCCTGCACTAATGTATTTTTAAATAGATTCCAAACACTCCTTAACGTGTCACTAAGTTACACCAGTCCCTGTGTTTATTTCTTTAATTTATTTTTTATTTTTTTGTAGTGCTCACATGTATGGCACTCAGGGACTTTCTGATCATGGACTGAATTTGTGAAAGAATCACAGTTGCTTCTTGTTTTATACTGTCAGTTTATTTAGCTTCATTTTGCGGTGATTATGTCAACATCAAAATATCAGTGGTTGTCACATGAGATCAGTTTTTTCCCCCTCAGGCTAAATAGTAGGGGTGGTTAATCTGTCTGATTTCCCGATTCGATTCGATTACGATTATTGAAGTCCCGATTCGATTACAGTCGATTTTCGATTATTAACGATTCTCGATTAGCGATTATTGATTTTCCGTTTCACAACAGTAAGTAGTAAACAAACTGTGTAAATCATTACTAATAAATGGTAGAAACAAACCGAATGCATGTAGCGGTTGGGATTTTCAGTTTTCTACATGCAGCAGGCACTCTGATTCCATGTATGGGGCACATATATATTATTCATATGACACACAAACACAAGTAGACAAGACCGGTTTAGTTCAAAATCTATGCCCCGTGTCACATCGCCTCTGCTTCTGCTATGAGCAGCGCTGCCAGATCTGCCTCGCGCACGCGCCGAGTGTGCACAGCTCGGACCACTGTCAGTGTCATTGCTACTCTCCACCTTGCCTCCTAACTGTCCTATGAATACTTCGACCTCGTCTAATATACCCAGAGGCATTAGACAATGTCTCCACTACAATACTGTCACCGCGATTGCGGAGAGGTGCGGTCAGAAGACAAATATACATGTCTAGCGCGGAAAAAGTCTCCCGCCCCGTCCCCGCAACAATAACACGCCTGCTAATTTCGCAATGAACACTCCGACCCCTGCAAACATTGTTCACACTTCTGACATTTGGCAAAGGACAATTTACATTGGGCAAAGGATTCACCGTTTGTGCTTGGTGTAGGGCTATACTTTCACTTTCAGTATCACCGTCATCTTCTGAATGCAGATATTCCCCTTCAGAATCAGTGTCGGCGAATAGAAGTCCCAACACTTCATTGCGGGTTTATTGAAGCTTTATTGATGCCATTAGATAATAATAATAATAATAATGATAATAATAATAATCTAATGCCAATACTCGCTGACGTTGACAACACTGGTCAGATAAAATGGCTCACTCTCACACTAGCTCCGCTTTTTTTCGCACTGATTCAATGCGCTCTCGAAGATTTTGTTAAGAGGAGCATGACGTTTTTTTGAGTCAGAGATTAAGTATTACATGTCTGCGATCTGGTGCAGGGGAGGTCGCGTGAAATTTGACACCCTATTTGACAAAATCGGCCGTTTTATTCAGTGCCGTAACTCGACCCTGGCACCAAGAGGGCTAGAGCTCCTGCCATGAAAACCAAAATGAATCCACTCGCTTGCTTTGATCCCAGATGGAGCTGGGTGGATCGGTTGGTTGCTCGTTCCTGTTTTTTCCATTTTACACACCTGCTCTGGCTGCTTGCTAACTGGAACTGGGCGCGTTCGTGACGTTCAACTCCCGGTATAAATTGTTCACAAAATAAAATAATGCAAAAAAAAAAAAAATCGATTTTTGAAAATTTAATAATCGATTCATACTCGTCCATAACATAATCGCGATTAATCAATAATCGATTTTTTTCACCACCCCTACTAAATAGTGTAATAAAAAACCACATGACGCATGCATATAATAAACCTGAACGCCGGTGAAGGAATCAAATACACAAAGATGTGAACTGCACTCTTCACACTTTTTGTGACAGTGAGTTGAAGGCAAAGTTTTACTAAACAATACAGTACTGCTATGCTAAAAGTCTCTCACGAGCGTCAGAGTATCGGAATGTATACAACATGTTTTGCCCCTTCAAGTTTCAGTAAATGCTCTGTTAATTGAAATCAATAAGAGGAGGAAAAAAACACCTGTGAAGGGGAAAATCAATGAATTTCTTCACTTTTATTATAAGAAGTGAGGCAGAGGCCATTAGGTTTCATTCATTAACCCTATTGATTGCTGGGCCAATAATTTGTTTCGGGCCCAAAGTAAGCTTTTCACCCCATTAAGTTCCACCACGGTTTCTGCAGAATGAGTGAAGCACAGCCTTAATCATCATTACCACCTGCCTGGTATTTTCTGCACACAGTCATATAAAATCACTCTGATTATGGATTCCTCAGTTCTCTGCGTATGCCCATCATTTGCATAATTTTCAGCTGGACAATGTGGCATGAGGCAAAACAGAGGGAGAGTGAGGCCAAAGTGTTAGTGCATGACTGCTGGCTCAGAGAGTCTGTTGTACTGTCCACTGTCTGCCTGTCTTGAGTGGTTTAAGCAAGGAATATTAATAATCTTGGATGGACGGATTGATAGATTCATTCTGTCAAACTACATCATCACAGCAGGCAACGTATTTAGAAAGATTCACATTTATACTGATATTAGAGGCTTCAAGATGGATCTCCAGTTCTCCACCCTGGAAGAAATCAGTCTTTAGGTCATGATGATCTGTCAACAGTTATTGATCCAACTATACAAATTGAGAGGTGAAGATTTACACACACACACACACACACACAAAATCTCATTAATATTTTATAATAGTATTGACGGCATCTAAATAAAGCACTTTTAATATGAATAACTTTAGAAAAAATATATTACAAATATCTACAGATTGTTGGTGGTTCTTGCAATATTGAACTCATGGAATTCATAGATTGTTTTAATTTGTAATGGTAATGTTCAACACTGTCACATGAACAATCTAATACAGTTAACACCTTTACCTTATTAAGCGTTAAGGTTTCATTCTATTCTGTGTGATTTCTAATGAGACCTTCACTGCACATACACACACAAATCAGTAAATTAGTAAAATAAGTTCATTTCCCACTGCAACACTGATGCTGTTTCACTTATATTACATACTTTTATGATAATTTAATTTATTAGTCTTATATGGATTTCATTCATATGTTTGTTTTTTAAAATGGTCTTTGGGCAACGTTACAGATTTTGTCACTTTGAGTTCTGACAAATTCTCAATAATCGATAATGAACGTGATATTGCGTAGCTTGTCAGCGATCTACGGCTCTGTCTATTAAATGCTGCTCCATTCAAAAGCAGGTGATGGCAATTTAGCTGTAATCACGGAACCAGATTTACTGACTAGATGCTCATGATCATATCGTTAAATATATCGCCCAGCCTTACTTTGCTGTTGTACAATATTGTGTCTTTCAGCATAAAATTATAGGCAATTTATGGAATTAAACAGCCAAAGCAAAACTATGCTTTATTTTTACATGACAAACCATATGCTCTTGCAGCCAAAAAGTTTAAGTACAGAAAATAATGCTGTAGGTTTAATAATTTTCTAGTCATTTGCTTCATTACAGTTGTTAACTCATGTCAAATATGTATGTACACACGTCTCCTTCGCACATCTTCTCATTTGTTATAACTTAAAACAGTGTTCTTATCTTTGTCAGCTTTATCATTGGCATGGTAAGTCACATTATGGTAAATGAAAGCATATTGAAGATTATGTTTCAGATTAGGGTCTGAGTGAGGAATCTCAAATAAAACAAAAGTTGAAAGCAGCACATCTATTGTCAGCTTGAGAGAGATGGTTATCCACTGGATTAATGTTTGGGCTCTGGGGTTCTGATGTGACCATCTTCCCAAACAACTGATACAGGCTGTTAGTATTCCTAAACGGCTCTTGAGAGCCCAGCTTTTAGCTGTGTGCCCTTTTCCAACCAGAAAAATGGTGAGGAACTAGAAAGTGAAACTCTTCAAAATGTCACCTTTTGTGTTTGTAGTTAAAAAAGAAGAAGAAAAAGACATACAGGTTTGGAATGACATGAAGTTGAGCAAACGATGATGGAATTGTCATTATTTTGAACTGTGTAGTTAAGATTCTGAATGAAAATGAGACATTTTACAATCTATGGCATTTAGTTCAGTTGTGGCTCAATGTGGGTCACTGTGGGTCAATTTAAAGCTTAAACTGTTATCAAAAAATCTATTATGAATTCAGGAAGTTCCCCTCAGGTAAAGTGTTTGTTCTTCAACATGGGACAACATTATGACTTCATCTGGGAGAGAGAGAGAGAGATGGACTGGACAGAAAGGTCACATGTTAGAGCCTCAGAAAGACAGAAGTTAGGAGAGACTGATTTTTTTTTCAGCTAAATAAACATAATAAAAAGTTAGCATGCAGGGTTTGAAAGCTATTTGAGATATACTGCTCTAGGCGACTTGTCATATTATGACCAGACAAGATGACGTACAAAATAAAAAATAAAGATAGAACACTGAATTGGCTAAATAAAATGATTATGACAGTCCTTAAATTATTTATGTCTCTGCCTCTTTGAGTAGACAATATTTAGTAAGATTTTTCTTCTAGTAAAATATGAAAGAGTGCAGTGATGTTACATAGCATTCTGTAGCATGAAGTGCAACCCTACTTATAAAAAGTTTAAAAAAGCCATCTATAGTCTTGAATATCACTTTATATTCATAGAGTTATAAGTGGAATTCTGTGCAAACCTTTTAAAATGAGTAGAGGTGGTTTCAGAGTGGACCTTTTGTTCTCTGTTATGCAATTATTGCAATGTTTGAGTTGCTTTTCTAAACTGGCAGTCATAGTATTGTATTAATCTAGAAGTGTTTATTGTAGCAGAAATGAGTCGAACCAGACAAATTAAAGAGTCTATCAGAGCTGTGTGCATTGAAACACGAGCTGAATTCCTCAGGAAGTCATAAATCAGTTCTAGTGCCACAAGAACCAAGCAAGATGACCAACCAACTTGTTCACACAACAGCTTTCAACACTAACTCCACTAGAACAATTATTTACAATTTCAATTCGAAGAAGAGAAATTTGGTGCCAAATGTGTTGTTCGTAATGGAAATGCAACGCTGGACATCACATGTAAACCCAGGAGATCAAGTTAAATACTTCCATTGACTTCCCACACCCAGCAGAACCAGACTGAAATTCCTAAGGGGGAAGGGCTTTAAACCTCTGTCTTCACAGAACATCCTTTTGTCAGAGAATGGCAAAAAAACTTCTTTTGTACAGATATAAGGACCAGATTGAAATCAAAAAGACTTATAAATGAATCAGTCCATCGCTTCACTCCATATTCATTTATGTGTAACCCACACATTTGACTATCATGTTATAATCACTTATTGAGTATGTTTTTTTTTTTTTTTATAAATATGGCATAGCTTAACGATTTGTAATTGTGTTTGGTATGTCTGTGATCCAATCTGCTTGCTTGAATTAGTTCAGACAATAATTTATTTGTCCCATGTATCGTATTCGTGTTATAGGAATCATGTCCAAAATTAAACCCTGCCAGAGCAGGAAAATTCGGACCACATGCTTGGTAGGATAAACAAATGATTTATGATACCCCCGAGCCAAGACAATATCTGATTGGTCAAGACAACATTTGAGGTGTGGCCAACAGGCCACTTTAAATACTTTGGACACCATGAAATCTGGCTTTTAGTGTCTGCTTTTTAGTCTCTAGCTATGCTGCTGCTATTAGCCATGTCTGTTTCTAGTCTCTAGCTATGCTTCTGCTAGCTTGTAGCTTCTAACCATGCTGTTTAGTCATCACTATCCTTTGAGCGCAGTTCCAGCGTGCTTGGCCTGCAAGCCTGCTGCTACTTAGCCACGATGAGAAGGAACACAACCTAGTCTCGTCAAACTTTATTTATTTTCTTTTCCGTTTGAGAGTTTCGTGTTCTGAGTTAAGTTTTGTAACATCGAGTCTCCGACGCCTGACCTCGGGTGCCCGTTCAACTTCAACCAGCCCACAGGACTTTGCACTTTCAGCCAACGCCCAACAACCACGGGCTTCCCAAGACGTCACTTCAGCCACTACTGAACTTCCAGCCAATCAGCGACACCGGGATAGCCCTTTCAACGGGAGTCCCTTTCACAGGACACAAAGGCAACGTATCCCCAGATATTTGTTGTGCTGGTGTAGCTAATATAATTTTAGTCACATTGAGGAACTCAATGCGAGGGCTAATTACGTGATTGATGGTTGTTCATGTCTATGCAATTTAACGTATTGCTGTAAACTTGGGATTCCATATTTCCATTCTCTTAAACTCATCTTTTCCTAACTTTCGATCTTCCTGCAACTTGTGTGAATGTGTGAGTGCGTGCATTTATGTGTTAGATTAGTTTATATGTCTTAGATTTATCTAATAAAGCCTTATTCATATTGAAAAGAGAAGTATCTTGTGTTTTGTGCTTACAAGTTAATGTCTTAAACTGCCGATCTTGTTACTGTGCTAATTGATAGTGTTTCACTATAGTTTGGATATTAATATCCAGCGCAGATTTGATGTTAAACGGCTTGTTCAGTGAATCGCAGGGCATCTCATTGATCAGCCGTGAAACAGTGATTATGTTCAAATTCCCTTTAAATTATTAAATGATTCCCTTTGAGCTAAATTGACCTGTTTCCCTTACATTATTATATGTCACACATAATGATGTGCAAATCTGATACTCAAACTAATTGGGTCAGTTGCTAAGCAGCAAAAGGTTACATCCTAACCAGACAGAAAGAGGATTAAAGATTCAAGAAGCCCCTCTTTCTTAGCTTTATTCACATCTCCTGTGAGTTGATTGTATTGCAGATTCAGTTAAGCTTTACGGTGTACTCACACTAGGCACGGTTGCCATGAACCAGGCCCGAGTACGATTGCCCCCCCTCCCCACTCCCCCTCTGGCCTGCACTCACATATAGGGTTTCAGCATTCGTGCCGGAGCACGCTTACGTCATTATGGTGTGACGGTTTCGGGATAAACAGGAAGACAACAATGGAGTCCATCGCTCTGTTTTCTTTGTGGATAATTTTGTGTCGTTTGGTCCACAGCCCTCTCACAGCCTGTTGTTAAACAGATGTGTCGCCTTAGTGGCGCGAAAATTTTCACGTAATCGTGCTGCTCGTATGAGGATGTTTGCAAGGTACCAGCTGAAGTGCAGCAAGGACTTTGCAGTTTTTAGTTTTTATGCGTTTTGCACCTCTGCCGTAGACCAAAGCGACCCTTTCCCTGCCATGTTTGTTTTGGAGCGTCGCAAAACCGTGACACAACGCGTCCTTATCCGTGCTTCTGCACGGTTAGCGCTCACACTGCATGCGAACCGCGCCCGAGTCCAACTGAACCGTGCCCTGGCCCACCTCTTCCAAGCGGGCCAGGGCCGGCTAATCGAGCCGCGCCCGGGCACGTTTCGGAGCACTCACACTAGTCAAACGAACTGCGCTTTGGTAGTCAAACGCACTCGGGCACAGTTCAAACTGGCTAGTGTGAGTACACCCTTAGTATTTGGAATTTTTTTTTTAAATCTGGATTTAGTAGAGAACAGTCCTCAATTAAATATGGATAAATATGAACACTCTCCTGCCCATTTTCATCTGCACTAATTGTGTGTGTGTAAGTATGTGTCTATTCCAATCTGTCCTCCAATCAATACGCCTGTAGACAGTAGGTTGTTTGTCAAAATCCCTGAAATAAGACCCATCAGAGTATATACTACAATTGCACCCAAATCGGCAACAGGACAATTTCATATTGATATTTGTACTCTTTATGCTTATAATTCGGGTTTCGTGTAGCTCAGTTGGCAGAGCATTGCGTTATACGACAAAATGTGATCATGGGATTGATCCCATGGAACGCATGTGCTCATAAAAGGTATGCACTGTAAATCATGATTTCAGGGGTAGGTTTAGGGGTGGTATTAGTTGTGGTCATTTGTACGAATTAGCCACCTAGTAAAATATGTACAAATTGCTGTGCAATTGGTGTAAAAAGTCCACAAATTGCATTTAAATTAACACGCAATTTGATTGGTAATGACAGTCATACGTCATTTCATGATGACAGACGGAACACTACACTGTCATTTTTTTTTTTTACGCACACTAGAGGGTGCTTAACTTTATAGCATAAATATAGGTCGTAATAAGGTGCTTGCCCAAATGCCTTTATTTTTTATTCTTTTTATTATTTGGATGACAGGCTCATCTATTCAGTTCTCTCTGTTAACTCAAGCAGAAGTGCCCGGGTGTTTTGAAGTCCCTCAACTGACCCTGTGCATAGACACGATTCGGGAATCCGAACTCCCTGCAGAGGCTTCTGACATTTGGAATACAAATGTCTGAAATTCTAGCAGAATGCCTGTCTGATCCCGCTCTGTCTGACAGCGACAGGGCTGGCTCTTCTGGGAATGTGTGAACTTTGTAATTACCTTAGCTGCCTAATTACTACCAGAACATCCTAATGTAAGATATATTTGTTATAAATTATAAGTGTAACAATATTATAAAAATGTATAAGTGTTATAAACCCCTAATATACTGTACAGTGTGCCAAGGATCATAAACTTATGCCTACACAGAAGTAAGCCCTGTCTAGGTGCTGCCACAGTACGCTTTGCTTTAAGCCATTTTGTCTTGTTGTTTGATGAGAGAGAGAGGAAATGTAATTTCAACATACACTTAATAACTATAGCAGTGGGGGATTCACGAAACAATATGATGATGGCACCATTTGATCTTTTTCTGACCATTTAGCAGAAAGGAGTTTTTAATTACCGACCATGCATAGAAATCATATATTTAAGCCATTTTATACAACTGAACATAAAAATGAAAAATCTTTTTTTTTTAATAATTTCGTATATTTTTTTCTTTTATATATGAAATTCAATGTTAAAAGGCCACAATTTTCCATCAAGTTTTCAACTGAACCAAATAATGAACCATTATTTCACAGCAATTATTAAACTTGGTTAATGTTAATTATTATAGTTGGAATAATTAATTCAATTATTTTATTTTTTATTAAATGACAGCCCAAGTTTATAGAGACATCCTTGGCATTAGGTTTCAAAGGATGCAAGGAAAGACTGTTGAACTGTTGCTAGTAAATAGAGTAATAGCATCTATCAACATAAATAACATTTAAAAACTGATGGACATTAAATAATTCAAATAAAATGACCTGGCACAGTGATTATTCTGAGCCTTAAAACCTGCTAAGTTGCCAAGCATTAGATATTTCCTCTGTACATGCCTTTGCTGCTTATGAAGGTTCTGACTTTTTTACAGGACAAATGGCTTACAAGTTTTAGAGCACACACTGACCATCACAAATACATTTGAGCAGAACTTGTACTTTGTGATGTACATTGTTAGGTTTGCATATGCTGTTATTTTATGGTGAGAGTAAGCAATGGTGGATGAAAAGTATTTACATTTGATTATATATAAAAGGGTAGCTCACCCCCCCCCCCCCCCCCCATTTAATTTGTTTTTTTAGTACACCTGTTAGTGCTGCTTTTGTGGATTTGTACGTGTTTATGGGCATGATTACATCTGTGCATGTGTTTGTATATGTATGCAAATGTGTGAATGATTACTGTGTGCATGAAGAAAAAAAAACTGTTAAAGTTTAATAACTGTTAAAGAGACAGCATAACCATAGTGCTGGTGTGGATCAGCATGTGTCTGATCTACCAGTGCAACCAGAGCAAAGACTATGGGGAAAAACAATGTATAAAATAATGTCTGCTTGAACCTCTAGTGGTGTAAATCGGATGGTTCATCACGATATGATACAATATGATACAATATCGATTCTCATTCCCAGTGATATGATATTTTTTGATACCTCAAAACATTTTATGATATGATTACACTTCGATTAGATTCAGGATTATATTGATCGATATATCAATATTTTTATATTATATATTTATTTTCAACAACCATCTACATTTTTATTAACTCACAGACATTTATCTGAAGTTTTCACATTCTGTATCTCAATTGGGACATTCACAAAAAAAAAAAAAAATGTAAATAAATAAAAAAATAAATAAAAACAACTTATATATAGATTAATATTTTTTTATGTTACAATGGTTATTTAGTCAGGAGTAGTGAGCAATATCAATGTGCAGACAACTTCTCACAAAGCGCTCGACTGTTCACAACAATCCCGAGCATTTTGTATGCTCACCTTGTGCCTTCGGGCAGTCTTTATCGAGTCCTGATGTGTGAGTTTGAGCGAGAATTCATGCATTGGCGGTAATGCATGGACGGACATTATGGGAAAATGTGGACCGTGCCAAATAAGGTGCCTATTTATACTACAGATATTGATGTAACGTCAGACATGTATCGATGTATCAATCCATATCGATGAATCGTTACACCCATATGAACCACCACGCCACAACGCTGCAGTCAGGGAGAGACGGACAGCAGCCAGCTGCACATCTGCATGAGCCATAAACAATCAACTTAGCGTTTAACTAGCAAACTTCATGCATTCATGCTAATAGGTGTCAGAGCATTTTTTTTTAATGAACAGTAAATAACTGTTGATTGAGTAATGCTCATCCTTCTTTAAATATATTTTAAATTCTTTTTCATTAAAGGGTTATTTCACCCCCCCCCCCCCCCCCCCCCGCCAAAAAAATAAAAATACTTATAATAATTTGTACACTATTAATATAATAAAACCATGGTTCATTTCCATAAGGGTTGTTTGAGTCCCCTTGAAACATTCATGTTATTCTACGAGTACTGCATTAGGCTAACTGAGACTTGTCATAGCACTTGTTTTGTTTATTTTAACTGTTTCCTTTGTCCCCATTTGTAAGTCGCTTTGGATAAAAGCGTCTGCTAAATTACTAAATGTGAATGTAAATACATTGTTCTAAGCAGGCTTGCAAAGATGGCTAGCAACTGTTTTCTTGCCTCACTATTTTAAAACATAGGGGTGATCAGAACACATTCAGATGCCTCCAAGGCCAGTCTGTGAGCTTGCAGCGATGTACAACTGTTTTCATATTCGGAATTCAGAAAACCACCCCTCTTAGATCTCTATGTTAATGTTTAATATGAGGGTTCCCATTACCTGGAGGTGTCAGAACATGATTTAGAGTTAAAAGTTGTTGTTTTAACCTTCACAACAACCATTACTGTAGAATGGCCTTGTGTCTGGTAAAAGGAAAGCAGTTCCAATTCACTGACAATCCAGAGTCTTCAGGGTTCATGTTTCTGACTTGTGAATTAATCATTTGAGTCAGAAAGGGTCAAATCTTTTCAATGTCTCACTGCTCCAGTTCACAAAACCTGAAAGATGCATCAAATTGATCTGATTCTTCTCTGAATTTCACTTCTGCTCTAGTTTGTGTATTAATCAATTTTATACTTAAACCTTGCATTGCAAACATTATGTCTGTTATGATCAAATGCTTATGATGTTCCTCATTTATGGAAATTAGGATTAAAGTGTCTGCTAAATGTAAATGTAAACTCAATGATCTGGTTGCAATGGTTATTAGTGATGGGAAGATCAGATAATTTTACTGACTTGATCTTTAAATCTCATTCAGTCAGGTGAAGAAGAAGTCATTTTGTGTTATATTTTCAACATCCCAAATTCCCAGAACAAGCTCAAATGCCTAATCTTTAATATTCCAAATGAGGAAATCATCAACAGGCAAATGCCTGTCCTAGAACTAGCTGACATGTACCCCCTAGACCTTTCTTGGCTATAAGAGCTTCATTTGGGATGAAAGAACGCATCCTTGCCCTTGTAAGCAAGCATCTTGTCTTGTTGGGCACAAATTGGGCTCTGATGCGACCTGTTTTAGGTTGTAGGTTTTCTCTGCTGTCACAACCTTTTGACCTGCCCTTTGCAGCAATAATAGCTGCCGATTACTCAGGCTGAATCCAAATCAGCTTGGGCTCACTGGGTCTTCAGGGGCCCAATATAAAGTTTAAAACAAGAGCAGCCCAGTTTATAGCATTAGTCCCTTTAAAAGCAATTAGTGTGATTGATCTGGGGAGAGTGCATTTGAAGAGGAGGAGAACTGCAGACAGTGCACTGAGAAGAGCTAATTATTTCGAAATTATGGACCGAGTCAGCATGGATGAATTGAATGGCACTCTGGTGGAAAAAGGGAAATTTACACCTAGGCCGACCCTTCTGTGACCCTGATATGTTTACTTTTATTGAAAAGAAGTTCGAGAGACGGAGAGAGGCAGGGACAGATGTTGAGCCTGGCAGGTAATTGCTGGTGGTAATCAGGGATGCGTAAAGAAGGGAGGTGACCTTTGGCATTTCAACAGCGCCAGTCGAGTTCAACAGTCAAACACTCAGTGACCATGAGGACTGAGTCAAACTAATTACTTCAGCATGCTTGTGCTTGCAGAGAAATTAACATGCGCACACTGAACACAGGCATACACATTTCAGTCTTCAATTATTTTGGAGATTTACAAGAGCCAGAGTTCTATAAGCATTGGGGGAAAAAAAGTATATTCTAACAACCAGTGATACACTACATTAGAAAAATAATGTTGTAGGTACTACTGTTCTTATGATTATTATTTTAAAAATGATTTAAATTGGTGTTGTTTTATCATGTCATGTTGCTTTCATGTTTCTATGCTAGAGGAATAAAATGCCTTTTTAAAATATCTCCAAATAAATCAATACTTCATCAGAACTATATAAAAAAAGAAAGAAAGTAAAAACATAATAGAAGCCTTTCCGATAGTTGACACTGTACACTTGTTTCTGCTTTATGTCATTATGCAAAAATTAAGTATCAACAACATTAAAGCTGATTCCGAAGTAGCACTGTAGTTGTCTTTGGTCTGTCTGTTATATATAATGAAGGTCATGTTTAAAAGCAACAGACTGACAGTGATTTTTCCACTAAACCAAAGACAAGAGTGCTATTTTATGCAGTTACCTAATTTCCTTATCAAAACACTGTATGTATTAAATGTGATGTTTTTCAGTCTAACTTCCACAAGACGATGCCTGAAGGCCTAGGGAATTATGGGTAATATGCAGGGCTGAGACAGTTTCATTACTGCAGTTCTCTCATCCATAACGGTGGTGGAATAAATGGATCAAACTGATGAACACTGTGATCTTCACTGTCAGCTACGGCTAGGCTGCCTTGACAAATTATACGTGTTTCTGATGCATGTTTCACACTTTAAATGTTTTCAAAAATCTACATGGCCGGAACACTGGAACAACATGATGTTTTGAACAGCTCAACCAGGAAAAAAACAAATCATTTACCAAAAACATGATTGAATAGACAAATTGTTCTCATCTTTTTACAGTGCTATTCTGAGAAACGTAGCTCTACAGTTATGCAACATGCATGACTAGAGATGCATCCAAACACGTTTGTCATATTTTGACACCCTTAACACAAGAATTTAAGAACCAAATAGCCTAGAACATCAATCTCTAAATTGAAAAATCCAAAGACTAGCATATGACAAGAAACTTTTCTCAACACATACAAAAAGAACATTGAAAATATTCCTTATAATGAATATATTGACTTACTGAAAGCAAAGTCTGTCTTATATGTCTGTCTGTGTTTTGATAGGTCACTGGGAGATGTCTAGATGTCCCATGGAGGAATCTCTCCCACACCATACTACCTTCCCCTCCCTTCTAGGTTTTCTGTGCTAGACACATCAATACCGAAGCCAATGAGACATGGAGAAATGGCTGTCTGTTCGGCCAGCCACATAGCTGACTGAGATGACCATATGTCTTGTTTTAAACACTGTGCTCAGTGCTTTCTGAGTTAATCGAAGGTGCCGCCCCTCACTTCCTCTCCTGTCAACAAGCATGTGTGTGTGGCCTACTTGGTAGTTACAGATAAATAAGTCATATCAGGAGTAGCATGCTGCTTGTTATAAAAACACAACAGTCACTGGTACCAACAGAGAGCTTAACACGCTGCTAACATATGCCAAAAAAAAAAAAAAAACACATCAGCAAATAATGAAAAAATCTTCATCAGTTTGACAACATATGATGCTACATATAATATGAGCTACACCTGTGGTTACAATGCTTGCTTTAATGTTTTGTTTTATAATGCAATTGTAGTAGCACATTTTTAAGTGTGTCTAAATATGTTTTAGGCTTATTTCATTTAGCTAATGTTGCCATTACAAATGTATTACTTATTTTACTGTACAATGACTGATCAATCAATTATTCAATCAACCAATCAATCAATCAGATTATTTATTATTAAATGTTTTAATACATTTATACAATCTTTATTTATTTCAGTTGTTTTAGTAGTAACCACGATTTTCAAAACAGTCTTCTAGGCTAAATAAATAAACATTAAGTTAATGTAAATGTACATTATAGAGTAATAAACCTACTGTTCATTATTTACAATTTATAGAAAAGGTGATTGGCTCTTTTAACTGAAAGGGACATCCGTTCCTATGGCTGTTAAACTTTAAGACTGGCCTCTTCAATGTCCTTATTGGCGTTATTGTCTTTATTTCTCATCAAAAACCCATTAGTAGATTCTTGAGCACTATTTAATTGAATTCTTTTTTAACTTCATGTTTATACAAGGTTAGTGAAGTACTCCTCAATTAATGTCATGGCTAAACAGGATGTTTTAAGAGAGCTGACTTCAGTCATTTGAAAATCCAGAGTAAATATATATTAACCTTTCCTGAATTAGTGAAAGACATAGAGCACCCTTAATGGACTATTCCACTTTGCCTGCAATTAACTCTTCCTCAAACACAATTAGGTTTTTCAGTTTTTTTCTACTCTTTATCAGTAATTCAAGACCGTCAACATGTCGCTTTGAAGAGATGAATTAGTGCTTATCATGCTGAATATTCAGATCATTTCACTGCACTTTCCCTGGAACATTGGCCTGTCAATCAAACACTGAGTGCACAACCTCCACCGTCACATCTCTTTATTGCCTTCCCAACAAACTGATATACAGGAGCAGAAGGGAGCTGAGATTGGAGAGAAAGGCTGGAGAGAGCGAGTGAGACAAAAACACAGGTTGGGGGTGGGGAATGTCAAAATGAGAGACAAGCTGAATTGTTATGCTACAAAGGGAATAATGCATTTTGATTCATGTTTTACCCGCTTTGGTGAAGAGGCAGATTAGTCTAAATGTGTATGGGAAGGGATGCACAACAGTGGGTTAAATAAATAGTGAGAGGCAGTGATCAGTCACAGATAAAAGTCTCCCATCTTCTTGTATGTGGCAGGTCACAATCTAGCTGATCAAAATCTATCTACTGAACATCCCCCCCCAAAAAAATGAATCATTTTATTCGCCTATGGAGACATTTGGCAGAATCTGAGTTGGTCAGCTGTACGCTGAGAGTGTAGATTTTAGAGGGAAAACACTTAAAATACAAAACTGGCACAATCACAAAGCACTTATCATCAAAAAGCAACAACACAAGCTTGTAAACTTGTTTACTATTATATCTCATGTGTTTGTTTGCCTGTCTCATATATATATATATATATATAACAGTACATCTAATAACTCATATTTTTTATTTATATATGATGAACCCTTATATATATATATATATGTATATATATATATAAGGGTTCATCATATATAAATAAAAAATATGAGTTATTAGATGTACTGAATAAACAAAGAGTAGATTAATAAATATTTTGATTCAACACTGCATAAATATCAATAATAAATGAGCATTCATGAACAAGTTTTTTAAACGAATACTGAAATATAAAGAAATATAATTTATAAATATAATTTATAAATATATATATATATAAATTGCTCGAGAAAAAAATTATATATATATATATATATATATATATATATATATATATATATATATATATATACTATCAATATATCAACTAAAACTGACTGTAGGTTGCGGCAAGTCAGTGACTAAAGAGTGAGTGAGTCATTCAGTCATTCATTCAACCAATCTGTACCGAAAATGAAACAGTTGTAAAGTGCAGTCTTTATGAATGGGTCACTGAATCATTGGCCAATTTATTCAAAAACGTGGATTCATTCATTAAAGAAATAATGCTTTGTGTTGCTTTTGTGTTGTGCCTTTGTTTGAAGCTATTGTTTGTTTATGAAATTCAACAAAAAGGCAATATAGACAATGTTGTGTCACACAATGTCACACAATATTAACTTCTTATTTATTGACCTATTGTATGACACCAGTACCACATTTGCAATCATGCAGATGCATACTCCGTTAACTCACATCAATAGTCAATGAAAAGAACAAATGCAAAGTGGTATTTAAATATAATAAAAGGCTTTAAAAATAAATAAAACAACACAATCACTAAACTACTACTTTTTTGTGTGTGTGCTTTATATCTCCACCACTCTATCGGCTGATCTGTTTGACAACTCACTCTCTTTTGATGGATTATGGAAGTGCCATTGCTGGCCTCTACCTTCATCTTTTAATTCTCTCGAGAAATGTATGCATGGCTCCCGTGATCCTGCTCTCCAACCCTGACCAAACAGGCAAACTCAATCTTTATGAGACTGATGTACAGAGAAATAATATTGGAAGGGGATCAGTATGACCCTTAATGATATTTTTCATTCTCCTGAATTACTTGTCCAAGGTATCAGCTCTGTGTCAGGCTCCAGGGGAGAGAAGAGAAACAGGTTTAAGCCCTGATTTAGATGTTGTGCTCCTGTTCATAAATAATGCAGTTGAAGACATCTTGGGAGAGCTGAGAGCAGTCGTTAAAAATGAAACTCTCTCTCCCTCTTTGTCTTTGCCTTGTGCAAGCAGCATACTCTGTGTTATTTATTTATTGATTTTGAGTATTACCATCCCCTCTTATCTCTGAAGCTCAAGAGGATCACTAACAAAAGCCCTGCTTCTTATGCCCTTTATACTTACACAAGGCCTATTAAACTCTCTTCTGGCCTGTTTAACATGATATCCTTAGAGATTATATGGACTCTGGAAAATAGACTGAAATCAAATCAGTCTTTGTTATGCAGGATGTGGATTTTTTGTATTGTATAATATTTAAAAGTTTGAGTTAGATTTGTGATATGGCACAATAAATAATATCTCACCCAAGTTGTAAATGTGACCTTGCAGTCTAAAAAGGAATATTAAAATAAAATAAAATAAAATAGTAACTTTTTTTGGTAATTGACAAAGCTAAGAAATTAAACAAAATATTAGATGAAAAATATGCTGGTGTATCACAAAATAATGCTAAGAAAACAACTTTCTACAGAGTTTGATTGCAAAAATAAACACAGTAAATCTATTTTAGTCTGATCCACAAGCAAATGTGCTATCTATCTATCTATCTATCTGTCTATCTATCTATCTATCTATCTATCTATCTATCTATCTATCTATCACTGTGTTTACACTTGGCATTGACATGCGACCTGTATCTGGATGTTGTCCACATACACATTGAAAAGACAAGTGTAAACGCACTTCTGATTGGAATGTTATCCGCTCAGCATGTCCTGGTCCAGAGGGAGTAGAGAAAGAAATGTGACTGAAAATATCTTTTCACAAGAAAACTCACCACTTCAGGTTCACTTTGCACCACGCCATTCTCTGCAGACTTATTTAAATATCGGACTGGAAAAGTTAGATCAGATCGGTTATCCAGATAGAAAAGTCAGTTGATGTTGCCAAGTGTAAACACGGAATGTTCTGATTGACTGATGATCCAATCTGCTTGATCGGATCACGGTGATCACATGCCAAGTGTAAATGCAGCTTATGTGTGTGTGCGTGTGCTTGTATTCATTAGTTGCTGCTGGGAATATTGTTTTCAAACTTTTTGTAAAAGTTCACATTTAAAGGTTAATTCGAAGTGTCTGTTTCTGCATTATTATTGCGGTCAAATCAGGACACAGGAAACGCATTTTGTTACTCATACAAGGTAAATATATTAACTTGATCAGTCACATGAAAGTAATCAGAATATTGACCAGAGGTGCGTTTCCTGTACGACATAACATCGCTGATTAACCACCATAGTACAATGCATTGTTGCTGAAACAAACTAGCTAGTTACGACTGTTTTCTGAACACGGTCACATCTCCGTCGTTTGAACCACATTAGTTAACAACATAGGGCCATTGTTAATGACATCACATGCATGTGGTGGAGGAATAACTTCTGCTATTTAACCGATTAAAGCATCTACGCATCTAAGATGCTATTTTGTGTTTTGTGCCCTGTCATTTTGGTTTATTTGATGTTTGATTCATCGTGGGTTACCTCTTACTTCATACTTTGGGGTTCCTTTTAGCTATTTATGCACATGCACACTCTTCAAAAATGGTGCTTTTATAGGACGCCCATAAATGCATAGATTAAAATTTATTTATATTTAAATAGCATGGAATATATAGATTGTACTGCATGTTAGCCTGCTTATTGTGCCCAATACCATATTTATTCAAACGCATATCCGAGCTAATAAGAAACTAAAGAGCTGTAGTTCCAACCATGCAAGTTGGAGATGCTGTTTGGGAAAGTGAACTATGGTTTCGGGAAACACAGAATCACTGAATTATGTTGGTAACGACAGAACTTGCGACCATAGTTGGCTAACAATGCTTTTGGGAAACGTACCCCAGGGTGATATTCCAAAATATACAGTATTACTGAGTGTTTACATACAGTATGAACAGAGACATGGTCTGTGTCCACATTTGCTGTCAGCGAATAACAGATTCAGATTCCAGTAGTGTTTTTTTTTTTGGGCTTGGTAAAATAGCACTCTGATACAGTGGGGTTGAGCATTATCAAATTTACAGGCAACAATGGAAGCGAATCAGGCAGTGATTGACAACGCTTTGACCTAATGGTATTAGGCATTGTCAGATTAACAGAACTCTATCCCAGTGGTGTTGGGAGGGCACTGGGGCTGCAACAGGGGCACCTCAGCCAATGAGGGCAGAGGGGGCAGTGGCTCCAGTCACCATGCACAGCCCTAATGAGAGTATTTCCACTTTCACTGTAGGTGATCCTTGCATCTTTTCTTCTGCTGAACTGCTTCCACTAAACATGAATAACATTAGCCAGTGCATAAAGTGTAGCTGCATTTAAAAAGGAAACATAATCAATAAACCAATAAAAATAAAATGTACAAAAGAAAACATATGAAACCAGTTTTGAAAAACAGAATTGCATGATAAGCTTTTAATAGGCTGGTGGACCACCAAATCATGCTATGCTAGAGTCTTCATTTAACCTACAGTGAGCTCACTGTGAGTTTCCTCTCAGTTTAAGTCATTTTACTGCATCTGGATTTTGAAGAAAATGCATTTAGAACAAGACACAATAAAAGGAAATAAAAATCTGTTTCTGTTTACACTAAAATGCTACTATTCGTTTAGCTTGACACTGTCATTTCTGTTATTTCCACTCGATTTCATGAGTTTTCAGAGTTCCAATTTAAAATGATTAATAAGAAATTAAAATGGTTGAAAAAATACCAGTGAACTCAGCACACAATTATATTTTTTTCCCCACTACTTTGAGTTCACTCTAAAACTTACACCAGCAATTAAACTAAAGTTTTCAATATTAATGATCTGAGACTTTGATGTGACTTTGAGACTGTACACTTGCATACAGTATATTTAATAATCCCCGTTCATTTCTTATTTATTTTCAGACACGGACTCAATTTTTAGGACTTCTTAAGGATTAAACTCTCTGCTTACTGTATTAAGCAGGATCTAATGCAATTCTGAAATTGTAGACTACACAGGATGTTCCACCGCGACTCCAGTTAGAATGGAGCATATATGTTCCGTTCAAAGGGTATTAAAGTGTGAAAGACATTCATTTAAATTGTATTTACAGAGGTATATTATGTCACACTTCACACTTTTCTAGTAAACTTTGTCTGTGTATGAAGACGCTGTAGGGAGTAGAGTAGGAGCAATGAACACAGTTCATGCTTGAGCTCTCTTCGAACGAGCTGGTTATCTGAACCAGGTGTGAGAGATATGCAAATATGCAGAGCAGGGGGTTGTGAGTATTAGGAAATTCCACACAAAAAGCCCACAGATGATGCTCCATACAGATCGCCTGAGCGATGGTTGCAGCGGTTTGCTTGGTGGCACAGAGAGTGAGATCTGTGGTGTGGCGAAGCTTCTCCACAGCCTCAGGAGACAAACCCTTACCTTCATCTAGATCTTTCAGCAGTTTCACCTGGCAGGTTTGTAACATATCCATAATGTGTTAATCCCCCCCAATCACCAATTGCATCCATGTCCTCGTATTGACTGGATGATGCCAGCAGCTTTTCATCACGGAAACAAATTCCTTGTATGTGTAAACATTCTGATTCTGATTGCTATCTGCCGAACCGGACGACTCCAAAGAGAGCACGATTCTGTGGCTCACGTGAGCTTGCCCTCTTATACTTCTGGGTGCCCCACTATAATGGGATTGGAGTGTTTTCAGATATGCTTCAGACACTGATCATGCTGATGGCATTCCCCATAGTGTCCCCTTGTGTATGCAGTGTGGAGTTTCCTTGGAGAGGATACCAATCAAAAGTTATGCGCCAGTAATAATAATAATATTTTTTTTATTTTTTATTTTTTTTACGTTTTTGCAAGAAGTCTCTTATATTCATCGATCCTGCATGTATTTGGTCAAAAATACAGTAAATCAGTAATATTGTGAAATGTTCTGTATTCATGTATTCATTCCTGCGATGGAAAATATTAACTTTCAGCAGTGGCAAGCTATGAAAATTTTAAATTATGATTCAGTTCTCAAGAAACATTATAATCATCATCATCATTATGATCATCATCAAATGTCAAAAAGAGTGGCACTGCTTAATAATTTGGTGGAAACCATGATCTTTTTTTTTCTTTTTTTTAGGATTCCTCGATAAACAGAAAGACAATTTCAGAAAGAGGATTTAATAAATGTCCCTACTTTCACTTTTGATCAACTTGATGCATCTTTTCAGAATAAAATAATTAATTTAATAATAATAATAATAACAATAGTACAAATCTTACTGACCACAATTATTTTTAACAGTAGTAATCTTTTTTTCAGCAATTGGTATGACAAGTTTCTAATTCCATTGTGACAGATTTTCAGATTTTCCAATTGAGCTCAGGAAGCACTGTAAAAACACTTTGATGAAAAGCTGTTTTTCTTGCCTCAGATTACAAGTGGAGCCCAGCCTGTCTAAATCTTATTGCTAGCACTTTACTGGGGCCTGGGGCAGCATTAAACATGTCTAGCACTTAAAATGGAGAGCCTCGCTCTTTATCCTGGCAAAAAAAAAAAAAAAAAAACAAGCCAACTGCACAAGGAGCACTCTTCACGGAGAAAGAGAATTGAAACTTTTATCTACGAATAGTTGGGGGTCCAAATGCACGTAGTATTTATCCTGACAGATCACAGGGTTGCAAGAGGCAAAAAGAGAGGCAGAAAGAAAAATAAATCTATCCAGAGTAGAGTGATTGAATGGGTCCCCAGAAGAGTCCTGCTCTCAATGCTGCAGTCTTCATCAAAGGCCATCTTCAAACAGCACAGCTCAGCTGGAGCATGCCAATTTGATCACTTTAGAACATGCAGGCACACTCATCACTCCAGTTTTGAAATGCCACGTCAACATCGATTAGCCCACTGTGAATGTGAGAAACACAGCTGCTTGCTCCAAGAACAAATGACTTTTTTCTGATGTCACAAAGTGCTGGACAAGTTGTTACTAGAGGTCTGCAAACCCAACGGGTCTCGGGACATTATTATTATTATTATTTTATTATTTTTTTACACATCAGGCTTGGGTCGGGCTCTGGCTCATTTAGCTTTTCTCCTTTTATTGTGCCCATATAAGCACAGAACACCCATAGGCTACTGTATGAACTTGAGAAGGCTAAATTGATCAAACATAAATGATCAGCTTACTGTCTGCCGCTGGTCATTGTTATGTTAAGAGTAGTTCAGTTAGCTATTAAACATGAAGCACACACGGATGATCACTTTACTAGTCCTGTGTTACACACTCACACGCATACGCACACAGCAGACAAAAAACTTAACCCCCTCGTAATCCTGAAAACCTAGTGGTAGAACACAACAGTTATTACTTAAAAAAATAAATAAAAATGTTTTCTGAAATTATAAAAATATAATCACTTTGCCATTACATATAAAACTGAACTATTTTTAATAGCTGAAACAATAGTATAAGCTGTTACGGGCTCGGGTCAGGCTCGGGCTAGTAATTCTGATAAGCTGTCAGACACAGGCCGGGCTTGGGCCTGAGCATCCCGGGCCTGGGCCGGGCTCGGGCCTAAATTTGAGGCCAGTGCAGGGTTCTAGTTGTTACACAATGTTCACTGCACTTTTCTTCCTCTTGCTTTTTTTCCCTGGTCTTCCCTGATTATCAGCCACCTTTGCATCCCACAATTTTGTAAATACAGATACAGTTGCACAAATCCTCAACCTCTAAGCCCTTGCATTTTAGCTAGTGGAAGCAACCCGTACCCGATTAACAATGGCAGACACACAATGTGACTGTCAGCAGACGGTATGTGATTCCATCTGCCTGGTACATCTAGCCTAATCCAGGCAGGGAAGGAAGAGGACCATATGGATGGTAGCCTTTCCTTTCCCTTTAACAACATCTCACATCTGGAAATGGGCCAGGAGCCAATAATTATCTACTGCCATTCTGTCATGCAGACATCATGCAGATTGAGAACAGATGATCCTGCATGACCAGCACAGAGATAATGAGAGCTAATCAGTTTTTACATTTACTATGGCCTTGTGTTGAAGCTTAAAGCCACAATCTGGTTTTCTCCACAGTCATATCAAACATGGGCCTACAGTTTAACACATAACACTTTATTTTGCTAGTGCAATTTAGACATATAGCTGACTATAAGTAACTTTGCAATTAACTGTCAACTACCAACATTGCTGTGTATTAACTGATCTGGATTATGTAATCAGATTCCAAAAACGTACTACTTGTTTTTATATTAAAATTAGTTTTAAAATGTTCATTTTCATATTTCAGTCTTTTACTTGTATTTATTTTAGATATTTTTTTTTCATTACTTGATTATAAGTTATTCACACAATGGCAGTGAATTATTCCTAATTTATTGCTTCTCCCTTAATTTTTTTATTTATTTTTTCTAAAAAATAGATATTCTGTGTTACATCCTTTAGCATTGAATATTTAGAATATAGAGCGACCATGTAACTGTTATGTGAATTAATTTGTGATCCATGCTTCTGAATGTGAGGACAAAAGCACCTCTCAGTCAATTATACAATATAAGAGATTAATAATTACACAAGCTACTAAACACTCCCAGTGTATAACTGACAAAAAATATTTAAAACCTGGTCTTTTTCTATGCCATTGCTGTTTTAATTTATATATATATATATATATATATATATATATATATATATATTATTTTATATATATTAGTTAGTGTCTAAAGTGGACTACTGAAATAAAGAGTAACACTTAATAACATTGTTGGTGTGCTTTATGGGCACAAAGAAAATCTAGAAAAATTCTGGGTCAAATTTTGAGTAGATGCTGCAGTGACACTGTGTTCATTATATCACTGGAAAGAAAAAGCCAGCAAGATTCACTGTTCGATTACAATCGTAAAACTTTCAGTCTGTCTTGCCCTCTACCTAAAAAAACAAATCAAAGTGATACCTTTCGGGTAGAGATATGCTCACAGCCTTTGACTATAAAAAAGGAGGGGGTGGGGGGTGTTATTAAAAATCCTAGTCTTTTACAAATGGAGAAGGAGGGGTGGTTGGCATATGGGGGGCGGAGACATATATCTGGAGAATACGGAAAGAGCCACTAGCAGCTTTTTACACAGCTGAATTTCAATAACTCAAAGAGGGTGTGGGCAGAGGAAGCTGTGGGCAGTTTTCCTGTCACAAACACATAACAGAGTGGTCAGAAAGCTGGTAGAATGATGCATTCTGGGACAGTAACAACACAGCAGAGCTGCATATTTTGAGATAACTGAGAAATGCAGAAGAACTTTGTTCAGTGTCTATATATATATATATACACGGAAATATAAATAACATAAGTGAATACCAATCCTATGAACTAACTCTTGCAAATTTGCAAATACACAAACAGAACTGGCTGAATATCTGAACTGCAGTAAAAAGAATTTCAACTGTTATATTTCGTTAGTCCAATAAAATACAAATTGGACAAAAACATAACTTCTTTAAACAACGTTTAATAAGTAATTTCTACAGTGTTGTGCATTTCCCATTATACATTATATATTAGCATAATATACTGTACATATAGATAGATAGATAGATAGATAGATAGATAGATAGATAGATAGATAGATAGATAGATAGATATTCAGGTTAAACTGTTTAAATGTAGGTATTTTTATTCAGCTTATGTCACAAAGATTGCTAAAGCTGTTTCTGAGCAGTTATTTGTCTTATCTTTTTTCTTGGTATTTATACGTGTTTCTTGATTGTTTGCAGCTCAAGATAGAAATGTGAGGGAGATGCCACGACTTAACCTGTTAACTGTCACTCACGTTTTTGAAGATAGACATGAATGTGCATGATACAAACCTAAATTTTTATAATTCATGACTGAAAACATTTTTTACATGATTTTGATGTACCATTTACATGGTAATGCAATGTCTGATTTTAAAATGGGTTTTGAAGGATGAATTTTGAGATTTTATGTTTTCAAGTGATATATAACTTCTGATGATTTCTAAAATGTGATAGAGAAAAAGGCAACGAGGAAGTCTTTTTTTTAAACAAAGGTCAAAGCTCCTTTTGTAATGTAGATTTCTGAGGGTGCACTCTTGTCATAAATTCATCTATTACTTTTGCTACATAATGTTTAACAAAAAATATTGGTAAAATATATATTTGGGAGTCTTAGACCTTTCCAACGATATATAGTTTGTCAAGATTAGATTAGATTTGATTGTAATATAGTATAGTCAACATAGGCGTCCCGTATACGGGACGGGGTGACATTTAACAGGTTAAGTGAATTTTTTATTTAATTGTGTTGTTTGCTGTGTACAAACCCTAAGCATCAGATCGCAGGAAAAGTAATGATAATAAAAAAAATGTATATGGCACAACTATAGAAGAAAATATATGCGGAAAGCTGTTTTCTAAAGTTTAAAGATAGATCAATTCTTTGACAACACTGGATTCTTCAGAGTTTCCTTAGAAACTTGCAATTACGCTATTTTTAATACCCTCTCATTCACAGAATAGAGAGAAAATTGCTGTCCGTGGTCCTGAAATAAGTTCTCAACTGCTGTCCATGGTGCTTAAATAGCCAAACAGTTCACGGTTTCATTTCGCTCAATGCTGTATTATGTGATATAATGCACTTTGGACAATGTTATGTCAGGGTAGGGTATTAGCTACTTCTTCCTGTTTCTAAAATATATGGTATTGAGGTATGTTAGCTCTTAATTAATACTGTGTAAAAGGCTCATATGTCCCTTGTTCCTTTCTCTTCCAAGGCTTGCATGTTCAGTGGCATGATGCAAGCAGGCATGCACACAGAATCACACACACACTGAATCACACACAGACAGAGAGACACACACACATACAGAATCACGCACACACACACACACACACACACACACACACACCACTCCATTATCCTTCCCAGGGTAACTCCTCAGAGGCCATCCCTGCTTCCTCAAACATGCATGCAGAAAGCATTGCAGGTAATGCACTCTAATTGTGTGAAGTGAAATGGCTCAAATGCATTGGCAGAGTGAGGGAAAACCTGAGAGCGAGTTAATAGGTGCTGGAGTGCTGACAGACGACGAAAGAGAGATTGGAAAGAAAGGAATGTAGTGCAGAGAGTAAGACAGATAAATAGAGAGGATGCTAGCTAGACAGATAAATTAAATTACTGAAAGAGTAATTCCTACAATGCCATGAATTTCAGTGCCTCCACGCATTATATTAATGTATAGGGGCTTTAATATAATATACATTATATTATAATACAGTATTTATATTATATATTATTTTCACATATTCACGTTTAAAAAACAAAATCGTACAGATCTCAAACATTTGGAAAGGTACAGCATATATTTTTATAAAACTAAGCACATCAACAACAACAATTTTAGCAAGTTTTCTTTCATCACAATAAAGTAAACATGGGGTGATTTTTACATAATTTCACTACTCTTTGGTTTGTGTAGATGTTGAAATTTTTACTGTGCATGCAAATTTTATGCACTTATGAATTTACTTAGATAGTGGAGTCACCCACAAAAGATTATTTACACTCTTCTGCTTATCTTTTCAGACATGTGTTTTTATATGCACCTCTGTGTCACCAAAAAATACATATTTGATATTTATTTATTTATTTATTTATTGCCAAACAAACAACAGTGTAGCTGTCTGATATTTCTTGGTGAGCTCAGACACAACTAAGACACTAAGGCAATAACAAACCATTCTAGCCATTATAAAGAATGAAATACAGAAATGTAAGTGCCAGAAGAGTTTAAAACATGGACCATCCTACAATAGGTACTATTCAAAAAGCGTGCAGTTCACAGTTGCTCTAATAGCATTGCAGGATTGAGAGAAAGAGAAATAAAAATTTCCACACATTAAAATTACTTAGGGTTAAATGTTAACAAAGCAAAAGTGTCTGTCTTAATATCGCAAAGATAGAGAACATGCTACATGCTAACATGCACTTTATACTGAGATGACCAGATGTCAGTTTGTTCTTACAAACATGCATAAACATATGCATGCAGATTTGTAATGTGGATCCCAAGTTTTCCACTCCTACAACCAAGTTTCAAAAACATTTTCATTATGCTTCCATACATCTACTGAACAGCAATGGAAAAAGTATGTGACAGAAAAACAAGTGTGATTGAAATCATCAAGAAACCACCTGCATGTTCCACTCACTCACTTCACATCACCAACCCCTCCAGTCAAGTCTGCCGAAATCATGACACATTCTTTCACAGACCGCTGGCTTGCCCAGGGACAGAACATGTTTACACATATCTGTGCATATAGCTGATTATTTCTAGAGAAGATTGTCCCCCACATCAGTCGCCCCCCCCCCCCCCCCCAAAAATAAAAATAAAAATAAAAATAAAAAAGTAATTCAAGTGAGGGCATATCATCCAGACATAATCCTTATCTTCAGTGTCAATGCTCCACAGTTCCTGATAGCCTGTTTCAGTCTTGTTTTCTACTAGAAACCTGAGAAACAAAGTGGTTTCTTGTATACAGTGATTGTTCGGCTCTTTTCGAGTTAATATCGGCATCGGCATCGGCCCCCCAAAAAAACTAAAAAACTTTGTATAATGACATGTGTATGACACAGGTTTTACAAGGAGAGGGTGACTTATGAGGACATAACCCATGTCCCAATTTTTCAAAACGCTTATAAATCATACAGAATGAGTTTTTTTTTTTGAGGGGATCTCCTCATTCTCAAACCATAAAAAAAAAAAAATAAATAAAAAAAATAAACAAACGTAAGTAACATGAAAATAAAAATAAGAACAACATAAAAAAAACAAGCATGCAATGAAAATCAAGCCTAAAATATAGATCATCAAGCAAAACCAGTTGAGAACCACTGCTATAGTGTACTACGTGCATTATCTACCGCTGTTCACAACTGGTGTAACATAAGAATAGCCGTTTAAGCAACCTAATGCCTTCTCACTAAGTTAAATGTGTGCCTTCCACATGCTTCAAATAATTTAATTGCTTTCAGTTACAATGTGTTATGCTCTGTTAAAGGGGTCTTGAAGGGCACTTTTTATTATTATGTACTGTTCTCTGAGGCCCACTTATAATGTTATCAAGATTTTTTACATCAAAAGAGATCATTTAGAAGTAATAGGCGATTTTCTGTCCTGTTTAGACCCCCCTCATCAGAACGCTCCATTTGAATAGGAGTGGCGGATTGTAGTCTAGGAAGTAAACGTCCACTGCTATGATTGGCTAATAGTGTTGTGTATGTTTGACAGCCTACATCCTTCATAGATGAATGCTGCCGTGATTTAGGTTAAAAATGCATAAATAATCAGTACATATCAAACGATCTGTAATAACAGACAATGCAATAGTGACCATGCAATAAAAAAAGTCACTCAAAGTTAAGTGGTGCGACATTATTGTCGGATCCAATATCTGCACAGCATCAATTTTAAATGTAAAACTTTCTGAAAATCCTGCACTGAATTGTGCCTCATTTGTAAATGAATCTGCTGTGAAATAAAGTGTACAAAGGACCAAATTCTTACTGATGTGGTCTGATTCAACACTATTTCCTTATGTTGGGATCAGAAGGAAGGCAATGGGAAGACTGTGTTTTTCCATAGCTTAGCACTGCACAGCGTTTTGCAGTCTTCAGAGCATCTTTATCATCTGGATTCTAATTTCTGAATCCGCTTGGTGTACGTTTGTTATTTCATCAATGCAGACACAGTTGAAGGTTGTTTGTTTTGCTAGCAATAAAAGTGGGTGTTTAAACTCTCATTGTGCAAGTTAGTCAATATCCTGGGTATCAGTTGCAATAGTAATGTTGCAAGCATTAGCACAATGGTAAAATACTTTCCCAAACAACAATTGAGCATCACTGTCAGTGTGGAAAGAATGAACATATCACATTTAATTTTTTTTCTGTTTCTGTCTAGCAATAAGATATTGCCATAGTGCTGAGGTACATGAGAGAACAATGAGAGAACAAGAAAGTTTTAGTGTTTAATTCTCATTAGAATTATAATTCTGATTGCATTTGAAAAGTGAGAACTCCAAACACTGACAGACTTCACTTCACTGCAGCTTAAAAATGAGTTCCATGTGGCACTGAAGGTTGATAAGATAAAAAAAAAAAAAAAAAAAAAAATGGCATTACAGATGGCTTGGCTGGGGAGAGTTCCAGCAGATATGTCCGAAAAGATTTTTTTATCATCTACGTTTACATTGGTAAACATGAGAAGTACCACTGAAACAAACTTAATTCCCGTTAACACCAAGTGTGTTTGTAATATGGATGAGTTAGAACTATAAAAAGATCAATTCTATGTTCACAGTAGGACATATACAAGAATTCAATTGTACACAATATTCAGTCTTCACACAGTAGCGGCTACTGAGTGCCTGCAGAACAAATGCTATTTATTAATGTGATCTGCCTGTAGAAATATGGTAATCATATACAGTGTGGAGAAACATAAAGAAAAAAGAACATTATTCTTTTTGCTTAGTTTATTTTTGCATATTCTTATTGCATTTACTTTTACTTTGTAATTCTGAACAACATCTAAGTAAATGTAACATTTAAATATGTACTAATATAATAAATAGATAAACAAATAAAATGGATCTGCTGTATGAATGATATGACTTTTAGATTAAACACATATAGCTTTGCCCAAATTGTTAAGCAAATACACTTTTATACCATAATACCATAAATGCCATCCTTTTTTTCGAGAGCTGTCTATATACATATCGCGGACAAGTCCATCATTTTCTCACCATGAAAAAAAAAAAAGAGTTGAGTAGACAGACAGTAGAATTAAATAACAAATATGTGCCAGGACCTTTTTGTCGCTTCTCGCCAAAAAGACACATTATCTGTCGGGGTTGTGTGGATCTGTGACAAGCTAAGAGGCTTTCCTCCAGCGCTCCCACCCTGTCAGCACAAAGGAAAGATGCTTGCAGAGAATTACAGCAAAAGCCAGTGGGATATTTTCAGTGCGACATGCCACTGACCTCGTGGCATCTGATCAGAACCTGATCCTTACCTGTAAAATGCCTCAGAACATTGTGGGTAACCTGACGGGCCAGAGTTTGCTGTGGCACTTACAGAGAACATAATATAATAGGTAAATCCATGTAGTGTATTCCACTGTGAAATAGATGCTGGTACATAAGCAAAAAATAAAACCCTATTTGATTAGCGGGGCTGAACTACCTGATTAGAGTCTCATTGTAAGAGGGATTATCTCAGCATGAATTTATTTATCTATGATGAAATTTACAATAATAACACTCAATTTGAAAACAAACCAGCATATGGGATTAAGAGCTTTTAACACAAACACAGTAACACTTGAGTCTTAGTAATGGTCTGCATCCCTTGGTTAATAAGAGGATAAGAGAGAACATTCTTGTTTAACACAATGTTTCAGCCCTGAATACATTTACATAAAGCAGACCAAAATACAGGTGCCACTGGCATTTAAAGCACGTAAATGTATAAGGCGAAGTGTTTGAAGCCATTTATAAGTGACAGATTTTAGCTAATATCGTGGATTTTGGGCATTTGAATGCTTACAATCAGAGCAAACATTCAGTTTTATCTTTCTCTTTACATTTAAATGATTATTTAGTGCTCATTATAGGAAGTATTATTTAGAAGATGTCTTTAGTGATATAATTTCAAAATGATTGTTCATTGGGCTGTTCAAAGAACATGAGTAAAAAAAAAGATGACCACATGTGAATCACTGTATTAAGATTATGCTGGCAATAAATCAGCCTAGAATCAATAGATAAACAAGGGGCTTAAATGTTTGTCACAATGAGTGGTGGATTTACTGTTTTTGTTGCAGTTTTGCTTACATGAGCAGCACTTACAAGCACTCATCCACATGAAGTCATATCCATCGATATGCTGTCCTCCCATTTATAATTTTATTTATAAAAATTATATGTACAACATTTATTTTGTGACTGGAGGTGTTTCCTCTATTTTTTCTTATCTACCAATGCACAATGGCCTGGAATAGTCTCAGGATTGACTTTCCCCAATGTCTATCAGCCATCAACTTCAGGTTTTTCCTATCAATGGTACGAGCCCTGCTCAGTGAAGCCAAACACAGCTCAGGTGGCAGGCAGGAGATGTTTCTCATGAGGTGGGGCATGGAAATATTAAGTGTCAGTATGAAATGATAACATCGATTTTGTGGATAATCATCGCCTCGGCGTAATGTATTACAAACATGTGAGTTCTTGTCTCATTGTATCAGTTTATGACCCCTTGTGTTTACGAACACGAGAGAGCCCAAGGCCGATGAGAACAGAAGATGTGATTTGGAGTTGCTGTGAATGCGCATTTGCTTTATTGCGCTTAAATAAATAACCTTTGGCCCAGTGGCATAATTCATCTTCATTTTCTGACGTAAATAAGGAGCAAGAAGGTGGTGGGAGAGAAATTCATTTGTTTTTTGCCTTTGAGCAAACGTCTGTGCATTTTTCATCTGATATCTCATTGAAGTCTAATTCTGTGTGTGTCTGCGCGAAAATGTGTGTGTCCATGACGTTACATCTTCTTTCTCTGATTTTTTTTTTCTTTACAAAGACTTTTCTTTAGAAAGCATATCAAACTAACAAATAACATACAGTTTAAAAATGGACATAAGGCAACAAAAAAAAAAAAAAAAAAAAAACTCTGTCATGAAGACCAAAAAAATTTGAGACTTGATAAACAGAGAACAGTGGGTTATATAATTGGGTTGCACATTTATTTGCAGTGAGAAATGCAACACTATTTTATATTACAGAGATCTGAAACACACTTCTGCTGTGATATGAAGTCTACGACAAGCTGACAAAATATATATATATTTTATATATATAATTTTCTTCTCCAAGCATGAGAAATATTTTTTTTCAAAAAGTGCTCAATCTCCTCCTTCCCACTAAATATCCTTATCTTGCCTTTTTTCTTTTCTTTTTTTTCAGGTGGATGAAAAAAAAAAAAAAGGAATCAGACAGTCCAGCACATGGATTCCACCTCAAGTGCTATTTCAGCCTTAGTTCCCACAGACAAAATCAGGTAACTTACCACATGAAAGCAGAACCGTTTGTCAGTCTAGAGGCAGGAGAAGAGGCAATGTCCAAGGCCTACAAGGAAGAACAAAAATTTAATTAAGAACAACGCCCTGGGTTGAACTATATCTGAATTCACTTCATTAGCTGTGTTTCACTCATTAGATGACATACACAACGATGTGAAATGCTTTCAGAATAGAACCAGAAAGGAAGAACTATGGAGAGTAAAGCACAAGCTTGAGATGGGAAAATTTTTTCCATATGTTGACTCGGAATCGATAAAACTGAATGTGTGTGTATGTATTTTTTTTTTTTTTTTTGGGGGGATTAAACTAGTAAATAAAATAATTTTAATAAAGTCATGAAAGCATTTATTTTTGTTCTGATGTTCTGTCCAATGATGATCCAAAATAAGCAAAATGTACTTAAGCCCCACACTGTTACTATGGTTACCTTTTCAGGGGAATGATTTTCTGTTCATGTGAATCTATTTACCATTGGTAGAAACATCTTATAGAAGAAATTATAAAATAGTCCAGAAGAGAGAAGCCACTGTATTCCACAAAAAAAAAAAAAAAAAAAAAGGGACACATTTATCTATTCAAATATTCATAATGTCAGCAGCCACTGCAGGTCATGTACTTTAAGTGTAGGTTAAAAGTGCTTCTGAAGCCTCAGTAATAATCCTTCAGATCAATTTGCTTACTACTGGCGAATATTTGTCCAATCAGCCACTTTAATCTTTTTTAATAACTGAAAAATATTATCTCCACACTGCTGCCTATTCCCTAGTTTTAATTGTCCACAGTTCTATGGCAGGTACATGTTCTTCAGCCATTTATCAGAAATGCAGTCCCCAACTGTTTTAAGCATCTGACAGGCCAAGCCTTTTGAAATACTTTTCAATGATAGCAGATGACAGCCTTGTTTTAGATGCATTTCCTAGATATAAGCATGTCTCTTTGAACTCATTGTTATCTTTGAAATATACCAATAATGTAATCTGTAGGTATGACTGTAAAAATGAGACTATTCTCTCTATAATAAGCATGTATTATGATGGCAGAGCTATTTCAACAGATTAAAGTGATGCCTTGTGATGCTTCACATTTCATTCGGGAGGAATCTATTTGACACTTAGAACAGTTTTTAACTTTGAGTCTTTCATCTGAGGCTGATGCTGCAGTGAATGACTGCAATAGGAAATGTTTGGGTATTAGAATACATTGAATTGGTGAGTAGGTTCCTGTGCGTGTTAAAAAGGGAGAGGGCAAAGAAAGTTGAAGGACAGTGAGAGAGGGAGACGTGTTTGTGAGAGCATGATGAGCGAAACTAGCTGGGAGACTGGTTTGCGCAATATTCTGGTACAAAAAAGGTACTGCAGCAGCATAGATTCGAAACAGCTGTGATGCTAATAAAAGGAAGCACACTTTATACAGTATAAAGATCTTCAAGCATAATTGTTTTTTCTTTTCTTTCTCTTTCTGCAGGTTACATTGATACACCAGTAAGTTGATAATTTATTCATTTATTCAACTGAAGTGTTCAAAAACACTGATTCATTCACTAAATGACTCAATGACTCACTTTCAAAAGAAAGATTTTTAATGTTCTTTATGAGTGAGTCATTCACTCATAGTAATTTGTTCAAGCAAACTGATTAATTCAGTGCATCTCTGGATTATTTCCTAAATCTAAATCTGTATTTAATGTATAAATTAATTAATATTGACCTATAGTTTATCCTACTATATATATATATATATATATATATATATATATATATATATATATATATATATATATATATATATATATATATATATATAGTAGGATAAACTAAAGGTTTATTAAAAATTGTTTTATTATTACTTCCATACAAATTATTTTGAGTAAAATATCTATATAAATGTAAATATATTACCATTGATATTTGCACTTTTTTAGCACACCCGGGTGACTATGAGCAAGAAATTGTCCAGCCATGGCTTCCTGTTCCATAGGATTATGAATATGAGGAACACAAAGGGCACATACCCCTTAGTCATCCACCACAAGGAGTAAAAGTTATGGATTCTAATCAACTAAAGATGTTACAAATCTGCTTGAAAGAGGACATATGTCTATATCGTCCTAATGCATGGTGAGGAGGAGAGTTTGAGTGGCTAAAGACTCTCCAAGGATCACAGCTGGAGAATTGCAGAGATTAGTTGAGACTGGGAGTCAGAAAGCCTAAATGAAAAAATAAAAAAACAAATTAAAAATAAAAAAAATAATCAAGGAACCCCTACATCACCACATGTTGTTGAGGAGGGTTTCAAGAAAAATTATCCTTGCTCATCCAAAAACAAACTCTAACATTTTCAGTTGTCAGATACAACTGGAATTTCAAATGGCAGGGGCTTCTATGGTCAGACGAAAATAAAAATTAGCTTTTGAGCAGCAAATCCACCAGATGGGTTTAATACAAACAGGGATACAACGTACCCCATGTCCAGGGTTAAATATACTGCTGGATATGTCCTGGGCGTCATGTTCAGATACATGGCATAATGTATTTAATCAGATACAAAATAAATAAATAAATAAATCTAAACCTGAATGCCTCTGTTAGAAATTTTATAATGGGCAGTGGTTGGATCTTCCAACAGGACAATAATCCAAAAACAAATATTAAAATCAACACAAAATGTGTCACTGAGCACAAAATGAAGCTTCTGGCATGGCTGTCCCAATCTTCGGACCTGAACCCTATAGAAAATTAGTGGGGTGAACTGATGAGAAGAAGCACCAACATGGAGCTGGGAATCTAAAGGGTCTGGAGTGATTCTGGATGAATGAATGTTCTCTGATCTCTTGCCAGGTGTTCTCTAACCTTATCAGTCACTATATGAGAACATTTAGAGCTGTTAAACTGGCAAATGAAGGTTTCAAAAAGTATTGAATAAATGGGTGCTGTTAATTGTAGCTAATGTGTATTAGAGAAAAACATTTATTTCATAATGATATTTCTCCCCATTTTAAATGATTATTATCCAATGAAAGGTAAGATTTGTGTGATTTATTTTAAATAAAAGATCAAAAGGATTAACAATGCAGATTAATTTTCACAGCCTTCTTTGATTATATTTACCAAGGTTGCTGACTTTCTATGGTGTGTTATTTTTTTATTTATTTTTTTAGATTGTGAATATAAAGTAGGTTACTATCTGTGTACAATTTCCCAATTTACCAAGCTATTAAAGCTTTACAAAGCCTGGGGTAATCTTGAAGCTAGAATTTGCTTCTAATTGCAAGAGATAGTGATGTTTCACAGGTTCCCTCTGAAGCCAGACTTATACAAAACAATTACTTTATGTATCCTCAGGGTCCAGAAAAATTAACCTGATGCTCTTTTTGGCTTTTTCACCCTGCTCACATCCCCTTCGTTGCTAATCAGAAAAAGTTAATACTCTATCAAGCTTTGCCTGAGAAATCTGAGATGCCCACAGTGTCAGCACTTTTGCATGCTTCTCACCTCTGGTCTCAGGAGCTACAGTATTAAGCAGAATGATTTATGATATTTATTCTCATAAAAGTCCCAAGAAGCTGTCAAGAAGCCTTGGATCAACTTGCTAGAGAATGCCTATGACAGTGTAGCAGTCAGTAAACCATTAGGCACAACAAGGCGACAGCTAGCACAAGCATTAAGCTCTACCAACCGCCATCGATCAGTTCTGGAAATGCAAATCAGGATGAAAATTTCTAGTTGAACATCGGGAGCAGTCTACATCAAAGTAGCACTCAAATGCACCATGTGTGCCAGACTGCTGATGAATATAATGCACTTTTGAACGTCACTGGCTTAGGCTGGAAAACAACAGGAGCCATCAACTCAGCATTAATACCGATCCTCTTCTGCTTGCATTATCTTCCCACTTGTGGTTCAGTGAGCACCTGAACCTGCTGTGGTTTCAAATACAGAATACTGCCAGTCAAAATAGGAGCTTTGGCAGAACAACATTTTAATACATCACACTCATCTCCAATGACATTTGTGTAAGCCTCACAAGAACTGTAGACTACTGTACATTTAAAATACTCCTATAAGTCATAATGGAGAGGAAGGTTGTTTACAGATGCATAAGCACCCTGGAACCGATTCTCAAATCAGCAAATTTATCCACAAAAGCTAACAATTGAGAACATAAAATTAAGTACATCCATTTCAAATACAATGTTATTACAGTGCAAAATCCTCTAATTCAGTTCTCAATATTGTCCAAGGCTTCTGAAGCTAGAAGTGCTGATAGATTAAATATAATTACTTGCAACTAATTTTGTGATTACTGACCTCTCAGGAAATTATATATTTAATACATTTAGAAAAATGATACAGTACTTGCAAATAGCTGTGAGAGATCTATAAAAATTTTTATTAGTTATTTTATTAATCAGCATAAGAAACACCTCACAGTGTCCCTTATTTTAATAGAGTACTTTTAGTCATCTTGCAGCCCCCTTGCATGTTTGCTGAGGTCCCTTTGTTGATTTGCATACTCCTTTTAGTGACCCAGGTGCTAAAACAACAGCGTGAGTGAATAAACAATACTATCAATGGACATAATTAATTCTCTGTGAACTCCCACTTCAATGTGTGCTGGAATAATTTCAGAATAAACCTTTAAAACGGAGGCCTCAATTCACATGGTGAGAGGGGAACTTTAATTGAGTTGTCTGCTAGTTCCTAATAAACTATCTTGTGTGCTTTAGTAAACAGTGTCATATTTCCCCAGCGGATGTAGCTGACACATATTAACTCTTGTGAAATATAGGCCACTGAATGCAAATCACCACAGACTTTCCCACCACTTAAAAATACCTAATCTATTTTTTCCCTCTTTGTGTAGATGACAACATTGCACAACGCTCAAGCAGTAAGAGACAGTTTGCTTAAAGCGATAGACAATACTTTCATAGGATGAGTTTTTACAATAAAAAGCAAAATCAACAACAACAACAGATATTTAGAGTGTAACTGAGCTTGACACTAATGGAAGCAGTTTAGAAAGGGACATGTTTATTGTGTGTTTAACAACATAACTGGAATTAAAATTCACCCAAAACTAAATGTGTGTCATCATTCACTCCAAAACTTTATGATTCACTTTCTTCTGTGGAACACAAAAGGTGACTTAAAATAAAAATTCTGAAATCACAGCTTTGTAGAGACAGCTTCTTCTTCTGTGTTTTTTTGTTTTTGTTTTTTTTTGGGGGGGGGGGACAAAGTGATGTCAATTTTGTGAACAAATATATTTTTTTTGAGTCAGATCTTTTCAATAAATCTGTTGATCTAGTTCACAAAACCAACTGTACTGATCAACTCTTACTGAACAGCCAAAATGGATACAAGGCCAAGTGGAGATGTACATATTGGTTTTGTAACAAGGAGTCAGAGACGGTCGGATCCATATGCAGTGGTTTATTAAAGAGAATGGTCAAAACAGGCAGAGATGAGAGAAAACAGCGCCATGTATGTCAGGGGATATCCAAAATCAGCACCAGTAACAAGCAGAGGTCGGGGCAGGCAGCAGAGAATCACAGTCGGTATAAACAACCCAAGATCAAACACGGAAGGAACAAACACTAAACCGCTCAGAAATGCCAGACAGAACTAAACAAGACTTCACACTATTAAAGAGTCCAAACACAGTTTATACTGTATAGGGGAGTGGTAATGGGGAACACCTGGTGGTTATTAGCCCTAAGTACGGGATTATGGGAAATGGAGTTGGGAATGGAAATACAAGATGCCAGAGTGCTGAGTGGAGTGCCCTATATTGGAGGTATGTTTGAATACATTATATAATATATAAATATATAAAATAACGTGATATACAGTATATGGGCTTCATGGATTATTTATCATATTTTTATGTTGTTTTCGCAATAATTTTGAAAGGTGCAGTGTGCATTTATTGTAACTGTATAGAAAAAGACATACCAGCATGTATTCACAGAGAAAGCCATGTGGTTTTCGAACAAAATGAGTGCAAGATTAGGCTGATTACAAAAGATTGTTAAAACATTTAGAAAGTTGCTAATCAACTAAACAGAGAATTTGTAAACTTGTATAGTGAGTTGTGTCTTTGTTTCATGAAAAAAAAGCCTGAAAATGTCTAGCGAGGGAAACCTTTTATTTTTGTCAGTTACATAAAATCATGATAATCTAAAGTGTTACTAACTTAAAGCACACTCCATTCCAGGTTAACACAATGTCATTCAAATCAATCTTTATTAGTTTTGTGTCAGCATCAGAGTTGCTGTGTGCACTATTTGGTGTCAAACATCTAATTTAATGTGATATTATCACGCAAAACCTGTAAAGTGTTTCAAAACTTCCATTACAACCTCTTCAGCTATCCTCTCAAGAGGAGGAGAGCAGAGAACGTGATCAGTGTCAGAAAAAAATGAACGCTGATAATAATAGCTTTGACGCAATTAAAGTGGGTATCATTGAGACGGGTTGGGGGAGGAGACTCCAATTCAGATGGGACTCATCCGCTTTTCAGTTTACATGCTAATTTAGCAAGCACTAGACCAGCAACGGAAAACATTTGTATTTTTGCAATTAAAATTATTCTCCCAATTCTCTTTCAGTCCTGCCTGGTGTTTTATTCACCTCTCTCTCTCTTCTCTGGCAGTCGTTGGGAGTCTGGGGTGGCACTCAAAGTGAGAAGAAATCTCCAGACAAATGAATGGAAACATTGTCATCAAGTTAAAAAGAGAACAGAAATTAATGTATGCCAGATGCTTTCATCCAAGTCCAATCAGCACTTTTCTAAAACAGAAGTTTGGGAAGGTCCGTCTTCTTTGTAGAATAAAATACAGTAGTTCTAATTAAGTACATCCTCACTTATGAAGGAATATGACAACATAAAACCAATGCATAATTCTCTTCATCTTGCTATGTCTTTCTTACTTCATATTCTCTTCAAACACTGTCTTTCCCAGTGGAGTGGAATATGTGAGCACTGAAGTGTGAAAGCAGATTTCAGATCCCTCCAACACGTATAACAAGTATAACATATCAGATTGTAACACAAGACACATCAGCAAGAATTCACCACATTTTAAATATGGTGTTAATAGACTATTGGCACTCCAAAATCTAAATGAAACAAACTTGGAATTTAATGAAATATTACAAGAAAGTCCACAATTTAGATGCATGTATTTTATGTGAAAAAGATCAAAACACTGCAAAATTAGAAATGTTGTGAAATGTTATACAATTTAAAATAACTGTTTCTATTGTAATATATTAAAAAGTACTTTACTCCTGTAATGTCAAAGCTGAATTTTCAGCAGGCATTACTCCAGTCTTCACTGTTACATTATTCTTCAGAAATCATTCTAATTTGTTGATTTGGTGCTCAAGAGAACTATTATTATTTCCTATTATTATCAATTTTGAAAACACGCTTAATATTTCTGTAGAAACAGATACCTTTATATATTTATTTTTATTTTTATGTATTTTTTTCAGGATTTTTTTTTTTTTTAAATAACTCCACAAAAAGTATAATAGAACTGGTCCTCTGACTTCTGTAGCCATATTATTGTAGAGACTGAAATAATGAGAGCTATTGTTTAAAAAAAGGGGGAAAAAGAGAGAAAAAGTTAGAGTGATTAAAGTGGGAAGTAAAAAGCATTGTCGCTATATTTCACTCACATACTCTGCAATCGAGTTGCTATCTAACTAAAGCTTGACAGGCAAGATTATAATGAGAAACACAATATACTGTCACTGGTGAGTGTTAATAAGAAAATATTCCAGTTCTAATAATTCTCCTGGTGCGCTCTGGATGTTTGCCAGATCACTGCTGAGCTTAGTCACTGAGATCATTTGTGTGATGACCGAAGTGTCACTAATGATCTGCAAACACACAAACAGTAGATGATGAAAAATGCTAGGGACACTTTTGTCATAACTCACTGTTCAAAATTCAGTGTGTCATGAACCTATTAAGGATAAAGAACGTTTAAGAGAAACTGAAAAGTAGCAGTAGCATTTTCCCAAGACCTTGGAAAACACTACAGCTAGTTTTCTGATTCACTCAAAATCTCTGATCTTATGGTAATCTGACAAAATACGTAAGAAGTGAGTTTAACTCTGAAAAACAAAATATTATTTTTTTCCAAAACAGGAAAACACATTATGAAACTACTTGGTATTTCCAGGTGCTTCCAGAACTGTGGGATCTCTGGAACCTGACATGTACAGTATCTAAAATAAAGTTTCAACTAGCATGAGGTGGTTTTCTGGTATTAACCATTTTAAACTGGTCTAGCTGGTTTCCCTCTTTTATCTGGTCTATGAGACCAGAAAACCATTATAGACCAGTTGAAGCCACTTGTTTAGCATTCTAATATACACAATCTTCAAAAAAAAAAACTATTAGAGTCAACCCAATGATTCAATTAGGACCAGATTGATAATTTCATGTAAGTATTTGTAAAGGCAAGAGATTAGCCACTAACAATGAACAAAAGTCCACCGCAAACACTCATTGAAGCTCAGCATTTTCGCTGATGATTCGCCTGCGGTAGCATGATAAGCATTTCATTTCTCTGCTTCTGAAGGACCAACATGCCGTCATGAGTGTCTGCGAGCGTGATCGTCACAGATATAATCTGTCAAGCAGAGGACGAAGCTGTGTCTCGATATGGCATCGCAAGATATGGGGTTTTAAACAGGCAATAAATCACAGCAACAGCAACAAAATACAAGAATCAAACTCATGAATCATTCTGAAGACCCTGCACTGATCTTTTTTTTTTTAAGCACAGACATCACGTTACCATATCGCTAATCCATATTTACACACAGTCAGCCTATACGCAGTATGCACTCATCTAAAAATATCCAATCCACTGTCTTTACTCTGACTGTGTTTATGTGAGTTTGATGAGGCATTTTTTTACCGGATAAGCAATACTGAATTATTAAAGAAGCTGAGGCCGTTTTTTTTTTTTTTCTGTGGAGGAAGTGGAGCCAGAACGGAAGCTTATGGGCTGTTTCCTGGAATGAAATGCACCCACAGCAAAAAGACAATCTGCCTGCATAAGCACATTAATGTACAGTCACTGTCAACACCACTGGACTATTTGGAAGAATGTTTTTGTTCATATAACCACGATTTTAATACAAAAATTGACTATATATCACTTTTTTGGAAATTAGTACTTTTATTTTGAAAGGATGAATTACACTGATCAAAAGTAAGAGTAAAGAACAAATATATATATATATATATATATATATATATATATATATATATATATATATATATATATATATATATATATATATATAAATCAAATAAATACAGTTTTTGTGAACTTTATTTTCAATTATCCTGAAAAAATTATAATAACTGTTTCCACAAAAATATTAAGCAGCACAACTGTTTTCAACATTGGAAATACTATAAAATGCTTCTTGAGAAGCAAATCAGCATATGAGAATGATTTCTGAAGGATCATGTTGCACTGAGGACTGGAGAAATGACTGCTGAACACACACACTGAAATCTTATTAAAATGTTTATTTAAAATCTTAATGACCCAAACTTCTGAACAGTAGCGTAGGTGTAAATGATGACAGAACTGTCAATTCCAAGACTATCCCTTTAACACTGACAAGAAAAAAAATAAAGGCTTTTTTTAAAATGCACATTGCATGTTGTCAGATTTAATCAAAATTACATCTGCAGTGTTAGTTTGACTTACTGAAAAGAAAGTGGAATTTACCAAAAAAAAAAAAAAAGTTCACACAACTGTCATGACTTTGTCACGTACAAAATTTGAGAAAACTCAGAGCAAAGAAATAATGAGGACCCTGGAGAAAGAGTGAGGAAAAAAAGGAGAGGTGTAGGACTGCGAAGAGGTGGAGTGGGTAGAAAGAGAGTGGAACAAACAGCAGGAAGATAAAAAAAGTGGTGAAGGGTAGATTTAGATTTAGAGGTAAAAAGGGATGATAGGAGAGAAATAGAGGATGTAAGAAGAGGAGAAGGTGCTTAAAGAGTTGATAAAAGAGCCAAATGAGATGGTTTATAAGAAGAAACAAGCTGTATGAAGAACAGAAGAGCCTAAAAAAATTAGTCACTCTAATTGACTATGTAATAAGTTTGGTTTCAAAATGAGGATGACTAAACATGATCAACAAGGATCCAGCATCACCATATGTGCTCTCATGGAGCCGTACAATATAGCAAGACCAATTTATTTAACAGTCCTCATCCTATTTCCACAGGAACAATCCGAAGCAAAGGGTCTCATGTGGTTTAAAACAATGTCCAATTCCACCATGCAGTAGAGGCGTGTGAGTGGTTGTATAATCACTTTACACAACACTCCATTTCTGAATCCATTTCTTCTCCTCTTGGAGATGGAAAGTGTTCGACCACTATCTCTATGACAAAGTAACTCTATAGACAATCTAAGAGGTTCTCAGAGATATAAAGGCACGTGTGAAAATCTAAAGAATATGATTTTTTTTTAATTCAATTATAAAGTTTAGGACTAACCCACTTGAGCTGAAGCTGAACAGTAAATGAACACTGGCAAACTGAAGCACTTTACTAGCAGGTTAATTAATTCACTCAATCACATCTGAGATCTGATTCATAATATGCATGAAATTAAACAAATACTGTACAGTATATAAACAAACATCAATATTCACAGTTTTCACATTGGTTTTGTTACATTTCGGTACCTCTTAAAAATAATATATACAATTTACTGAATTAAAAAAAAAAATAAAAAGAAAGATTTTAAGTATTTGGTTTTATATTCAAAACAATTGAATAAAAAAATATAAACAAAATTATTAAAAATATTTGAATTATTGCTATTTTTACTGACTAAAATTAGATGACATTAGATTTAAACTTTAAAAATGTTATGAATGAAAAAGTATATATATATATATATATATATATATATATATATATATATATATATATATATATATATACATACATATATTTGGTAACACTTTACAAAAGGTTCATTAGTTAACATTATTTAACTATTTTAGTTAACAAAGTAAAAATGAACAATACTTCCACAGCATTGACTAATGGTAGTTAATGTTAATTTCAACATTTATTAATGCATTATTTAAATCAAAAGTTGTGCTTGTTAACATTAACTAAAGCACTGTAAATTGACAAACTACAGTAACAATGAATGACTGTATTTTCATTAACTAACATTAACAACGATTAATAAATACTGTTCATGGTTTGTTCATGTTAGTTAATACATTAACCAACATTAACTAATGTAACTTTATTGTAAAGTGTTACCTAATATTTTGTCAAAAGACCAAAACTATGAAAAAAAATAATAATAATAATACTAAATTGCATGGATTGTCATTATGAAACTGAATGAAATACATGTTTGTCTAAAATTAACAATGCCAACTTTGTTTTTCTAAAAACACTTGTTGGGGATACAAAACAGATTAAGCAAACAATTAAGATAAATTACATCACTGATTTTGAGGAAATACACAAAATCAGTTGAGAAAACCTGTATCGGTAATCACAACATGGCACAGTCTCATGATGATACATGCTCATTTACTCTGGGTCCATTCTGTTTGAAAGGATAAGCTATTTGCGTGCTAATTCTTTGAGAAATTATAGGAAAGAAGCATAGCCTGATAGTTTTGGCTCTCAGTTAAAAGTTAATCTGCTCTACCCAGAGGCATTCACGTTTCAGGATTACACATTCCCAGACCCAATCCAGGCAGAGAGAGAAAGGCAACATGAATGCCAATCATGTCCGGGAAAGTGGAAAGATGTGATTCGCCTCACAAGAGATCTGCATGAAATGCAGAAAGCTGTGAAAGGGGAACTGATAAGACACAGGTGAGCTGATAAGCCATCGGCTATCTCCCCACCTCACTTTTTCTCCTTCTCATCATCCTTATTTCCGATCTTCATTCAACGTCAAAAGGGCCGATTGGAAATCACCAGAGCAATAAGGCGCTCAACCCGAGGCACTATCGTGACTCAAACCTACACTTCTGCATTATACAAAAACATTATTGCCTATCCCATTGGGAAAATAACAGCGTTTTTGGTTAGGCACCTGCAATCATTGCATGCTACAATGACTCCTGCCACCGCTATCATGTTTGGACTTGTTCTAGTCAGTGACCCAAAAGTAAACAGAGCATATGCAACAAAATGGAAGTGATGATATATATATGTGCACTCAGGCCATTCTGTGTACCCTTATAGGGGGTCCTGAATTAAGCATGAGCTTGAGCCCAGTTTTGCAATGCAGCGGCTGTACAGCTGCTTACCTGCTGTTCCTCATAAGCTTGCACACACCACTCCATGTGTACATCCATGCTCCTCCAATTCTGCAACATGCCACTGCAATTCCTGCCACATAAAAGCCTCTTCCTCTGCGGGGACATGATGGGGTCTAATGAAGCTTTCTGAAAGACCAGGGACAAAGTGCACAAAGCTTTCTGCCATTTTGACTAAGGTTAAGGCCGCTAGCACGCACGCATCTGTGTTACAGTATTAAGTACTTAAACATGATGACTGTGTGAAGATAATGCATGTCATTTTAAAAACTTCCTTTCAAAGGGATAGTTCACTCAAAAGTCTCATAGTCGGTCCAAATTATTTGTTTCTTTCTTATGTGGAACATGAAGATGTTTTGAAGTAATACTGGCTAGAGTTAATTAATAAGTGAGGAAATCCTATCTAAATATAAAGCATATTTATGTTGACACAAACTATGTCTAAAAAACAACAAAAAACTGTATAAAAAATAAACCATATGCATTAAGAAAGGGCAACACATTTCTACCTGGATACTTTATATCAATCATGGGCCCAATGTCTCACCTGGCTGCATGGTGAATGAAGCATTGCCCAGCAAACATTGACCAAAATGTTGTCCTGTATGTCATCACCTTTACTGCAATGCTAAGTTTTGCTAACAGCATTGCTAACAGCTTCTTATCAACAAAAAAGTGTGCTGGAAAATTAAAAAGATAAAAGAAAGATGAAAAATGCTTACGCTCCTGCAGATAAATCATCAGCGAAAATAATGCTTTAATGATTTAATGGATGTTTGCAGTGGACTTTTGTTCATTGTTATTGGCTAATCTCACACATTTCCAAATACTGTAATTATTTGCCTGGTGCTAATTGAAGAGTCAAACTGGCTGGTATTGTGGTATATATTAGTTGGTATTGTGCGAGCGGCAACCTCCCCCCCTCTCGTGAAGCCAATAAAGAAGTGACTAAAACTGCAATTCATCGACTGGCCACTTGAGGCTGGCTGCAAAAGAGAATCAATCCCATAGACTCCCCATGTTAAAATGCCCAACTTTACAGCAGAAAAAAACATGTTTTCAGCCTGGTGAAAAAAAAACTATTTTAGTCTATATAGCTAATTTTGCCCTTCATGACAACTGTGAGGGGGGTGAATTTTTTTATAACTCATCCGTTTAAATTATGTTAAGCCTTAAAGTTCTGCATAATTAAGGGCGTGGCCACTTGAGTGACAGGTGAATTACCACTGCTGTCACAGCCGTCGCGCTAGGTGGGCGTGGCTTCAGCAACCAGCTCCCGCCCTTTTGCCCATTTTCGATTGTCCGGGAGAGTCGCGCGGTCTCGCTCTTCACACTTTTAGGCTTCAAAAACTCTCTTCAGGAGTCTACGGGTGACGTCACAGACACTACGTCCATGTTTTTATACAGTCTATGGTATTGTGTAGATTTTACTGATAAACACCAAAGTAGAGTAGATAAATGATAATTTGAGATAATCAGGGTGTTAATCTGTAGTTTCAGTAGGAGCAAATATTTATAATTAAATGGGTCCCTGACCGAAACCAGACAACTCTGCACTCTCAGAAAAAAGTAACAAAGGTTGTCACTGGGGCGGTACCCTTTTCAAAAGGCACAACTTTGTACCTAAACAGTCCATATTGGTACATTAGAGGTACATATTATTATACCTAAAGTGTACATATTAGTACCTAAAAAGTACAAAAGTGTACCTTTTGAAAAGATACTGCCCCAGTGACAGGTTTTGTACCTTTTTTTCTGAGTGTGTACAAAGTATCAGAGGCTACTGCTTGAATTCTATCAACAATCTTGTCAAAAAAAAAAAAAAAAAAAAAACTTTTTGCTTGAAGTCCCAGAATTGTTGGTCCTCTAGTCAATTGTACCAGCCCAGTGTCAAAGACTTGTCAATGGCACACGTAGGCTCCTTTGAAAGGGATATTTCACCCCAAAATGAACATTTCTACCCTTATTTCTACCATATATTCTTTTTTGTTCTGCAGAGTAAAGAGAGCGCTATAGGTTGGGAACAACATGAGGTTGAGGTTGAGTAAATGATCAAATAATTGGGGTGAACTATCCCTTTAATACAGCACATCTATCATGCAAAACAAATGAATTATATCGTTTGGTCCTTTGAAGATCTTTCACGGATGTTTCGAGTGTATGTTCTTGTAAATACATCAAACAAAAGTCTGTTCATCTGTTCTGAGCCAGCAGACTTTCCATAGTTTCTTGGAATTATTGTGCTTCGCGTTCTCAATTATAATCAATGTTTATTCATTCACAGTCAAAGGTCTATTTCAATTACTGCTTGCTTGAGCATTCCCATGAATCATGTGGGTGCAGCTTATACAAGAATTATTTGGCTGAGTCAGTTAGATTTCAAAGCATAACAGCTCCCCAGTAACGTGTCTCAGCTACTGTCTAACACACCTGGTTGGATCTTTTAAATTATCCAGAGAGCTCTTGTGAGCTGAATCAGAGGTCTTTGTTCAAGGGCAGGACAAAACATTCTAATTCACTTTCTCTCCACAGAGAGGACAAGCCACCCTTGCACTCTTCCTCTTCCCTGAGTTAGACAACTGAGCATAAAAGACGTTTAAGGATTTAAGCAGAAAATTCGGATTTGTCTTATTTCCTAAAGAAAAAAAATTAAGAATGTATTATTGCAGAAAGGGGTATGATAAATGTTGGTAAGAAGAAGCGAAGAGAGGGTTCAAGGGTTTTCAGATTATCAGAAAAACAACTGCTTGGGTTGTGGACTTCTGGTAGAGCAATGTTTTAGTGCTGACTTTGCTCATTTCATACAATGATTCAGTGATTTAATGCTCATCATTGGCTACTCATTCACAAAGAGCTCAGTCAAAGTTTTACAGAAATAGCATGGGGCTAATACACATTTCCCTAAGCTACTTTCCCTTAGAGGAAAAAAAAAAAACATTTAATTTTTACAAATATTTTCTTTCACACCTTCTCCACAGTTGCGGCTTATCTCTTTCTGCAGTATTTGCCTTTTTTTGTTCTCCCAATGTCATGCTACAATTCTTTCACAATCCCTCCACTGTTCTATAACAACAAATGGCCGCTTGCCTCTTTGTCTTAGCAAAAGAAAAACTATCTATTTCTCATTGAAGCTCTCAGCCTCTTCCCCAACCCATTGTCTCCAGTTTCCCATTGTCCGATGGCCGTCTGCTGCCTGTTATTTAAGGTTCTGCTGAACTGCAGAGGCAGAACCCAATAACCTGCTGCTAAAATACATGGACCGTTCCTGCCACTTTCAAGAGGGTCTGGCTGCAGACTTGCACTTGCACTCTGAGACTTGCATTCTCAGACTTGCACTTCCGCTAGTGACATCACTTGCAGTCTTTATTTTTTATTTATTTTTTATTTTTTTTACTTTTTGTTTGAATCTTCCAACATTTTATAACAGTAGCCAGGTTGCGAAGACAAGAAAAAATAAACTAAATTACAATGTCACTTGCAATCGCTACTTGCACTCTCCGCTACCTGCGACACTTGCAATCGACACAAATCGTGCTTGTTGCCAATGGAGACAAGACGCTGTCGTGGTGAATAAACACAATGCGCAAAGTTTCGCTTTAAGCATTTTCCATATAGAATAAACTGTCTACAACTCATTTATATCACTGTATTGTCCATTAAGCTACATTATGTGTTTCATTTATAATGATTTTCTATAGGAGGAAAACGTTTAATGAACAATTTAACGCACTACGTTCTTCTGTTCTCGTCTGCTTGCCTGTACAGAGCTGATCCTTTTAAAATCCCTTAATGCATTTCATAATGCACTTTCATATTTCATATTTCACAGTTCATATTTGCTGGTCTGTATATATGTTGAGTCAACAACAAGACATATAGGCTAGGCCTACTAAATTGTCTTTATCATCTTAGTCTGTTATTAGGCCACATTAAGCGTTCGCATTGTGTTCATAGCCATCTGCTTGCCTTGTAGTACATTAAATAATAACTATATATCGAATTTGGTCTTTTAATTGAACATAACGTGTCCTAATACATTATGCCATATTAAGTGTTTGTTTTTTTTCTACAGGAGGAAAACGCTTAACGAAAGACTTTGTGTATAGTAGTAGGCCTACTAATTTAGTTTTAATCGTTTAATCACCACCACAGCGTCTTGTCTCCATTGGCAACACGCACGATTTGTTTCGATTGCAAGTGACGTCACAGGTAGCGGAGAGTGCAAGTATAGCGATTGCAAGTGACATTGTAATTTAGTTTCTTTTTTCTTGTCTTCACCACCTGGCTACTGTTGGAAAATGTTGAGAGATTCAAACAAAAAGTTATAAATAAATAGAACAAAATAAAAACAAATAAAGACTGCAAGTGACGTCGCTAGCGGAAGCACAAGTGTCTGAGAGTGCAAGTCTGAGAATGCAAGGCTGAGAGTGCAAGTGCAAGTCTGCAGCCAGACCCTTCTCGCCACTTTTGACAAGGAAACATTATTAAAAAGTTACTATCAGCAACTGCACCCACATATCCCATGCATACAGTACATATGTTAAGACGACTGGTAAATAAAATGGAATTACACACCACTAGCTGGTGACTTGATTAGGAAATTATTATAAATGTTCAGTACAAGTAAATCTTAATCAACAGTATTTATGGAATAATGTTGACTACTCAAACAATTATTACAGTGAGGCATACTAAGGGAATGAGGTCAAGCTGTAAACTTTAAAATACTTAAAGTATAACCACAGGACAAGCAAATGCAGGTTAATATGCTTTTAGTTTGGGGGACAAAAAAAAGTTTATATCTACAGTAATAGATAAATTAAAACATTTTATTATACATAATGAAGAAAAATCATTTATGATGGGAATTGTATTTAATGCGTAGCATCTATAGGCAGAATTCAAGCATGCTTTTTACGGGAACTGCTTTAATGCAGTTTAATTGTTGTTCTTGATCTACCTTAGTGATTAAATAACCATTAAGGAATTAAGATAAAAGATTAGCCTCTACTAAGGGGTTCTAGTTCTCATTAGTTTCAAATTACCCTAACAATGTCAACACAAATAAAGAACACTAGGTTGCTAGACCAACCACAGATTTGGAGTCCAGACACTTGAATACTTGCAGTATATCCAGAGAGAGCTGTTGTTAGAGTTTACCATTGCCAGCAGCTGTCTATTGATTCCCTCTAGGTGTAGAATGACCAGGCCATGAGAGTGAAGAGTACTGTGCTACCTCACCATCCTATCAAGGTCAGGGGCCTGAAAAGGACACCAGAGCCCTATATGAAAGAATATCTCAGCTATTCTCATCTGATATCCCTTCGACAGGGACCTCTAGCCCATAATATTTAACAGAGAGAGAGCAGTATGCTTGTTTAAATTAGTTTCTATAAATACATATGAGAAGATAAATAACAAAAGAGAGAAGTGGTGAGAAGTGGCACAGTGGTGGACGAAGTACACAAATCAAGTACTTGAGTAAAAGTACAGATACATATAATAAAATATTACTCCAGTAAAATTACTCCTTTTTCAAATGTACTCAAGAGAAAGTACAAAAGTACTTGATTTTTTATGTAGCTACTTAAGTAAAAAAGTACCGAAAGATAAATTTAGCAATTTTATATATTAGCTTTTATATTGGCACATATTTTTTATAATAATACTGCCCAAAATACCTGGGATTTTTTCCAAAATAGCCACTATATGGCTATGGAGCCAAGATATATTTTTGTTGTTGATATGGACAACATTTTGACGATAGTAATGTTCACTGTGAAGCTTACACTTTGTGAGAGAAAACAGAGTTGACCATCTGATTTTCACCAGTAAAAAAATGTATATAGGTGGTTGAATAAAAATATTTTTTAGCACCAGATAGCTTGTTAGCTAGTAAATATCAGCTAACAATATTTACTTTTTTCCAGTATGGTTATGAATAAACATTCATATCTACTTGGCTAGCTAAACAATATAAAAATGTATATTGTTGATAAACAATATAAAAACAGGCGTCACATAGGGCATGTGTGGCATTTTAATAAAACTGTTACCATTATGGCAGTGGGGAATTTAAACGTGCATGAGTTATTTTAGTATTTTTTTTTGTTTTACTTAAAACATATAGACACTGATTGATGTGTCTGGATCGTCTGCATTCAAGCATTTCAGTGGGCTTAAACAGATCACTCTTTACAGAAGATTTAGTTCCCAAACAACTGACAGTTTTGAGCTAAATATGATTTTCAGTTACAATAATTAATCCTAAATTTCGACATTACTTACCTTTAGCAGCATCAGACGCGCGCACGCGCTCACAACATGTCGCGGTTCTTACTTGTGAATTCAGTTCACTCTTCACTGGAGACTCGCACTAAACGGTTCATTTGAATCAGTGAGTTGTCGACTCTAGAATAGCTTCATTCCATAGACAGTAAAATAAATCAATCGGATCATTCTAATTCGTAAATGAATCGTTTGATGCAATTTGCGACCTGATTTAAAAGGTTCATTGAAAAGACTCGAGAGTTCGTTCATGAACCAGAAACCGCGTCTGCGTGTCGGAGCACGTGATATATTATAAGAAGTAATGAAGTTTGCAGTCTTTCTCAACCGATTTTAATGTTTGTGCCCTGAAAACAATACTATTGTCAAACAATCACTATTGTAATATGATAGTGATTACAAAACATTATAAGTTATAAACATACTGTATAAGTATAATGTAAAAAAAAAGCCCTCCCTCTCTTCTTCTAAAATCTTATATCTCTTCATCTTACTACCTTCTCCACTCTCCTCTTCACCTCTCTCTCTGTCCACTCTTCTCAGTCTTGCACCTCAACTACTTATTTTCCTACCAAAGTCATGAAAACTATGGGAATTATGTCATTTTCAGCACCGTGTGTATTACTAGTCAGTGTCAATATGATGGGCAAGCATTTATACATTTAACATTTATTAATTAAGCATGTATTTTTATCCAAAAGAAATAATAAGCATTTTTGCATTTTGAGTGCCAACAATGTAAACCGAAATTGAGTATAAACTAGATTAGCATACATAAGAATGACTCTCAATTTCCTTGTGAATAAGAAGTGCACTTAACTGTATTGAAAGTGAAATTTTATTTATTTATTTATTTATTTTTTTTTTTTTTGCACAATGGATCCAGTGTGATTTTTCCCTGACCAGAATACATATTACCAGATGGGATGAAAAACCAGAATTGGCCAGTCGCTTAGGCTGCCGATGTTGGCTCCCTCCTGCAACTCTGGGCCCTGTTCCTGCATCACCTCTAAAAGACCGCAGATGTTGATAGGCTAGGGCACTATCCACCATTCTCACATTCCTTCCTGGCCTCTTTGGCCGCCATTATTCTTTCTCTGCACCTTATTGCATTTCCTTTCGGAGAGGCCTGGAGTGTCTGAGTCAGCTTTAGGATGCATTACACCTGCAAATCTGGCGCTGTATTCTGTTTTATCTTGTTTTGTCTTGTCTGAGAGAGATTGGATAGGCATACCTGGTGATATAAATAAACTCTTTGTCCAGAGAAGCTATATAGGGCAAGCAGGAGGAGCTGCAAACAAGTCAGAAACCTCAGGCCGATTTAAACTTAATTCCGGGAGGGGTTGAGCGGATGGAGGAATGGATGGTCTCTCTCTAATCTATATAAAGGGCTCTGTAGGGTCCACCAGCTAAATTTGAGGCACTGAGAGATCAGTCATTCTCAATGACCCATTAGGGTGAATCTGTGTCACAGACCCGGAATCCTACACAAAGCCCCTTATTGAGCTGCTGCCCTAACTTCTAGCTGATTGGATCTCCGCTGTTGTTCCTCCTTGTTGCTTTGGAGTAGGTGGTATATAACACTGAGCGCATTCCCTATTATTCCTATTACAAGTTGGTAAAACAAAGATTAAACAAAGATTAAAAGTCAAAATAAAAGTATGCTTACAAAATGCATGTTTGACACAGCGTTATTAGTTATCTACACCCAAAATCAAACTCCAAATCCTAATTTTCGAATCCTAAACTTTGTTTAAAAAAACGATGCGTTTCAGAAGGCAGGGCATAAAGGATAAACAATAATATACATTATGTGGAAAATAACTACTAAAATAATAATAAGTAAATTTTTTTTTACCTTAAACTGCATAAACACATTTCATTAAACCAACTACACAAAACAATGTTCTTTTTAGCAACATCGTATGACGCCTTTAAAAACAATGAATAAATTCTATATAGACATGTAGAAATAAAAAATTGCACAAATAAAAAATAAAAATGTAAAGGAAAATATAAAAATAGAAACATCTCTAAGTTACGAATGTAACCCTAGTTCCTCAAAGGAACGAGATGCTGCGTCGAGCGCTTTGGGGAAACGCCTTTGGCAAGATCAACTCTGAATATTGTGTGCAATCTGTCCAATGGAAGAGCGTTGCGTAACAGGCGAGGTGACGTAGCGACCAAGAAGCTATAAAAGCACGTGCCACGCAGCTGGCTTCAGCTTCGAGTAGGGAAGCAAGCACCGGCAGGGGTGCCGGGAATATGGCTCTGCGACGCAGCATCTCAATCCTTTGAGGAACTAGGGTTACATTCGTAACCTAAAGACGTTCCTCTTCAGGAATTCGAGCTGCGTCGAGCACTTTGGGGAACGATGTGCCAATGCAATGACTACCAATCCCCTGCCTAGTGTGTATTCGAAGAGCACAGCTAAGGCAGGAGGACAGAAGAGCCAGGAGCGGCTCGCATAATGAGATTGTAAAATCTGGCAAATGTAGAAGGCGTGGACCATCCCGCAGCGTTGCAGATGTCCAAGAGGGACACACCTGCTAGAAAGGCCTTAGAGGCAGCCATACTCCGCGTAGAGTGAGCCTTGTCTCCCAAAGGAAGGGGAAGACCAGAGGACTCATAGGAGACATTGATAGCCTTGACTATCCAACGACTAAGGGTCTGCTTAGAGGCAGGGGAACCCTTTTTAGGAGGACCGTAGCAAACAAGCAATTGGTCAGATTTTCTCAACAGGGCAGCTCTGTGGACGTATGAGTCCAGTGCTTGCACTGGACACATACAATTTAGCTTCTCCTGGTCTGGCTCCCGAAAGGGAGGAGGGCAGAAAGCCTGCAGTACGATAGGTTGTGGTGTAACAGAGGGAACTTTGGGAACATAACCCGCTCGAGGGTATAAATATGCTTTGGCCATGCCAGGGGCAACGTCTAAGTAGTTAGGGGCCACCGAGAGGACCTGAAGGTCTCCAACTCTCTTTAGAGACGTAATCGTCAGTAACAGGGCAGTCTCAGATGTCTATCTGATATATCTTGAAATGGCTCGAATGGAGCTTTACAGAGAGCCTCTTATACCACAACCAAGTCCCACGGGGGAATACGGGACCGTACTGGAGGTCTCAGCCTCAGTGCACCATGGGTGACCATCGAAAGGGACGTGGTAAGTGGAGTGAGTTAATCCCGCAGAGAGCCTAGCTTGTAGAAACTCAAGAACTGTGCCAACTGGGCAGTTAACAGGGTCAAGCTGGCGGTCTCTGCACCATGAGGTGAAGAGTTTCCACCTCAGGGCGTACAGTTTCCTCGTAGAGGGAAGCTTTGGATTGGAGGAGGGTCTCAACAACCTCAGTTGAGAGACCGGAAGCTATGAACTGTGCCCCCTCAGGGGCCACACCCACAACTTCCACAGCTACGGGCGAGGGTGGATATAAGAGACCACCAATGTGTTGTCGGTGCACACCAACACATGACGGCCTCTCAGGTCTGGGAGGAAATATTTCAATGCTCGATACACTGCTAGTATTTCTAGACAATTGATGTGCCATGTCAGATGGCGACTGCTCCACAGACCGCGGGCAGGGTGGCCACTCATGACCGCACCCCAACCGGTGAGGGACGCGTCTGTCGCTAGCGTTACACGGCGACCAAGAGCTCCCAACACCGGGCCCTGATTCAAGAACCAAGGTTTCTTCCATATGTCTAAGGCACGAAGGCATCGCCGTGTGACCTTGATAGTTTGGAATGGATTTCCCCTCGGGGAAAACCCCTTGGTCTTGAGCCACCACTGTAGGGGCCTCATGTGCAGGAGGCCAAAAGTTATCACGTATTATGGACGCAGCTGCCATGAGCCCTAACAGTCTCTGAAACTGCTTGACAGTGAGTGACTGGCCTTTTCTGACTCTCTTGACTGAGGAAAGGATTGACTCGATCCGAGCAGGAGACATACGTGCCTGCATCGTGGTCGAATCCCACACTATACCTAGATAGGTGGTTCTCTGAACTGGAGAAAGTACACTCTTCTTGGCGTTCAGTCTCAAACCCAGCTCCCCCATATGGGCGAGAATGACACCTCGATGTCGAACCACCATCTGCTCTGACTGAGCTAAAATCAACCAATAGTCGATATAGTTCAGAATGCGGATGCCCTGCATACGGAGGGGCACCACAGCCGCATCTACACATTTCGTGAACGTGCGGGGTGAGAGTGCAAGGCCGAAGGGAAGTACTCGATATTGGTAGGCTTTGCCCCCGAAAGCGAACCTCAGAAACTTCCTGTGTTGTGGAAGGATGGATATGTGGAAGTATGCATCTTTGAGATCTATTGTGACAAACCAGCCCTCAGATCTGATTTGAGCTACAACCTGTTTGACAGTGAGCATTTTGAACTTCAGTGACATTACTGAGAGGTTTAACCCCCCATCCTTCTTTGGAACTATGAAATACCGGATGTAAAACCCGGACTCCCTGTATAGAGGAGGGACCACCTCAATGGCTTCCTTCCTTAATAGGGTATTCACTTCTTGTTCCATCACCAGAGCCTGCTGGGGGCCGACGACTGTCGGTGTAACCCCATTGAACCTCGGCGGTGGACTGCCCGACTGAATACAATAGCCTCTTTCTACTGTGTGCGGGACCCATTGAGATATATTTGGCAGTAGTTTCCACGCTGCTAAATAATGTACTAAGGGAATCAGTCTCTCGAGACTGATCTCTGGTGTAAGAGGCCCCTAGAGGGGTGGCAAGCTTCCCAGCTCCACTACGCTCGCAGGCGGACATAACTGGGAGTGACACTCGCGGGAGACCCCTGAAACACTGGCAGGGTTGGCAGACCTGCCTCCAGAGGGCACTGGGGTGAGACGGGCACCATATAATGAGGTGGACACCGCTCTACCCCAGTAGGGGCTACCCTCAGGGTCACTGTGCCTCTGGCGTCAGGACCTCTTTGTCGAGGACTTCCTAGCTTCGATAATTGTACGAAGATCTGATTTTGCTTTGGAAGTTACATCTCTCAGCAGGTCAGCTTGATATGCTTTGAGGACAGCCATAGTGTGAAGGCATGCCCCCACCTGACCTGCTGCCACATAGCCCTTGCCCATTAACATGGATGGTGTTTTTAATGGTTTTGTGGTCAAGGCCGGAGCCTTCAGAGATGACGCCGAACCAGGTGATAGATAGCTCGCAATATCTGCTCAACCCGGGGCATCGCTCTGTAAATAAGACGCACAAGACAGACTTTTGAACACGCACACACAGAGCACTTGCTGAAAGACGTGAAGCTGAAGCCAGCTGCGTGGCACGTGCCTTTATAGCTTCCTGGTCGCTACGTCACCCCGCCTTTGACGTCACACTCTTCCATTGGACAGATTGCACACGTTATTCAGAGTTGATCTTGCCAAAGGCATTTCGCCAAAGCGCTCGACGCAGCTCGAGTTCCTGAAGAGGAACTAAACATTTTAAATATTAATAACAATATAATAGTGTTTCAGTGATACTAAAGTAACAATGATCTGGCATTATCTCAAAAAAATAAAATCACCAAATTCATTAAAAATAAAATCACCAAAAAAACTTAGCTGCTTATTTATATTTGAAAAACTTTTGTCCACATGTGGTCCAACCAAAACACACGCACACACACACACACACACGCACACACACACACACACACACACACACACATACAACATAAACCAATCCTGCAAAAAGGGCCATTAAATCTCTTATTTTGGGCCCAGGTGTTGTTGCTAACCACAGGAACCAAAAAGTCCCTGATGTAGTCTCTGTAATGCAAGTTCTGGCTCTTGGGGCTCCGACACACTGCAGCATTGTTCAGAGCACATATGCCAGCTACGCTCTACATGCCACAGTACAAAGGCAGTATTGAGAAGACTTTTGTCATATGAAACCTCAGGGATGCACATCTGATGTGGTATAGCACAAACGATGTCCTTGTCGGAGATCACCTGGGGAACTGCAAGCCCGAGAGATAGGAGTGCCATGCAGGGCGGCAAATAACCTCTAAATCAAGTGTTAAAAGGGGGACTGGTCCACATATGCCCATGTGCTGGATTTCCATATGTCATTGGGCTCATGAATACAGCATTAGGACAAGGTATGATGAATTATTGTCATTGGCGCATGGCAGGGTGCATCATAAACCTTTCAATGGGCATGTGACATGACACTTAGATTTGATATCCAAGGCAGCAAGGGGGAAATCTTGCACAAGCGATTACATTATTTGAGCGGCTGAGTGAAACTAATCTGGTTAAAGGTCTCCACTCATCTCCAAGCCAGGCGCTCATTAGAAAGGCCATGTAGACACACACTAACTGAAAACGGCATCATCGAAAACGCTATTTCTTGCCTTTTGCCATTTGGACAGTGCTGGTAATTTTTAATAACATTTCCGCAAGCACTCATGCCAAGATCACTGAGCTGAGGCACTGAATAATCAAAACTGTGCATTTATAAGTAAAACAACCCCCCCACACCCCATAATTAGGCCATTACAGGACTCCTAATAAAAAAAGTCTCCTTCAACTTGCTCACTACATTTCTAACCAGGTGTCGTTGGACACCCATATGGAGTTTATTTATTATTATTTTTTTGGCTTTGTAAAGTAATTTTCACTGATAGCATGTGCGTAAATGTGCGTAGTCTGAGTAGAGGGGAGAGGAAGAGAACTTCAAAACCAGACCATCTGCTACATGCATCATCAAGTTCATACTCAGTTTTAAAATAAGAGCGGTTTATCATGGGAGAAACACTACCATCACACTCGTAATTAGAATGGTTATAGCAGCAGAATGTCAATAGACATGATGGATTTGAACTGTACTTGTTGCCATAGTGTGAGTTTATAAAAGTAATTAGTTAAGAATTAAAAAACAAAAACGCAACAGTGAACATTGCTATGCTATTTTTTCAAAGATTCAACCACCTTTAAAGTTCAAAAAGGCTGTACAATTATAACAAAAGTAGTTTGTACGACTCATTATTCCAAGTCTTCTGAAGCTATATAGAGCTATTACCTATCTATGAAGAACTAACAGCCCCCACTTTCCGTTCTTTCAGGTGTAAATAAGCTTATAAGTGAATATCAAATTAAATATTAAACGAAAATAAGCACATAAAACAGTCTTAAGTGTAAATTCTTCAAAATTGAGATTTATACAATGAATAAATAAGCTTTCCATTGATATATGGCTTATTAGGATCGGGCAATATTTGGCCGAGATACACCTATTTGAAAATCTGGAATCTGAGGATGCAAAAAAAATCTAAGTATTGAGAAAATTGCCTTTAAAATTGTCCAAATGAATTTTTAGCAATGCATATTTCTAATCAAAAATAATGTTTTGATATATTTAAGGTGGGAAATTTACGCTATATTCATGGAACATGATTTTTGCCATAAAAGAAAAATCTATAATTTTGACCCATACAATGTTTTTTTGACTATTGCTAAAAATATACCCCAGCAACATAAGACACATATGTGCTAATTTACTGATACTTTTGGATCCTTTTTAGGGCTTGAAAACTCCACTCTTTCATCCCTGACTTAACTGGAAAAGATCAACCAGTCCACATATACTGTTTTCTATTGAAACTAAAAAACTTTCACTGACATGATAGTAGACAAATTATAACAGAATTTACATTTTCTGGTGAACTATTCTATCAAAACACTGCAATGTTATCTAATTGGCTTCATGGAAATTCATTAGCACCCATCAAGCATATTAGCACCAAACAAAAAGACAAGACCTGCAAAAAACTATAATATTATGTAGCATACATCCACAGATTGGATATGGGTGGAACATTTCCATCTGAAAAATAATGAGTAACGGTTATACATGACTCTGCTGGGTCAATTTTGTCTTTTAAATTCATGAGATTTAGAGGACTTCTTGATGCAACATTAGAAAGAGAAGAAGAAGAAGAAGAAAAAAGGAAATTAAAGAAGTTGAAATCACAGTGTTTCATTGCACCCATGTTTTATGAGAGAGTTCAGGCGTATTCTTATACAGAAATTTGCTCTGAAACATATCCTGCTGTGATTGATTTTGTTGGCCTATTTAAAGTTACATTTTCATATAAATTCAGGCTTCAGGAACAGAAGAGACAAGTCAGGTCCACAAAAAATAAAAAATAAAAATAGCAAAAATGCAGATAGAAAAAGCTAACTCGCCCTCAAAGATATTTACTATAGGGCACAATAAAGGCTATCCACTCTATTAAATGATCTGTAATACAAAAAGGCCTCATTTATCTTTTCTGGCCCCTGGTACTTAAAGCCCTCATTATGATAGGCTATTTATTTAGCACTCTCCTTAACAGGTTCCGTGCCTGCTTGGATTGGGCCACTCAAGAAGAAACACGGTTGGTCCAATTTTTCAAACCTAGGACAGAAATAATGTATTAAAGGGATTTTTTATTTTCTGTTTCTGTGTGTGGATACTGTCAGCATCCAGGAGTTGAAAAATAATTGTACATTATTTATACATGTAGGCCATTGGCAGGGCTACAAATGCCATGTTGAGCTCAGTCATATCCAGGCTCACAAACTTAGTTAATCTTGGCTGGTTATGTGTCAACATAAACATCTCACTGCCCAATCATGTTGTGACTGCTTCCGACCTGCTTTGCACATCAAATCAGTGAATTCGGTTGGCTTATGCCAAGGCACTCTTGAAAAGGAGCCATCATGCCACTTATGCTCCTATTGAAGACATTTCATAAAAGAACCCACCCGCCTTTAAATACAGTACAAGTAAACAGATGGAGACTGCTGAGGAGTCAAATTTTTGTCGGAAATCTGATGCAATGTCCCGTTATGTCTGTCAGACAAACCGTATCAAGCAGAAATGGTTGTGGAGGTTCCTATATATAGCACAGAAGCTGTTCCTCAGATGCGATCATGTTATTCTTGTCTATCATCTAGCATAGCACCTGGTATTTCTAATTAGCTCAGGGGAAAAGTAACATGCTCTGGTGAAAAGGATGATGGGATATTGCATCACATACAAAGACCTTTCGACCTTACAGGCCGGTCAGTATTTTCGGTCAGACATTGCCATAAGTGCACAATTAAAATAGTTGTATCCTCACAGTTGATTGGCTGAGTTTTGCCAGTCAGGCTTATTTGCATGTAATGAGGGTAATTAGTTGTACATCCCAGAGGGATTAGGAGGGTATTTAGGTGTTGTGTTCCTTTGAGACAGCACAAATCTCCAGACACTTCTGATGTTTCAGAAGCAGCTGCACTGATGCATCAACTGACTGTGTGAAAAATAAAGCACAGAAGACAATAACTCAAGATGAAAATACAATTGAACCACAGCCTTGCATGTGCACATTTTAATGCTGACATTATTTGACATTTTGGGGCCCAGACGTACACTGAAGCCTCATTTCATATATATATATATATATATATATATATATATATATATATATATATATATATATATATATATATATATATATATATATATAGTATTATATATATATATATATATATATATATATATATATATATATATATATATATATATATATAATACTCCTAATAAAATACACAAGCCAGTACTAAAAACGTGATTTATTATTATGCCAGTAATAAAAACGTGATTTATTATTATTATTATTATTATTATTATTATTATTATTATTATTATTATTTCCGACAGGAAACACACCGTTAATGCATTACACAATCCTACACAATCTACAGTACACAATCCTGTTCCCATGTTCTGACTGCAAGTGCATTATACTGGTGTAAAATACTGTGTTTGTGTGTGTGTGTGTGTGTGTGTGTGTGTATTTGCATGCATTTTTATATACACATCACTTTAACCTTTGCTGTACTGTTATGTGCAGGAGGCCTCCTGTCTGGCTGAGACAGTAATTCTGGCTGTAATGAGCCCATGTGGTTAACAGATTTGCTGAATGTCCACCGGTCTGGGCAAAAACCTGTTCTAAACAGTTGGCTTGGATGCTGCAGGAGGCAGCTGCCCACTTTAGCACAGCTCTTTCTGTTCGCTTAGTGACCTAGCACTGTCAGATGACTGTGTGATGGCTGATATGTTGTTTCCTCTACTGAGAGTCTATTTGTCAGCCTGTGACAGGCTAGGTGCCAGAGTTCTCCTCAAACATGGGGAAGAGGTGCTGGCACAGTTATTTTTCAACACTGAATGAGGCCATTAGCATTTAATGTAGACTTGACATTTTTTTTCTCCAATCCATATATGAGAATGTGATTTCATTCTTTTTTTTTTTTTTTTTTTTGTAGTACTAGATACCACAAAATATTTTATTGCTACAGTGTATGTGACAGCCTATTTCATTCTGTGCTTTTAGCTTTTAAAGTACATAGTTTATAAAAAATAACCGGGTTACAGTTGTGTGCCATTCAAAACTGAATTGACAATAAAATTGTTTTTATTTTATTTTTGTCTTTAAAATCTATTTATTTCTTTATTTATTTTTTCAGAATTTAAATTCAGGTTTCAAACATGATGTAGAATTACAAAATGTTTTTTTTAGAGCAATATGGAGACAGATAGAGCATCCAGTAGATATATAGAGTGACACGCAGACAGATAGAGTGACCAGTAGATGGACAGAATGACTTCTAAACAGATAAATAGACAGACAAAGCAACGTGCAGACAGACAGAGCCATGCATATGGATAGAGCAACATGTAGACAGAGCATCCGATGCACATGCAGTCAGACTGAGAAACAAAGAGACAGAGCTGAAAGTACGTAGACTGATATAGCGACCAATAGACATATAGAGCAACAGAGAGACAGGATAACAGCCAGGCAGTAACAGACAGACCGAAAAATAGAGTGATGGACAGACGGAAAGAAAGACAGGACAGACAGACAGACAGACAGATGATCTCCTGTGGGGATTTTCAAACTCAAACAAACTGAAAGGGAGCCAGTTTTTCAATTCAGAATTTTGCACAACCCTGCAATCCAGTTTTAATCATGTTTGCCCATTGCGACATTCTGCCTTTGAGCAAGGCACTTAACCCCAAATCCTTCTAAAGAAGCTGAAGTGACTTACTGCAGGATGCTACAGTACCAATTTTCTTTGTAAATGTGTGCAGTTTCACTAACATTTCCCCTGTAAAAAAGGCTATTATAGTGTTTTGGCTGAGCTTTTGCTACACACATCACCTACTAGTACACACTGTTAAATCACAACTTTGCCCTGAAAACACTGTAACAACAATGTTGTAGCTGTTGTTGTTGACATCGCTTTTGTGCAACTTTGCACACAGCAAGAGGGTCACCCATCCAACAGCACACTCCAGTAGGCTTTGCTACATCCCCGCTGTGCACACAAGTAGAGATGCAAAACAAAAGGGTACCAGAAGGATAAAGATAACCTGAGAAATGGGATTTAGGTTCCTCTTTTGTAACAAATGTCTTTGTTCAATAAAAGCTCCATGTGAGGAATAAATACCTGTGAACATTCCAAGGTAACCGTAAGTCTAATCAGCACAGGGAGAGATAAGGAGTGGGATTCTGTGGACAGCATGGTCTTAGGTGTGTGCCTCAGCCAATGATAAAGTTAAGCATCGAACATCCACTCCTGACAGCTTCCACTACTGTCTATCTATGAGTCAAGGTTACTCTCCACTTTAAGCTACAGAGTTTGCAGATCAGGTATATCACAACAGTTTTTGTGATTATGGATCACCTTTTCTTAAAGAATGGCAAACTACTACTGTTTATAACCACAAACTAATAGACTCTTCATCACCAAAAGTCACTCAGAAGCATGCACTGCCTAATGCAGTATGTTTCCAAATAATGGCTGCTTTATAAGGAAATGCAATGCAATGTATAAGTGACTTACAGAAAAGAAAATCAAATAATTCATATTAATTAATAAATAAATAAAATTATTAACTAAAAATATTAATTGTATTAATATTAATAATAAATTAATGATTCTTGGATTACCAAGGCCACGTATGCAAAAAAGTATAGAGTATTACATAATTAAATATATAAATATAAAATAATATAAAATAATTATTCTTAATCATTTATTTATTTATTTTTATTTTTTGAAGGACAGAGTTTGAAGGTTACATCAAATCAGATTGAGGCGGTTGGTTTTCACCATTCAGGATGTGATGTATATGCAACATAATACAAAGTGTGCAAGATGTCTGAATACAGTGAACATGAGTGAATGTGTCAGTGGTTTTGGGGACAGTAAATGCATGAATGGGTAAAATGCCTCTGTCTCATATGTTCTCTCATGTGCCTTGTAAGATCAGAACAGCAACAAGATGATAGAAATAAACGGAGGCAAAATTTTCACATTGACAGCTCTCAGTTGTTGTTTGAGAAAGTCTCTTGCTGACACTTACATCATTATTATAGCAACAGATGTAGATGCACCAGATATTGAGTACATACACTGTGTGAACGAACAGATCTGATTTCATCTCCTGCAAAATGACAGTGTAAGCAGTCAGTAGCACAGATATTATTTGAAAACCAAATTGGATTTGTGTGCTTTGTGAACAACTCAGATGCATTACCCATCCCTCAGTTTGATTTCAGCCATTTTGTTTCAAGGTGTATTTGCTTTGAAAGATTTACTTGAGGTGCTTATATAGAGTCTAAGCAGTATCAGTCATTTTAAAGAAAGTCCCTTTCACACATTTTTATTAATTAAAGGGATTTCGGTCATTTACCCCCCCTTTACGTCATTGCAAACCTGCACGACTTACTTTTTTCTGTATAACACAAAAGATGATAAAAATACAACAGTCATTATGATGCTGTTTTTGCACTGAGAGAATTTCCTGTCTTCTTCCAGCCATATCTCCCCCTCCATCTCTGCTCGGCTCTCAGTGTGACCTAGTTCGCGGTTAATGAAAGCATTATTTCCCCTTTCCTCCACCATCACATGGGTACGTGCAAGGTTACCTGACCTTAGCATATGTTGGTGGTGCTTGGGCCTCTGCCAACCAAGGAGAACACATTTCAAACAAGAAACAAATACCAGGGGGCCAGTGCCATTGAAAATGTACGCCAGCCTAAAACATAGGCATTCGTTCACAGTACTGCAAAAAATGAAGCTTCTGTCATGAATCTTTCCTGTCATGACAGATGAGGCGATTCCTCTTGCCCTGTATGAAATCAGACTAAAAGTCTGCCAAAATCTCTCAATGAAAGCTCATTCAATAACACTAGGGGTTTTTTATCCTCATCCTGCTGAATGACAGATTGGGGGAGACAAGTGCCAAGAGCTTGATGCTTCAATTAACCATGGCAAACACCCCATCCTTTCCCTTCCTAAAGAGGCAACAAATTTAGCCCTTTTTTGTCTCCTAATTCACCTCCCTGGGTGACTGACAACTCACTTGGCCTCCCCAATACTAATCTGAAAGATACAACCTAAATTAGCTGTGCATTAACAGATTTTGTGTATAAGTAATTCTTAAAACTATTGAAATAAATAAAATTAACTAAATAAATACTACTACTACTACTAAATTAAAAGAAGCATAAAATTCCCAGGTGGCACTTGTTATAAGACCTTATATATATATAATTAGCACATTTAGCAGCCTGATTAACACATATATTTGTCAGTTTTTGTTGTATATCCCATGCATACAATGTTTGCTTTTTTTTATTTGTATTTATTTTTCCAGATTGCACTTATCTTAAGACAATACAAATAAAGACGCATGTTGATTAATTAGCAAAGTGATTCTTAACTCCACATCCCACAGGACCTGGGACACATTTTGTATGTCTTCAGTATTTAACGCACCTGATTCAGATCATCATCTTGTTAGGAGAGAGATCCATGAACTGAGTGCATCAGCTAAGAGAGACATACAAAATGTGCAGAGCAGTGGGTCACCAGGATCACAGTTGAGAACCCCTGAATTAGCATATTTAGCAGCTTGATCTCATTATAAATAACTGATACTTTGAAATTTGGTTTACATATACATTTTCATAAATTTGGATATACGAAATATACTGTACACTGAAATGCGCAATAGGGATGACAGATGATATCATCTAAAACATATGCATATGTGTCCCAGAATCAAAGTTTTAGTATATTTCCATATAATTAACAACCAGATAACATTGTATTTAGTCAATGAAAATATTCAGTACTAAGTCAATGTATTTTTCTTGTTTTTATTTTTGTATTATTTTTTTACTCTGTAGCATTAATGCCACCTTTATTTATAGGAATTAGATCAAGGTTATTTACACAAAACAGGATACAGAAATTATGTGAGCCAGACTTGCATCAGCCACTTAAGCATCACAGCTCAGTGTGCCAACTACTAAGCCACAGCTCTTGCCATTAAGCTTTTGTTAGCAACAATTGCATAAGTATAATTTTTAAATATTTTTTTCATTTGATTATATTGTCAACAACAGTATAATCCACTATGCTGGTGGTGTTTTTAATTGGCATTTGCAAATACCCCTAATTGGTATATTTTCTAATAATGCTGCAGTGTATATGCAAATCTGATGGCTTTAAAGTAAATAATGCCACATATTCACATCCTATATGAGGATTCTGCCGGATCCATTGTCTAATTATGCTAATTCTGCTGCATGACACCCAAGCTGACTGGTCTCTCTTTGCCGCATGTGGTGACAGAGAATCTTTTGATCTAAATTTAGCTGCACCATCTTGCCCTTCAACCACACCCATCAATTCCAGTCACAGTTGGACTTGGCCATGCCAATCTGCAGTGCCTCCTCACTTTGCCAAATCAGAAAAGGTCTACTTGGCACCTTCCAAAAATGCAGAAGAGTTAAAGGAGGATGAGAGTTCTTTTCCTGGTTGAGTCTTGGGCTTCTGCCCTGGCCATCTGGGGCTGCAAAGAATGAGGAGGAAGCAGTCCAGGACTGTGTGAGAGAACAGAAATCTGTGCTTTTCCTTGCGAAGAACAGCCCTGCTGTTAGCTTGAGCTTACCATGTCTAAATTGCACTGTGTTTTCCCAAATGACATTTGAAACATATATTTCCCCATTTCTCACTTGTACAGGAACAGTGCGGCACAGCTCTTATTTCACAGTCAATCTCAGTCGCTGCAGCTGAATATAAAACACAATCTTTTGTTCTTTCAGAGAATGCTGACTAACTGACTTTTAAGAACTTAAAAGCGTAAATTATGCCTGGTCTAAGAGTATCATAGTTCACACTTGGGTGAATCTCATAAAACATGTAAAGTGCATCTCTAGCTAACATTTGACCACAAATCATGACCTTGCTTTCGTGACAATTAAACACATTTTAAATAATAATAATAAAATAAATACTACTACTACTACTACTACTAATCAACATCACATTTTAATTAATGAAGTGAAAAAAAGCAATAAAATTATTAGATTCAAATTACAGTACTGGCTGATTTAATTTATGCAACATTCCAAACATTGCATTATTTTTCTCTAACAGAAACCATTCACAAAGGACACATGCATGCATTCAGTCAGCAAAATGGAACAGAGCGATGGCATCTCAAGAGACGTTTTTAAAGCTGAACTGGTAATGAGGATTTAGGGGAAAATGTGTGCTCAACTGTCATGAAAATAATGCCACAATGCAAAAAAAACATCTTAATGGTGCTAAGATTATGCTTTAGTTTCCTTTCTGCACATTTCCTTTGATTTCAGGGGATATTGAACATGACTTGAACTTGTTTTCGAGAGATTTACCCAGTTCATCCATAGCCTGCTCTGGTGCGTCATAACAGATGTGATGCCGCCAGTCAATGTGCCAAATTCAGCAGTGGAAAAAGCAAAGGCTTCACTCCACTGCATCTTTTAAGCCCCATCTAATATAATCAGGGTGCTGGCTGTATTGCCATGCATGACTTTCCGGCAAGCTCCCACAGAGAAAACGAATACTTAATCCGAAGCGCTCTCTCTCTCTCTGTTTCCATTTCCCTCTACTGCTCTCCTGTCCTCTTAACAAGCTTGTACCAACATCTGTCTAGATTCATGTTTCATCAAAGATTTTTCCACCCTTTCCCCACTTCCCAAATGCCTCACTCTTGTTCTTTTAACAATAGCACACAAACAGTTGGAGATAATGAAGTCTCCTTGGGCTGGGACAAAAAAAAAAAAAAAAGAAAAAAAAAAAAAAAAAATTGGAGAGAGGCTAGGAAGTGATCAAATATGGCCTAAAGCCAAATGCCTTTGTAGATGGATTTTGAGTTCCCATTAATCTGATGGTGGGCACAATGAAGAAATTAATAATTTATAGTCATTTTTTTTTTTTTTTTTTTTTTGGAGGGTAGGCGTTCTCAGACAGTGGAGTCTCAGTGGGAATATGACTGCCAGAACTTAGGCATGGCTCATATTCTAGAACAACTAAGGAATTGGGACTAATTCCTGTTGAGGAATGTATGCTATTCAAAGACAATATATTCACATCACATATGCAGTATGCAGGACGCTCTCAGGGGGTAATGGATGGGGCCTCATTTTATTTAGTCAAATGTCACTCTGCACTGATAGCACCATATTGTCACATAAACCAGTGACCGGTGCCTTTGGGAACTATATAGAAGTATTCCAACATCCGCCAAACACAGCTTGATGCATTCTGGATCCCAGGTGGGAGATTGGGATATTTTCAGCTCAGTTCTTACAGGTACAGTAAGAAATGTGCTCTGCACAGCGTCTGCAGTACTGGAGCACAGCCAGTAAGTATGTGCAACTAACGGTATGAGTCAGGGTGACTCAGAATTTGGCTGCAGTTGGCCAATAAATATTCAAGGGCAAGTAAGACTTTGCGCTTGGAATATTCAAACTAACTGTTTTACAGAGTAATAAATATCATTTAAAAAGTGCATGAGGTTAAATGGAGTTAAAATGGAAAACAGGTATATAGGAAAGGTAGTAAAAAGATGGTGGGGAAAAAGCAGTGGGGAAAAGAAGAAAATACTAACAACACAAAATATAATAATTAGATAAAACAGCTAGTATAAAAAAAGAAAAATAATAATAATCAAATATTATCAAATATTTCAAATTTTGTAAGTCTAAAATCGTACATATAATTACACCCTGCAGATATGGGGTGAAGGTATGATCCATTTCCAGAAACTTGTGAAAATTTGCGTGCAAAAATTGTTTACAGAGAGGTTACTTTCAATCCAAGCAACTTTCTGTTGGTTAAAAAAATTCTGACCAACTGCAAAACCAAAATCTGTGAGGGGAATTTTTCCACATTCACACGAAACTCACAGTTGGGCAGATTCCAGTTTGAATGACTGGATTTTGCCTGCATTTTCGCTAAGCAACAGTATATGTCACCATACTTTAAATCTTTTTAAATACAGTATTTCTGAATATGTACCATCTGTCAGGATATCATTTGACTAAAAGTGGCAAAAATAAATAAATAAAATAAATAAAAATAAAAAACACAAACGTGGATAAATCTAGCTTTTATGTTCTCATTTGACATTCCTTAGCTTAAAAATGTCCTCAGCTTTGATTGAACACCACATGGATTAAAGTCCTGCCCAGTTTGAAGTATCTACCACCTGGTCTAAGATGATCCCCCGCTGTCTTCTGCAGAAGATTTGTCTGAATGTTTCTTGAATGTTTATATAAACTCTCAAGAAAAGAAATGTGCAAGAAACAAGGGTATAACATAATGTATCTATATACAGGTGAATATTTGTACACTGAGATATTAATATGCGCCCTTTAGGAGATGTGGTAAAAATATATATTTTTAAAGGTGTATGAAAATGTATTTGTTTGTGTTTTTGTTTTGTCCTGACAGTGTAAGATGACAACAAACATAAGTGTGTTCATTCATTAATTAATTCATTCTTGAATGATCTGATTGTTGAATCTTGGTTCTCTACAATCTACTGCTGTTTGTCAGGAGGTCTACAGTATAATTTTTGGAGAAACTCATCCATTAGCATCCCTGTTTATCTCAGCAGCTCTGCCTTTGTAGATATTGGCTATCGTTGCTCAGGGTTTCCGAACCAATCACCTGAACTGTGATGTGAAAGAGAGCAAACATCAGAAAAGAAAAAAATCTATTTCAAGCTCTAAATAGCCCTCCAAAAAATCTGCCACCAGTAAAACGTCTATAATAAAATAAAATTCTTGCAATTTATTTGTTGCAAAGAAAAAAAAAAGATTATCAGAATACACAGCTATGGCTGACTGGAAAATTATTTTGGAGGAGAAGAAGCTGATATATTATTAAAATTTAGCAGACCGCATATACATACATACATACACTTATGCCCATATACACACACATTCTCTTTCTGTAAGAGTACGATAAGAGCTTCTTTCTTCCTCAGTTCCTTTCTGGATGGATGCCAGTGGCAGACCACAACTTTGTGAGCTGGACAGAACAGCGGCATCCCCAGTTAGTATTTCCCGGCCATATTCGCCCACATCCTCTTCCGTCCGACCCCCACCGCATAGTATTCTGTCCTCAGCTAGACCCAGGGGCCTGGGGATCCTCAGTAATGCAGCCTCATTGATTTATAATTCGGTGCTGTGCTGGCATCCAAGGGTAGAAATTACACGTTGACAATGGGAGCACTGCTTGTTCAAGCCGAGGTAAAGGCCATCATTTAGATGCTGTGGCTTTGTTCCCAAGCCTCTCGAACAGCATATTAACATCCAGAGTGCATCCAATCCGGCAAGTTAAAACGCAGCAAGGATGCTCCATCATGAAAAGCCAGTGGACTTTAATAATGCACTACACTGTTGCGTCCCACTGATGTCTGCAGTTTGTATGTTCTGTATGGACTAATGTGGATTTGCCAGCTGCCAATTTTGCTCCATTCATCTGAAACATATATTTTTTGATCTGATACACATCTTGGTATGAATGACACCAAATATGCACTCAAATCCAAGGCTGGCAAACATTAGCATAAGTGTTTCTGAAGGAAGTGCTTGAGCTTGAATAGAGTGACATCTTCATGTCCTCCCTCAGGGAAGCTTTCTCTCAACACGCAGCCATTTTTCAAATTTAACACACCCTCTCTTGTCCCTAGTTAAACATCTCTTGGTAGAGCACGCCTTATGAAGTACCTGTGTGAACTCTGCGCTGTGCATAACTAAATAGATAAGGGAGTGACTTGTTGACTGAAAAGATTCAATTGTATTTGATTAAGTTTAAAAAGCTAGACAATATTTTTAATGAGGTAGCAAACAAATAGAACATGAACATTTTCATGTTCAGTATATCTATGCTTTCTGTTATTTATTTACTCTATTAGCACTAATAAACTCTAGCTGTAACACTACCTTAATCCTCTGTTCTGAGTTTATAAAAAAATAAAAATAAAATATCCCCAGTCAATTAGTCTATGTCATGTCTCAGCATACTGTATAGATGAGCCTTGTGCCCCAATAGAACATATGCAGCAGTTTATTGCCTCTGAAGAACAAGCTAGTCAAAAACTTAAATAAATTGCTCACCGACAGCAGTGAAGGCAGAAGTGAAGAGAGAGAGAATGGTTATCTAACTACTCCGGAACAGCTGAAACAAACTAAACCACAGACCAAGACCACACCGAATATTCAAACACAGTGCCACAAAAAGCTTGGTTGGTTTCTGCAGAATCGGAATGCCCACCATTCATAAAGTTTGCCCCTTGCGTGTTTATGAAATATTATGGCAAATGTAATTACGTCTTTAGTTATTAACAACAATTGTAGTACTCCCAGCTTGTTCAACAACATTTTCATGACCAGACACAGATTATCTGTGACTGGAAGTGTCACTGATCTATAATATAATATATTATACTTTAATCAAACATAATTAAAGTGTGCAGAGAAGCAAAATCTGTTGCAAAATGATCAGTAAATGGACAAATCAGAATGTGATTTAATCCAAATCAGTCCACAAGCTATTAAAAAAATGGATTATTTGGCAGAATTTGTATTGGATTCGTGCATGTGCAAAAAAAAAAAGGTATTCGGCTTGGCAATTTCACAAACCTATGGCACTATGCTCACAGCCCAACATGAAATTGACCATGTCATGGTCCCAATTGCCATCATTTGTTTCAAATGATTAGTGTCAATAATTACTTCCCTATTAATGAAATGTGTCTTCTATCGCAAACATCATCATGGATAGGTTAACTGGATGAGTTTAGGCATATTAGCCAATATTATCTAAGCATGGAGGGGTGCTGAATTATGGAGAAAACAGGTTTAGATATTTAGGGCATGAAAAGATCTGTGGTAAATCACACAGCGAGAAAAACAAATGTGGTCGCACCACTGCACTGTGCCTTCATCTCCTCTTCTTCTGTTCCTAATAACCCTAGTGTCACCTAACACAGTACAGAAACTCTGAAACATTCCTTCAGAATGTTACCGAAGGCAAAGGACCTTAGGAGAAGGTCAAATGAGAACCCTCTTTCCACAACAGAACCTGAGGCAAACTGACCTCCTTCTTAGATTCCCTCCTCACTTACAGCTAAAATATACTCTTATTCTTCTGTTCTTCTCCATCACATCACCCATATGACACTGGCTAAAGCTTGATGTCAACCCAAACTCAAAAACTCAGCACCACTTTAGCATGAGTTGGCCTGTGCCCACCAGTTCCATGGAAGGTTGAATGCAAAGGCGACATGGGTGTCAGGGTCACTGTCAACCACTAACGGTCCTAATCCATCCCTGCAGAGCCATTCATTCCCCTGACCACCTGCTGACATTGCCCTCTACCCTTCACTACACTTTTCACATGCTGTGTAACAACCATCAAGCCCTGTCATGCCACTCCATCCGTTCCCCCCAAGCACCCCACACATCACAGGGCTGGGGCTGAAATAGGATGGAAGATTTCCTCTTAAGTTAGCATTGCTACAGGCTACATGTTTCAGTTTGGAACAGACCATGGAAAACTTGGCAGACTCTGTCTGTGTCATTTAATTTAGAATCTTTGACTTCTTAACGTATTCATTATACAGCATGAGGCAATACAGGTCTAACATAGAGAAAGGCGGAAAAGAAAGAGAAGCGAAGTGCACAAGATATCCATGACAGGTTTCTCATTAAGAAACAAATACATCACAGTGTATCTGTGTGGTATAAAACGGCAGTTGTTAATGTTTTGACATCAAAAAACTTTGAGACCCAACACCACAGCAAAATTGTTTGATGTACAGAAGTAACATTCCTTAAACCAAAACATTAAAATGCATTAAAGGTGTCATGAAATGGAAAATCAAAACTTAATTCAAAGCTTACACCACCTCCACCCCGCCAAGTTTAAAATATACATTTTTGTTTTCCACCTTTCTGAAAAACTAGGACTTGAAATCGACTCATTCTAGATGGATGTAGACAAACTGCACCTACAAAAACCCATATACCCATCCAAAAGAGTAAACTATTAGAAATGCATGCATAGATACAGTTCAAGGAAGTATTTTGTAGGGCCTCCTCTGGATAACCATTTGGATAACTGCATGCATTCTTGCTGGCATTGTTTTAATGTTCTTTTCCACAGTCTCTGTTGTTATTGACTGTAACTGGGCATCTGGATAAAAATAATAATGATGATAATAATAATAAAGTGCTTTATGTTTTATGATGTATTCTATATATACACACACTATTTAAATGCATGTATAGTAAATGCATTTTAATGTATATATATATTTTCCATTTACAATATTGTATTTGTATTCATAAAAAAAAAAATCTATGGCCAGCAATTATCTATTATTTATCTATGACCTGCAACCCAGTACTGAAATGAACAGATTTTATTAAGCTCCACCACTGCTTAGGTGGGATGTCGTGGAAATTCTGCTTAAGAAGATCATCTAATGCTATTTTTAAATGCTTTGTTGGTGAAATTTGGCAGAACTTTACTAATGTCCTGTGCATAGTGCCAGCTTGTTTTCCACCAGACCCTTGAGGATTATTGCTACCATCTGTCTGTATATCCCATCCAGATGTGTTATATATACACTGTTGAATACAACTATATGAATATGTTGACAGAAAGTCGAGGGCTGTAAATGTAACAATCAAAAGAGGAGCAGCAGTGCCAGAACCCTGCTAAAATTAGTCTACGTGCAATACATCTCTACGGTCATTCAGTGGTCTACACTTGCCTTGGGGATCAAATCAGCAAGCACTGAAAGATGGCAGATGGGCCAGGGCCCAATTTAGAGCTTTTTTTCTGTTATTCAGACTGGCGGCAATGAGGAGGCATGGCTGTTTTTATGGTGGCCGTGCCAACATAACAACACCCTGATGTGCACTAATGATCTGAAGCCCTATGACAGAAACATCCAAGCTCACTTGAGAGAAGGTAAGAGTCACTTTGCTAAAGGTCAAAATATGGAAAACAAATGTTGACAGAACAATGAGTATTGATTTTTTTTCTTCATTTCTTAATGGAGTCGCTATAAATATAGTCACAGTCAAAGGCTGGATCAAATCTTTCAGGTAGCAAGAACTCTTGTACTACTGAAGGTTTATATTTAACCTCTTTGGTTTCCCTTTGATGTAAAACACATTGGTGCCCCATCCCGTGAAAACTGAGCTGTTATATATATAAACTGCAAGGCAACAGCAATGCAGCAGTTTCAAGTAAAAAGTAATGAATTTGGCCCAAAACAACACTTTAGAAAGTGCAATAACCTGCTTCTATCTATGCAAACTAATAAAATTGGCATGCTTTATAAGTTGCTCTAAATAAAAACATCTGCCAAACTGTATTTATGAATCTTCGTCTGAATAATAGCTACATTTTTATCATGAAAGTAACAAAGTTGTTCAGTATACATGCATAACAACAATGCACTCTCACAATGTGTTCTCCACCCAGCCAAAATTAGACTAAGCCAGCCTAAGATGGTCTGTTTTGATGGTTTTACAGGGTTTTTGGCACTGGACAGCCAGTCATACTGGCTAAACCAGCTAATACCAGCTTGGAAAGGCTTAAACTGGATAAGACTAGCAAACCATGTTAGGCTGGATTTACTGTAGCTGTTTGTGTAAATCTTTTCGTTTCTGGTCTCCTAGGAGTGCAACTGACACATTACGTTTGTAATGGCAGTCAGTGTCAATGCTTGTTTATGAGTTCACTATAAAGAAATACCTTTTCATTAGTCTGTGTAATTCTAGAGTGAAGTGGCACACATTTGAAATTATATTTGAAAGAAAATCAATCAAGTTCATGATCAAAGAATCTTTGTGCATTCGGAGAGCTTCAGAGTGACTACATTCAGGTTCACAGGACATCTGTTATCCCATAACCTTTTCCACCATCAAACAACACATTTAACATACAAAGTTAGCATGATGGCCATAAGAGCACCTTCAGGCATGGCTGAGCTTCAGCTTCATGCGATGGCAAACCTCCTCCGATAGCATGTGTGTTGATGCATCTGACTAGACTGGGAACAAGCAATCCTGGCAATGCAACGAAAGGCTTTTTCTGTGGCTAAATCTGCCGGTGCATTCTCATTTCCATCTAAGACCCTTGAAGGCCTGTTTCATAACAGCAGGCAGGCAGGCAGACTACGCTACTGCTGTCGCATATCAATTACCCTATTTATATATTTATTGAACTGTATGTTTTCAAAAGTCTCATTTAATGATTGTTTGAATGAAAAATCAATATATTATGGAAAAGTTTATTTTATATATCCCAATCTAGACTCAGAGTGTACAAGAAATTCAACTGCACATTTAAGCAGCAGCCTCAAATTCAGAGCTCCCTCTTCAAACACAAACCAGCAGACCTAAGGACTGCGCGACTGCCTAGTTAGCGCTCAATAAAACATCAAAGACATTGAACACACAGACATCATCACACTCTGTCTTTTTTCTCAATCCGTCTGCCTTTCTTTCTCTCTCTCAATCCAATTGAATTTATCCATGCATACTGACAAGACAGATCATTTATCACATTTCTAAAGTGTTCGGATAAAGAAAATCTCTCTCTTTCTCTACTCCGGCATTCACATGGACACAAAAGTACAATCGTTGTTTCACATTCAAACACTTCCTCACATTAACAGGCTGGCTAATCTGTTTTTATCTGCAGGCTAATTCACGGGTGTACCGGTAACACAAGTGGAGAGAATCATCACTATGGACAGGATAACAGAGAAGCCAGTTTTCACAGCCAGGGTTATTTATTATTCAATTATTGTAAATATTTCAGGGCAGACAGGATGTGCATGCAATCATGAATATTTCAGCCCCTTCTACAAAGAAGAGGGCCACTTGTCCACTACCATCAGGGGAGCACACACATGCTCCTCAATGGAGCTGTGGGACATTCACGCCCAAAGCAGAAAGCTTGTCCTTTAGTCTGGAAATAAATAATAATAATAATAATAAAAATAAAAATAACTAAAATAATATTCTGTGCCCTATCCATCTGGCCTCAGCTGCGCGAAGCAGGAGCACAGATATAAGGCTGTCAAATCTCCTCCATCAAGCCTTCAATCTCTGTCTGCCTTTTCGCACCCCTCCTTTCTCAAACATGGTCACAAAACGGCCACTAAATTGCTTCATGTGAAGGTGCCGCTGCTGAATTCATGGGAGAAGTGACAGCAAAAGTAATTACATCGGGCACAAGGAAAATAAAAGACTGACAACCAGTCGGCCACCAACTCTGAAAGTTGCAAGACCATTTTCAGTTGTAGATTTGAAATACCCCCCCCCCTCAAATTGACATATAGCTGGTGTTAACCCCTGCAAAACCCCTCTTTCCAACCCCTCACCTCTATTTCCAACAAATGGGGTATCCTGTAAAAATGACGACCATCTCACACTGCAATTATGCCTTTTTTCCCCCAACACCCCAGCAATATCTGCCAAGGTGCGAAGGAACAAATCCCATTTTTAACGCCAGACCTAAGCACTGATTAAAATGCACGGCACCTTCTGAATAACATTTACAAAACCTTCAACTTTAATTAAACAGTACAATTTATGTAACTCTGACTTACATTCCCTCCTTTTCCTTATCAGCAGTCGTTACGGTACACTAATCTCAGCTCTTTCAATCCTTAATTGCACTTGGTTGCACATGCAATACATCAAACTTGACTAACGTCTTACCTTAAAATGTTATTTGTGATCCTATACTCCACAGGCTGGCTGAAGCAAAGCAATGCACGACCCAAATCTCTTCAGTTTAGCCCCACGAAACAGCAAACACAAGAACCTGAGATGTAGATCTATTTTGAATTCTTTTTGTCCTTGCTTCAGATTTTCCTTGATTACTCCCTGCTTTTATAATCCCGTTTTTTTTCTTCTCCTTTATTCTTTTTTTCCTCCCTTTAACATTTTCTATTTTCAATGCAGGAGCTGAGGGATGCTGCCTATCTCTGTGAGACTGTGAATGGAAAAAGAGAGAGAGAAAACGGAGGCAGCTCTCCTCCTTGGTCCTCCCGTTAGTGGCTGAAGTCAGCAGCTGCGCTCCAACCTCGGAGAATCCTGCCGTGCACCACTCCGCTTAGCTCATTCTCTACAAGAGCTCGCATCCTGGAGAACTTTCAGACTTGCGCGCACAATCTGCACTCCACACCAAGCCTAAAAAGGAGCACAAACCTTTTGTGTTTAATCCGTGTGTCAGTTATATTTTTCTGGATCGTAGATTTAATTGTCTCTTCACCCACCCGGCACAATGTCTAGATGCTCGGAGTATTGAACATTGCGCTCTCTCTCTTTCTCTGACATGCTCACACATTAGCACACACACGCTTGCCCTCCCTCTCCCAGTTCTTTCCACCCCCTCTATCCATCCATCTCTCCCTCCCTCTTTCTCACTCTCACTGCATGAGAGTCTGAAAATTACTGCATTTGTGTTCATAGTTGTGTCAAGGATAAAGGATCGCTTCCTACTTTCCTTGAGCAGGAATAACAAGCAGCTCCACATGTGTGCAAATAAAGTAAAAATATATAAAAAAATGAATGATAATGAAGGTAAAGCATGCTCTTCACAGCTGTTACTGTCTCCTGAGCAGGCACACCAGCCACCCCTCCAAGGAGAAAACTGTACCGGTACCAGCGGAAGGGTCACCATTCAATGTTGGCCAACTGTCAAGAGTGATTGAGGAGGTAGATGAAAATAGAAGCAGATGAAGCAGGCAGATCACAGTGCTACCAGGAAGCAAGTACAATATGCATCGAACAGCAACCGTGGAATCATATAATTAGCGGCATAAACAAAATTGCCAATTCCCTTATCGCCTCGACACACATATGCAAGGAGAAAAGCCTCCGGGGGGCTAGTGAATGAGAGGCAGTGGCAGAACTAATAAAAAAAAACAAAAAGAGGATTGGCATGAACAATGGAATGAAGCAGAAGAGTGTTGCTGTATCTGGGCCTAAACAGCACACACACACAAACAAAATAAACAGCATGCATATTTGGCCTACTAAGATGTTTAAACTACTTTTAATGAACAGTTCTGCAGATGCTGACATTTTGAGGAGTAGGTAGCTTATATTTCTGATCAGCTGCATTGTTGTACAAGTGTTTGCATTAAAGATGTAATTTTGTAATGTTAAACAGAGTCAACTTAATAGGTAGGTTGATTTCCCAGGAGAGTGTATACACTGACTCTCGCTATCAAAGCACTGCTGTTCATTTCAGCATCCCAAACAGCCTAATAAAGCCAAATATATGATTTTGAGGGGTGGGGCCATCTATTTTGTCAACCAAATGGCAGGGGAAACCTGTCTGAAAACCATCTGTCATTATTTATATATATATATATATATATATATATATATATAATTTTTATTTATTTATTTATTTATTTTTTGAGCACCAAATCAATGTGTATCTGAAAGATTAGTTGACATTTAAGACTGGAACATGACTGATGAACCGTTGCTTAACCTACAGCTTCGGCATCATATAAATAATTGACATTTTAAACTCTATTAAAATATACGTGCATTGTAATAATATTAATGAAATGTATTTACACACACACACACACAAAAAAAAAGCGATTTAATAGTGAACAATAGGATATTAATTGAAGTTAACACATTTTAAGTTAAAGGATCATACGTAGAAAATAACTGCCCATTGTTAGTTCATGATACTAAATGTGTCACGATTGGGGTGCGGGGATGAACTCAGGCGCAGACAGAATGCACTACATACAGGGTTTATTAAATGACAAAAGGGGAAAACAAAACCCACAAGGGGGGAAACAACGACTAGGGGATAGACAAATAACTTAAGACTTAGACTAGAAACAAACAATAAATAAAAGACTCCTCACTCAGGAACTCACACTACAGAAAAAAACAATCCACAGGTCTTACAACGTTTTTTCAAAGTGTAACAATGAACCGCACTAGACAGCAAATACAAGGGGATTGAAATAGGGAGACTAATGATAACCTAACAGGTGACACAGGTAAAACAATAATGACAGAACAAGGATAACAAGGGGGCGGGGCAAGGAAACAAGATAACACAAGCACATGGCCCAAAGACAAGGCCATGTGCTTGCACACAAAACACGGGCCTGTCATGATCCTGCCTCAAGACTAGAGAAAAAAAAGGACACGAGGGCAGAATCATGACAGAACCCCACCCTTAAGGAGCGGCTTCCAGACGCTCCTCAAGAGGACATCAAACGCGGGACATGACTGACAGAGATACAGACACAAACCAACAAAACATGACAAATAACAATAAAGGTAAACACAAATACACCACGACAGGGTTTGGGTGACAAATCAGAAAAAACAAACAAGGAAGGGGAGGAGGAGGAACAACAAAGTTCATGGGGGTAAGTCAAGGGTGGATGGGTGGACCAGAGGTCTTAGGTTGACGGGAGGATGGCTGATGACAAGGGGTCCGGGCAGGTCTGGGTGGCGTAGAGTGGGAAGTGAACTTGGGAGAAACAGTCCAGGGTTGTACTGTGACAGGGGGTACCGCAGGCAATAGTGAAGTGGGAAATGGTCCAGGGTTCACAGTAACATACCCGGAATCAGAGCTTCCATCCAAAGGCACACTCATCTCTGATTCTGCAGCGGCCCTGGAAAGGAGCTCACTGCAGCTGGCTCGGGAACAGCGCTCTCTGAAGCTGGCTCTGGACAAAACACCGGCCTGTCATGATCCTGCCTCAAGACTAGAGAAAAATCAAGGACACGAGGGCAGAATCATGACAAAATGCATGTAATTAATGTTAACAGATCAAATTGTTGTAAAGTATCACCAACAATTTTTATTTTTAAATATTTAAATAATAAAGCAAGCTATATATGCAGTCATTTAATCAATATATGTCAAATAATCAAATATGTCATCATACATTTAGGTTATCATGCAACTTTAATCAACTGACACTTTTCAAATCTAGAAGATTGGAGCAGTTTACACAAGAGAAGACCACATGAATAGTACTAAGGTGCAGAAACTCATATGAAATATTGAAAGATTCAGTTTTACCAATGGCACTTTCCGGTATGAAAGCATAATAAAGTGTAACTTCATTTGTTGTGCTTTTGCAGAAACTCAAATATTTATAGATGAAAAACAATATTCAATTTCCCTTTAATATGTTTAAATGCTTACAGTATTCTACTATATTAAATTAACTATAACGACTATAAGTTACACTTTTTTCATAGTTTGGCTGGTCCTGCGACTTATAGTGAGGTGTGACTTATTTATCAAAATTATTTGACATGAACAGAGAGAAATGAACCAAGAGAAAACATTACCATCCACAGCCGCCAGAGGACACTCTATGCTGCCAGAGATGCTGCTCACTTCTACTGTAGTCTACACTGAGCAGCATAGAGCGCCCTCTCGCAGCTGTAGACGGTAATGTTTTCTCTTGGTTCTAAATAAATGCGACTTATAGTCCAGTGTGACTTATATATGTTTTTTTCCTTGTCATTACGTATTTTTGGACTGATGCAACTTATACTCAGGTGTGACTTATAGTCCGAAAAATACGGTATTTAGAAGCGATGTTTGTGTACTTCTCTATGCTGAAATATTTTCTCACTCTACCTTTTCTGACCGCCTTCAGGGGCCACTTTACGGTGGCCGAGACAGCTCAACATGCTGCAACTTAAGAAAGCACATGCAAATTGAAAAAGAAAATACATCAGCAAATGAAGAAAACATCTTTATCAGTTTGACAACACAAGTGTTGCAAATCATCACAACACATGCATATAACGAAACGAGCTGCAAATCATCATAAACCATCCATATAACGGAACGCACTGCAAATTCTTCACAACACATACATATAAAGAAACGCTGCAAATCCTACAGAAGCAGTAGTTGTGAGTGGGGTGGCCAACACTAGCTCCGCCCTGCATTAATAGCATTAAATATTTGTAATGAGTTGAACTGAAAAAATAAATAAAAATAAACAAAATAATGTGTTAGTAAAATAAAAGGCTGTTAATATTGACAGCACTATATATTATATTATATTATATTATATTATATTAATTCCAATGATAATTTTTTAAGTGAACTATTTAATAACGTTAAAATATGCTTGCAATTTCTGTAACGATAAATGCACTCTTCATAACAAGACACATGTTTCATACAAAATGATGATGATTATTATTATTATTATTATTATTATTATTACGTTGTTGTTGTTGTAATGAATAATTGGCAATGGCTATTGAATTATAAAAAAATAAAAATAAAATAACTGAAACAATGCACAGCTGAGGTAGTAATGCGGCCACAGTGCTGAAAAATTATTTTACAGATAAAGTCTGCTCTGACAATAATTTCCTATGCATGTATATGTTTCTGTGCAGGAGAAAGCAAGAATGCCTTTTGTAGATAATAAAATTCAATTTTATGTTCATTTTTTTGTTTATCTAGTTTATTTTTTATTATGTTGTTGTTTGTTATACTTGTTGACTTTGGTCATTGTCTTTGTGGGTTTTAGTTGTTGTGCTGTTGTAGACTTTAAGGTCCTTTGAAATTACTAAAATAATTTGGCAAAGTGATATTGAACTGTTACGTGGTCAATACCGGTCTGGAATTACTTTAGCTGCACATTCCCTGAAAAATACTGTAATTGCACACTTTAGAATATTTGTCAGCAAATCTGTTTCAAGCATTCGACACATCCATAGCATACTAATATGAAAATAATTACTTAGCAGCATAGATTAGCACTTCTACAAATGCAAATGTGATCACATGCATTTTTGACTAATAATAAAAAGAATACTGTTAAATTAATGATTATTTAAATTATTATTATTATTAGTAGTAGTATAGATTAGCACGTCTACAAATGCAAATATGATCACATTTGTAGCTACCTACAAATGTGATTTGATTTAATGTTTAGCATCCTATTGGCACCTGAATGTCAACATGTGATTGCATTACCTGATAATAAATTTTATATATATATATATATATATATATATATATATATACAGTATGTATATATAATTATAATAAGGCTCTACTAACCAGTCATATCTTTTCTGAGCCCCAAATTGATGATCCTACATAGTATTTACATTTCTATGAGCAATAAACATAATAATTAATGATTACAACCTAACAGTTCCCTTTAACTTTTAATCACAATTTTAACCTTGACTGAAAGTTTAAATATAAATCCACCATTCATTTTCGTCAAAGTCATTTCTCTAATCTACTGTACTTACTCTCAATAAAAATGAGTTACCGTTCTGATGTCCTGACCTGAAGGAGTAATTTTGTCAAAAAATATTATGTTGTATTTGAGGTCAACAAGAGAGAGATGAAGTGGGTAAAGATGTGTACCTGAGCTTTCTTTTACAAAGAGAGAGAGAAAATTAAAACGTGTCCTTTCATAATGTTTGACTCAACACATAATGAACACATAATAACTGACGATGAAAATAACACTGACCATAAACTTGCACAAAACTTATGTGTTAAATTAAAGGTAATAATAAAAGAGAAGCTTCTAAACACAGGTGTGAGGTGTTAACAAATTGTTGGCAAACAGTTGGGAACACAGAGAGGCTGCTAAAAACTACATTGTTAGCAATGTTATGTTTTGATTTGTTGGACAGACTTTATTACAATTTCATCATGGATTTATAATTACTGATTAGTCCCTTATGCATCCTTAAAAAAACCAACAACAACATGGACACTTGTGCTTCAAGGTTCTTATAATGACTTCACCTGGCCATTGATCAACGTAGGAATTCATATAGAATGTATAAGCATATCTAATTAGTATAAACTCATTAGTCATAATTAAAACCTGAGTGGTGACAGACTGTCTAAACAAACTCCCCTTTAAGACTGTACTGTAAGTTAAGTGTTAATTACTAGGTATATTTGCAGGGATGGTGTCATATAAATGAAGAAAAAAAAAAAAATTAGGCAATTCAGATGTCCTTAAATAAATAAACAACCTTTGTGAGGAAAAACTACTTACATTTAATCAATTACCAAACGCTTTTATCCTAAGAGACTTACAAATTATGTCAATGTAAGCAATCAAAATCATCAAGAGAGCAATAATATGCAAGTTATTTAGCAAGTCTTAGTTAGCTTAATGCAGTACACATTTTTTTTTACATATATTATATAATAATACAAGGGGAAACATATAGAATAGTAAAAGAACAGGACAAGCTTAAAAAAAAAACAAGCAGTTAGTAAACGAATAGAGTGCAAGTCTAAAAGGGGCCATTTTTTATTTTTAAGAATAGAATTAGAATAGAGAGTACTAAAGTCATAGGGTGAAATAAAGATGGACGAAATGTGTTTAATTTAATTCATTATGCATTTATACCTAACTGATATGACAAGGTCATTCAGTGAAGGATTTGTCCGACCGATTTAAATTCCAACCAGCAATGTGAGTAAAAATTAATCATGAAAAGAAGCTGTTTAAATGAGTCATTTGTTCATGAATCATCATATTTAGTGTTCAAATGGGTCATTTATTTCAGACAGTCTTAGTAAGCAGCTACCTATGTGGGCAATACGTACAGTGCCTTTTGAAAGTATTAATACCCTTATAATTATTATTATTATTTTTTTTAATTCACATTTTGTTATGTTGCTGCCTTATTTAAACTGCTTTAAATTTCTGGGACAGTTGAAATTTAGCTCAGGAGCAATCATTTTGCTTATAGATGTTACTACACTTCGAGTGAATTTAATCTGTGGCAAATTCAATTGAATGGGTATGATTTGGAAAGGCACACAAATATTGCTACAAGTGTGACTGCATCATAATAATTGCTGTTTATAATGTTCATCATATTGCTGACTACGTCTTTTATTTATTTTTTCTAAAAAATCCTGTCATATGTGCACAAACTGACAGTCACCACTTATAAACTACTACTAAATATTGTAGAAACATAATTGTCTGTAAAGTTGCTTGGTGATTTGTATCGTAAAAATCTCTATTCAGATAAACTTGAATTGAATGTCTTAATAATAGGTCTAACAGCTAATAATGCATATCAGAGCAAAAAGGAAATTTTACCCTGAGGTAAAAATAACTGCCTGTACAGCTCAGAAACAGGTTTGTGTCAAGCCACACATCTGGGGAAGAGTTCAGAAACGCATTCTGCTTCATTGAAGGGTCACAAAAGAATGTAGTCTCTGTTACACTCAATGGAAGAAGTTTGAAACAACCAGGACTCTTCACAGAGATGGCCTCCTGGTCAAACTGAGCAATTGATGGAGAAGGACTTTGGTTTGAGTTGTGACCTCTATGATCATATGTGGATATAGGATAAATCTACATAAGGAAAAACATAAATGCAACACTCCAATGATCTGGGCTTTATAGTGTGGCCAAACTCAATCCTCTCTTCAGTAAAGACACATGAAAATGCATTTAGAATTCTCAAAAAAGCCCCTAAAGGACCCCGAGACTGTGAGAAACAAGATTATCTGGTTTGATGTTCCAAGCATCATGCTTGAAGGAAACCAGGCACTGCTCATCACCTGCAGAGTACCATCCCAACAGTAAAGTGTGCTGGGAGCAGCTGGTAGCAGCCTGGTAGCTGGTAGCAGCCTGTGGGGCTGTTTTTCAGCAGCAGGGACCGAGGGACTCATCAGAGTAGAAGAAACACCTAATGCACCAAACTATTGAGATAGCTTGACGAAAACCTAATTTAAAGCAAGTTAGCAAAAGGCAACAACATAACAAAATGTAAAAATGAAGGTGTATGAATATGTTCGCAAAAAGCTGTAGCAAGACAACTCGCTAGGTTTTGGAAAAGAGCCATATAAATTGATAAAGGAAAATGTTTGTTCTCTGTATAAAGTGCTAATGAACATCACTGCTAAATATTCATTAAATAATGAATAAATAAAAATATAATTCAGTCCAGCTATATCCCGTTAGGACTAATTAATACACTTGTATTAGAAGATGCATATAAGAGCTTTTGAATGCTCAGGCAAGACCCAGAAAGAGAAACCTGTGTGTGGGTATGACAGCCTGCTGACCATATGCTACGACTGAGCCCACCCATGGAGCAACCGCAGAGGGTCCAGCAACCAGCCCCAGTAACCAGGACTGCCAGCAGGGCACCAATGACATATAACAACTTCAGAGCATTATTTTGAATTAAGTGGAAGGAAAAATCCATCAGTTTCCTACAGCACACATTCTTCCAGATCTCATAGTCAATAACCTTCCAGGGGACAGTAGACAGCATGGTGCATACTGCATTGGATGTCCAAGATCTTCCCATGAGATGTACAGCAAGTCCTCAAAAGCTTACTGTAATGTTTAGCTTAAAGTAAAAACAAATGAGGTTTTGCAATAAAAGGATGGGTGATCTTTGCAGATGTAATACTGTACATTCTGAATCTGTAGCATAAGTGGTGTTTCATCCTGACATTCAAAAAAGATGATTTTCAAAGATGTTTAAACATTTTCGGCTTTCATAAATTCAAACAAAGCTGACATTTCAAGATGAAATTGCTTTGTATATAAATCCTCATATAAATAAGACTTGTTCTATCACAATGTGATTTTAGACCACAAATGGCTCTGCAATTCTGATAAAACAGTCTCAGAAAAAATAAAAAATAAACTAAAATCAATGCTCTTTGATGTGGTGTGAAAAATCACTATAGCTGTTTAGTTAGTGGTTGTTGCCTAAAAAAAAACCTAAGTGATGTAACCATCCTATCAATTAACATTATTATGTATTTACCCCAGGAAAGACCAATATCCATAGCTAGATGGCAACCTAGAAAAAATAACTCAATAACAGGAGCTTTCAAAAAAGTGATATGTTTTATAATTTTATGGACATAGATTGTCTTTACATGCAGTGAGTTGTTCACAAGCATATTCACCAAATTAGTTTTGTCATAAATACCCTGTTATGGGGTGAAGAAAACCTCTGCAAGTTATTCAGTGCTTGAACAAATTTTCTGAATAAATTCAACTAAATCATCAACAATTTCAACCCATTTTGCAAACCCATGACTGGTGAGTTAAAAATGAATACACAAATTTGGTATCATTATCTTTGTGATTATCTGGATGTTTACAGCTTAGACCTCTACGCCATTCATTCTCACATATCACATACAGAGTGACAACTCACTACGTAATAGTCATGACTCTTTCCGCCCATCTTCAGGAAACAAAAGGTCAAGATGACACACAAGGGACAAATACATGAGTGTATGTGACAGGAAGTCGAAGAAAAGAGACTTGATTTATGCAGACAAATGTCAGACAACTTGATCATAGAGTGTGAAAGTGCCGCTTTACACTCCGAAGTGTCAGAGGCAGATCTTGTTGGATCTCACAGTGCCTGACAGTCGATTAATTTTCTATTGAAAACACAAAGCATTATGATATTTCTCAAGTCAATTTCATGGTATATTTTGCCAGCGTTTTTTCAAAAGGAACCCTCCCAGCAATGTTCCTACAGTCAAACAACTTAAGCCGGTCCTACAATGCCGAATCTCTATAACTGTTCTTAATGTTAATTTCATTTCCAGCAGAGATTAGTTTAGTGTAGATGTTTCAGTTTATCATGTAGTATTTCTTCCTTTCTTTTCACCCACTGAAGGAAAAACAGGTTTTGGGAATACAATTTCAGTGGTTTAGCAACCTGAGACCTACATTGATTCATCAATTTATTGTAGTTTTTAAACTTTAGGAGTAATGATCTGGCCATTTCTTTCTTGGTGTGCTGGTGCTAATGGACCAGTGATATTACTCCAATAAATCTCCTGACACATTCACAGAGCTCTTGGCATTCATGGAGTGCTTTAGCATGCTCTCTCTCTCTACCCACACACACACACACACACACACACACCTTACCAAATCTGACCATTTTCAAAGGTCAACAAAATTAAGTCATCATCTGTATCACGTTGACCTTTTATTGAACCTAAATGACAACCATTAACTGGAGAAAATATGTTAAACGTTACCTTTAGTAAAAGAACATGCTCAGCTGACACCAACAATAAACCTACTACAGTGAAATGACCAGATCGAGATCCTTAACACACAATGGATACATAAAGCCTTAATCGTTAAATCAATATGATGTGAATTCCAGCCACCCACCCACTCCCCGTTCTTCCATCTAACACATCACAGGCCTGACTACGACTGGCGCTGTAATATTTATCACATTCCATGCACATGTCCCTTTGAGGGCCTGAAGTAATATGTCCTGGCACACTCAACTGGACTAATGTATCAAGGCATTGACACAAAAGACTTAAAATGGGACAGAAGCCCAAATCCTAATGAATCACAATTCTAATAAAGCCCTCAAGGGTCACCTGGGCAAATTCATAAAACAGTTGCTCTACTTTACGTGAGAGTTTTGCAGCACAAAACCATGTGTTTTATTCACCAGACGCTAAAAGTCTACATGGACCCTTTTCACATGTCTGGGGTTCTCAAAAGTCATTGTAGTTGGGCAGACTTCTATAGTGGTGAACGGAAACTTCAACAAATGTATGCACTAAAATGCACTCCCATTTGCTCTAATATTAAAATAAAACAACATTGTGTTTCTGTGACTTTTCAAGAGACGAAAAAATACTGAGATATTAACAGTGGTCAGAGGAGTGAAAGATGTCAAATTTGTCCTCACTACCCCATCCGTTGTATTATAAACTTTAATGCAGTAATGTTAAAGGGTTAGTTGACCCAAATTCTGTCATTATTTACTCACCCTTACGTCGTTCCAAACCTTTATGAGTTTCATTCGTCTGCTGAATACAAAAGAAGATATTTTATAGAGTATATAGGCCTATATTTAATATTTAATACACTGCCACTGTTATTACTTTTGGCACAATCACACCTCCTTATGTAAATTAAGCTCATTATGGATTGCATTTTATGCTCAAAACTTGGCTCAATTAACTTTGGAATTTCATTTAAACAAGACCTCCACTAACCCTTACGACACACTTACTGTACATTCTGCGGACAAAAACACAATCTGTGTTACAGATGCCAAAGAACACTGTGTAACTGATAATTATGATGTGATGGCTGGAGAGTGAAAAATCAGTCATGCTGTGAACAAGTAGGAGGGACCAAGAGTCCACTGTTCAACTCGGGATGTGGACCTTATTTCATCATAATTAACCAGCGAGATGACTAACAGAAGCAGAGTCCTTCAATCCACCGCACGCCTTGCCAGTGTGTTTGGTCATTTGCATACAGTAATGAATCTCTAAAAAGCAAGAAGGGAGGGTTTATCATAAGTGTCATTATCTTCATATTGTAATTTGGTCACAAGGTAGTTTCTAGGAATTTTTCGAAGCAAAAACTACTAATGACAAATAATATCCCTGGGGAGAAGGGTGTAAGATATGCTCTCAGTCTAAATTAAAATTCCTAGCTAAACTGATCACTTTTTTTTTTCTTTTTTTATAATGCAGTGAATTACTAGAAATCTGTACTTGATTCATTCTACAGCATTACAGATACACTATATTTATTTTATATATCAATATTTAATTTATAAATAAATTAATATTTATACATGTATTAATAAACATATTCATAATTGTATAAATACAACATATAAGTGGAAAAAATATCAAACAAAAAATAATTAGTTAGTTTGTTTGTTTGTTCATTCAAATAAAATAAAATAAAATAAAATTCACCGAATTATGGTTGTCTGTCTTGTTATAATATCACATTTTTTTTTAGTTCCTTAAAAATATTATATTTTTCTATTCTTATGAAACCAACAACATGACTGTTGAATTGTGAGACTACTTGAGCACTGAATCTCTGCTGAGTTTAAAGTAACAGCAATGAGAAGGATACACATGTTGCACCAGAGAGGTTAATTGGACAGGCAATGTATCTCTCTGGAAGGTAAATGTATATGAGTGCTTTTCATTGCTGCATTTGTGAGGCAGCTCACCGCTTGATTGATGTCGGCTGTGGTAATGGAATGACTTTAATGTATGTGACTCCAGCCTCACAATTAAAGCTGATGCAAAACATCAATCAACACAGAGTCAATTGGTTTTGAAATGTCTAAAATGAGCAAGACTGTAATATCATTGCATCTTAACTGATCAAGTTTTGTGTTTCATACAACATTAATAGAGAATGTCATTCAGACATTTTCATTTTAAAAACCTATTAAACTAAATAAGACCCTATTTGTTTTACTGACTTCTCCTTCTTAAATTACTGATAAGACACACTGAAAAAAATAACTTTTTTCACACATATTTTAAGTAAATTTAAGTATAGAATTAAGTCAAATTTACTTAACTAAGTTATGCAATATAATTTCTACTTCTCTACAATTTTCATAGTCATGAAAATAAAGAAAACTCTTTGAATGAGAAGGTGTGTCCATCGTTTGGTCTGTACTGTATATATATATATATATAAAATGTTATAAAAATGTAATTGGTCAGCATTCTTATTTCAAGTGCACTCTTTCTGGTAACCAATCCATCAAACCAATATATATCAAAACAGCATCTTATTCAATGTTTAGGAGAAAATACAGCACATTTAGCTACTTGTTGTAATGCACTGAAAAAAAAATAAACAAACAAAAAAAAATAGTAATAATTGAAACATCAAATCCAGCATCCAGGTCTTAACTGGCTGCCTTGTTCAACATCCCGGGAGACCTCTTCACAGTACCCAGAGAAATGATCAGGAAAGAATCTGCATTGAGGAGTTGGGCTAAATCCTCATGTAATGGGAGGTTACCCAACAGCTATGTAATTCCCCCTTATGCAAGTGGGTGTAATTAGGCATAGCAAATTGTTTCTGATGTAAGAGAAAACAAACCGGAGAAGGGGCCTCATTTATGAGATGCAGTTTTTGAGGTCTCCTCCCCAATTTTCTCTAACTCAACCACATTCTGCAAAAACCAAATGCACACCTGCCTAGTGGTTGCTGCAAAACTTGCATTCACAGTTATAAAGTAAAAGCACCCCTGACATTACATGTCACAATGCTATTCGTGTATCTCAGATAATTGTACATTAGTTTTAAGAATATATATATATATATATATATATATATATATATATATATATATATATAGTTTTTTTTTTCTATTTCTTTTTTCCTCAGTAACTGGTTAACCCGTAAAACAGACAAACTTTTGCAGAAGTGTGCACTCTTCTATACAAGCTAAAGTTAGTTGATGTGTGCTGTTTGCTTATAAGCTGCTATTAGCTCTGTAAAGCTTACTCTCCTCATCTCCATATCAAGTACTACCTTTGCAGAATATTTGTTATGTTATTAACCATTCAGCAAAAGCATTTACATTTAATATAATAATGAATACAGTATGCCAGTGGGCTGAGTATTTAATGTTTGCTGACTAGAATGATTTATGGAAACTACTTACAGTAAATACAGTCAGAACTGAGATCCTCTTAACTTGCCATCTATAGTTATTACTGGGATTATCACAAATTTAGGGAGATCTTTCGTGACATGACATCAGCCACAGGCCAACATCAGAAATCTGTGAATTTCTAGGGTGGCAGTGACATATCCACCTTCCATTTTCCACAGAGTCGAATCATCATAACAATGTCAAAAGAGCAACATTTCAATTTATGTAACTGGCAACTTCCTGCCATTATGCCTAGAGCACAGCGAGACAGATTAATTAAAGAGATAGTGACTTACAACAAGAAATGTACAGAAAGACAGCTAAAATTTAGATGGAGAAAATTTAAAGGCAAGGATCACACCAAAATTAATTTTTGTTAACATGTACACGTTTTGGTTCAATTCTGAACAAACATTTCACTTCCATTATTTTGGAAGATGTGACTTTTTTCTTCTAACTTTAAAGCTGCAGTAGGTAACTTTTGTAAAAATATATTTTTTACACATTTGTTAAACCTGTCATTATGTCCTGACAGTAGAATATGAGACAGATAATCTGTGAAAAAAATCAAGCTCCTCTGGCTCCTCCCAGTGGTCCTATTGCCATTTGCAGAAATACATCGCTTCCGGTAAAAAACAACCAATCAGAGCTGCGGTCCGTAACTTTGTTTGTGTTCAAAATGTATATAATAAGCGAGTACACCATGAATCCATTTTCCAAACCGTGTTTTTAGCTTGTCCTGAATCACTAGGGTGCCCTTATAATAAGTGTTTATATTCGGGCTATTTTAGATTGCTTCGGGGGTACCGCGGCGGAGTAACCCAGTACCAGAGAGAAGTAGTTCCGGCTACAATGTTCTTCCGCAAGACGCAAGCAGTTCTGTTTATTAACCGTTAGAGCGTCAAAAGTTACCGACTGCAGCTTTAAGTTTATATTTCAAAATTCAGAGTTTTCTTCTCATAATTGCAAGTTTGTATCCCATTATTGTGAGTTTATATATATATAAAAACAAAAAACAAACACATAATTGTGAGATAAAGTTGCAAATACCTTTACATGGGGAAGTTGTGGCCCAATGGTTAGAGATTCAACATTTCCAACTCTTGCTTAGTTTGGGGAGTTACTGCCTTTAGGCTAATTTTTAGCTGATGAAATTCATGTTCAATAGGATTTAAATCTGGAGACTGACTTGGTCAATCTAAGACCTTCCATTTCGTTGCCCTAATAAACTCCTTGACTGAACTACAGTGTGCTTTGGATAATTTTCCTGTTGCAATATGAAGCACTTTCTGATGAATCTATGGCATTTTCTTAAACATTGGTAACCAGGATGTTTTTGTACCCTTCTGAATTCATTCTGCTATCACCATCATTCGTTAAGTCATTAATAAAGCTGAGAGAGCCTGTTCCATAGGCATGCCCATGCCATGACACCACCTCCTCCACGGGTTACAGACAAGGTTGTATGCTTATGATCATTTGCAGTTCCTTTTTTCTCCACACTTTTGCTTTACCATCACTTAACAGTGTCCATAAAACTGTTCCAAAATTCTGCTGGCACACCTTTGTGCTTTTTTGCAAACTCTAATCTTGCCATTATGTATTGTTTGCTGATCAGAGGTTTGCATCTTGCTGTGTAGCTAATGCTGTGGAAGTCTCCTGCGGACAGTAGATTGTCAGACCATCTCCCAGGCTTTCTGGAAGTTGTTGGTGATTTTACAGACACTTATTTTAGGGTTCTTCTCACAGCTTTTATGATTTTTTCTGTTGTCAATGGCTGTTTATTTGTGTGCTGTGCGTTTACCAAAAGCAGCTATGGTTGCAAGTTCCATCATTACCAATTGCTTTCAATGGAACTAACTATCATAGTTACTGTAGCTAACAATGCTTTTGGGAAACACACCCCAGTTCATTGTTGGTTGCTGTAGTCACCAGTGGTTTTATTTGTCAGGACATTCTTGATTTCTCCATGCCCATTGTTTTTAACATTTAGCATCCGAATTTCCTGCTTTTCTCTTTGGCCTCACTTTTCATCCTGGTTTGTGTGTCCCCATCAAATGCAAGAATGCAGAAGCAATGGCTATAACTGATACAACACATTATGTGCTTTTAATATCTGAACAATTAATGCAACATGACACAGCTGATCACAGGTGAGTCAGCTGTCCCAATACTTACAGTATGCTCACATCAGATCAGTGCTGATATTCTTGGTTGGCAAAACATCTGAGTTGAATCATCCGATAATAAAAATGTGACATTCTGTAGTTTTGTCTCATATTCATCTTTAAATCATGTGTCACATCTTTTAATCATGTGTGTGTGTTTTCATTCATATTTGCAATCAATTTAACAATGAAATCAACATCAATCTTATATAATTTTAGATATGAAATTAGAGTTTTATCTCTGACAGGACAATTCAAAGGATCCCTACCTTTTTTTTCCCTTTCTATACTGGAAATAATAGAAAATTAACTAGATTTGCCTGAACTAATATTTGTTTTGGCCATCACTGTCAAATAATTTAGAAAGGCATATCAACGTTGACAAGCAGGGAGTGTTTCAGTTTTTCTAGTCAATGCTCAGTTGGAAAGAAAACCTCTGATGGAAAGTCTGCCAAGTCATCACACTTTCATGCATCCATCCTCAAATGACTTTGATTGAGAGGATCTGGTCGCCAGCAGCAAGATGCAGATAGGCCAATAAATTACTTCAGATAACAGTGATGTCAACTCAGTCTGCTGAAAACAAAAACAGACGCCTCCCCCTGCCATTAAAAGCTATTAGCTAACAGTTAATGTGAATTTGATGATAAATATACAGCCTTATTTCTAGCATCCTTCAGTGACACTATTTTTTTTTTTTTTTTTTTTTTTTTTGTCAAGAAGAGGTAAAATGACTGAATAAAAGCACAATGTTCTGTAAGGTATTTTTGAAAGACATTTTCATGGATGGCTTGAACTGGATGTCATTTCTATTTCTTAGAAGAAAAAAAGAGAGAGAGATAAACAGTATTCAACACACAAGACTGTAACACTTTGCATAAAACATCCTTTTAAATATTGGCTGCTCATACCAAATATGACGCTTGGTAATAAGTGAGCTGCATAAAGTGCATTTTCATTTAGACTTTGGCTCATATGCAATTTAGTTTCTAAAATAATAGTCTTTTCTCAATGAGTGCCCCCCAAAAAGTGAACCCTCATTTTATTTTATTTTTTTATTTGGGTTTGAGAGGCTCAAAGACCATTTTAATAGCCTGATAGTGTCCCACGTTGATAAGGTCCAACAGAGACCCTGTGACGAGTGGGGTGGGGCAAAGAGCTGTGGGAACGGAGAGAGGCCGGTGAAGTAAATGATAATGAGTGACACCTGCGCTGCACCACTCACCAGTCTCGAGTCCCATTGAGGAGCTCCAGAGGGATAAAAGAAGGAATGACTACAGTGAAGAACGAGAGAGGACAAGGCCTGGACAATTTATGTTGCTGTTTTATTATGTTTTGTGCAGCCGCCGTCCGTGAGGGGCTGCCGCTTTTACTTTCATTTTGTGTTTGTTTATTTGATTATTAAAGTTTTATGTTTAAACGTTCACCAGTTCCCGCCTCCTTCTTCCCTGGGTTTTTAATGTTGCTACAGACCCTAAATATAAAATTTTAATACAATGCAATGAAGCCTTAAATGTTACACTCCAGTCAGTTGCTTTTTAATTTGTTTTACTACTTTTTTAACAATGTAAAGCAGGTTTAAAATAACCCAAAGTGCTGTACAATATAAGAAAAGAGAATAAGAATAAAACCATGATAAAGATCAAAAGGAACAAATAAAAGTAAACCTGAATTTGGGGAAATCAGAAGAAAATTACAAAATGGATAAAAATACAGTGCATTCAATTAGTTGTACTGCTGTTTAACATGCCAACTTTTCAGTAGACAAACTCAAGAGTTTTAAAGTTGAGAGTTGTGAAAATTATGTGATCTAGGACCTTTATACAATGCATGCAATTGCAAAGACTCTCACACAGTAAAGTACGTCACTGAGGTTTCTAAAAAACCAAAACTTAAAAACAGGCAGTCAATCTCAGAGGCAAAGGTTTCCACTCGATCCCTATCCTCTCAGAGGCACGGGAAAGCATAGCCATCATCTCGGATCCGATTTAGGCTCTGCTACCGTCCCGGCGAATTGAGGCGCGAAGGGAAGGTGGCCATTTGTAACATGACAGGGTGTAGTGCAGCCTTCTCGCCAACACAGAAATCTTCCGAGAGCATGCTGAACTCGTAGTTCACGAGTTAGCAGACATACTGTCACTCAGCTCCAAAGCTAAAAGCTGGTAGGCTATGCATCGCACCTGCTGCATTATTACTGTATACTCATGCTGTGATCAGTGGCAGCTAGATGCAATAATTGCATGCCAATGTGGATTGGCTCATTTAGTTTACACTCTAAGTTGATTGGTCTATGAAGCGATATCCTAATTTGTAGGTCACTGACATGACGTCGAGAGTGACTGACTGAAACAGAACTATAATTTACACACCTGTTTTTGCAGGCAAACCCTACAGTCAAGATGTGCATTAAAAATAGCACTATTTGGGGATTATAGGAAAAGATGACAGAAGATTCTGGGGAAAGAAAATAAAAATGCTTGTTTCCAATGGTTGCCCAGCAACAAAAGGACACCGTCCATTTCATGCGCTGCTGCAAAGCAGCTGATCTTAACATTATGTTTTGGTGTGAACAGCCCCTAATCCATGACCCTCTAGTGATTTCTTGTTGATGCAGGGACCGCAATGAAGGCTAACAGACCCTGAGGAATTAATTTCACCTATATTCGAAGCACTAACTAGAGATAAAGCACAGCGGTTAAAAGATAATAAATAAGCAGAGCCTTGAGAAATATACACATAGTAAAAGTGTTTTTGAAGTAGCAGTTCATATTGTGTGGTAATTGGAGATATGAAATAAGCTCAAGCTATTTCTGCACAATATGATAGGTGTAAAGCTAATAGGTTTAGTCTTAATAAAGAGCCTCTCCTAATCCTTGCATTAAGGATGGCTAGCAGAATTAGTTTGTGATCACAGAAATAATCTATTTGCAGTTTAGTCTAGCATGTGCTAATGTAACAAGAACATTTGTTGGGATTAAAGTACCGTTATTCCGTTCTTTCATGAGCAATGACTAACAAGCTAATGATGATCATGTCCTTAATGCTCTGTGATCAAAATACAAGAAATTTTGTCAACAGCTTCAGAAACTATTTTGGAAAAAATCTGCAAAAATGAGCCCAGCACTATTATTAACAAACATGTGATGTTCATAAGTTCACGGTTGTATACAGACAGGGTGGAAAATTAACAGCTGCCACCAGGAAATTTTCTTTCTTTCTTTTTTTTTTCTTTACTGTGGTGAGTGATTTTGCTTTATCTATCAGCAACATGAATAACATCTCAGATTAGCCTTTGACAAAGAATGCATAGTAACAAAAAGCATACTTCTTTAAGTAACACATTTTGATTGGATCAAAAAAAAATACTAAAGTGAAGCACATAAGTCACACAACACCAGTTACTGTGACTGCCAGGCAAAACAAGTTAAAGCTTCACCCGGTGTACTGTGTTTATTTCCTGTGTGTTAGAACTTACACTTCCTACTCTTATTCTCACTGCTACAAAAAAAAAAAACACCTGATGCTGCCCAAAGATGTAAAAGTAATACAGTATCCATGTGCTTAGAAATACAAAAACCCTTCAATAAATGTTCCACAAAAAGAAAGCTCTTTATAAAGCTCTTTAGATTAATTGTCAAGATGATTTTGATGGGAAGAAACAATGAAGAGAGAATACTGTTAGTGTCCAAATTGCTAACGGGTTGAATAGCTGCCATAACCTAAAAATGGACAGCCTCTGTTCAGGCCAATGTGTTTTTTTTTAGATTTGATACTAGCGAGGCTTGACGAATCCCTTTGTCTGTGTGTCAAGCAGAGTAGTCAAATCCAATAATGAGTGTCATGCCCTTTATTATTGAAACAGAGGCACAATAGCTGAGTGACTGAATGATTGAAGATAATAAACAGTTATTATTCGAGATTAATGTAGTTTCGCGGGAGATGGTTGTTAATTGACCTGTAGTGTTACTAATCTCTCATTGGGGAATCAAGCAGGACACATTTTTTGTTTAACCAGTTACATTCATGGGTGTTTTTATCTGATCTGGTGAATTTACCATTCAGATGATGGAATTTTTCCAGGAAGGTAAGAGCATTGTTATACCGATACGCCAGGCAGCCTGGAGTATAAACCTCTGGTTCATTCAGCCTGTGTGTTAGACTTGCACAGTGATGTCTTGAATATGGAGTGAGGTAAAGGTGCACAGGCTGAAAGGGAGTCTGAACCTTTTATGCACTCTGACTTAAGTGTCAGGAGAGTTCTAAATTGGCTGAGGCATAGGTGAGGATGCCTGCCACCTTTGGTTTTGTGACTTTACTTGGAGATCTACATGAGACTACTGACATTCTTATGTAGTAAGGTTGTGCAAAATTTAAAATCTTATTGAATTTGAATTGGTCACACCACACAGGAAGTTAAACTGACTAAACTGAAAAGTCTAATACAGAAGGAAATGTTGCTTTTCAGAGTTATATAGATTAAGTGCACAGACATAATAGCTAAAAGTGCTAAATGACCCATTATATATAATTAACAGTCATCCTTCTCTGATAGTTGTCTTCAGATACTCTATATTACAGAAAAGTATATGCCAAAATATGCAGGATGAAACGCTAACTGTCTAGGGTTGCTAATATGGAATATCTAAAACTTCTTTAAAGAGGAGCAGAATTCTGACAAGCCAGCTGAAAGGATGCAGAATCTCAGGATATAGGCGTTCACTGAGATGTTTTTCAGCCAAGCAAGCTTTTTAACTACAAGTGCATTACATGCACAGACATTCACGCATACACACACATGCAAACAATCAGTCGCATTCTGTTACTTTGAGGAAATTAAAGCTAATCCTTGGGAAAACATTACTTCACAGATCACTTTCTTTCACAAGTATTGCCACTGACTGTGTTTAGACAATACAGCTATTTCTTTTTAAGTAGAGGACATTTACACATGAACTATGTGTAATACTCCCACATGGATACTATTAATTAGTGATGGTATTTCATGTGGTGGTCTCTCCTGAGATTAGCAAGACCACCAATTGACACACTTGCATGGCAAACCCCAGAGTTCATTGTATTGTACATACAGTATATCTTTCTTTCACTATCTTTCTGTTTAAACACTATCCTCTGATGTTATCATGTTTTTCTATTTCTATGTACTCGGGTATGTTTGATGTTTTTCGTGATTGATCATGGAAGGTAATGAAGCGCACCTAAAAAATTTTTAGAACAGTGCTTGCTGTAATGTCTGGTGTAGTCCATAATGACATTCAGTTACCAATGGCTCCTCTCATGTTCCCACTCTAAGTTGGTCGTGTGGAGTAGAATAGTGTGAGATATACCCTTTGAAGTAGTGCCACGGACAAGCAACGTCCCATTGAAGATGGGTGGCTTTCATGTTACATGAATTGCCTACCACTGGAGGACAGCACTTGCCGTGGGCTGTAAACTAGCATTTACTGGGGACATCTCATTAATTTCCCATTGGTGTCAGTGATGGACTCAGCAGGTGGGAGAAGCATCATGATATTTAGTGGGATATGATGATAGAGTGAAAATGAAATGCCAAATATGCATGTTTTGAATCCTGACAGACCCTGGACACAAACTGAAAGCAAATTTGAGGCAGCGCCCACTCGACAAAATAATGCATTCTTGTCTTGTCCATAAGAGAGTCTTGTCATACTTGACAAAAAAAAAAAAAAAAAAAAACCCAGATACAAGTATCGTTGTCAAAATTAGCTTTCTATTGTGTCCTTGAAGAGCAGTCATTGAGTAATTTGTCCAAGAACTTGTGTTTCTATGATTTAGAATGGAAAGTAAAATGATTGAAATTAAATCACTTTATGTAAGAGAATAATGACAAGTTGATGAATAAGACTGAAAATCCTGCAAATTGTATAAAGACCAGAGTGATAACGGTGAAGATGTTTTGATAATATAAATATTATTCTATCATTGGGATTTTTGCACTTTTAAAATGCATGTAGCAAAGGTTTGGCTATAGTTACCACCATCCTATTATAGATATCATAACTATTCATTATTGGCTGCACTCTAAAGGTAAAAAAGCAAGAGTCTTCCTTAACAGTTGAATTAAGTGGCAAGAAACCATTGAAGCATGTATTTAATTTCATTTTATATAATATTTAATTAACATCCAGTCAGATGGGATGCCAAGGCGGCAGCATTGTCCATACAGTTGTGGAAAAAATAAAGGGGTACATCATTTTTTTTTTTTTTTATCATTTACCTATTGTAAGTTATTTCTATTTATAATTTTCAATTGAATTGATATACAAATATAAATACACAGTATCTGTGTGCTTAGTATGACAAAAGCTCACTTGATTTTTTTCTTCTAGATTATTAGACGTGGCACCAAAACTGAAGCTAGTATACATAACCAAATAAATATTTAAATTTATTCATTTTGCACAATTTTTCCAAAGTGACTCATAAATGAGAAACATCACAATCAACTTGTTTTAAGTCAAAAACTATTAATAGCACACAATTCTAAGCTTAAAAACTAGATTTAGTACACACACTAGAAAGGAAATGTAAAAAATAAGAGACAGTATATACATACACACACTACGGGGCCGTTGAATACTTAAATCTGATTGGCTGACGAACGTTCTGAGGTGTGCAGTTATTTTCTGGGAAACGCACGGCTAACGTAGTTCCAGGCATCTCTTGACCGCATTACATTACTTTGCATAGTTATAACAGTAATAACGGTCAGGCAGTTTGCACAAAAAAGTTGTTGTCTGTTGAGCTGTGTAACCGTAGTATAAGCAGTTATATTATAATCACTAATTAGTGAAAGCAATATACAAACAAACATATACACAAACTCGACTTTGCGTCGTGACCATTGCATCACCAACTTGGGTGGGCATTATTTTCTAATACATGTAATACAACGGCCAGTCGTCAATTATTCCTTACGTATACTGTGTGTGTGTATGTGTGTGTGTTTGTACAGTAACTGCTTTCACTAATTAATGATTATAATGTCATCTTAACTAGGATTTGACTGAAATCAATTCAAAACAAGACACATGAATTTACTGCTTTCGGCTACTACTTCAAAACATCATTTTTATTTTTTCCAGCACAAGATTGTGGGATGTCATGGGCAATGAAGGACACAATGCTGCCTTCAAAAACCAACCAGAGAAAGACATTTCAAAAGACAAATGTTATGCAAACACTGAATCTGGACATGTCGTTGTTTTCTCCCTTATTTCCCCGCAACTGCATGTGAAAGATACAGTACACTTTTCAGATAAAGTATAGGTGCAACACCCAAAATGTGAAATACTGGGTTACTTGAGGATCAGGTAAAGCCTCAACTCTAGCTACAATACACACTAAATGGTCTGTATATATAAATAAATAAATATAATTTCTAAAACCGCAAACAAACGTATTGCAACACAATAAAACTGATAAAGATTTAATGACTCTGAAAATGAATCCTATTCAATTATATTCTTCATTTGCTTTCTAATAGCAAAAAAAAAAAAAAAAAAAAAAAAACCTTGATCTGAATGTTTTGTTTGGTTCTCTTTACGGGGGGTCCATAGAGACTTTCTAGGAAGGAAGGAAAAAATCTTGTTTGTGGCAAGCAACCTGTTTTTACACATAACTGGAAATGTGCTTGTGTGACTAACAATCTAAATCTGTAAATAAAACCATATCTGTGGTACAGACACTATATGTGTCAGCACAGAGAACGCCTGGCTGCTGTTCACACGCTGACTGGTGTGCAGGTGGAGAGGAGGCCTGCCTTCCTCACATCCCCTGCCAGGTTTGTGTCTGCAAGCCTGCTGCCTCTCGTCTCAGCGTGCCTGCCCACAAACTTCTCCATTCCATTTTACCCCTCACCATTTCACTCGCTCTCTCCCACACTGCAGGTACAGTTTATTTATGCATCCATTAGGGGGCGCTCTGGCGGCTCAGCCTTGAACTTTAACACTGGAATTTGCTTGCATCCCAAAAGTCTCTGGTATCGCCGTTCAGAGACACTCATCCCTGACAAACTATCAAAGCAAAGCCTTTTATCACCCTTCGAAGATTAATTTTGGCTGGGGCTGCTGGATACCTTCAGGCGGCCATGTTGTCTTTTTTATTATGGTGCAACTGACACATCTAGGTTCTCAGGGCTTGACTTTATGAGCTAAGCGGTGCACTTGTATCTCCCCGGACACGTCCCTAAACAAATTATAATTACAAAGTGGAGGCGACGGACTTCATAAGATGCCATGGCGAATCAGTGGTCGCTCAACAAACCAATAGCATTGTGCCACCTGAACTGAATGGGGATGGATCTCTGGAACACAGATATAAAGGTTTGCACCAAATTGTAAGTAATAACACTCACATCAAAGGCTGAAGAAAACAAGTGTCTCTCTGGTCCCTTAAGCCGGTATACCAACAATGCATCATTTGTGACAGCCAATCAGAAGTGGTTGCTCTTCCCTTGTGCTTTTTCCAAAGTTGTGCCACTGTTGTCGTTGGCTGTGAGATTAATTGGTTGATTAACCCTGAGGACTCATTGCTCGTTTCATGTATAATAAGTCATCTTCCCTTCTGTCAGGACAGAGAGGTTAATGCTTTTTAGCTAGAGAAATTAAATCGGAGAAATGAAAAGACTGTTTACTGATTCCTTTAATTCTGTTCATCCTATTTTTAAATACGTACACAATATTGCTCCTTCCCGCACTCAATACTTGCAGTCCGATGATAAAGTTGAAAAAGCACAATGCTGTCTGACAAGCTTATAGGCAACAGCAAGTAATGAGAGAAAGAGAGGAGCCGTGCAATTCATCATTTATCACTACAGAGAGTACACTCCCTCATTCTCTATCATACTCCAAACTTTACTTTCTCTCTCTACTGCATTTCTCACTTTAATAAAAGATGGGCTAATTATATATGTATATTATGTTAATTAATGTCAACAAAGCCCACTATAGGTTGTGAGACTAGAGTCGATCTAAGAGGAGTCTGTAGATTAAACTGCTATCTTGAACCTTCTGATGTATTGGACCTTCTGCTTTCTTGACAACTGTTTAAATAGAAGTTATAAATGTTAGATTGCATGCTCTCCAGCACAGTGTTAAAACAAAAGAAAACAGTACACTGCAATCATTCAGTAAATCACCCCCCCCCCCCCCCCTTTCAATTTCAAATATTCATTCCAAAATAATAATAATAATAATAAATAAATAAATAAATTGTAGGGTGAAGACTTTGGGTTGTTTGTTGACTGAATTTTGCTAAGTGGTTCCAATTAAAAATAAATGAGTTTGAGGCAATAATTGAGATTGTAAGAAGAGGGTTGGGGTTTAGTTAGGTTTTATCATTGGACAAGTCTGGCATATGTCAACACTTTAAATAAAATAGGATATGTATGCAAAAAATACCAAATGTATTACTATAACTTCTTGTGAAGCACATGCATTTGATGTGGCTAGATTTATACATACAGTAAATGCAGAATTCCAAAGGTTTTATCTTATAATATGTGCAGAAAATGCAGTAAAAATAAACACAATTACAATTTTTAAAGTTCCAGATTAAAATAATTAAATAAATATTGCATGACAAACATTTAATTTATTTTGAAATTGAAAGAGCATTATTTCATACTTCTCTAATTATTACATAGAAATTAAAAATATTTGGACAGAAATTCTCCATTCAAATACCCAAGCATTACGTATGCATGTAACATGTTTTGTAAAGGTTTTGTTCAGATACAGTTAACACAACCAAAATTATTTGTATAGATCCAAACCAAGTTATGAAAGGAAATAGCTGGAATAAAAAAAGAAAGCCTGTCTGGTTTTACGGTGTTCTTTTTTTAAATTTATTTATTTCATTCAAGCTCAGTAAACATACGCTACACTTAATGTGATGCATATATGGCTTTTTATTGTCTTGGCAACTTCTACTTATCAGTGAGTGTTAGTTTGAGCTCTAAGACCATTAGACTGAAAATCCATAATTGATTTGCTTGATTGTGATCATGGCAGCTCTCATCCATTCATGCATCTGTCCTTTGTGAGGCCCAAGCATTGCAGCAAAATGTGTTTATCTTTACCCAGTGGTGCAGCAAAATCAGAGAAGACTTTTCTCATTCCAGCGGAGGCCCCCAGTCGCTCAGTCTATGACCACTGTCAGATCTGTCTCTGTGATGTCCTTTAGAGGCAGAAAAACATGACCTTTGTGTGGGAGCATCTTTATGTGTTAGCTGTCTTTCAATACCAACAAGAAAGGTCAGAGCAGAGAGGTTTAAAGGCATGTCTACAGTTATGGGCAGCACAGATGAAGGTTTGAAAGATAACTTAATGCTTGACCCTTATCAGAGTATTTGTTGTAAATCACATAAATTAATCCTTTGGAACTTAGTGAGGAGGCACCAATTCTAAAAAGTGATAATTCTCTCTAATTTATTGAAAGTTTTTAAGTGAGAATGTGTAGTGTATGTGCTTGTTATTTTCTGTAAACCTAAAAAGAATGCTGATAAATAAGACAAAAGCATGCAACATCCCTCCAACTGCATCTTTCATGAATGTCAAAGATTTCTAAAATAGTAGCTAATTTCAGAACTACACAGTGTATTGTTTTTCTTAAGGATGAATTGTGTCACATATTAGAATGGGACTAAAGAGAAATAACAACATTATTGTATTCATAGGCGTGCAAAAACAAACACAAATCAATACAACATTACTATAGTGCAGTTCAATGCACAAAACAAATGTCTTATGGGATATTTTTGGGGACTCAACACCATTGAAATCGGTGCATCTCACAACTAAAAGACTCTTTTGGAAAGTATAGCGAACAATCAATCCAATTTAAATGGATGATTAAAATGACTCTTATAATATAATATTTCTTTTTATGAATAAAACACATATAGTGCAACCATTAGAGTCTGATTTTACAACCAAATTATTATTTTTATTTTTTTGGTAAATCAAAACATGCAGCACAACCAGAGAAGCCCAATTCACTCTTATGAGCTTAATCTCATAATTAACCATTCAAAAAGATTTTGAATACATTAGCTATTAGAGACAGAGTAATGAGCAATCAGAGATCAGTTGTACTCATGGGTATGCAAAAGCAAAGTGGTCTAATCGACAACCAAATAACTTCTAGGTGCCAGTTCCTTTTGGTAAATCAAAACAAAGCACAATTAGCGTAGTCCAATCCATTTTTATGAGCCTGATCTCTTTATGAATCATTCGGAAAGGCTCATGAGGCACTTGTATTACTCAGTCCTTCACTGAATGAACTCCTTTAAAGTTGTTATTGAATAAACATTGCTGAGCTGAATAAGCTACAAGTTAGCATTACTTTCGATGATGTTCAACTTAAAAGCAAGTTTTGTGGCCCTCCTGCTGGAAAACAGGGTTTGGTCAAACAAGGATCACTGCAATGCAATCAATGCAGTGATATACATTTTCACATATAATTCTTCCAAATATTTGTTTATAAATGTATTCTACTAGTAATCTTATAACGTTTTTCCCTGCCTAAAAGAAAGAAGGCCAAATGGGGATGTAATGTGTAAGTCTTCTTATTTAGGTGAACTATCCTTTAACAGATTAGCAAGTCTCATGTGTCCTACTGCATAATCACAAAGATTTAATGTCACAAGGAACTTGCTTCCTGCATGTTAAATGCACCTTTAACCAGCACTGACATTCATTTCAAGGTTAAATCATGACTGGAATCAAAGGAGATCTTTCATTCCATCAGGGAACAGTGACTGACAGGAGAAAATCTGGATTTAGAGAAGACGGCCAAGAAATGAGGGTCTAATGAACTTGTCCCCTTCAGTGTGAACAGGGCCCACCAGAATACATATATAGTTATTATTATTTATTTTTTTTTGTAAAAGCCTTCTTGACGTATCCCTCATGAAAAGGTTTGCAGAGTAGACTACTTCCTAGAAATCAAGCACTTTGTTTGTCTGAGTATAAAGTACAGAGACAAGTCCATTATGGAGATTATGTCATACCCAGAAGATGGAGCAAACACTACGTTTAGCTTTTAAGTTTCAACTTGTTTTGGTGGAGCTCCACTAAGATTTTTTATTATTATTCCCCATTGTTTCCTCAGCTGCTGGTGGGAGAGGAAGTTAACAGCCAAGCTGTCAGTTGCACAGATGTAGGCATTCTTTAAATCTATTGGTGGATATAAAAATGTCTTAAAAAACAATGCAAAAGTTCTGTAATCAATAGTTATTTGCCTTTTCCCAAACTTGTCGGACACAGGGTGCATGTTTGGCCAAGTTGTACATTACAGCCTTCGGGGTTCTGTCGCTATCAAACATAATATGTACACAACCATTCAAAGGTCTGGGGTCATCAAGCCATTAAAAAAAAAAAAGAAAAAAAAAAAAGGATGTTAAACCATTATTCAGCAAGGATGCATTAAATTAATAAAATAAATAACATTATATAACATTTGAATGACAGTTTATATCAGAGTAATTTAAATGTATTACATAATACATCATCTATTAGGTATCCCTCAAGCTATACATCAACTCTAAATTCTGCACAACCCAGCCAGAGTGACCAGAATTAAATTTACTGTTTATTAGAACTTTTCCAATTCCCAAGTACTTGCCTGGCTCAAGTTTTAACCTGGCCTTGGCTTTTAGTGTTCATATCAAGGGAGATTATTACAGCCCGTTTTTAAACTCTAAAATGTTTTAAGCCTCCATTCAAGGTCGCAGTAGTCTTACTGAGTGTGTTTTGACTGCAGCATAAAGCTTGAGAAAGTTCAGATCATATTTTGCCGTTAAGCCCCTTTCAGTTTTAGAAGAGGTGCTGTATTATTTTATTCCATGCAGTCAATCACAGGTCACTGACAACTAACACAGGTGGGTGGCAAACAAGCAATTTTGTTTCATGTTTCACTATGTCTGAACGCAGTCTGACAGTGAATTTAGAGTAAAGACGAAATGTTTTCAGAGTGCCTACAAAAAAAAGTAAGTTTTAAATGATAGATTAAAAACGCCTATTGAATGTGTTGAAACATGTAAATGCTGTACAAAGGTATAAAACCCAGGTGTGAATAAGGGCAGAATCCTAACTAAAACAGTGAAGATATAATCCAAAAAGGAGAAAATAGAAAGAGAAGAAGCAAATACAAATATATATATATATATATATATATATAACTGAACATTTTACATCCAAACTCACTGTGGAATAGATGACTTCTAGGCAAAAGGAGGAAGATAAGTGTGTCTCTCTCACAAATGGTATCATCTATTATGTGACCTATTTTACAAAAGAAGTTTTCTGGCTGCAGATAGGCTCATAAATTTTTCGAAACGGACAAGCCAAAGATAGATACACTCTTACATATGCTCTCGAGGCGATGACTGTGAATTGTTATTAAATCCAGATTGGCTCTTAATACATCTAGTTCCCCTGAACCGTATGTTGCCAATAAAGCTGCTTTTCAAAAACCTATTTTTTTTTTTTTAGATAAAAATAGAAACGACACTGACTTAATTTTATCTCTCAAGTGCATGTTCCAATTTATACTCCAAGCAATACTCTAGAAATACTACATATTGTGGACATCACTTTGAAGTACCTGTCTGAAGAACAGAAAGAAATTAATTTACAAAATGACTTAATGCCAGAAAGTACTTAAAGTAATGTTAGTGTTATACAGTATCTCAAGAGCTTTGACCTTGCACTTGAGGACATTAGTGAAAAATATATGTTAAAACAACAACAACAACAAGAGGTGTATATATATATATATATATATATATATATATATATATATATATATATATATATATATATATATATATATATGCTTGTTTCTTTATTTTTTTGAGTCTGCCTGTGCTATATTCCTGCTGTTTTTCTTTATCATTTGTGTGGTCAGACTGCCTGTGAGAGACTTTGTGCTGTGCACACTAAAGTACTGTGAAACTTCATAGGAGATCTCATTTGCACATTCAGCGAGAATGACTTGTGAATTTCCTTTCTGAAGCCAAAAACATCCTCTTTTTACACTTTCAAAGAGGAAAAGACAGGCACAAGTGCTGCGACTGACAAGGCCTGACAAGCATTCATTTTAGTCCGCCAATCATGAACTGCCAGATCAGTTTAAACTAGAAAACAGTTTGATCAAAGTATACTGTAATCCATGTCATAACCTCTCATTTAAGCAGATAATTGTATCACTAAACCCTTTAAATAAATAAATAAACAAACAAACAAACCTGGTCTACTGAAGGTGCAATCATTCTTATTCTACATAATATACTATACCTTTATTTCCCTATAAAGGCAAAAGACCTTAACTCGCTAGAGTATGAAACTAAGAAAAACAACATTAATGATTTTTTACTTGTCCAGCCGAAATAACTATAGGTAGGACACTGGAAATTTAACAATTAGATCTTTTAGTATTGAAAATTATCTACATTTAAAAATTGTGAGCTCAATCTTGATTTTAACCCCTATTTTGAATGTTAATTATAATGTGCTCTGCCTTTGCATTGTCTGCAAAACGTGAGAAGTCACACCAAGGCAAAAGGCAGTAACTTCCACATTATCAATATTTGGTTGCTGATCACCATTTACGAAATCGTTATAAAGAACCTAACCTAAAAGTAGGACTTGTGGATTGATGTGAAGGCCAGCAGATGGGAATAATGCTCAGAATGCTTGTGGATTAAACATCTCCGATGACGTTCATCGCCATGGATTGATTTTATCGGGTTGCAAGAAAAGATAGGATATGGATTAAATTGTGAATTGTTAGTAGGCTACTGATTTCATGATTGATCACGTTAGCTACGTCCACACGCGTTTAACTAGAAGTGACAGCCTGATGAACAATCTGCATTATGAAGTTACAGTCATTTGCCTTTGCACTGCAGTGTAGTTACCTGACTGGGGTACCGTGCCAATTTTCAACATGTGATCGTATAAAAATCTCATGCAATTTACAGTCTAATGTGATCACAAGATGAAGAAAAACAGAAAGGAAATACTCAGGAAATGGTTGGTTTACTAAGTGATTTTGTATCCAGCTTCTACAACCTGGTTTTTTGAAAAAGTATGTAAAATATTTTTTTTTTAGTTTATTTAAAAAATATTTCATGAAAATACAAATTATGTCAATCATTCACTCACTCTTATTGTCATTTAAACATATATGACTTGTGTTCTTCTGTGAAACACAAAGGATGATTTTGAAGAGTGATTTGAATTTTTTTAGACAAGCACCGGTTTCTAAGTAGACTACCCCTTTTACGGTCTTGAGCCTATTGACCTCTAGGGTTGTGATGGTGTGGACATTTCATTGAAAATGATTATTGCTGTGCATTTAACATTTAAAAAGAAAAAAAGAAAAAAATTAAAAAAAAAATCCAATATTTTTTTCCAGTGGGAACAATTATTGGAAATTTATCTCTGAAGGTTTTAATCATTTGCTCCTATTTGTACATTTCCCCTTGAGGTACATCAGCTAGTGCTTAAGATTTCTCAAGGTTAATGGAACAGGGTAAAACAGAACAATAGAACAAGATTTGTTATGTCAGTTATGAGCTAAATTACATATTTGAAAGCATTCAAAGCGCCTTGAGTCATTTTAAATGAGTTATGAAGCAATCAATGTGTTTGTTGCACTTCTGGAAAAACACATGTATCAAAAAATGAAGAAGAAGAAGAAAAAAGCACAGCTTGTGTGCAACATGCCTGCATCATTATAAGACTCAACTGGTTCATCTGAAATTAATGCCTATATTATAATTGAAAAACAAATAAAAAAAAGAAAGAAAAGAAAAGTAAATGAGGATATCAGAGCCTGAATAAAGCCCCTTAGCTACCAGCACAATTTTTTTTTATTTTTTTTTATTATTTTATTATGATGATAACTTTGTTTTGCAGAGGGTGTGTTAGAACCTTCCTGTATAGTACATAATTAAAGATCAATTATTCTTCTTGGCAGGACTAATTAAATAATACCACTGGATTGGCAATCACTCAAAATTGTCAACTTTGAACCAATTAATCAACCCCAGCCTATTTTGTTTTCAGTTCCCTTTCGATTTTCCCTTTCCCTTTCCCTTTTAACACTCAGTACTAGGTATCAAATAAGGACACACCTTGAACAATCAGAGTTCAACTTGGGTTACACATTCCGTTTCAGCCAGAATCATTTTGTCAAGAAACACATACTCAACAAAACTGTTTTCACTCTCCTTCTAATGCTTTGTGATAGTAAGTGTTTAGATCACATGTATTAACTTAAGGCTTTTAGACTTCCATTTGCGAAGCGTGCTGTTGTGAAAACCTAGCATTACATTGACACTAGCTTTTTTGATCAGTGTAGGCAGGGTTATTTTGTGAAAAGCTGTGACGTGGCACAGATGAATGCATCTCATACAATAAGCTCCTTTCTCCCTTCTGACTCACATACAGTAGCATGATGAAATTGATTACAAGCATACCTCATTTTATTTGCATAGACTACTACCGTAATTTTACCCAAGATGCACAAGCATGACTAACACACAGAATTAACAAGTTGGCTTGTTTGCAGCTCCGCTTCGGGTTCAAGCAGAATGAATGAAGGCTCTTGTGTACAGGTCTGATCCCCGTTCTGCTTCCCTGCGGGACCCCATTGTTTTGCATGGCATAAGATGAAATGCATATTTCCGTTGAGCTCATTCCACCACTTTAAGCATTATTTTCTCATGTTCAATCAGAGCTTATCTTAGCAGGCTGCTTTTTTATTATCATTATTATTATTTTTTATATAGCACTCATAAATTTCACAAAACAAAGGCCTTGCTGAGATCCATTTTAACTTTCGCTTTGTGGTGGCGTAATATATTTTGCGGATATGTGTATTCATATACCAGGCTAATATCCATGCACTTGGGTTAATGGAAAGGGACTGGTGGTGTGATTCAATATGATGAAGATGATGTGTGGTCCTCGTTGTCTATATTGCAGCATTCAGGGTCTCTAACATGTATTTCTTTTGGAAGTAATAGATGTTTAGGCACAAAGAGGATTCCATACTCTCTTGGCAGTGCAGAAAATAAGCTTGATAAGCTTTCTATAAGACCTTGCCATGCTTATATTTGAGAGAAGAAAAAAAATATATTTCAATATATTACTGGTCAGTGGTTGTCCAGCATAATATTTGAAGGCCCCTGAATTCAAATATTTATTTTGGTTTTTCTACTGTAATTATGACAAAACTGCTTGCTTTCAGAAAAAGGGTGTATTGATATATTAAATTAATTACCACTATTTTTGTGATTCCAGGAGTTTCTTTGATAAAAACAATAATAATTATTTATACACTTTTCAGCATTTATTTTTAATATAACTATATAACAGAGCCTAATAAATCTCTGTTTGTTTTTTCCCATGACCTCTTTGCAAATGTGTTATTTGACCCGGCAAACACATTTATTGAAAATCCTTTAAGATGTCACAACATGAAAGATTTTTGCATTCTACTATCAAAAAAAAAAAAAACATCAGAATTTTTAAAACAGGCATTATTAAGCTGTCTTCAACATCTATAGTAAGAAATGTTTATTGAGCACCAAATCATCATGTTATAATGATTTCGGTTCAAAAAGCACAGATCTAAAAAATGACACTCATCCTTCCTCAGAACAGTGAAGTACCGGCTGTAGGACTCGGACTCTGCAACCTGAGGAGGGACCACCTCGATGGCCTCCATCCTCACAGAGAGTCTACTTCTGTTCCATTACCAGAGCCTGCTTGGGGCCCACCAGAACTGGATTCTGTGGCCTCTCACTACAGTGTGCAGGACCAACTGAGACACATTTGGCAGTAGTTTTCAGACTTGGCAGGTGCTCCCACACCGCCATGTGACCTCCTAAGGAAAGACCTCTCGTGAGACTGGCCTCTGGTGTGCCTAGAGCCACTAGCTTGGTGCCCTAAAGCGGCGGACTGGCAGGGGACGACCGTACTAGCTGCTCTAGAGACCTCAGTAGAGGTAGCGAGCCTCTTAGCACCACTACGTTTCCGGGCGTTAACTGAGAGAAGCTCTCGCCAGAGACCGCTGCGCCCTGGAACACCGGCAGGGTTGGCAGAACGATCTCCTGAGGGTGTACACCACTCGTCCCCAGAGGGAGCTGGTCCCCAAAAAGTTCTAGGCCTAGGCGTCAGGACGTTATGAAGAAGGCTATCCAGCGAAAACGATGGTCCGCAGAACCGCTTTCCACTAGAAGCTTTCGGCCTGGGAGGGCCACTCTGACTCTAGTGTCTGCGGAGTACAAAAGTGATATTAGGCAAGTATAATATTAGGCATATTATGCTTGTGTAACTGGTGCTTGAGCACCTGATGCTTGTGCAACTGGCGAGCTAATCGACACCTTCTACATCAATCTCCTCATAGAAAGACAGGCAGCGTGTCGCGCCCTCTCACCGGGAGAAAGTACCACAAACGCAGGCTTCCGTACGCCCGAGAGCGGGTGGGAAGAAAATAGGGACTTGCCAGTCTACATTCCTTCCAGCAGATCCGAAAGTGAAACCCGCGAGCACAACCACCACTCCGCCTCGGCGAAAGCAGGGCTGGCATCACGAGAAACACCAGTGAAGGCTCCCTCCTCAAAGAGAGCCTTCTGAGAGTGAAGCAAAGGCTCGCATCGCAGGCGTCATCTCCCTCGGGAGCTGACACTGCACGCATCACTCGTTTGGTGAACGCCTCCAGCGTTACGTCTCTGAATAACGTGTGTAATCATACCAATGGATGGGCAAGACATCATAGGCGGGTGATGTCAACTGATATCAAAGCTTCATTCAAGAGAAGTTTTGGGCGAGAGCACGCAGCATTCAGGCTGTGTGCTTTCCCTGCCAGCAAAAATAAAATAAAATGGGTAGGGACACACACAGCTTGTGTGTTGTCTGCTTATTCCAGAGTCTGGGAGCCAAATGTGAAAAAAGCTCTACCTCCTTTAGTGGACTTTGCTATCCTAGGAACTACCAAAAGTCCAGCGTTTGTGACCTTTGTGACTGTGGGAGGAACAGTCATCTCAGCCTCAGATGGCACACCCATGGACCTCCCCCAGTTTGTTAATTTAGCATCTGATACATACTACACACCAAGAAAAAAAGTTTTTAAGTGTTATTGGCATTTTAAAAAGATGGTATACACATTAAGTAGTTGTGAATGTAATTAACAATTTACAAATAGGGCCAAAAAACGTGCACAACTTGAATATCCAATACTGGATGGAAGAAAGAAGGAAGGAAGGAAGAAGAACATAGATACATAAATATGTATTTATTTATTTATTTATTTATATTTATTGTTATTTATTTAAATACCCAGCCAAATATAAATAAACATAGCCAATACAAATAAATATTTTGTATATTCCATATGTTATTTATTTAACATTTTATATACAAAATTTTTGTTATGCTGCTTGAAAGTCTCTTCACATAGCAATCATCAAGTAAAGCGGTCTAAATGTATTTATCTTTATTTATATATATTTGTAAGGAGTAGGCTCAAGAAATGTACGTCCAATCAAAATGCTCGGACCAAGCTTTTTAAATGGCTTTCCTACCAGCCTGTCAACGTACGTATTTGCATACCTCTGCGCACCCTGTTCGTGCAGACAAATTATGTCATCAGTGCATTCACGCACGCTGTGCAGACAGAGGCAGACAAACATCAACAACCCGGTCTTCCTTCCTGGTATTGTAGTATTTTTTTAAAGTTTTCTCGATAGTGCATGACACATGATGTAGCCCAGCGGTTCCCAATTCCAGTCCTCATGCACATATTTTGTATGTCTCGCTTAGTTAACACACCCGATTCAGATTACCAACTGGTCAGAAGTGTTCCGATCAATATGATCCCTACAACGTGTTCATTGCTCCCTACTCCCTGAGCAGGGCTTTACTTCACTTCAGAACATGGGCTGGAATTGAGAACTGCTGATGTAGCCTAATTTTAGCATTTTCCAAGATCTCACACTGTACCTTTAATATACTTATTGAGTATTGTTACTTTACTGGAGTAATTTTTTTTTTTCTGATTTTTTTTTTTTTTTCAAAGGTTGTAGGTGGGTGAATGTACAGCGCTCTCTCCACCTTCAATACCATGACTGAGGTGCACTTGAACAAGGCACCGAACCCCCATCTGCTCCCTGGGCACCACAGCAAAAAATGTCTGCCAGTGATCTGTATGTCTGCACTTTGGTTAAATGCAGAGCACTAATTCCAAGTAAGGGTCACCATACTTGGCCAAATGAAAGACAAATATTGTACTTTCCACTACATTTCTGTCAAGGTCCTCAATGTAGAAAGTTGAAACTATATAGCAGCTTTGAATTTCAGTGGGTGATTTATCTAAACATTTATTATTATTATTATCACTATCAGTAATCACTCTTGTAGAGTTACATGAAGCGATTTCCCAGAATTTTTTGAACACTGACCACTTACAAATGTAAATATTTATTTACTACAATTCAATAGTAAGAAGTTAATATTATGGTATACCATAATATACATATTAGACACAATATTGGCTGAAAGTATTGCATATAAAACTACAGAAGAACTCCTAACAAAACACAAAAGGTGCTTGACTTGAAGCAGCACTGCACAGACTGTTCTGTGTAGGACATCAAAGCACAGCGAGAGCTCTCAGAGAACATTTTTGGTTTGTTTATGTTTGTTTTGATGTCAAATTAATATTGCAGTGTTGCTGCAGTAAAGTTATACAGATACAGTTGTGTTGCTGGGTTTTAATTTCACTGTCCCCTCAGTTCAAATGTGGATGAATGGCTATATGTAGATGTGTGCACACACTGCCAGAAAATTCTTCTGTATTTTTACTGAAGTAAAAAGCTGTCTTTACAATAATCACTTGTAATGGTGTAATATTTGAGAAGCAATATCTGTACTTTTGGAATTGTTTTCTTTGTCCACCTCTGACACTATGTAAATGACCTCAGAACTAATAGATACAGACTAAAAGCCACACAAATCCCATTCTTTTATCAGCTCTCCTGTATAAACATTTTAGGTTACAGTAGCTAATGCTGGCAGATCATTTAATGTATTCACCTTCAGAAATTAAGACTAGCATGTTTTATATAAACAGCAGAGATGGCCCCATTCTAAGCTAATTACAAAAATTGGACTCTGTTCAGTAACATACAGCACCGCCGAAGCCGAGTGACGTGCAAGCAAGGAGAAAACCTTGAGATGACATGTCTACTTTTTAATAAGCTCAGTGCTATTTGCTCTAATGGAAAAGGCTCTGAGTCGAGGCTCATAAACCATTCTGTATCATTCTCTTTGAACTATAATAGACCTTCACTCTGCGTGGGTTACCTCACAGCCAGTGCTTTTGTACCCTCTGTATTAGCAAGCTTTCAAGTATTTGTGTGTATTTGTCATCCAAACCATGGACACATTTACAAAACAAGACTCTTTTAGCTCTGTACAGAGGTTTTCAGGACCTGAGGCTGTAACGTTAAGAAAAATACATACTGACTAAAGCCAAGTGGTTAATATAATACAAATTAAAGACAGGCCATAAAAACTGAATATAAATACTAATACTAGGGCCCAGGCAGAGAACTATACCAAAAGTTATTCGCCTGAGATGCCTCCTCTATGCTTGTGAAAGTTCAACATATTGGAAGAACACATTCACACCATGTTCAACATGTAAGTTTACATTTTAATTAAATGTAATTAAATATTATATATATATATATCTTCCGATAGATCCAATACTTCAATTCTGAAACCCTGACACATTGATGCACTGTCCTGACCAAAAGTCTTATCAAACAAATGATCAAATATTAAATCATATCAAACTTTGCATCAAAAAATAAATGGTGTTGCACCCAAACAGCATTAGACAATGCTAAAATGAAGACTGTCACACTAGACAAAACTACTTAAGACTAACAATACCACAACTAACAATACTGGATAACAGGATATAATGTTTCACTAGGACATCTTTATTTTTATTTTTTAAGTCAATCTTTAACATTTAACACATATTTTATAGCTCAACAACATTTCACTTCACACAAAAAAAAAAAAAAAAAAAAAAAAAAATTAAACTTAGGTACTCAGAAATGGAAAACAGATCTACATGTATGATTACCATACTAAAACCACTTTGAAGGTGGTCTTAGCTCACAAAAGTTTGTTCTGTCTTGTAAAACATCCGGAATTCTGCCATTCAGACAAAAGCAGATATTGTCCCCGCGGTTGAATTGTTATTTCTTTTTCCTCCAAAGTTTGCAAAAATGCTCTCCTCTTCTGTCTCTCTGCACTTCCATCAGTTTTCTCACATCAACCATCTGCTGTCTGTCCTGGAGGTACTGCACAGGCGGGTTTGCACCCCACATAGCGAGTCATAGATGTGCTTATCTTTGCAAAATTCTCTGAGCATGACAGCTAGCAAGGAGCAAAGTTTAGATACCAGCACAAAACCCCACAAACTGAAACAATGAGATTGGGGAAATAACACTTGCATCTGCCTGAACAATCCAGATGGCAAAAGGTTGGAGGAAATGCAACTTGAAATATAAACCTAACACCATCTCACCTGTGTCTATAAACGGAACTAAAAAGTCTGCCAGAGTGATTTATCCCAAGTCCCTATTCCCCTGCCTCTGGCTACACAGACCCTTTCCATTAGCACATTCTTGTAGTCACTGTGCCATTTCAGTGGTTTGCAGCCCTCCGCTGAACTCCAGCCTGTGCCGGAAGCCCAGAGCTGGCCCTTCAAGGCCATATTCTCCATTTTTATTTCACAGCAAACCTGAGCCCCCTTGCTCAATCACTTTTCTCCCCTGTGCTTCATCCCAATCCCCCTACATCCCGAGGCCATTCTGGAGAGTTATCCTGAAATGAACCTGCCAGAATCCACAATGAAATCCAGAGGAACAATAAACAGCTTTACTGCTGGGAGCTTTGTGCCTTCTCCTTGTTCTGAGGCAAGTCATTTAAGCAGTCAGTGACCCACAGAACATGCTGTGATAGCACCACAATAATTACTTGTAATATATAGTGGTTATAATAGTAATTGGACCTGATGGTTGATTGCATTATAAGGCAAAGTCATGCTGCACTACTTCTCTTTTGCACTTCTGAAGTGTTCTTAACCTGTTCTCAATCATTTAGAAGGAACTTGTTGGGTTTGCATATTTTGCAGGTGCTTTGTATTGTAAAACAATGGGGATGCTGAAGGGTCAAACTCTTAGGACTTGTTTTGTGAAATTTTGAATGGAATATGAAAGCCGGGAGAACATGAGTCATTACATCTAACCTCGCGATGAACAACATCCTCAATTATTTTAAAGCTAAAGACTGAATGCTGCCATAGCAACGGCCTCATGCATGAGGTTTCATGCAGCAAATATGCAAAGCACACAACCACATCTCAACCTATGCACTGATAACCACATAAAGTGATGGTACAAGCTTAAACAAAAAGGTTTCAAAAGGGTTTCTGCTGCAGTGATGCCATAGGACCACCATTTTGGGTTCCCCAAAGAACCTTTCAGTGGACAGTTCTTAAGAACCATTTTGTATAGCATGAAGAACTAAGAATAAACTAAATGACATTTTCCAATATAAAGACCATGTGTTAACCTAAAAAACTAAAAGGTTATACAGATGTTAAAGGTTCTTAATGGAACACACATATCAAAAACCCTTTATATTTATGAGTGTTAAAAAATAACCCATTGTTATTTTAAACCATCCACAAAGTGATAATGAAAACTGTGACATGAACACAATCTATGGATATATATATATGCTGATTTATTGGCAATGCTAGGATCTTCACCACTGTTCTACAGCCCATTAAGAATTCATGGCTTCATTAAAAACATATAATATGATTTGCCCTCCGTTTCAAAACTACAGAAAATGTATTTTCTCCCTGTGCACTGGATGCCAGTAAATATATTACATTTGTATGATATAATTATCAGTTAGAAAACAACCATCCCTCAATTTGAGCGTTAACCCTTTTTGTGAAACTAAGTTAACTACATAATTACACTGGAAATGTGTTCAAGTTCTCAAGCTCAGTTTCTGTTAAATGTGTTTTGTTAAATAATTTGTTAAATAATAACACATCTCCATTCCATTCATTAGCATGTATGAATGTGTTTATGGCACATTGATTCTAAGGTATGGCATCAAAACACGTCAGTTTTAGTGATTTTATGGAAATGCATTTGTCTTTTCAATCCTGATTGTGCAGCTGACACCTGTTTTGAATAAATATCAGCTGGGTTGAGAATAGAACAGAGATAGTTCAGTAAGTCTACATATAAAAAAAAAAAAACACTGTGACATTCGGGAGTTGATCGTTGTCTGCATATGGTTTGTATTACAAGAGATACAATTTCATGAAACGTGCAAAAAAAAAAAAAAAAATTTCAAAGCCCATAGCAAATCCAACCTCTCATTGTATTTTAGGAATTTGTGAAAGGGTCTTTTTAAATTTTATTTTAAAGCCAGTTTAAGCTTCTTTACCCATCTCCCCTGTGTTTTTTCTCCTTGTGTACAGGAGGATAAATCGGATCTGACTAAAGTGCTAAAGTCAGTCTTACTCTTTTAACATCTAGTTTCATGTCCAGACTGAGGTCAGTTGCAGGTGTGCTGGGACCTGTCTGTTGTACATTGAGGAGACTGTTCTTTAAAGACGTGAATTACTACTGTAGGACTACTTATTGACTTCTTTTTACTGACATGCTGTAATTACTATTGTGTCTTCACAGACTACTGTGAGTCATCTGCCAATCAAAACTGCATTTACATGTACATACACAGTGCATAATAGAGCACTAGGAAAATGTTAAAAGTGAATAAGGACACTGTGGGTCTCATTTACTAATATATATGTGTGCTGAAAAGGTTCTCATACAAAGTTTATGCCGGATTTACAACAAGTGCATATACACAGGTTTATTCTTACCCTAATCTGATGGATTATAGACCCTTTTAATATATTCTGGTTTGTAATACAGAAGTAAAAACTATAGCAGGGTAAACTACTTCAGAGATACTTGGAAAACCAAAACAAAGATTATTTTTGCATTCCCATTTGCTCCAACATTAAAAAAAGTCTACATGAACATTCAAGTTCCCCTTCAAGGGAACTCCACACCGCGTCACCTAGGGGACACTTTGGGAATGCCATCAGCATGACTGGTGTCTGAAGCACGTGTGAAAACTCATTACAAATCATTTGGTGCATTCCAAACGGGATATACCGCCCTCAGAAGGGAACTTCAGAGTGAAAACAATCATGGCTGCCATACTGAAGGGTTGTTCCAAACCGAAGTGCTCAGAACTGGTCACGTCAAAGGGCCCCTTCGGAATGGAGGACTTCGAAGGGTACAACTGATGGACATTTTGTGCCCCCATGATCCTTTGCGTAGATTCTTTACATGATGAAGGTGCCTCCATTGATGAAGGCGAAATAGTTGTTTGGTCCTCTACACCCTGCAACCCTTTGAAGCTCTCAGTCCGGAGGGTAAAACCTTTGAAGCGATAGGCCTAATTTAACACCAGAATAATATAACAATTTAGTTTACATTATTATTATTATAATTTTTTTTTTTTATGAAAACATAGTAAACTTAACTAAGCTAACAATATATTTATATTTATTTGCATTTATATTAACACCACACTGTGTTTACTAGGTTAGTTATAACCGTCCTTTGGATGAGAAGTTAAACTGAGGTCCTGACTCTCTGTGGTTATTAAAAATCCCATGGCACTTCTCATAAAAAAAGTAGGGGTGTAAACCCAGTGTCCTGGCCAAATTGCCATCACTGGCCCTTGTCTATCATGGCCACCTCATAATCCCCATACACTTGATTGGCACTATAACTCTCTCACTTCTCCACCTGTATCTGGTGTGTGGTGAGCACACCCATGCAATTGTACTGTGGCTGCCGTCGCATCATCCAGGTGGATGCTGCACACTGGTGGTGGTTGAGGGGAGACATGCGCCCTGGTGGTGGTTGAGGGGAGACCCCCCCCCCCACCCCCCCCCCCCCACCCCCCCCACCCCCCCCCCACCCCCCCCACCCCCAAATATGATTGTAAAGCTCTTTGGGTGTACAGCAATACACAATAAAGCACTATATAAATGCATCATTCATTCAGTAAACAACCCGAACACTCTCCATATAAATGCTTTCCACAAAACCACTCCAATAGAGCTTCTCTTTTAAAAATGTCTCCTTATGCTCTGTTAGCAAGATCTTCAAATAAAGTCAGCTGAAGCACAATAAATACATTTTAAATAGACCTAAACCATGTGTTGACATTTATATCAGTAGCATGATTGCTTTTATACAAAATCTAGATAAACAAGGAGTAACTAACATTTAACATTTTAATTTAATTAATATTTTTGGCTCTTATATTTTTGATCCAACAATGAAATAGCTCCAAACTAATCCAAATTTGGTCGATTAACTCACACCTCCAAGTAACATACAATAGTGGCATTCCTAATGAATCAGTGCTTTAGAACGAACAATTTGAGAGAATGATTCAATGAGTCACTTGGCACCTCTTACTGTACGCATGCGTAATGATATAACTTGTAAATCTGGCTCACTGAAAAATATGAATATACACAAACATTTCGGCTTCTTATCAGTATGACTTCTACATGAAAAAAATGAAAAAAAGAGAGAAAAAAGGACCCAATTTTTCACAAAACACATTTCTAGAGAAATGCATTCTTCTCAGAGAAGCAGTTTTAATTTTAAATATTTCTAACCAGAATATATCCTGCTTATAAAATGAATTATGTAAAGAAAACAAAGACATCGTTTAGAGGATTAGAATGTGTTCCAGATCCATCTTGCTGTAGAAAAGTGTATCGTTATCCCTGAGCTGAGACAATAAATGTCAGTGCAGCTCTTGCCTTGCCACAACAGCATTTCAGCTGCATGACAATTCAATTGCTGAACTGTGGAAATGCAACATGACAAAGTAGCCACTGAGACAAGATTATGGCTTCAAATACTGGAAGCCCTAGCTATTTTCATGGCCAAGAGCGCATAAGCTTGTGTTTCCAAAGAGTAATTTTCATAAAATCTTGTGAGCACTGATATCCACTAGTCCTGAGCAATATCTACAGGCACAGCTGCAAACACACACTCTCTACCTCCATTACAGGCACCATACCAAGAGGCAGACCTCACTACACTTGCCAACTACCCTAAACTCTGATGAGATTTGGAAATAATTAACATTTTAGACATGGACTGATTTATTCATTCATTCTTTTCTGAGAATGAAATTTACTTTCACAGCTTCTTCTCAACATGATGTTTAGCACACAAACAAGCTGCAGTGTTTGAGGAAGTTGTTGTTGGCCGGCCAATATAGAATATAGGTGGGTATTATGCAAATATGTTACCCTGTGACATGTAGCCACCATGGAATAGGATTTGAATTACTGATGACTCGATTAGACTGTTCAGAGACTTTTTTTACATTTATTAATTAATTAATTTTTGTAAAATAAGTCTGTTTCTCACTTATTCTGAGGTCACTGTAGCCACCAGATCCAGTCTGTATCCAGATCAGAGGGTCTCTGCAGTCACCCGGATCCAGTACATATCCAGAAAAGATGGTGGATCAGCACCTAGAGAGGACCTCTACAGCCCTGAAAGACAGCGGAGACCAAGCCAACTAGATGAGCCCCAGAGACAGATGCACAGTCAAGACCTTGTCTCCTAGATGGCCATCAGGAAACAGATTCTGCACAATCTGACTTTGCTGCAGCCTGGAATTGAACTGCTGGTTTTGTCTGTCCAGAGAAGAACTGCCCCCCCCCAACTGAGCCTGGTTTCTCCCAAGGTTTTTTCTCCATTCGGTCACTGATGGAGTTTTGTTTATTTGCCGCTGTTGCCTCTGACTTGCTTAGTTGGGGACACTTAATTTCTAGCGATTTTGTTTACTTGATTGCACAGATACTATTTAAACTGAACTGAGCTGGATGATGACATAATTGAATTCAATGATGAACTTCATTTTTGCTTTACACACTATTTTCCTATTTAATGCTGTTCTGTTGCTTTGTTACAATCTGTATTGTTAAAAGCGCTATATAAATAAAGGTGACTTGAGTAGTCAGAGCCCAGAATTAAACCCCATTGAAAATCAATGAAATGATTTGTAGACTGCAGTCCACAAACGCTCACCATCAAATTGAACTGAACTTGAGCAGTTCTGCAAAGGAGAGTGAGGCAAATAATGCAAAGTCTTCATGTGAAAATTTATAGAGACATATCCTAACAGACTAAAGCAGGGTTTTGTTTTGTTTTGTTTTGTTTTGTGTCTAGTTCCCAAAAGGTGCATTTATTTGATCAAAAAATAGTAAAATTAGTAATAGTAATATTGTGAAATAGTATTACAATTTAAAACAGTTGTTTTCTATTTTAATGTACTGCAAAATGCAATTTATTGTTGTGATTGTAAAGCTGAATTTTCAATAGCCATTAATCCAATCTTAAGTTTCAAAAGATACTTCAGAAATCATTCTAATATGCTGATTTGTTGCTTTTTAAAAAGTTATGATCCATCCATCCATTTATAATTTTTTGGTGCGTTTTTATTTTATTTTAATCTGACCCTTTAATCTGACCCAACATGTTGCATAAATGCTTAAAATTGTATTTAATAATGGTTAAAAACAAACTTCAGTCACTTTTCTAGCTTGGAAATCTTCAGCTGAAGAAAATAAAAGTTTTGCAAATGATGCGCTTAACAAGTTGACATGTTAGCAAAACATGGTCCGAAGATAATATATGCATACACATTAGAAAGTTCATAATAAGCCTTTTTTGCTGCTTAAAAAAAGTCTATTTTTAGACTGGAAAGGAAGTTTCTGAAAATTACACTATGATTGCACAATACACAGAGCATCTTTTTTTAGTAACTATCGTGTATCCAGAATTCATGGTGCTTCCTCAAAAGCTTCTCACACAGTTTTCAATGTTTCAAGCTGAGCAAATACGCAAAATCTCAACTTCAAGCTGAGAATTTTTTCTTTATTGTCTCTTGATTCTGCATGAACATAAAAGCAAGTCACCGCTGAAAGAACACAGCGTGAACCATTTCACAGGTAATAAAGTCTGCTGATGATGGATTACTTTTATACGGCATCTTTTATCTGGGAGCCTAAAGCAGTTTTAGTGTGAAGGAGGAGACCTCGCGGCTCATCACACACTAATCATGCACTTACAGCACTGAACCATTTGAATCACTGGCCAGACAGCCCCCAAAACCACACTGCACTGAGCCCAGCAGACACTACACTACATTCAGCAGGTGCAACATCACAGATGTAGCAACAAAAGCTACTCTGAGGGGACTACACAATTGTTTGTTGCTTTCTTTTAAATTCTCATTACAAAAATCTGTATCTAGGATTTGTTATTTAGCAAACTGAACAGTGAACATGGAAACAGTCGGCTGGCTTTACACAGCTGAACAAATGTGAGGTCATCAATCTCAGAGTGCTCCACTTAAACAGCTGAAGCAGTGAGATGCTTTCATTTTGCATTATTCAGCTTCCCCAAATCTTGATAAACAATACACTGATTATTCACTCTGAGCTTTAATCTATTATTCTAAATGCATAAAAACTCTGAACAATAACAACAAATTGAGCCTGGGAGAAACAGGTCATATGACAATAATTAAAAGACCTGCATTGGGAGGAAAGGATTTGCTGGAGCAAACGATTGATTTCAAAAGAGCGTGTGAAAGCAACGAGATTTGCATATATTCCAATGGTTTTGTGCTGATGTACTTCTGCATACACTGTCCTTTTTGTTTTTTTCTCCACAAATTCTCCACAAAACCCAGCTGTAAGAAACTTTTAGAATCTTTTAGCTTCTACCACAAAGTACAGAATGATTATTGGTGAAGAAATGACTATTATTCAATATAGCAATATTGTTTCTGTCGGTTGACGTTTTCACCCTAGGAAAAAACACATTAAGCAAAAACTAATCCAAATAAAGCTTGTTCAATAATTTTACCTAGTTTAAAAGTCATGACATAAGGTAAACCCTGATTTTTGTTTTTGTTAATTAGGTTAATCTGAGAAATTTTAAAATAGCAATAGGGTCTCTTTGGCTCCAAACATAACATGAAAGTCAAATTAGCTGTGGTAATTAGTCTAACTGCTTAATTTGCAACTATTACGCAATTATGTTTTTTTAATAACAACTTCTTGGAAGTCTTTGGAGGCGTGTGGTAGATATTTGCAGACCTCCCACTCTGACTACAGCTCACAGTAACTATGGTCTTGTAGAGGATCATCATTCACTAGGACTGAGAAATAAAAAAAAGTGCACTGCAACAAAACAGGGTGAAAAAGAAAGAGAGAGGGAGACTGTGACAGACATGAGCAAAATGAAAAATTAAGCAGTAGGAAATTAAATATTTTCATTTGAAAGAGAGAAATATCCATGCCTTGTCCAGGTCATTACAGAGGTCCAGTAATCCCAGTTTTAATGAATGTGGATCATGGACCACCCAACATCCTGGTCCAAAAGCTTCAGTCTCATAGGGATCTTTGAACACTGCTCATGTAAACTGCTTCTGGCTGCTTTGAAATAGCTCTCTTTTGTGTAATCGATCCTTTAATCACAATTTACTGCTTTACTTTCACTGTTATGAAGTGCAATGGACCTCAGAGCATTAAAATTTCATAAAGGCAGGGCTGTGCTAATCACCAAAGCGATATTGATAATGGAGAGTGGAAATTATTTCACTATTATGAGCTATACCTTGCCACTTTACTGGTTTAGGCAAAGGCAAAATTTGAGACTGATATCAAGCAGCAGTCTATTAAATGTCGACACTAAAGGTGAGCAAGAGACATTATATTCTCTTAATTTATTCCTTAACCAAACTTAACACTATATAATTTTTATGATATAACTGGCAAGTTATATAAGAATATTCAAGCAGCAGGCCCAGTCTTAAAAAAAGAGCATGTTACTGACATATGTAAATGTGTTAAATGACATCTTTAATCTATATATAAAACATGTAATGTAAACCTGAGGGGATACAGAAGCTGAATTTTTTAAATGACTCAGACGGACGTGCTTTATTGGCACACGTCTTTTACTGTTTGTTTTCAGTTTAAATTAGTGGGGATTTGAGCAATGGACAAGCGTCAGAGAAAGAACAGCAGGAACAAAAAAGCTGAAGTTCATCTCCAGCTAATGTCTAATTAAAGCCTCAGCTGTCATCATATTCAAAGTATACTTTTTTATCAAAGCTTCAGCAATGTGAACATACATTTCTGATAAATATGAATCAGATGCGACTGCTGCTGTTGCTTTCTCAGTGCTGAGAATCTGCCTGTGAGTTGGCTGCCTTTGTAAAGTGAGCTGAATAGTTCTTTGTGATGTGAGGGCAATTGCAGCCAGTCAGGCTGAAACTGCACCAGTGATTAGGAAAATTGAGTTTTTCAGAGCCACTGGGCCTTTTGAATCAAACTCTACGAGATGCCGCTCTCGGGAGCCTTCCCTGCAAAAAGACATGTCTGTACCGGCGCTCACTCTCTGCAGATATTTCCGAATCCAGGTGGTACTTTCAGTCAGATTAATATGTTAATCTGTTATGTTAATTCTCTGAATGAATGGGGGCTCATTTCCTGAAAAAAGAACAAACCGCTCCGTAAGTGATTGTGAAGTTGGAAAGAGGAATTATGGCAAAAATCTATTGCTGCTATTCAAGCAAAATTTTTCCCAAGAGCCTTGGTATTATATGGTAACATATGTACAATTCAACAGTGAACAATAAGTAAGGCCACCTGCGAAAGTTTGCAAATAGATTGTGCAGGGAGTTCACTTATAATGAACTGCACCCACTAAAAGTGCCATTTATTCTGCATGTTCTGTATGTTCCTTGTGTATTGTTTTATTCCAATCAACCATCCTCCAATTCACTGTATTCGTACCGGACTGTTTCGGCACAGGGCTTTCGGTATTGTGCATATGTGTACCGAATGACCGAATGCAATATTTTGTGTGCGGAACATAAGTACATTTTCGTGTTTCCACAAGAACGTATTAAGTGGCGGAAGTCTCAGCGTTCAGCGCAAATCCCGCCCTGCAGCTGATTCTAAAGTTTTCAAAAGGCATCACGCGAGTGTGAACATCATTACAATTACAAAAAAAAAAAAAAAAGACCTTAATTTAAATGCAGCAACAATTCCCAACACTGATGATAATAAGAAATGTTTCTTGAGCACCACATCAGCATGTTAGAATGGAAGCTTGTTTTGCGACATGGCATTTTATTTATCGTTTGTTTCGTTTCATTTTTATTCTGTGGCAGAAATACACTTACATATTTTAGAAGGATATCTGAAGGATCATGTGACACTGAAAACTGGAGTAATTGTAAAATTATTTTTTGCCATCACTTGAATAAATTGCATTTTAAAATACATTAAACCAGGAAAAATGTTAATTGCAAAAACAAAACAAAAAACTAAAAAACACAATATTACTGCTTTACTGCATTACTGTATATGTGACCAAATAAATGCAGCCTTGGTGAGCATAAGAATAATCTATTGAAAACATAAAAAATGTTACTGTACCCAAACTTTTAAATGGTAATATAATATGAAATAAATAACTACATAAACGAGTCAACCTCATTAATCAGATATTCAGCTGCTGGATGACTAGTCAGTTAGCTGACCATCAGGACCAATCTGTACTATTTACTCCAGAGCCAACGGCACAACAAACTGCCTAGATTTCTATTGGTCTACTGTTCACTGTGGCAGTGCTGTTGCTTAATAGGTTGTATTTTCTGACTGATAGATCTGTTCTGTCTCCTGACACCTTATGGACTTGTAATGTGTATGACACGCCCTTTTATTGGCCTGAAAGATTTATTAGCAGTCTATACCTGGGTTCAAAAAGGAAGGTGATATTGTACTCATGTGCCAGTGTGCGTTAACACATGGGCCGTGTCCTTGTATTTGCTGCAGTGTGTTCTATTTCACAGCTGTTGACATTTGTGCATTGTGAGTTGTGTCTGTGGATATTTGTGTGCTTGTGAAATAAAACCTGTGTGTCACTGGCATCATTTCTCTCCATTTCTTCTATTACCTTGGGATCTGCCCTTTCGTTTGCCAACTAAAAATGTAGCCAGTAGTTTCAGGTATGAATGAGTCCAAAGCAGACTTTTCCAGTGGGAAACTGGTGACTATAACTATTATCAGGTACACTGAATTGTATAAATACACTGTTTTGTATGACCAAAAATCTAATGGAGTAAAATAAACCATTCTTCTCTTCCCCTTCCCCTGCTCTCAGTTTTATCCTCTCCTTTCCCAAGGTCACAGTAAAGAGGACTGTGAACACTTGTTTTATCACACCACTGCTGACAGCTGCAATTTAATTGTGACCGAGAGTAACATATACCCTACTTTCTGGAGCAGGACAGAAAGAGACCTTGAAAACATCCCATTGACTCGCTTAAACTCATCTTCTCTATCACCACCCGATAGTTTATTCCCAGCTAAGCCAAAATAATGATAAATCAGCAAAACGTCATAAAATCTCATGCCTTACGTGGTGCTGCACACCCTTAAGTCTTCGGATGCTTGCAAAGGGGAGGTCTAAAGTCTAAAGTCAGACCCTATCTTCTGTCTTTTATTTTCCTTTCCTTGAATTTATAGGGATAAATGCTCCACAAATTAACAATTTTCTCCCCCTCATGTAATTTCAAACCTGCATGACTTTTTCTTCTGTAAAGTAGAAATGGTTAGATTTTGAAGCATTATCTCTGTTTGGCTGAAATGGGTTCAAAGAGGACACTAAAAGCATGCTAAAAATATCACAAATGTGGTTGATACACTATATTTCAAGTCTTCTGAATCTATATTGTGAGAGACAACTTCTGTTTGGTATTAAATTTTGACTGCAGTCCTCATTCGTTGTAACAGCATAGTAAAATAAAATAAAATGGACCCACTTTATATTAAGTGGCCTTAACTACTATGTACTTACATTTTAATTAATAATTTAGTACAATGTACTCATTGTGTACATACATGTTTTTACATTGTACTTATATTTTAAAAAAAACGACATGTAATTACATCTGTATTTAATTTCTGTAATTACATTTATAATTACACTGTTGACCCATACTTTACACCTTAACCCACCCTTAAACTTACCCATACCTCCAAGCCTCTCCCTAACCTTACCCCATCCCACCTCAATAGCAGCAAAAGTGTTTTACAATACAATATGAACACAATAAGTACATTGTACTTATTTTTTTATGTAAGTACACAGTAGTTAAGGCCACCTACTATAAAGTGGGACCATTAGGGTCAATTCTATTATTATTTTACAGGATTTTTCTTGGCTTACCTAGATTATTGCTGTATAATAAACATCTCACTGGAAGGTTTTTTCCTCATATGTTATAACTTTATCATCCAACGGATTCTCTGTAGAGTTCTGCAAAAGTCAGACAACATGTAATAAAATGTATAATGAATCTTTGATTATTTTTTGATTATTTTTATTTTTTTTATGTGAGGAAAAAGACATACATTAGCTATTTATTTTTGTCATAGGAATAAATGCAACACTTGTTTCATTTTCCATGAGTCCCTCCCTTGCTGTTGGAAGTGACTGAGGAAAATTGTATTCTAAGATTGCATTTTGCATCAACAGGTGCTTGACACATATATCATGGGCTTTCTTTCTGATTGAACCCGGGTTCTGTTCTGTTTCTTCGCAATGCAGGAACAATTTCAAGTGCCTCTTTCTGTGGACACATATGAAAACAAGAACATCAATCTCATTTAAGCTGTGGGGAATATATGCATGCAAATAATAAAGTCATGAGAAGAAAATGTTATGTCTTGAATTTTTGTGTACATCTTGAATTTTCAAATGTTTTTAACCTAGCCACAAGCAATCTTTTTTTCTTTTTTTTTCCCTTTTTTTAACATACCCAATAAATATTTGATTTATATGAATTAAAACCGACAACTAATTACAATTAAAAGCATATTAATTAATTTAACGGTTTGACACACACGGGAGCTAGAGGAGGGTTTATTTGCATGCATAATTAATCACATATGTCATACTTGTTTATTCAGTTCACTTTACTTTTGATCAGTTGAAAAGGAGTTTGGTGTGAATTGAAAAAGCATCATATTTCTGTAGAACATAAAATGTAGAGGATAGATGAAGAAATAAATCTGCTTTTGTTGCACATTTCTTTGAGTATTATTTTACTTTGTCATTCAGCATGATCCACAAACTACAAAAAATGTACAAAATCCATTTTCTTTCTTTTTTTTTTTTTTTTCTTAAATTAAATGTCAAGGAATTGGTTGCCTTTGAGCTTAATATTAACTGTCTGTCATTGTAAAGTTGGTTATGATGACATGTTTTGCAGAAAATGGAACCAGATAGAATTTCTGTTCTTTATTTTGCAGGTTTTCATGTCAATTTCTTTACTATTCGTTTCTTAGGAGGCTTCTTAATAGGCAAACCATTTCTGCTACTGGAAAAGCTGAGAAAATGCAATAGAAAGTGACTGACACTGGAGTGAATTGATTTAGGAGAAATGTGACTTTAGACGTGGGGACGCACCTGACAGCTTTTAAATTTAACAAAACATAGTATTTGCACAGTAAGTTATAGGAGTTTTTATAAACTGGAGAAAGGCAGTTTCACCTAGGATGATAGAGAACAGGTTCTTTGTCAGAATTTATAACAATTTAACATTTAATAATAATAGCTTAACTAAAACTAAAAAAGAAAAAAGAAAAATAAGTGCAGTCAGATTACTGTAAAGTGTGTGTTGTTCACTAGACCTGAGCCAACACGACAAACAAATTTGAGTCTTTTGGGGGTAATCAAGAGTTCAATTCCCGATTGAAAGACTTGCAGTGACTAAACACACTACACTACCAGTGTAGTATGATCCTTGAACAGATGGTCCATATGAATGGAGCAGGTGTTTGTTGTTGTTATTGTAAAATACAATTTAAAGGGTTAATTCACCTGAGAATGAAAATCCATCCATCTTCTACTCACGCTCAGAGCATCCTAGGTACTGTATATGTGACTTTCCTCTTTCACAACAATCAAATCAGAGTTATATTAACTATTGTCCTTGCTCAAGTAATAGTAGTAGTTCTGGATTTGTCCATTTAAATATTGTCAGCAGTATATATACAGTATATAAGACCTTGTCTAATGCACATTCCTTGTTTACAGAAATAAGGGAGCTGACTAATGAAAAAGACAAAATAAGTAAAGCATGGGAGATTTTGCATGCTGATTTAGTGTTACAGAAGATATTAGAGATGTCATCCTTGAATTTCAATTAGTCTAACACTCCCTTGATGCCTCTTCTCCTTTTAACTTCTCTCTTTGTTCACAGCTGGAGACAAAGACAAAAGCATATCAGATGGTTAGCCTCAATTTCAATTACAAAAACATCATCAAGGGACTGCACTGGAATGATGTGGCCATGAACAAAACAATAGTGGATGTTATCACTATTATGTGCCTGCTTGTAGAGATATCAGTGCACTCTCACTGAAGTTTGAGATGTTGTGAAATTGTCATTTACATGTGTAGATCCACTATTATGATATAGTTTGTGATATAAAAGATTATGTTTTAGATTTAGTATCACCTGTAACACACATGTATAAAAATATTCACAAATTGCTTTTCTCTAAAACATAATCATCAAATTGAGATTTGACATTAGTACAGTGAGAACAAAAGAAAGAAGGGTTGAGAACAAATAGATATCACACAGACAATTAAGGAATAAATTACACCTGCAATGTGTAATTTTCTGAAATATCTAAAGCACAACCATCTGTGTGACTTGAAGTGCTCATGGCCAAATTCTTACAACTGTGATATTACAATTTTATTGTGACTGTTTCAGAAATTTCAGGATTTGCCCTTCACCTTGTTCCACGCATGCTACACTGTTGATCTGCAGAATAACATCCCTCGGTGCCGCATCTCAAAGCATTATACACCTGTGGTGCTCCAAATCGCTTCCTTTATATGCTAATGTGTCTGTGGAGAAATTATATACAAGTTTGCCGGGTATTTGGAAAAACTGAAAGGGACATAACTTCACACTCCACTGAACTGTGGTGGATTTGGCAGCTGAACGTGGAAGGTTCAATGGATCTAAATCAAACACAGCTGTTTGTTATACAGAAGACATATGTACAGTGATGTTATAAATAAAGTATGACAAGTTCTAAGTTCAGCATCTAAATAAACAACTGGCAATTGTAAGTATTAGTATTTTTTTTTTTGCCAGTCCAAGTTGGGAGATAATTTCACGCTATTTTGCTCAGTCAAAGTGCTTCAACACATTAATATTCATTTGCTGCATTAAACATTAAAAACTGTATAATGTGTGTCCACCATATTTCAAAGGTCTAGATCCATCATACATTGTCCAAGTGGTTAGACAACAGCAGGCTGCAAAAAAAAAAAAAAAGTAACAAAAAGTACCAGTTTACCCATCAAACTGATTTGAACAACATTTGCTTAATTTAATGATAAGATATTCAAAATAAATAACATATTCTATCTGAGGGTTGTCCCCCCTCAAAATATGTTTAAAGGGGTCATATGATGCGATTTCACATTTTCCTTTCTCTTTGGAGTGTTACAAGCTCTTGGTGCAGAAAAAATATCTGTAAAGTTGTGAAAACTAAAGGCTCAAATTCAAAAAGATATTCTTTATTAAAGTTAAGGCTCTGCTATGCCCCCCTGAAACGTTTTTTTTAAATACGCCCCCACATCTCTATGTCACTATGTGGGAAGATTTGCAAAACGTCACACCAAATGTTCATGTATGGAAAGAATGCCCACCTTTTATTCTTTATGTTGCCACTGGCACCATTTCGAGGAGAAGCTGTGTGTTTCATTGTGAAAGTGAAAGTACTTTGTTTGGCCTTCCAAAAGGTTACGATATCCACTTTGTCATGCCTAGAGCTGATCTGTGCTGGTCGCTGAGGAAATACATCAACTTCACCTTGTGGATCGCCGGATCGGCTTTCACTGTGGATGAAGTGGAGTCCAGCCTGGGGTCGTCACATGTGGATGCCACAAGCCCCGACCACTCCTTCGTCAAATCCACTGGCTGTTCCTCGTTATAGCCGCTGGCTGTTCCTCACTCAAGTCGTTGGCCATTCCTCACTCTTTTCTAAGGACAGTCTGGTGCTTCTGATGTAAGTAGGTTTTCATATGTAAAGAATTTGAAACTGATGATTTGCAAGTTTTGAGCAGTGTAGAGTAGCACTTGTTGTTTGTAATTTTTCTGAACACAAATGCAGACATGGTTTTATGTTTACATGGTGCGATATGCAATGCAACGCATAAAAAGACAGTATAAGTCATTATAATCCATAATTATGTTCCCACTCGATACAACAACTGCCTTGTTTGTAATTGGTTTTAGTGTTTTTGTCCTGTCATGCTGGTGTTCTGACCGGGACATGCCATAACAGTATATGTTGAGGGGTGTAACATTTGGCCAATCACAAAGCACTGAATAGCAGGCCAATCAGAGCACACTTTGCTTTTAAGAGCAGCTAGCCTTGTAAAAATCGATGCTTCAGAAGGCGGGGCATAGAGGAAAAACAATAATTTACATTATGTGGAAACTAATGTATTTTTTGTACCTTAAACCACATAAACACATTTCATTACACCAAATACACCAAATAATGTTCTTTTTGAAACATCATATGACCCCTTTAAAATCCAGACTGTGCATTATAGATAATGTTGTATTGCGTAGGTAGTAAAACAACACAAATGGGCAAAAAGGCATTATATGTTTAAAAATATTGAGTCTCCCCCTCCCTTGCCACACAGTGCTTTGATCCAAAGGCCTGGTTTCCTCTTTTACATAACCTACACACACTTAATAAAATTAAAATACACATTATCGGGGTTGCCTCAACCCACAGACATAAAAAAACAACCCGCAGCAACAATTATAAAGTAGTCAAATTCCATTGGAAAACCGCAGACTTGGCAACACTGTAGTAATGTCTACAATGCACATGAGTGCTGTTGTGGCACGACCAACAGCTTGAAGTTGTCTAATTTGGAAAGAAAGAAAGAAAGAAAGAAAGAAAGAAAGAAAGGGTAATTAAAGGGACGGTTCACTTTCAAATTAAATTTTGATAAAGTTTTACCTCAAGGGCACCCAAGATGTAGGTTTCTTTGTTTCCCCAGTATTTCCCGTTTTTATATTTTTAGGTCAAACCGTTCTTGTCTGTGACTCATATAATGGAGGTCTATGGTCACCACCTCAAAGAGCATGCACAGAGGAGTCCAAATTTATATAATTTGTATTTATATAGTTTTTACCTCTTGTACACAACCACGTCCAACTGATCTGAGGGCGCGAGTGCTTCCTGATGTGACGTGTGTGTGCGTGCTCTGGCTTAGTCTGTGTAAGCGCAGAAAGTGCCAGAAGTGATCTCTCGCGTGTGTACGTCACTCACTCATACTATTTACCACACGATACGTCACCAATATGCACTGTCTGAAATATAATGCAGTAATGTGTTGTATTTTAAAACAATGAAGTGCTATTTATCGGGCACACACAGAACAATGCCTCATCCGTAAAGTTGCAGAAGCAATTGTCAAGTAATCAAATTAATATTCTGATAGTAGAATATGCCAAAAACACACCATAAACTGAAGCATATAATAAACTACATATTGTTCATTCAGTGGATTATGACTTATATTAACTTCTCAGACTATATTTAATAAACTATAAACATGAAATGTTTATGCATCTGCAGCAGCAGAATGATGGCACTGCATCACACACGTTTGGCCTTATGTGATAAAACTAAAATAGATTTTCCTGAGCCGATTAAACAGAAATTACTGAGAAATAGATAAAAGTATATTCAATCTCCCCGTGGTCATATTCTTTTACAGTCATTTCAGCCAGTGCTGTTGTGTGTGTGTGTGTGTGTGTGTGTGTTTCTCCTTGAGAATTTTACGAGCCCAACAGAAGAAAGCAACTGTTATGAATAATGTTTATAAATGCCCTATTTAAAGCATATATCTAGTATACATACAAGGTTAGGTAAAATTAAGTTAGCTTTAGGTGATTTAGAACATCAACAAGTGACTTATAAATATTTCAGCTGTGTCAATACTTATAATAATAATTTAACAATGGCACTGCTCCATTATCATCTAATGCTTAAATTCCTTATTAACAGTTGAAAATTATGCTTATACTAGAAATCACTAGTTTAGTATGTATAGGTATAAGCAAGTATTTTGTATTGCATTTAAAAAATAATTGCTTAAAACAAACAGGGTGGTTTTTTTGAAGCTATAGAACTAGTTAAAGTTCATAAGAGATGCTGCTTTTTTGCCCAACTAATCACATCAGCATGCTCGTCAGTTTATTTATTTTACTCCATTTTTCTATGTAACAGACACTGAAAGGTATTGAACAGAAAAAAAAAAAATGTTTTTAAAATTGCTTGTCATCTTCACAGAGCACATTTATTCTTGTTTATCATGTGGAGAGAGAGAGAGAGAGAGAGAGAGAGAGAGAGAGAGAGAGAGAGAGAGAGTAAACTGTTTTCACAGTCTCTACCCACATCAAATATGAGGCACAGGAAATTTGCTTAGATTGCAACCATTTATTACTACTGCCGTAAAAATACCATAACAATAAGTCCAAATCCAAATAGAACAGAAGGATTTTTGACCAGGTTCATGAATTCAGGTAATACATCATATTTATTTTACTGACTTTTTTTTACTGAGTATTTACATAACACTCCATGAATTTGATATAGAATATAGAAATAAATAGAATCTGTTTACAAGGAAATACAGTAAAATAGACATGCATTTGTATGTGCATATATATATATATATATATATATATATGCATACATACATACATACATATATATGTACATATATATATATATATATATATATATATATATATATATATATATATATATATATATAAACACAAACACACACACACACGCACACACACACACATATACAGCTGCTTTTAAAACCTTCATTCCACGAAGGTCCAGGTCCGAGCCCGAACAACATAGGGGTCCTGGCCCGTCTCGTTCTGAGGATCAAAGACGGGCGCAGAAGGCTAGTGTCGCGGCTCGCGCTCCTCCCCCGCCTATGGGCAGGGGCAAGAGGAATCGTGGGTCGCGAGGAGGTAAGCAGGACCTGAGGGATGTGATTCAGACGAGGCAGCGTTCTCGTCCGAATCAGAGCGATACCTAGAGAAAATGCTTTCTATGTTTAACTTCTGCTTTTTTCCTCCCTTGCCTGAATTCCCCTGCGACCACCAGCTCTCCACCTGATCGAGGTTAGGTGGGGGAGAATTTCTCTCATAACAGTCTCATATACTGGACCTATGATGTTTTTGGTTGGTTCTATATTCATAGTAACCACCTTACTGATGGTCCGGACTATAAGGAGGCGCCCTGTGGGCAGGGTCTGTGTTCTTTCTAAAAATCCTTTATGGTAAGGGCTTCGCGCGGTTGCTTCGTGCCCTTTCTTGAGTTGGTGTAAAGCCCCGTTCATCTTGGGCGCCACTCCATTCAGGTATCCTTGAATACCTATCTAGCAGGGTTTTGCTACCAGGGTTCTGTTGAGACAGCTCCTTCGAAAAATTTTTGCAAGAGCAAACGGTAGCCCCTGTGTGACAGGCAAGACCTTGTATAATACTGGTTTCTTAGCCGTATCCCTTTAAAGGAATCCTTCCTATTCCAAGCCTTTAAGCTCTACCCCGGGTCGAGGCCCTGATCAATTAAATTGGGTATGTAGCTTAGGCCTTTGGCCGTAAGGGATAGTGTCACAGACAGCTGTCTAAACGTCCTAGGGGCAACTCCCATAGAAATGGTAGAGTTGGTACTTAGTGTTCGCCATGGTCTGGCCTGCGCTCCCCTCAGCATGGCGGCGTGGGTATACTGTTCCCCATAGTGTCCCTTCAGAGGACGCAGTTCGAAGTTCCCTTCAGGGGGAACGTCTCAGGTTACGAATGTAACCATGGTTCCCTGAGAGGGAACGAGACACTGCGTCCTCTGAAGGGGTCCCTTGCCATGCTTCGGACGCAAGCTTCACGAAGAAGATAAATTACGTGCTCTCCGGTCGCTTATTTATAGTCGCGCCGGTAGTGACGTCAGACGCTGTCACCGGCCAACGAGTTGGCGTTTTTTCAAAGTATGCTTCAGACACGGGTCACAACGAGGTGTTCCCCATAGTGTCCCTTCAGAGGACGCAGTGTCTCGTTCCCTCTCAGGGAACCATGGTTACATTCGTAACCTGAGACGTTCTCTCTCTCTCTCTCTCTCTCTCTCTCTCTCTCTCTCTCACACACACACACACACACACACACACACACACACACATGCACACACACTCTCTCGATTATCTGCTGCATTGTTAATTGATATTTTGCATTTCAAACACTGTGAAAAGGTTTTTTTTTTTTTTTTTTTTTTTTTTTTTGGAAACATGAATCTAGCCTGCTGGCAGTTTCAAACAAACACAGGAAGTACTCACTTATTGGGTAATTAAAATTTAAACAAGATGAGAGACATACTTTAATTAAACCTTCTTGTATACTTTAACCAAAGCCTCCCCATATGCAATATCGCAATATATTCACTTCATGCCGTTGATAAGCCAATGCTACTTTGGCAATGTACCCATAACATTGTACTCATTCAGTTCGTTGGGAGGGTAAATCACATATGGAAACCTTCTGGGCCTCTACCCTCTGAGATTAGACAACAAGCCTACCTTAAATCTGTCAGTTGTATTCTGTCAACCAGACACACAATCTTTACATTTAATTTGAAATACAAGCCAAAACAGTCCCCATCCTATTAGGACCAATAGGGCCTGAGGGTATAAAGTGCCTGTTCATGTTACAATGTTGCCAAAAAAAAAAAAAAAAAAAAAAAAACATGAAGCCCTGGTGATGCCAAGAGCCCTGCAGAATGAAGTGTATGTCTGCAATTCTGCCATGTCAGTCATGTTCTCCTGGCTCTGTTTCCATCCCACTGATGAAGAGCTACACTGCTAACAGAGATCCTTAGTCTCCTTCAACTCACCAGCTGTCTGTTCCCTCTCTGCGTGGCTCACAGAGCAGTGGTTTTAACGAATCACCCTTGGTTCTTTGATGGGACCTCAACCAAAAATAACACATGATACAGAAGAACTAGGTTAGTAGTTAACCTCTGAGGTGGGTTCTCAGGGAAATTTAAGGACAAACTTTTCCAGTCATTTCAAAGGGAAATAATGGTTCAAGGAAGATGCGCAATGCGCCTTCCAGGAAGGGATAGTACTGTCACGTTTATGGTCTGTTTTTGTTTTGTTTCCCCATTGTTTCCATGCCCTTATCTGCTCATTCCCGTTCCTGTCCTATTTGTTTCCCATTTGTTCCAGGTGTTCCTTGTCATAAAGGCCCCATTTACACTGCATGGTTCAAGTGACCCAATTCCGATTTTTTCCTCTCATGTTGCAGAGATCGGATATGACCGGTGAACGTGTAAGCAGGAAAAAACTGCATGGATTCTGATTTTCTCAGATCGGATTCAGGCCTCATTCATGTGTGGTAATAAATCGGATATGAATCGGATTCATGCATTTGCGTCTGCCATGTAAGCAGACAAATTGGATATTCCCCATCAAACGCGAGTCGTACGTCTTTAAAAAAGTGACGTCAACTCAGGTGGACGCCGCCAACTGTGATCACATGACTTATTATAGGCGCAAAATTCGCCCGGCTGCAACAAGAGCTCCTCTTTTTTTCTTTTTTTTCTTGGTTGACTTTTCAAAATATTGTGGAAAGCAAAACACTGTATAGTTTTATTTGCATCTGTATCCACTGTATTTTGTGCAGTTTTACTTCCGTTTCCGGGTCAGAATGTCTACGTTTGGTAGTTTCAGCAGTGTATATTGTAAATGCAAAAATCGGATACGGGACACTTTTAAAAGATGATGTAAGTGGGTCGTCAAAAAAATCAGATATAGTCAGAAAATCAGATTTGGGCATTAAGACCTGCAGTGTAAATGCAGCCTCAGTTATCCTCATCACCAGTCTGCCCCTCGTTATCTGCCCTATTTGAGTTCTAGCCCATTCTGTTCTCCCTTGTCTGGAACTGTTCATGTCAACCTTGCTATGCATGTTTCCCTGTTTCCTTTTGATTAAAATTACTAAAATTATACTATTTCTCATCGCTCCTTTGCTCCGCGCTCCTACACAGCAGCATGTCACTTACACACACACACACACACACACACACACACACACACACACACATACACATACACATACACACACACACATATATATATATATATATATATATATATATATATATATATATATATATATATATATATATATATATAAATAATCCATTTATTTGATAAAAAAAAAAAAAAAAAAAAAAAAAAAAAAGATCCTTTAACCTTTTCCTAAGCCACTTTTATAAAAAAAAGGAAAATATATAAAACTGCTCCTCACAGAATGCTACTGCAGCTTATGATTATGTTTGCAATTGTTTTGTATTTTTATTTTATTTTCTTCCGTTTTTTTTTTTTTTTTTTTTTAGTTTGACAGCCCAAGTCTTACCACACTTTCACTGCATGTTAAATGTTCTTGGAAGAAAAACAATCATATGGTCTTGGAATGACGAAATGAAGGGCTAGTAAGTGACAGAACTTCCATTAGGTTTCATATTTTGTGTTAACTCTCTCAGACAAAAGCCACTGTTGTTCAGCTATACCAAGTTGAACAAAAACCATCTCGGTAACATGTTTAGACATCGAGGGAAATATGATTGCTGTTCTTAAGATCCAGAGGCAATTTTGCTTCTCTGTCTCCCCCGCAATGATGTTAGTTACGGATTTTGTGAGTAAGATTAATGCTAAGGTGCGTATGGACTGGGAAACAAGGAATTAATTAAAGTCTTGTTCTTGCTCAATACATTGTTAGTGAGGTCCTTGAATATTCTCAGACAAAGAAACAGTGAAAGTAGAGCAAATCAAAAATTTCAGAAGAAATGTAGAAGACAAGTCCCCAAAATGAAGGAAGTCCCTGGTGCTGCCAGGGTCTTAAAGTTAATCTTCAAAGGTAACATTTCTATTTTCCATCTATTTTCTAAAAAAATGTTTTTTTAATTTTTAATTTTTTTTTTTTTTTTTACTGGAAATCAAGTTTTTGTGCAGTGTACACATGAAAACAATTAAGAACACTGGCGATATGCAAGCAAGACTTTTATGTTTTTAGTCAAGGACTTTTAAATCTTATGAAACATCTAATGAAAATTACCTATCTATATTTCAAATTTGCTTATTTACCAAAATAGTGTTTACAGGACAAGATCGTCAAAGAAAATACTATTAATTACTCCATCAACAAAAACAGCCATTGGTAAAAAAGCTTTCTCATCATATGCACCAAATGCCTGGAATGAACTCCAAAACACTTTAAATCTAGTATCACTTCCATCTATTAATACTTTTAAAAACCTTTTAAAGTCAACTCTGACTGAACAGTGCAATTGTTATTAATTAGGTATCTTATACAATTGTATGTTTGTATTTGCTGACGTTAATGTCTTGTTTTGTTTTCTAGTATGTATAGTGTATAGAGATTTGTAGTGTATTATGTAATTTATGTCCTGTCTTTTATGTATTGAAACTTTTGGCCGCCAGTCTTGGCCAGGACTCCCTGGGAGAAGAGTTACTGTAACTCAATGGGACCTTTCCTGGTTAAATAAAGGTTAAATAAAAAATAAAAAAAATGTGCCTACTACAATGCAAGGAAGTGATGCTTTTGCACAGGAAAAACAGACCTGATGAAACAGCAGAGTAATCTCTCTACATATCAAATTACTCTACAATTCATGTTTGATGAAACTAATGTCTGTGTGCACTGAGTCCAATAAGAGCAATTAACAGTCTGATTCTTGACTCTGTGGTACCTACAATCATATAATTTAATGTATATTGACATTATAAAATACACATTTATTAATAGCATGCATTACGTTATATGTAACAATACTTGCAATTTTGAGTCTTAAAATGTATCTTTTAACATGGTAACTTCTGTACTCTGTCAGTTGCTCAACTGGACTGCACGTTCCACCTTTACCGTGTGAAGGAGAGATCTTTCATGAATAGGAGCTCTCAGTGAAGATATAGCTCTCTTTTAAGTAGCATAGAAAATTTCTTGGAACCCTTTGTGAGCACTAGCTCTCTGTATACACCCCTTATGCTGTACAGCCGGAGGTGAGTCTTTCATGCAGCATTTACGTTGGCTCTATAAATAAACATGTTGACAGTATATGCCTATTACATACATTATGTGACGGTTCTATACATTGACATGAGCCAATCTGAATTAGTATGCAGGTCTGCCATGTGAATACATTGCCTTTTCTTTCAGCCCTTACATAAATACATACATAAGAAATTATTTTTACTCAAAATTGGAAGGCAATATTAGCACATTTACATTGGGACTTCTACAGTAGAACCATCCTTTAATGCTGTAAAATCAAACAATGTTTTGTTGATTATTAATAGCAGTAAGACCACTTTTGGATAGAAGATTCAGTACTCTAACAGATTAAACATCATCTACAGTGTTTGGTAGCCAGTAGGCTGGAACGGCATCGTTGCCACCCAAACACCTGGAACAGTTAGCAAGTTAACATAATTTAAACCTGACTGGGTTTATGAAGAAAGCATTTCTTTCCTCTTCATCAGCTTCAGATCAACTCCTGTAAACATCCTCTTATTTCACAGCATTGTTCCTTCATGGACAGGACTCCTTATGGTTGTTCATTTGATAAAGTCCATTAATGAAAATTGTGCCTCTGGTAGCATGGGGTGAAAAATCATTTTCTGCCTCCTTTGGTGGTGGATTTTAATCTACAGCACTCACTATGTATTAAATGCTGTTAGTATTTAAAGTACTGTGTGAGAAGTGCTCTTGCTCTTTCGTGTCCAGAAACTTACCTATTCTGCAGCTGGAGGTAATACTGAAGATAATATCTGTATATTTGTTCCATGTAATCTTCTTTTTTGATTATTATTATTATCATTATTATTATTATTTTTATTTATTTTGTTATTGTTTTTACTTCTTTATAAATGTAAAAATGAATTTAGTTTTGTCTTCACATTTGCACATGTGAATAATGGATGCTCAAAATGTTATTAGATATTCCCGCCTCTGAAATTACTTTTTTTTTTTTTTACATAGCCATCTTATTTTTCAGACCCATGCACCTCTAAATATCTATGCCATTTTTCACAAGCCAATAAAACCTTTAAAGTGTTGCACTACATCTTTTTTTTTTTTTTTTTAATTTTGCACTTGAAAATACATCACATTACACAACCACATTTGAATGCTCTTTCATGTTAACTAGAAATTGTATAAATGCATCTTTTGGATATTTTCTGGACATACAGTATAATGATTATAGGTTCCACACGGCCCCATTAAAGTCCACTTTAAGTGCAACAGCAGGAACATATTTAAATTACACAGCTCCCTGAGATGATTGTGAAAAAAGTAGTTTTCATGTGGTAAATATTACTTTTACCTGCAAGTAGCAGTATCATTCTTGAATATAAAGAATGTTTAAAAAAAAAAAAAAAAAACACTTTTCTGCTAGCTCTCAAACAGTAAATATGTAAATGAAGATATGTGACCAAACTCTTCTATTCCAACCGCATGTGCAGAAACCAAAAGCATGTTATCTTGAAACTTAATCATTCACGAGTATTCAAAAGCTGTATTTGACACTCTCAAAAATGGATTCATAAATAAAAGCTTCTGGTGACAAATTTAGACTATGAATCTGGGTCTTTCTGTGCCTCCTGTGAAGTTAACCCTTGGTTCATGTGCACCCGAGTACAGGCCATTTTCATAGAAGATCCATTACCTATTTTTCCCTGAAGAAGTCAAGTTTCAAAGATGTAATTTGTGATTTTAATCTTAACCAGAATGAACGTGTGTTTTTCTTGGTAAAAATTAAACAAATAACCTACCGTTTAATTACCAACTATGTATTTGTTCACTCTTTGGGGTCAGCTGATATAATCCCATTCGAGTAGGAATGCTTGCATGTTATTTTTATCACAATACTTACTTATGCTTATCTTCGCTGAAAAGCGTAGCAGAAACTATATTTGCTCTTGTAATTTTTGAAGTGTTGATCTTGCATAATGCTCACATCAAGACATAAGTATGTCATATTTTAATAATAGCAGCTCTAATAAAAAAAAAAAAAAAAAAAATTACAATGTCACATAACAATGTTCAGTGGAAGATACAAAATATCCTACAACTGGGCCAGTATCAGTGGAAAAACATCAAGACAGGTGAGTTATGGGAAGCTGCGAGGAATCCTTCCTGGCGCCGGTCACTCGTGGCCCAGGGCATTAAACTGTCTGCTTAACAAGGTGGGAATGTGATGGGAAGCTGTAATGGGGATCAGGTTGCGGTAGTGAGACTGGAGATTTGCAGGAATGTGTGTAGAGAAAGGGTGGAAGTTTGAATAGATAAAAATAGCATATCTGTTCAGATTATTGCATACTAATCTTATTCCTTTCAATGTCACATGGCCTTTTCATCCTGTCATGTTCTTATCTTCCCCCATTCATATGTGGGTGGACAGAATGAAGATGCTTGACTCTTCAAAAACCAGACACTTGAGTTAGTCCTCTGGTTACCTAGAGTGGTCATCATGGTCTAAGGGAAATGAAGACCGACTCCCACCTTACGTCTGGAACATTTTCTTTTGCTATCATTTTGAGATGGCTTCTTTGAGCCAGATAGCTAAAACAGTATTGGTCAGGTAATAAGATTCCCCCAGGTTATTCTATTTTCTTGTAGAGATCTACTAATGAATTCGATTAGAATTTAATAACTGTAGGGTTTGGTCCGGTATTTGTGTCATGCAGGGCTTTGTTATGTCTTTCGGAATGTTGTGATATAAAAAAACATTAACATCAACCTTTTTTATAGATGGCAAATTTTACAGTATATTCTGCGTTTTTCCCCATTCTCTAATAATAAAAAAATAAATAAAAACAAATTGTCTTTGTGGAGAATTTTCTTACTGATGAATACATGTTGAGGCAACACTCTTGAATGTTATTTAATGCATTAGGTATCATGAATTACAATTAATCTTTTTTGTTACAACATTTATTTAACTAATAATGACCTTGCTTTTTTCATGTTTGTTCATAATCCAATTTAATATGCAAATGGTATGATAATTTTGATAAAAATTACAATATTCTTGTCACAGTCATGTGCTGCGTCCGGAAGCTCTAAAATGCTTTCTTTTCAATGCAGCAAGGCATCACGGCAAGTCCGAATCCATATTCTGCTTTACTTCCTGTCTGCTTTACTTCCTGTCTCCGGAGGTAGCTTCTTCTGATTGAATTTTGAAGGCAGCATATATGTATCCTTTGCTGCCTTTTATATCCCACAATCCTGTCATTCCTTTCCTTGATGGTTGAGCTAAAAGATAAAGATGACATCTGAAAGTTCCATCTGGTTAGAAGTCTACAGAGCCCTGCATATGACATGCAAGAAAAAAATAAAATAAATTGTGCACATGATTTACTAATTCGTTCCCTCAATTTAATAAAACGTGCAAACGATTACTATTGCGTTCCCTCGATTTACTATTGCGTTCACTCGCGCACAATTTAGCAAATGGAGGGAACAAATTAGTAAATCGTGCACACAATTTATAAATCGAGGGAACGCTATAGTAATCATGTACACGTTTTAGTACATTGAGGGAACGAATTAGTAAATTGTGCACACAATTTAGCCTTAAATTTTTTTCTGCTTGTCATGTGCGGGGGTCCGTAGAAATCAGTATTAGAGGAATTGAATATTTGTTTAGTTATCACCAAAACTTGTTCTGTTTTGTTGTAGATCATTAAAATGTTACACTGCCTCAGATGCTTATCCAGAATCAGGTTTATGAGGTGCCTTGATGCAAAACGCTGCCTTGCAAAGTCATTGCCTCATACGGCATCGAGGTAGCAAGTCAGCTGCATAAAGCCCTGCTCACGCTATGCGATGTTGGCCATGATTTGCTTGTCTGAGAAAAATTTTGAAAATCCTAAAAAATTCCTATAATCTTATGTAAAAATCTGTTGTATTTGATCGTTAGTTTCACCGGCTGTTGCGTTAAAATTTTAGCTCATACAAACTTCTGGCAGTTTGATTTGGTGCACAGTCCTGCAGTGTGACATTTCCTATGATGAACATCAAACTGGCTTCGTTTTTCATGACAAGCCATGATCAGAATTAATGCTAGACATTTCTTCTAACCGCATAAACTCTCATCCTCCGCTCATGGGATTATTTTTAGAGAATAAAGTAGAAATATTTTGAGAATAAAGTCGAAATGTTTCAAGAATAAATCATAATAGGCCTACCACGAGAATAAAGTCGAAATATTACTAGAATAAAGTCGAAGTATTACAAGAATAATGTTGAAGTATTACAAGAATAAAGTCTAAGTATTTTGGGAATAAAGTCGTAATACTACGAGAGTAAAGTCGAAATATTTTGAGAATAAAGTCAAATTATTATGAGAATAAAGTCGTAATACTACGAGAATAAAGTCGTAATACTACGAGAATAAAGTCAAAATAATTTGAGAATAAAGTAAAAATATTACGAGAATAAAGTCAAAATATTACGAAAATACATTTTCATATATTTGGAATTTTCACGAAGAAAACAGTTTAATTTAATTGTTTCACATAAATACACCGTTCTGATCATTAAAGAGCTTGAAAAACACAAATTGTGTGTCTTACAACAATGTGTTTCACTATAAAACTGATTTTGAAAGCTGAGACATTAAAAGTAGGTCTATCAAAAGCATGAATCTTATTGCTATTGAGTGGCTGGCGCACTACAAATAACAAATGCAATGAAGGATATTAAATATTATTTCAAAGCATACTGTCCACCAGAGTATGACACACAGTATGATTTCTACTAATAATCCCACATATATTTGTATTGTATTTAAAAAGCATTAAATAAGAGAGCTACAGTGCCCCCCGAAGGAATGTCGATTGGGTGTGTGAGCTGATGTTAAGTAAATAAGTGTTTCTTGGTCAGTCTGTTAATAAATATCATATTCTTCATATTATGCTGTTTCCGCGAGTCCTTAAAACTGATTCTTCCTCATCCCAGTAAGATGCTGCAGCCGCTCGGATGCAACAATATTAAAATCAATCTTCTCACCGGTGCTCTCAATCCGGGACATTTACATACGCAGTAAAGGCCTAAATCCTAGAAACATTTTAACTTTATTCTCGACTTTATTCTCGAAAACATTTCGACTTTATTCTCGGAAACATTTCGACTTTATTCTTGAAATATTTCGACTTTATTCTCGGAAGCATTTCGACTTTATTCTCGAAACATTTCAACTTTATTCTCGTAACATTTCGACTTTATTCTCGAAACATTTCGACTTTATTCTAAAATTACAAGATTAAACTCGTAATATTTCAAGAATAAAGTCGAAATATTAAGAGTTTAATCTCGTAATCTTAGATTTTATTTTTCAACGTGGCACTAAAACGCCATCGTACTGTTTCTAACAACATGCTACAGTCGTTAGAAAATTTCCCAGCTGTTAATTTTCATTTATTTATTTAAGAGAGTAATTCAAAAGACAAATAAAAAATGCAGAGAGCTGACATTCCCTTTATCTATTTGCTGCAGTGCGTGTCCATTTTAGCTTTATTGGAATAGGGATTGACAGACTGCTCACCACCCTCATTTGTCAGTACTAAGCCTGAGATGATCCAGCCATTAATTCATATCTGACATTTTCCAATTTCAGTTTAATATAACTGAAAAGTTATTTTTTTCATTTGCGAAATGATGAATTGAACCATAAATGAATATATGTCGCACAAATGGTTTGTACGTGTAATGAGCAGAGCTAAATAATTCCATGCAAAGGCAAAAGAGTGAAAATGAAATTTCTTTTTGTCAGATTGATCCATTTATCATCAAAAACAAATGTAACATGCAATCTAAAACATTTATTCTCCCTGGTAGCATGTTTATATGAGGAAATTCTTCAAGACAAACATCTTAAAACGTGAGTAGCATTCTTTAGCATTCACTATTGACAGATAGTGTTTGCAAATGGGAAGGCCTTGTAATACTGCATTTAAAAGACAATGATTAAATAATTGCATTAAATTCTGTCAGGTTCAACCAAGGTATAACTCTATTTGTACAGCAGATAAAAGTACATGCTTTGGTTTCCTTTCAAGATTAGTTTAGCAATTTTCTTTGACATCATTACAGGTTCCTTTTCTCTGAGGCTTCAAAGTGCTAGGTGATTTTCTGCTGTTTCTCAGCAATTTGATTTGAACATTCTACCTCTCCAGCAATTTAAATACATCCAAAATACTGCAAAGCAGTGGGTCTCTCTTCTTCCTTCACCTCCCTCCCTCCCTCTCTCCCTCTCTCCCTCTCTCCCTCTCTCCCTCTCTCTCTCTCTCCTGGATGGGCTTATAGTGTGCCAGGTCACACTTTGATCTAGACCATCAAAATCTCTGTGGGAGATCTGGCAACTCTCATTCAGCAGACAAAACGAAGCCTGGTCTGCAGTGTCTTTTCAAAAGACTTCGATTCAATTTTGACTCTCTGAATTGATGTTTTTGGGAATTCGATTGAACAAGCATCAGCACGATCATCATCATCTACTGTAGCAGATATGGTCTTATAGTTTGCCTTTCAGAGACAAAAGCTGGTTGCATTTAAAGATGTCTGCCTGCAAAAGGTGGACAAGATATTGGTGAACTGAGACACCAGGTGACAGCCCACCCCAAAAAAAAAAATAAATAAAAATGTTCCTGATAGTCCTAGTACAAGTGGATGTTAAAAGGTGTTTTGTGTAAGCCAAAGACATCCTGCTACTTCAGCCTACATATTATTGTCTTGTAATATGTGTGAAGTGGATTGGGGACGGTAATGAAAAGGATGAGACTTTATGGTGATACTCTATAACACAGCATAACCAAACTGGGGATTGTTCATGCAGTAAGTCACTTTGTACAAAGAGCGTCTGCTAAATAACATAACCAAACCAACAGAGACAGAAATTCTTCTATCTTTCCCCTACCTTTGTGATGTTAAGTATGTTTGATCGTACACCCACTAGCTGTGACATTTGCAAGTGGGTGTTATATGTCTCAATCACCCGATTCACTGCTATGCTCCTCCAGTACATAGTTTAAACAAAAGATGACACTAAATAAAGAAAGATCTGCATACAAGTGTAATACTTTCCTGTGAAAACCCTAGCAAAGTGCTCAAATGTGCCTTTGAAAAATCGCATTTACCCTCTGTAAATGTCAGAACCAGTCTGTTAAACAACAAAGTCTAAGCATATGTTCTTGAGAGTCAATATCAACCACTTGGGCTGCAAGTTTGAATGACATCTGCTTTCACAAAGTAGATGCAATTAATGCAGATTTCATGAGAAATCGTGCAAAAACTGCTTCTGGTGGAACTGTGTCTAGAGAAAGTGAGACTGATAGAATAATGAACACTTGTTCACAAACAATAATACGTGTACACTACTTATTGAATTTTTGCACCAAACTCTTGAACACAATACACAATTTCAGCACTAGGCACATGCTAATTCAATGCTAAACCCTGTAACATCTTGTGATTCCATCTTACTTAATGCATTTGACTTTCTGTATGCATGGTACGTTTATTTTGTTATTATTAGAATCCAATCTTAAATAAGCTTGAAATTCTTATTAAAAGTTTTTAAACACTGGCAAATGCTGATAAGATACATGATAAAAAAAAAATAAATAAAAAAAAAAATAATAATAATAATAATAAATAAATATATATATATATTATAAAAATTACTGTCTAAAGCTGAACCAAATACAATTCAACATGGAAATAATTAAGACTAAATTTAACATGTTGTTTAGGAGGGAAAATAGGAATGAAAAATAATAATATCAATGTTAAACATTTAGTTCCCTATATTCCTCCATACACCATGTAGCTAACTAAATAAATAATAAATAGACATATAAAGCCACACAGTATTGTGAAGTCTCTAAGTAATTTACATTATGATGCTTTTCTAAGCAAAAACATATTGTTCTATATGTGGTTGTAATTAAATTGACACATTTTGCATATCATGCAATTAAATTTAAACCTTTGATTGTCTAAAAGCCTTAATTATAACTGCTTTATTTCAAATGCACTTTTATATTTCTCAAGACTACAGTGAGATCTTCAGCATGTGTGGCATTTCTAGCAAACAACAGTTTCATTACATTAGCAACGTTTGGATAGTTGTTGCTGATTAGAGTATGCAGTCTCTAATGAGTTTAGAGAGGGAAATAAAATGAAGGAAACTATTACAGCTTAACTCGGATCCAACAAAAGTGTGAGATGAATTGTTCCTAATTACTCTCAGTCATGATCACAAATGTGTTGATTGGCATCACTGATGGCTCTAAAAGGCACAACTCTGCTAATTTCATTAAACTCAGAGTAATGATTCTGGGCTGGATTAACAGCTCTTGCTTAAAGGCTGCAGAAAATCAAAGCACTAATCTTTTGCTCCCTGCATGGCCTCCTTCCTCCTTTCCCCGCATTCCATAGTCATGGGCCGCAGTGCTTGGGGTTAAGCGACACGAATATTTGATCTGGGTATAGATACATAGAGTCCACTAGTCTGGGGACAGCACAGAAATCACCTCTCATCCAAGTCGCATCCAAATGCGGTTCTGATAAATGACATGGAGATCGCTCAACTGGAAATGCATGGCCCTCGATGATTAACCAACAGATCCTAATAAAATGCAAATCATCTCCCTTGTCCACAAGGTTTGAGGAGTAAAACATGAATAATTTTGGGACCAAGCCAAATAAAAACAGCCACGTGCAACACCAAGTCCTTGTGACTTAAAAATGGCTATTGACACGCTGAATAAAACAGTAGGATTAACATTGAAACAAATGTCACAAAGAAATGCTTATTGAATTTTGATAATAATAACTAGGAAAAAGCAAGTAATACATTGAATTTATATATATATATATATATATATATATGTATATATATATATATATATATATATATATATATATATATATATATATATATATATATATATATATATAAGGGGTGTAACGGTTCACAAATTTCACGGTTCGGTTCGATACGATTCACTGGTGTCACGGTTCGGTTCGGTACGGTTCGGTACGTTTTAGATACAGCAAAAAGAAAAAAAATTGGCAGATAAATTTCCTTGATTTTTAAAAAATGTTTTTTTTTTTTTTTTTTACATTGAACAATGATGGAGCTATTCTTTACCCATCTTATATGGTGTTTTCTTAGCAGCATACTGTATAAAACAAAAATAGCTCCTTATATATATATTTTCTTTTTAATGTTATATTGTTGTAGCAGTTATGAACAAATACAAAGATGTAAATTTTTATATGGAACTCTATAACTCTTTATATTGAGTGTGTTTTTACTCAATTGGTTCTCTATAGGGCTTATGTTTTTTGGAACAAAGCAGGAATTACGGTCTGGCTGAAATGGGCTCGTGAAGGAATATTGTAACGGGGCTCAATTACATTAAGCATGTTCTTAAAACTTGCGTTTTCCACTACAGAGTAAGGCGCTCGTTCACTCAGTATGCGCTGAAGGCTCGTTGCAAAATGGCTAAAGGGTCTTTCACACAGGACGCGGTTTGTGCGGCGATGGATCCAGGGCTCAGCGTTGCCCTTTAGATACAACGCGATTTGTGCTGCACTATGCCAAGAGTAAAGTAGGTGGAGTTTTCATACGTTCATACGTTCATACGTTCTATTTATAGCAGTTCTTCTATCTAATAACGTGCAGGCCTGTTAATTGTATCGTACTGCACAGGAAATTCCGACACAGTACAGTACTAGTCCATTTTGATTTCCGTGCTTGTTTGGATGCCCCGATCGATTGGTAAAGTGCACCCATACACCAGACCTGTTGGTTATTTGAGGATCTTCTGTTAAACGCATTGGCCATTTTGCAACGAGCATTCAGCGCGTACTGAGTGCGCGAGTGGCTGACTGAGTAGCCTAACATAAACATATAAGTTGGTGTTTTTCTTCTTCTTTGGGGGTGTCAGGGGCGTTGCCTGTTACGTCGTTTGGGTTATTGGGCTACCTTGTTGAACGCATATCATTATATTTCACTTTTTTTTTTTTTTTTTATATCATTAATTAGTCCAACGATTCAATATGAATACGCGTATCGTTACACCCCTAATATATATATATATATATATATATATATATATATATATATATATATATCAATTTCAGTTTGCATCTGTACTCAGTCTGAGATAGCGAACTATCTCCCAATTTTCCTCCAGCTCCAAAACAGCCGGCCAATCAACGAACAGAGGGCGGGCTGAGAGCCGTGATGTTGATGCTAAGTGCCAAATTTAGGATTGTAGTTTAGGTTAGGGAAATCGAAAACGGACACAAAGACACAGGATGCTATTATTTCTGTTGTGGAGAATATTCCCTGCATTTGCCAACTGAAGCCCGAACAAGAACAGTGTTTGATTCACATTTTGAAACAAAAAGTTACATTCGAAAAGTTACATTTATCAACTGTTACCGATCGTTAGAGAGAAACTGCCGGCAAGTTGATAATTGTGATTGTGAACTGCCATGTTCACTCTGGTATTTTGCTCGATGGTTTTGTTTTCACAGCATTCCTGTGTTTATAGTGGAAGTTTGAAGCGGCTGAGCTGGCGAATAAAACACGTCATAACCAAACGTTATGTGTTTGGCTTACAGGTAACCAATGATTTTAAAACTTCAGTCAGTTATGACTCTTTGTCTTCGAGCTTGGTATTTTGCATGTAACTGATTCTTAGAATATCAACATATAATGTACCCTCTTATTTAGATCATCAAAATATGAATTCACAGATACCAAACCAAATATGTGAGGCTACATTAACTAGTGGTTCTACCATAAACATGCATAAAACCATATACAATACCAAAGGCAATATACAAAAAAAAAAAAAGTAATAATCATACACAAAATGTCCTAGAAATACAGTAGGCATGTTCATTCCTCAAAGGTTTTCTATTTTGCCAAGAGTTTCACTCTTCAGCTCTGTGCACAAATAAACTGAAGCGGTCCTTTGGGATTTACATTTCACTGCCAGTTTCTTTTTCTGATTTATTTTCTTTCTTTTTCTTTTCTAATTTGAAAGTGATGTGTACCACGAGAATGCCAAAGCAACTTCTACAGCTCCTCTCATTATTATGCATTGGAAATGTCTTTCACAGGGGCAACATATGAATTCAAAGTATTTTATCAAAGGCAGAATCTTGTTATTGCTGTACTGTACATGCATCATCTTGCCCTGTATTTTAATAATCTCTTCAAGCAGATCCTGTTTTATCCATGGAAATACACTGAATGTGTTTTAACTCTTCCAGTTATGAAAGGAGTAAGACAGTGTGACATTTTCTGTAGTCATCTTACATCACTTTTGCTCTGAAGACAATCCCAGTCTCTGACATTTAAACCTCTTCCCTCAGAAGCATTAATGCACCATTCACTGAAGGCAATTTTGGGTCCGTCAGGATGAGTGATGCCAAATTGTGGTATTATTTTTTATAAAGGTATGAAAAAATGCCACTTTCAGCATGTGTCGGAGATGAAACACAGTGATGACGGACAAATTGGGCTGGTCTAGGATTTGCTTTACAGGTGACTGAAGTGACGTGTCAAATTTTAAGTATTTTAAAAGACCCAAATTATTATTTTTTTTACTAACCCTTCATGTTTGGCATCAAAGTAAACAGCGGCTAGAAATGGCACTAAAGAGGTTTTCAACCAAGATGGGATGAATTTCAATGTGAATTATAATTATAATGATCTTAAACAAAATGAATGAATGAATGATCCTACATGCAGATTTATGACATATTCCCTGACATAACAAAAAGCTTACTTTAGTTATGTGTCATTTTTAAAACTACAGTTTCATACCATAACACTATATAAAAATATTATAAAATACAATTTGGGCTATTTTAGACACATTCCATGAAAGTAATAATCAATGTTTGAAATGCCACCCATCCAATTTTTACAAGAAAATACTTTTACTTAAAAATTTCACATTCAGGCCCCGTCCACACGGAGACGGAGCTTACCCCAATCCGATCTTTTTTTTTCCTCGTCTCAAGAAATATCCGCGTCCACATGAAACCGCATAATGATGTAGTATACATGCCAGACCAGTATGTGGCGCTGTAATTCTGCCACAGAGATACAGTAAAAACAGAGAAGAAGACTTGGGCTATGCTCATAAACCTTGCGCGTGGTACACAAACGAACATGGAATAATACATTTATTAATCTGTGTTAATGTTAGTTAATACAAAGACAATCGTTCAGTGATTGTTCATGTTTTTGTTGCTGTTACGTGACGTAGAGGTGTCTGACTAGGGGGGAGACGTGGGCTGATGACGTCATCGTTTCAGAAAATATACGGATTAGCCGTCCAGATGAAAACGCAAAGACGACGTTTTCAAATTTATCCACTTTGGGACCCGGTTTAAAAAAAATAGCGGTTTCACCTGATGAAAACGCCGGATCCGTGTGGACGAAAACCCCTATCCGATAAAAAATTTGTGCGTATTCACAGAAACGTTCCTCCTTGTGGACGGAGCCTAATTTAAAAGTGTTTCTTGTTGTTTCTTTGTAATTAACTGTGAAATGTATAGCAAGTTCAGAGTGAAAAATGTTTCAAATGCTTCGTAAATTTTATTAGAATAAATGAAAAAAAAAGTCCAAATCTAAAATGACAAATACAAACTAGACACATTAATTAGCCTTTAAAACTATATCTTACACATGCTTCCATTCTAGACACGATTTCTCTGATGAATATTAAAGAAACAATCATCTTGACCCTTGAAGATTTACACAAGAAAGAGCACCTGTGTCTCAGGCCGAACCACTCAGTTAGTTTTGTCTGTAACGGGAAATTAAGTGTTCTTAGTAAGCGAAGGGAAGGAAATCAGCCTTGCAATGACATGTTCAATAGCTCTCTAAAATCTCAAGCCTCTATTAGAATGAGGAACAGGTTGACATTGTCAGCGAGGCACATAACCTCAGCATTTGACATGGCAGCCAGCCCACCTCATGTCTTTGTTATTTTGACTGCCTGCATTCCTCACAATGGGTGTGAACGACTTTGTCCATTACACAAGCAGAAATCACAAACAACACAGTTAAAATAATGCATGGGGGGAGGGGTCTTTTGTATCCCTATAGGACATCTTTCATTAGTGTCTTTGTTTTGATGAATATAGCATAGTTTGGATGGCAGGTGCATTTCCATCCGTCCTTGTCTGAGGTGATTTATCTGGCAATTTTGCACATCTGGAACAGTAACTCAAGAGATTTGAAAGTGCTAAATAAAGAGATAGTAATGTAAGCATGCCTCAAAAAACAGAGTATATCAGCTAAAGAAAATTCTGAATAACCATATATTAAAACATTGAAGGCCGCTGCAGGCTTGTCATTAAATAACACAAAAGAGTCCCCAGCGAACTACTCAATGAGCAATGAGCCTTGTTAAGCAAAAGGAGTAATTATGAAAGATTGTTCTAATGACTGGAATATGTATTGAGAAGTAGAGAGAGGTCACAGCAGTGGATGATGGGAAGCAAATGAATATCTACCAGGTTTGCTTATGTATATTCTGTTCTTGTTTTGTTTGTTTGTTGTATTGAGCCAGTCACCTGACCTGTAAATCATGTGACTGGATATTTAATTTAGTGAAAAGAAATAATAAATATGCATATATTAGATTTATCGCTTTCCTTGCTACAATAAATAAATGAATAAATACATAAAAAATACAAACAGAAATTAAATAATGTTAATAAAAATATATTTTTATAAAAGTAAATATTAAATTAAATTAATGTGCTAAATGTTAGATAAGTTATAATAAATAAATAAAAATATATACAATTTTATAAAATGTACAAATCTAAAAAGATACAAATAAAGAAATAAAATTATGAAATACTATACATAATATTACAAAATGTTAATAATAATAAATAGTAATAAATACATTAAATTATGAAATTGTATAAGCATCAAATGTTATGAACAACAAACTAAATTATTAATCAAAAAGAAGGTCGATACACAAACAAACAAGTGCATGTTTTTGCACACATATATATATACATAACCAGAATGTACTGCTATTTTAAATGGCCACCAATTAATTATAAACAAATAATAAGAAAGAAAGAAAATTACAGCATCTACCAGAAGTGGCTGACTGTACCATGTCAACTTCTGTAGCCAAACAATGACCCGGGTGGTAACAGAAAGGTTAAACTTTAAAGTGCCTCATGACTTACTGACCCATGAACCACCTTCACTGTGTTCTTAAGAGAAACACTTAACCCAAGGGCTGTGGAATTAAGTGTCTTGCTTCAAGTACTTGAAGTCATTTTAAAAGCAGCAGCCAAACTGCCTAATAAGTAATTAATTAGCCATCATTAAACATTCAGCCAGTGCTCTAAGTGGGCTAGGACTCACCGGTACAAACACTGAAAATGTTAACAAAACCTACAGTGATTTGGACATTTTCCAAAAAGTAATTTGTGCAAGAAAATCTGACCTGTACAAAGGTGTTCACATGGTCAGTATGTCAAATTAGTGGTCTGGAAATGGTGCATAAAATAGAAAAATGTATTTATGAATTTACATCTTAACTCTTCTGTGAATAGGATGTGCTCAGTACTCTGGTAAATACCAGTGGCATCTTCTCTTTCCTTTACCGACATTTTTTTTATTTTATTTTTAATATTATTATTTTATTTATAGGGTGCCAGTGTATATTCAACTGAAAACCCTTTTTTAAGTATATATATATATATTCAAAGTGATGTGTTCTACAGCATTTCACTGTCTTGATATTTGTGCTAACGTCATAAAAATACTGGTAATGTCCCCTCCACTTTAATATTTCACTCAATGTTCTGTCATTATAAGAAAAAGACTAATAAATCTCTGACTTATTGCTATTTGGAGGGATATGACCTCAATTCCCAGCCCATATGAAATGAAAAGCAGGTGAAAATAAGGAGTTCTTTTTCAACAGAGTTTTTTTTTTATAAGTGAGCAAGCAGAATTGGTCTGTCACTTCTGGTCATAAACACAGAGAACTGGCTGTAGGTTTATGAGGTTATGTACAGAAAATGGATCTCACTCACTCACTTCTTAACTTTAAACGAGGTCACAAGCTGTGCTGTGGTGCAAACCAGGGCAGGTGCCACCAGAGCTGCTGGGCTCGTAATGTCATGTGACCCAGTTCATGTAACATATGTAATCATTGCACTCATTTTTAAATAACGCCACTCCATAATCAATTTAGAATATGGTTGCTTAATCAAATTTAATGGAGTCAAGTAATCCTAATGTATGCCGTGCTGAAATTACACTTAATAAATAGCATGAATGCAAGTCTGTCAAGAATCCAGAGCCCATATGCTGTCTGCAGCGCCTGTACTGTGCTGCTGGGTGTGCATTAGAATGCAGGCTTATCATTTTGGATTCTGAAGCATGAGTGAACCACAGATGTTCTTGGTATGACATGTGCAAATAGGAGAGATAGAAACGACTGGGCAAGACAGACAACACATCAACAGCATGTCAATCATAGCACACTCTCGCTTAGCTTTGTTGTTCTGCACTCACAACCAGACAAGACTGAGGCATAGAATAAAAACAGAAATTATGTACAAATTAAAGCTGTCAATCAACTGATAAAGTAAATCAAAATAAATAAATAAAAATGCTAAAGTTTTTAGTAGATTAAATAAAATAAAGGTATTTTCCCCTGCATATATATATATATATATATATATATATATATATATATATATATATATATATATATATATATATATATATATATAAGACATTCATATAATTAAAGACATTCATAAAAAAATTGCTTTTTTTTTAAGAATCATTAAATAAATTTACTTTCCATTATTACTGGAAATCTAAATAACATAGTATGTTTAAATAAACAAAAAGGCCGTGGCTCTGTTGTAACAAAATGTTGAATAAATCAAAACAAAAGGTCCAAACAGGAAAATACAATAAATAGCAAATTTACTGCTTTGCTCAAAACTCAATAATATTGCTTCCTGCTTTATTATCATTTAAAGGGAGGTGAATGCCATCCAAGGATCTGTGTTCTATTAACATAATATGGACCCATTAGTCTGTAATTAGGACCTAAATGAAGAATAGGCAGGCGAGGCAATGCTTAATTTCCTTTGGACTGGAACAAGCCCCAGCTGAGCCTGTGCCCCTAAATGATTAATTGGTTACCATCCATCAAGCTTTTTTGTGAGCTTTAGATAACCTACAGTACGGTTTTCCTTGACCACCCCTGTGATTGAGCAAGTGGGCAGAGGTAAGGGAAGCTCAACAACCCTATCAATGCAGCGAGAGCACATCACTTCCTTAATCATGCGGACCGGCAGGCCGAAGTAGTTGATGTCAGAGGAAGAATGAGGATTGAGGGACAATTGATTATTCAGTCAATGCACTTTTCGATCAAAGTGTGAACCACGGGAGTAATTAGAGCAGGAGCACAGGGCGTCCTGAAGTGAAGTGGCACTAGAGAACAAGTTTTTATGAATGTAAGGAGAGTAGTGCTGATATTTACATCTCCAGAACAACTCCAGGGAGAATTCCCCCACTCTATAAAGTTTTCATGTTTCCCCCCCCCAAATATTGAGCTATATTTACATGCACATTGACATCTTAGTTGGCATTTTTAATTTTCCCTGCTCAAAATTAATTTGAATCATCATAGCCTATTCTGAATGATGTGGGTGCTACTGAAATGCCATAGCATGTAAATGAATCATTCACAATATTCTGCTTTACAGTGCACAACGGTGTCCTTAATGCTACACAGCTGTTAAGTTTATACATATGCCAGTTCAGTCAACATTAAACTTCAGTTTATTGCATCACGACACTCCCACCTGACTTGACACAGCTGTGAGATTCACAAAGCCACTGGCATGAATTTCGAAAGATGTTTGCCTCTGCTGTGACTTCATGTTTGTTGGATGGCTGGAGAACACCATACGTTATGAATGCTACTGGCATGTTTCCCGGTGCATAACAGAATAAATCATAAGGAGTTAATGTTTGAGATTATAGAAAACAGCACAGATCTTTAGATTTGTACCCTTTATGGGCATTTTTACCTTTATAAAGCCTTTTTTTTTTTTTTTCTAAAACTGTACATCATCTTTTGAGTCAAATTCTAACATTTAATCAGTCAATTATAACAAGAATACATTTAGGCTGTTACTAAACAAATTAAATCTGTATCAACAAAATTCATATTTGAAGAAGTTGCATGTGAAGTGGCATTTAGATGTAGTTACACATGTTGAATGGGATGCATTAACCTGTAGTTACAAATGTATAAATAATGTTTTGATATTTTAAACATGAAATATTGAATACAGATATTTGAAATCATATATATATATGTTTGGACACACCTTCTCATTCAAAGAGTGTTCTTTATTTTCATGACTATGAAAATTGTAGAGTCACACTGAAGGCATCAAGGGCTATTTGAGCAAGAAGGAGAGTGATGGGGTGCTGCGCCAGATGACCTGGCCTCCACAGTCACCGGACCTGCACCCGATCGAGATGGTTTAGGGGTGAGCTGGAACGCAGACAGAAGGCAAAAGGGCCAACAAGTGCTAAGCATCTCTCGGGGAACTCCTTCAAGACTGTTGGAAGACCATTTCAGGTGACTACCTCTTGAAGCTCATCAAGAGAATGCCAAGAGTGTGCAAAGCAGGAATCAAAGCAAAAGGTGGCTACTTTGAAGAACCTAGAATATGACATATTTTCAGTTGTTTCACACTTTTTTGTTAAGTATATAATTCCATATATAATTCCACATGTGTTAATTCATAGTTTTGATGCCTTCAGTGTGAATACAATTTTCATAATCATGAAAATAAATAAAACTCTTTGAATGAGAAGGTGTGTCCAAACATTTGGTCTGTACTAATATATATATATATATATATATATATATATATATATATATAAGATAAAAATCGCCTGTAGGTGGCATTTAGCCACTGTTAAGGGAGTCATTCCGATTGAACCAATCGTTTAAACGGTTGATTCATTCAGGAGAGAAACATCGCCATGTTGCGCAGAGATGCAAAATAGTGCTGTGGCCTGGAAAAAATGTTTGTTGGCGCACTCTAAATGCGTACGCACACTAATAAGTTGGTGTAGTCACTTATGCGTGCACTCTCTAGGTGTGTTTTGTTTGATTTTTGCAGTAGCCTGTAGGCTAAACTCAATAATGTCATGATGTCTCACGACTTCAGTATTTGCGCTAAACCTTTGCAGATTTGGCTTGCATGAACCTCCCCACAGAATGAATGTGTGAACATAACTTATGAAAAGTAACCTGCCAAATTGTCTATTGATTTAACAACGTTACCCCATAGCTGATTTTTACCAGCATTTGGCGAGTTGGCGGGTGTTCATTTCAAACCCTTGATACGACTGAGCACATGTAGTCAAACTGCCTCAAAAGACAAAATATTACAAATAAAAAAGGGGTACCGAATGAAGCTGTAACATCTTCCCTCTCTTTCAATCCCTTCATAAGGTTTTTCTCAAAGTCCTCACGCATGTTTTCTTAGGCCTTCATGGATGAGTTTTCCAGGCATTGTCGAGCTGGTTTAAAAATTGAATAAAAGGGAATATGAGAAACAAAGGGAGTGGGGTTGAGACAGGATACTTCCTACTCAGTCTAAGTTTAAAGTGTATTTCTGTGGAAATGGCAGGAAATGAGGCAGAAATGAAGCCTGTCTTTTATGTCTCTTGTGTTGCTGTCTACGTCTCTAAAGTGTGTACATAAAGAGTCACTACCCTGACACCAGAGTTAACACCAGCTGTAGAGTTACACATCTCCTGGTGTAACTGCACCCAGGTGGATTGGAACTAAGCGCGCTCACTACTGCCACTTTAAATTATTTTTTGTATTGCCTTGCATTGCTGAAATATACATAGCCAACTGTGTGTGTGTGTGTGGCTGTCTCTGTGCATTGCTGTCACAACATGCCCCTTTCAGCGAGTTTTCCTCAAGGGATTTTGGTGAACTGAACCATTTAATATTTACATTAAGGCAAGTAATGTCTAAGTTGTCAGGCCTGAAGCGTATATTTACATATCTTATGCATGCTAAATGAAAACATCCACAGGGAAGATCACGTTATGAGATGTGACCAATTGAATCAAAGGAATCAGTTTATTTATTTTAATTTGTCTGGTTAAATTTAACTTAAGTAATCAAAAAGAATGTCTAATTACAATTTGGTAACATTTTATTGAAAGTTTAACAAAAAATAGTTTTTTAGGCACCTGCGAAATGTTTTATCTTTTCAGAATTTTTATGTTGTCCATTTTATTTTTTCTGGATTGATAATTATGTAAAAATGTACATTCAGAAATGGTGGTAATTAAACAAATGCATAAAACATTAACAATTTAATGAATACTTTTAGTAAAAATTCCATTAATTAATTTTTTTGGCATACAGTGTTGGACAATGGAGATATATATAATGTAATGTAATATTTCTTAGTTTAAATTATTTTATTGTTGTTATTATTATACTAATACTATTTTGAGAAGTACATTCTACAGTACAACATTGATTATTTTGTCTCAATTTCTTCAAGTTGAACTGTGCCACTTATTCACACAGAACAGGCAAAAGCCTACTTTTAATTTATCCATCCAAAATGTACAACATTATGTGAGATTCACCATTATACTATAAATTCTATTTATTTTTATAGCTGGATTCTGTGATTTCATCTTCTTTTTCCTCATCAAGGAATTCATAAATAGCTTCTAACATGAGCCATGTTTCACCAGTCCTAAACAAACTGCAGTTCTCCTGCCAGTATTGTTTGACAGAAGCTACATTCTTCGGAAAGGTGAACAAAGGATTGATTTTGGCTCAACTATGAAGTTTTATCTCACAGCCCCTTTTGGCAAATGAAGAATACTAATGTCTGAATTTGAAAAAAATAAAATAAATAAATAAAAATAAATAAAATAATACAATCATTGCCAGTATACCCGTGAGCCTGTTACAATCTAGTTATTCTGGTTGTACTTCACCATTCCTCAAAAAAACTCTCTCTGCTGCAGTTAATCGACACTGGCTAATCTAAGATTATTTTTTTGTCTGTATATTTCCAATGTGACTTTCATTTAATTGGAACACACAGCTAAAAATTCAACAGTGGACCTAGTTACACTGCTGATGAGCTTTACTGCGAAGTAAAAGGAAGCACTTAGCTGGCATAACTGAATAATAAATATGCATGAAATTACATTTAAGCTTTCTACAACATGAATGCACATGGTGATGGAAGGTGATCATAAATGACATTGACACGGGCAGTGTTCACATCTGCAATCATAATCAGCATCATGTTACTCCTGTTAATAAGCTACCTCCTGTCTGTTGATTGCATGCAACTTCATCCGTCACAGAGCCAATAAGTTCCTGCTTTTTCAAAATCTGTGTTTGAGGGTGAAAGGTCAAGATTAGGGGTTGAAAACAGATCCACACCCACTGACCTTAACTTTGTGATTGACAAATATATGGCAGATATTAGAGTGTGCTGCCTGTGTATTGGTTGTGTAGCTTACAGTATTTGTTTAAGGTCATATTGGTCTGTTGGTTACAAGTGCTCATATTCAATATAGTTGGAATTTGCCATGATAAATTTTTTCATTTCATATACTCATAATACAGAAAACATGCTTTCAGAAAATGATTTGCATTACACATCAAACTAGCTGGCTGCTTGGTAAAGGGCTTCCAAACATTTCCCCCGTTTCTCTTTCTCTGCCTTTTATTTCGCTTGGAAATCACTTGAACCCTTTTAGCTATCAATGGCAAGTCATGTCAGGCAGCTAAGGCAGCAGTTTTGCACCCTTGGGGTCCAGAGGGATTGGCTTCTCTGGAGCAGAGCGATATGGACTACCGCCCAATTTTGTTGGCTAATTAGCTTTACTGCGATTTTGCTGTCCCTAGCTTATCAGCTCAGGAGCCATGTCTGTACTTCAGCTTGTGTAGTGTAACTGTGTGTAACTTGTGTAGTGCAACTGACTGGCTGCAGAATTAGAGGGTGTTTTACAGTTATCCAATGCAAATGCAAACACACACTCACACTCACACACACAGCTTATGTATATTAGCCTACATATAATATAATATAATATAATATAATATAATATAATATAATATAATATAATATAATATAATATAATATAATATAATATAATGTTACATATTCATTTACTGTATCATGAAACTTACCTGCACTTGAAGACCTGAATAATTTTGCTACTTTCTTCTGCTTCTGGCCACTTCCTCTCCATCATTGAGTCCCACACATCAAAAGGCGAAACAGAAGTGTGCCGATTTGTATAGTGCAGCGCTGCCAAGACTAACCGATTTCTAAATTATTATCAATTTATTATCAAATGACAAGATCAGGAATGTTCCATTTGGTTCATTGGGAAGAAAAAAAAAAAATATATATATATATATATATATATAAAAAACAGGGCAGCAAACCAAATCAGCAACCAGGCCACTGGAAATTCTCCCGGTGCTCCCGATGGCCAGTCCAGGCCTTTTCATTTAAAATAAATGCTTTATAATAACTGTTAAACTAAAATTGCTTGTCTAATGGATTGATTAATGATAATATTAATCATATAATAATGATAAAAATAATTGTAAATAATTTTAAGTATCATTACAAGACAGACTATTTATTATTATTATTATTATTATTATTATTATTATTATTATTATTATTATTATTATTATTATTAATATTTTTTATTTAGTTTTTTATTTAGTTTTTGTACTATAGTTACCTTTCACTTGGAGAAAGAGAAACTGGGGGAGTGATTATTATTATTATTATTTTTTTTACATTTGCTCACTTCTGACTGGTCCGCTTTCAGTTTGGGATCTCTTACCCAGAACATAACCTGCCGTGGAGCAGATTAGCTGTGGACTGCAAGTTACTATTGCAATGAACGCTGCAAAAAGCCAAGCCACTTTCATGGTACCTAAAACCCAGGATTGCTGCAAATTAAATTGAAACTTAACTGGCTAGCCAGCAAATCCGACTTCATGGTGCAGACCCCAGACCTAAGGCCTGCACTATAACAATCAACACGTCTTTACAAACAGTCCAATATCAAAGCTGACACTATAAACAGCACAACAGGCCTCACACAGCAAAAGAGAGATACAGTGAAGTATTGTAAGTGATATGCAGGTTAATATTATTGCATTGTGTATTTATTTATTTATTTAGCGTTCTCCTGCACCACTAGGTAGGTGCCACTGGTTGTTTTTTAAAATTATTTTGCCAAAAAAAAAAATCCTCAAACAAGAATTTAACACTGATTTTAGGAGCATAAAATCTAGCAGGACAATATTGTTGGTTTTGTTGTGTTACTGTATATGTCTCAACTTCAGCATTTTCCCTATTATACTGTAGCTGTCCCTTTCCGCTTCCTCTCACAAAATCAGTCAAGGCACACAGTTGTTTTTCCACGCTTTCTGAGATTGCACAATTTAACATTTAGCTCACAGGAGATTCTGGCAGGTTTTTGAACTGTCTTTTGAAATGTGCTCTTGTTTATGTGCCTGTTGCAGCCAATTATTATTTTCAGAAGCAGTCATTTCACACCTAGTTATCATTTTATTATGAAATATTTATATGGATATAACATATGCCTGTGGGAAGTTCCACGGAGTTTCAAACAATATGTCTGTCCAGCACCCATTCAGGCAAAATCCATTAATTTTTGTCATGTGACTGATAAAGCACAGATGGTTTGATTACTAGCCTCACCATTCAATTCCACACAGAGATTCGCTATACGCATGAATTATTTGCCAAACTTACATGAGCTACAAGTATCTGTATGGATGACTCAAGTGAGACGTTATAATTAATTCATATTTGATAAGATAAGCAGCAAACCCTTGACAGTGTGTATTATGTTTCTAAATGTCTCACATTTACAGACATTTATTTTAAGCTGTGGCCCAACACACCCTACCCACCCCTAATAAATACACTGTCTTCTGTGTATAATGATCCATACAAGCTCTCACTATAAGGTTGAAAGAAAGTGAATGATGAGTGCTGTCAGACTGGAGCTCCCTAACGGCCATCTAATGTGTTTCTAGCCAATATTTAGCTCCAGGGCTTCTTAACTGGGCATATTGTATATACGAAAGGCCACCCCTCATAGCAGTTGAGGCCAATGTAATTGTTCTCATGTCATTAAAATTAGATTTTTTGGATAAGTAATGTGGTTATACCCTTTTTTTAAGATCTTGATCTCTCTCTGCTTCAGAACATCAGCAACCCCGATTTAATTTCTAATGTAAATTGATTTTAACATTTTTGTCCACTGCTTATTTCTTTTATTTCTTTTCTTTTCTTTTATTTCCCATAGCTGTTCCGTGAGATGTGATGGGAGATGGTAAAGTTTGGAACAAGGGATGGATTTTTGTTTATGCTGCATTATTTACCCACCCTCATGTTGTTCCAAACCTGCACTGATATATATATATATATATAGGATTTATTTTGAAAGAGATTATATTCAGAAATTGCTGTAAAATCTCACAAATAATTATAATGTAACAGCATTTGCAAACTCAGTATTGCATTTTGCATTTTGCAGATTGCAACACCAGAAATACCTCAATATTTCCATTATATTCAAATAATGCAAACATTCCATCACTTACATGTGCAACTGCAACCTAGAATTTTTCATCAGTGCCTGTTCATGTTCCATTATCTTCTCCATTATCTCACTTAGATGTCATGTTCTCTTTGCTGAGCTCCATAAATGCAAACAGACAAGCCTCTCTTCTTTTATTTTTTTTTATTTTTTTATTTTATTTATTTTTTTGCAGGGGGCTGGGGTAATATTTTCAGAAAATCTGAATGATTTGCTTTTCCTGTCTCAAGAAGAAACATAACACTGAGGTTGTGGGTGATATGTGTCCATTTTAGCAGCGGGAAGGAGAAATGTTCTGTTATTCTAGGAGAAACCCCTGTCTGCCTATTGAGGTCTACAACTATTAACCCAGCAGAGCTAAAAGCTGGACATCACACAGACAGCATTCACTGAGGTGGATGATGGAGTGCCCCCTGGTTGCCAGGGTACTGATTGTGCTTTTACCTGTGTGCTTTGAACAGGAGTGAGTGATGGAGAGAGAGAAAGCAGGCATAAATTACACAGGTTCATGACTCAGTGGGCAGCAAGAGTTGCAATGGATCAAAGTAACTCTGTGTAGACACCTTGAAACAGAAAGACTGAATTGCAGTGTTAATTTCGCACACAGTTTGATGTTTTTGTCTTTTGAAGAAAACATTTCATACATTTATCTATGCATTAGCATTGTCAGTCATAGCATTAACCGTGGATACATCTATAGAGTCAGTAGGTGGAGACAAGTGACTGTCTTGAGTCATTTGAATCATTCATAAAGAATCAACGTTGAGGAGAACCAAACAAACAACAAGGCTGTCTTACTAAGTGAGTCAGCGAATCAATCATGCAGCCAAGTCGCTCAAAAATGCTGATTGCTTCAGGGATAAAGTGATAGATTTATTGTTTTGTCTTTTTTCTTTTATGGCTTGATAATTAAACAAATCAAGATTGATTAAGGTAACTTAAAGATTTGTTTTAAGGTTTCGTCATCTATAATCTGTTAGAGTGTGCCATACAGTCAGGATGGATTAAAATGTGCAAGACTTGAACTGAGATTGTCGTGATATTTTATGTGTTATAAGATTGGATGTCTTTTTTGGTGAATAAATTCCATTGAAGAAGATACAGAAATATCCTGAAAAAGACCATCAATACCTCTAACTACAGTAGATAGAAAAGTTTCCAATGTATACTGTGTTTCATACACACTATAGTCAAGAAAAGAAGCCTCTTCTGCCTGGTTGAACATTCAAACAGTGAGAGATCAATAAGTATCAGTTAGCTTCCAGGTCGTCTCAGTTTAAGGAGATGCTTGAGTGGATTTGGGTATCAAATATACAGTACATAAAGACATAAGGACACACATCTTGATGTATCTATTAGATATAATAGTACTCTATGTGTGTAGTCTGTAGTCTAATAGTAAATTGAGTGTGTGTTTAAATTGTGTATTAACGTTCCTTATATATGTGTGAGTGTGTGTGTGTGTGTGTATGTGTGCAATGTTAATTGAAATAACTGCCATTAAATTACTTAATTTATAATTAAATGAACTGAATGAATAAATGTTTAAATATCTGTCTGTCCCAAATTTGCAGTGTAAGAAAGTGTGAACATTACATATTTTGTTTTGTGAACATTTACCGTGCACCTTTCCAGACAATTTTACAACAGTTTTAGTTTTTGTTGTTGTGCATTGTTGGGAGCTATAGCACACAGATGGAAGTCACACATCTGTCATAGGGAAGAGAGAATGATGCTCTTCATGTAACAGTGAGAAGGTATAAGCAAACACTTTTAACCTCTCACTGTTGTATAATGTTAGTCTTCCTGAGCAGCCTAGAGATGTTTGCTGCATCAACTTGAGACATGGAGTTGAGAATTCCACTTCCTCCCCAAGGCAACCTGCAACCAATGCAGTAGACGTCAACAGTCTTTCTGGATTGGTTTTTTTTTTTTTTTTTTTTTTTTATGCATCTGCTGAACCTTTGGAAACTGTATATGTTATCTTTAAATGCATGTACTGTATAACACAGCTTAATATTTTTGAGACATCACTAAAGATGCAGTAATTTGTAATTCAGTTTAGTTGTATTTGCAATTTAATCATTAACTGGACTGAATAACTGAAAATGTCATTTCATGTGGTTCTGTATTGTTATTTTTATTCTGTGTGTGTGTGTGTGTGTGTGTGTGTGTATTTGTGTATTTGTGTAGTTGTACATGTATTGATTTAAAATGTATAAAGGCATTTCATCTTAAGTACAACAAATAATTATATTCCATCTGGTTCATGACAGCATCATGAAATATTGTTCAGCATCCTCTTTCAGGCTGGGCTGAACACAGACTATTGTATAAAGCATTATAAAAATAAAGGCTTATTTTAGTTTATGGGAAATCATTACAGAATATCTGAGTATATTTCACCACCCCCTGCTGTCTCACCTGAATTAGAGGTCAGAGCACAAGCTCAGATCTTAAGGATCAAAGTATGCCTTTATTCTGCATTTTATACTGTACTAGAAATAGTTTTCTTTATTCATGTTTATGCTGTTTTAATGGCAAAATATCAGCTTTCATGTCTGCTTGATGAGCAAGTATGGCATTCTTTCATGATGACAATCTTACTTCTAAAATAAGCTCAAGAGGGAATTCATAGATGGTGAGTACAGAATTAATGTGCACCACTTGAGACTAGAGATTTAGAAATCAAATTCCGAATCATGGTCCAGTATCTCCATTAGTCTGAAATCAGTTTTATAGAGGGATGCCGGGGAATGAATGATGATCAGACTCGTCTGCTTTTATCAGCCAATCTGATGATGAAAAGAGATGTTTATCATCCCACCCACCAGATAACGTGATCAGCTGGAGGTAATATGTTATATGTGCCTGAAGTTTAGTGAGCATTTTAAAAGCCAGTACTCTCTAGATGCTTGTGGACATCTATCTTGTGTAATACTAATGTTGTTGGTGGTTTGTTTCTTTATATATATATATATATATATACTGCTCCTCACACCCCACTCTGTGTATACAAAATAATGTTCAAAATATGTTGTAGAATCGTTGAAACAAAAATGAAAACTCAATGAAAAGGCAATCCATGATCCAGTTTGTTTCATCATCTGAACAGATTTGGAGAAATGTACGACAAGGGATGGATGAGTTATGATAATATGGTTAAAAAGCATTGATGATGCATTTGTTTCTTACTAACATGCATTTTCATTTCACAAGACATTAACTGGATTTATGTAGATTATTGTGAAGGTTTTATTTCCCTTTTTTTTCTTTCTATTATATGAGCTGACTCTCACTCTGACGGCAACATTCATTGCAGAGGAGCTTATTTATGTAATTTTTTATTATTATTTTTTTATTGTAAATATGCCAATAAAAATAAATAAATAAATACATAAAATAAAACAGAGACTAATAAAGCCTTTTAACAATAGCACCATTAGTACATAAATTAATGTACTAAATAAATAAAGGACAACACTGTGTTCAGTCAAACCTGTTAGATACTGAACGATATCCCATGATGCCATTGTGAACCAAGTAAACATTGTCTGTGACTTACAAACATGGAGTATGATAGCATGGGCAGACATAGCTCATTAACGCCATGCTAAAATTAAATATTATTTTGATCAATTAAAATCTGAGCAGGAGCCCCTGCAAAAGTACATTTATAGCACCAACTGTCTCAGTTATTCAGCACACTCTTATAATTATTGATATCACTCTTTATGATTATTCTATACCCTCTTTTTTCAGGTTTTTATTTCATTGAGTAACTTACGCTGAATGATTTATGGCTAAGTTGAACATTAGTGACAAGGCTCCCAGAAGTATGACAGTGGATGCAATCCACAATTCTCTCACGCCTGCACATTTCCTGAAATTCTCTTCTTCACTGCAGGGTTCTGTGTAACTGGTTAGATGGCTTTCACCGACCCTGAGTTCAATCAGCAGAAATAGTTATTTAATAAGCTTAAATAGCAATAAGCATTATGTTCCTGCAATCAAGCATTTTTTCAGTGATAAAAATAAATAAATAAATAAAAATAAAAAGCATAATAAATTATAGAGAAAGATTTCTGCTTTGAATATGGATGTATATTTGTAAATTCTGTACATAGAAACAGTATGGAATATACATTCCAGTCACCTTTTTATAAGCCAGTAATATTATATTAATACTGGTTGTCTGTGGTCTGTAAAGTTTTGATAAAAATGTTGATGTAACTTGGTAAGCAAAGGACTGCAGGGTTCTGAATCTAATTGCAGGAAGTTTAATGAGAAGAGCAAAATTAGAACCGGGAACAGGAAACACATGAAGCTGAAATATGCATTTCTAACAAATGACCATGAAACAAGGTAACAAGAAACAAGGGACACCTGGGGAACACAATCAAGGGCAACTAATCAGAAAATAAACAAAAAAATTATTAAAAACTGGGACAGGACACTCAGGAGACAAGAACACAACATAAGTTCAAATGTAAGGCAAAACTGGTAATGTGACAATTGAAAAGATAAGGCCAAATTATCTTAAATTTAAACATACTATTAACAAATAAAACAATGCAAAAAATAAAATCGCACATTTTCAACAATGTTTTTAAAAGTGTTTTTAAAAATGTAGCAATACTTGATTCAGTAATGATGAGAATTTCCTTGCATGAGTTCTTTGAGCTGAATGCCGGTAAACTGCTAAACATCTCTGTTTGTCACTTAATATGTCACCTATGCATTTATGAGTTTAATCAGCTATATCTACAATATAAACAATAATGCAACAATCGCAATAATAAAGTAAGTGAATCTGTAGTAGGTTAAATTTAACTTTTAAAAAAAATTTATAAGCAGTGGTTAACATTTCAGTATACTTCAGTGCATGGTGTATTTTATATCGATAACTCTTATGTTTGCAATTTTTTTTTTAAATGGGTTTGGTCTGTTTGACCGATTTTTTTGTCATTAAACCTGAAAATGTAAGTGAAAGTGAAAAGTGATGTGACTTACAGCCAACCCATACTCAGAATTCGTGCTCTGCATTTAACCCATCCAAAGTGCACACACACACAGCAGTGAACACACACATACACACACCGTGAAGACACATCCGGAGCAGTGGGCAGCCAATAATGCTGTGGTGCCCGGGGGCAGTTGGGGGTTCGGTGCCTTGCTCAAGGGCACCTCAGTCGTGGTATTGCTGGCCTGAGACTCGAACCGGCAATACCACGACTTAGGTGCCCTTGAGCAAGGCACTGCAAGGCACTTTATACAAGCAATAAATTGCCTGATTGCTTGTTTAAAATTAGTCAGATTTGCTTAATATATGTATGATTAGTTTTAAACTGTGGGTGAGTAGATCACACCAGTATTTTATGTTGCATAATAAAAGCTTTGATTGTAAAAGATTGTTGATAAATACATTATAACTTTTTTTTACTGCTTTCAAGTTCAGCATCGAACTCTCCTAGTGAGAATAATGTAGCTTAACCTTTTAATACAGACGGTACAATAAATGCGCTATACATGTGAAGTGTTTTGACATTAAACAGCCTTGCAAAACTGGAGTTTTTAGTGGCTAATTTGCAACTCAAATGGATGGAGGCCAAAAGAGCATGTTAACACAGAAATACTGACCACCCCAAGAGTCCACCGTTCTTATCAAACAACAATTAAAGAACAAAAGGAAATTATCTGTAACCATCCATAGATCTGCAGGCTTTAGAATGAAGATTTGTGGTATATTTGTATGCAAGGTCCAGCCTCACTTAGTGAAACAGAAGTGCAGATAAAGCCTAATGCAAGCGTCTAATTCTGCAGGTTTGAATTCATCCTAAACATCAGTCCTTCTCTCCACACAGGGATGACGGTAAGCCCAGATGCTTTGTGCACTTCAAAGCTGTTAAGACCTGGCTTTCTGTCTGTGTGTAAAACAAAGGAGCTTTACTACCTCTGCCTTTAAGCTTTTGAGGGGCACAGAAAAAAAAAAAAAAAAAAAAAAAAAACTCAATATCACCTCTAAGAAAAGATTGAGGAATAACACATTAAACAACAAAGACGAAAAACACTCCCAAAAGTGTTTCAAACTTCCTTCACCTCTCTTCTTAAAGTTCTTGAAAAGGCTGTTGAATAGCTAAAGGAACAAGTGGGAAGTTGAGCGAGAGAGAGAGTTGGGCTGAGAAATGGATGAGGCCTGTCTTATCATCTGCCAGAGCGGCTTAGATTAGCGGGGAGCAGGACATAGAATGAGGAATGGGTAGAACAATAAGAAAAAAATACAAAAACTGCTGGGCGGTATTAAAACGGACAGTTGCATTAGCCTACTAATAAGACGAGACAGTGCAATACTGAAAAAAAAGGGTAGAAATCCCTTTTGTGCTTTCTTGGATTCTATCTTTTCACGTTTGCAGAAATAAGAAGCACAGGTTTTCCATCCAAATTCTCTCACCAGTATCCAATAGCAGGTAACTGATAACATGGAGTTGAAGGAGAGTGGACATGTCATAGGTTTAACTAGCAGGATATTAATTATAGCTTTTTTACATTAGAAGCAGCCAGGGCAAATAATCTGGCCCTGAACTTTTGACTATCCCCACCAGACTTCTATACGTTATTAGCACTGTGTCAAACCGCCCACTGCAGTCCTGTCGGCAAATGACTGCTGAATGTGTTCTGTCCGAGTGGGGTTCATGATTTATGAGGCTTGTGCAGGCTAATCACCGCAGGAGATGTAGAGGAGCATCAGCGTGAGAAACTCCTACACACTTGAGTTTGGCTCCACTGACTGCAGGATGTTGTGGTTCATAGGAAGCACGTCAAATTCCTTTCATCATGCCTGTCGTTTTCTCTCTCTATTTCACTCTAACTTTCACTCTCTAAGAAGAACCCACCCTACTGATGGACATTAAGACTTTTTATGATATGCTTACAGTCAGTTTTATGTGAAGACATTAGTCTTTCTAGTGAACTGTGGTCTTGGTGGGCCAAAAGACAATTTTTGTAAGCAACATATTTCACTGTAGTAGTAGTACAGTACAGTATGTTTCATTATTATTTTATCTAATATGAGCTCACTTAAGGACAGCATGGACAACATTCAAAGAAACAGCTAAATTGTCCATGTAACCAGATCTAAGTACCATTGACCCATTTGGATTTCTAGAACACCAAGTGCAATATTTAAAATGAAAAGATTTGCTTATTTCCTCTCTCAGAAAAATAGGACCTTTTTATTTTTGAGAGCAGCCAGAAATTAGTGGTCATGCACCATTTTAAATGTAATGAATGTACATTCACATTTACTTCTATTCATATCTATAGTTTCATCTCTAGACTGGTTCTTTTCAAAAGGGAAAAAGCACAGTTGTCACTTACTGCATCTCTATCTCTGAGTGGTTATAATTTCAAATGATGTCATCCATGTACGTGCAATTATTAACCACAAAATTACTCCCATTTGAAAGCCTGACAATGATCATATAGAAAAACTGGGATTCCAAGACAGCACGTTAATGTATACATGAAGACCCTGCTGTAATCTATCAGATACATTTTCCTTATTTCAATGCAAAAAGCATTCCTGATGCTCACGTAGTCTCTTCCAGCAGAGCACAGAATTCTAAAAAATATTGCTATATTTTGATTAAAATTTTGGGGAAGCTACGCTTCTCATATAAAGAATTCATAATTGAACTATATATCTATATGTGTGTGTGTGCAAATCACATGATGCACCATAACGTTCACAGGTTGAAGAAAGAAATGAGGCAGATTTCATGAATCACAAGGGGTGAACACACATTTCAGTAGAAGTGTTCGTAAGCTTTCAGCAAGTAGAGAAAGCCGGAACCGAAGAGATCTGAACCTTCAATTACTTCCCTCCTCAGGGGCTGCATGGGGATGGGGAAACAGGGTGATGAGAAGAGAGAGAGAGAGAGAGAGAGAGAGAGAGAGAAGAGAGCAAGAGACAGAAGCATTTGTATAATGATAAAGGACAAAAGAAAGTAACTCTCCACAGACAGATTGCTCAGGCTGCATTCGTACCCCTGCCGCGCATGCTGCTCTGGTGGTTTGAGAGGAATCTTAACATGGGGAAATTTACAATATTGAGGGACACTCTTTCTTTCTTCCTGCCTCTCCATTTTGCCTGTTTAAGTGCAACACCGATGCTGGGGAATCGGGATGCTCTGACTGCCAGCAGCTGTCATCATACCCTCCATTTTCTCAAAGTCTGTCTCTGGCTAAAGGCTTTTGGACAGACAGGGGAAATAGATAATGGCTAAAGCTGTCACATACTAATAGTCCAGGCATGTTTCACTCATGTCACTTCTAAGCATCTGAGCCCTCTGATCTCTCTCTTCACCACCCAAATGTGTGTCTGTGTGTTTGTGTGTATACACAATACTAAATGACAGACTTGTTTGGCACCTGGATGTCACAAAATGAAATTGCTCCATTATTACAATTGCATAAGTGCTTTAAGCTATGCTGATTGTTCATCAACAGAGCGGCTGATAAGTGGAGTACATTGAGACAGAAATTATCCTCTCAACCACATAAGTACTTCTAAGGAACCTTGTTTAATGAAACCTCCACTTTATATAACCAAATAATTTGCCTATGCAAGTAGACCTGTTTTGAAAGCACTCAGGTTCCCAGTGCATACAGTACACAAGACTGGAGACCAGTAAATATATCAATCATCTTGTGGATTGAATTCAGCCAAATGACACAGACGACAATAGAAACACTTGGAAATTCAGAAATCAATTCACCAGTCTAAGACTAAAGCAGCTGGGGGCCAGACAAAGATGTCACTGGTAACAGTATGATGCACAAACTGCCTCAGTATCCCTCGAGCTCTTATAAAGATGTTGAAAGTGTACTTGCGCTTTCTGGAGGAAATGTCACAGAATATTTAATTTAAAATGAAAAGATTTCAAAATATTGGTCTGTATAGGATAATCTAGTTGAGAAATGCTCAAAATCAATAAATAAAATCATATGCAACATTTAAAGATTAGAAATGTACCTTATACCTCCTCGTACCTTATAAGCACAGATTTATAAGTAAGCAATGTCAAATATTGTAAAGGTGTACATTTCTTATGGCAATCAAAAAACTTTTGGATGCCCATATACTGTATCTGGTGATGTGAGAAAGCATTTGGATTACTGATTTCCTCTTTGCATGCTTCTCTTAGAGAATGATTTTATATACAGTAATAGAAACTAGACCAGGGAAGCTTGCAAAGAAAAAATAAAATAAAATAATTACTTCATTTATTTAATGATTTATTTATTTATTTTTGGTAGTGGTGGTAACTTGATTTAAAGGGTTAGTTCACCAAAAAAGGAAAATTATGTCATTAATGACTCACCCTCATGTCGTTCCAAACCCGTAAGACCTCCGTTCATCTTCGGAACATAGTTTAAGATATTTTACATTTAGTACAAAAGCTTTCTGTCCCTCCATTGAAAGTGTGTGTTTGGTATACGGTCCATGTCCATAAAGGATATAAAAACATCTTCAAAGTAGTCCGTGTGACATTAGAAGGTCCGTTAGAATTTGTTGAAGCATCGGAAATAAATTTTGGTCCAAAAATAGCAAAAACTACGACTTTATTCAGCATTGTCTTCTCTCCCGGGTCTGTTGTGAGCGCGTTCACTGCAGTGTAATGTTAGTGATATCCGGTTCACGAACAAATCACTCGATGTAACCGGATCTTCTTGAACCAGTTCACCAAAACGAACTGAATCGTTTGAAACAGTTCTCGTCTCCAATAAGAATTAATCCACAAATGACTTAAGCTGTTAACTTTTTTAATGTGGCTGACAATCCCTCTGAGTTAAAACAAACCAATATCCCGGAGTAATTCATTTACTCAAACAGTACACTGACTGAACTGCTGTGAAGAGAGAACTGAAGATGAACACCAAGCCAAGTCAGATAATGAACGAACGATTGATTCGTTCTCGAGGGACTAGCACAGCGTGACCGGGTCTGTTGAGTGTAAATTGCACATATGTTGAAACTTTCAGTCATGTAATCAGCACAAAGAATCTATAGGCATATAATGGCAATCTCGAGTGGTGTCCAATCCTACTACTTGAGCACCAATGTCTTGCAGAATTTCTAGTAATCATGAAGACATTGATTAGCTAGTATAGGTGTGTTTAACTGGGATTGGAGCTAAACCCTGTGGGATAGTGGCCCTTCGGGAGAAGGACTGGAAGCCCCTGCGATAATCAAAGCTGAAAAGGCTGAGATTGTATTTATTTTTTTCTTTCTTGAAAGGGTTACAAAGCCAAGGTTATTGATCACAGTGAAGGCCTCAGACCTCCAAATGTGGCAGGAAATTAATCCAAAAGACAACTTCAGATCCAAATCTAAAAGACTAAAATAGAGTCAAAGTTAAAGTTTTGACTTGAATCCAATATTTAAAGAGCCATTTATGTATCAAACATGGGTAATTTTAACTATGGGTAAACTGTTAACTGTTTTCATTTGAATCTTTTCAGATCACATTCAAATGATTTGTCTAATGTTTTTTAATCCATGCTATTTGAAAGTAGCTTTACAGAAAATCAAACTTTATTTATTTATTTTTTAATCACAAAATAACAAAATATGCATATACATTATAGTGTAAATCCATTTAGTTCTCCAAATGTCCAATTGTTATGAGAAACTACTTCTTTTTATGCCACTGTATATATCCTATTTTTGGTGTTTCAAAAAAATATCCAAGCCATTACCACAGCTGAGGGTGATTCTTTCTTATTCTATGCTTTATTGTTATTATCAACAGCAACAGCATTTGCCCAAACCACACAATTTAAAAGTTAACTGCCTGATGAACAAGTGAGGTCCTCTAATGTATAATTTCTTCAATGTACCGATGAAGGGAAATCACATGGCCATGCCTAAAATGTTCTAGAGAGGCAAATTAACAGCCTTTCTAAATGCAGTTGTTTATCTGGCTGTGTATTGCAATGATAAAAGCTGAAATAAGACTGCTGCATGGAGAGTAGACCCATTAACTGTTACTCACTCTCACTCTTACATTATCTCTTGTAAGTGCTTGTTCCAGCTCTGCTGAGGGCCTTTGAAGCAGATAGAGATCATAATGTTTATTACAGATTCGGAGGACAAAAGGCTGAACAGAAATGGACTGGTGAAAAGCAAGAGGAGATCAACAATTTGAGACCACTTCCTTTGTCAAAGATCTATGAAGTGTCATGTATATTGTGTGTGTGTATATATATATAACTACTATTTTGAACGGCCGATCCCAACATGTGTACCACTACACTGTGAGTACTTAGCATACTTAGCATTCATATTTTACAGGACATGCGGCTCCATGATACAATAAAATAGAAAATATGTCAATAACATGAAAAGTTTGACAAATTAGTATGCTGAGAAGACTTGGGCCAGAAGCAGAATTATATTAACTATTTATTTACACAGCTGTGATAATCCAGACTGTAGTCAAACTTCTGCCAATCATTAGACACGTCTCAAAATTTACTGAGATTTCATGAAGCCTCTTCTCACGCTTTATATCTAACACCATTAGGAGCTTCATGGGTATTTTGCATTCTAATTTCTGATCCCCGCAAGATGCTGAGAGAAATTCTGAATCTTACCTTGAGGTAAGAGAAAGCTTAAAATTTGTTCCTGAAGGGAAAATAATTTATGAGAATCTTTGCCCCTGTTTAGTCAATGTGCAAGCCACACCCTCAGTAAAGTGTAAAGAGGTGAATACTGATTGAAGTCTTTCCATCAGCATAACTATTCATCTTCATGTGTTAGTTGTATTTAAGCCAGTCTCATTCACTGCTTCTGACACAAGTCAGGTGTAGCAGTTTGTAACATGAATGGTATTAGGGAGACTTTAAAAACAAATATTTATTTATTTATTTCAACTTTAGAGACCCTGTGGTCATGTGAGTGAAATCTAAAATAAATTAATATATATATATATATATTATTATTATTTTTTTTTTAACTAGAAAGGCATCGGATAGCCTTATATATTCTGAAAAAAAAAAAAAAAAACACTCTTTAAAGCCAGGCAGTTGGAAAAGTGAATGGATAGAAACCTTGCAGTTTGATAGATGGATGGATGGATGGATAGATGGATTGACTGACTGAAAGGGAGCCTTGCTCAACCCACTGACAAACATGAACTTCTATCACTCAGTAAAATAAATAAAAAGGGTGATCAATTGCATTAGAAAAAAAAAAAACAGATGAAATGTGTTGCATATTTTGTCTCTGAGCTGTGGAAGAGTTTAAAAGCTAAACATTGCATTGCTAGTACTTCAAGGTCGAGCATGGCTAGAAAAGGTCTCTGCGTATGTAGACTGTTCTTTATTGACTGTGCTGTGTGTGATCCTGCTGAATGCCATTGTTAGCAAACTGTGCCTTAGAAGAAAGTTTAGGTAATTTACTGTCATGTCAATGTCCCAGAATTTCCAAATTTAGGCTGAACTAAATGGACCGCACGGCTTCCTGCTGAGTCATGTCTTATAGCCTACTGTTGTCTGAGCAGATTCAAGACAAGGCTGACATTTTAAAACCTACAATAACTTTTTTTCTGAAAGGCTGCACTAAAGCCCACAGATTTTTTGGAAAGTTCTCCACAGACAAATCTAGCTGTGAGAGACCAATCAAATATGCCCGAGACTGTCACAATTCCACTGACCTAACGTGAGTTGTTTTGAAAATCCGACAGTGTGAGGAACCCACAGGGTAGGTTGCAGTGGCACTGTGATGTGTTGTCGCAGAAACCTTGTCGTAACTGCCAGAGTGTATGTGTGGCTATCGGCAATAAGAGTGTGTGTGTATATACACACAGGCCTTAAGGGGAGGAAGCAAAAAAAAAAAAAAAAACTATATCTATAGTTTTCCATTTTGTGTTTTGGGATAAAATAAAATCAAAAGTGTATGTTATTGCATGGAGGCCTTCAGCTTTGTCACTCCCATTATGTGATAATGAAATGAATATGACTGAAGGGACAAACAATAACCACAAACAAATACATTTTTTTTTTTGGTTTGCAAACTAATTCTGTACACACATCTTATATTTTCATCATTCATCATATATTTTCTTATATTTCCCCTAAAATTTCTGATAATCAAAAAATGTAGTCTGTTTCATCAAACTTCATTGAACTTTGCACATCCCTTGCAACAAATTTATACCCACTGAATTGTACAAAGCAGTTCTTTGCTCGGAATGCTTTCAGATTTTATCTTCTCTTCCAAACAAGCATTTATTTGGGTGTCCTTATAAAAGAGAGTGTTGTTTATTTTCCATTTTGTGTTTGGGATAAAATAAAATCAAAAGGGTATTTTATTGCATGGAGGCCTTCAGTTTTGTCACTCCCATTATGTGATAATGAAATGAATAGGACTGAAGGGACAAACAATAACCAAACTTATTATACATGGATGTCTTTAGACTATTTTACACAAATGACCTAAACCAGTAAAACACAGTAAAAAAAAACAAACAAACAAAAAAAAAAACACAAAGGAAGAAATAGACAAAGAGGATAAATGTAGAAAAATAGAATAAGAGACAGAGTGAAAGAAAGAGACAAATGGTGAGTGTACTTGCAGAGCCCATAGTAAGAAAGGTTAAAGCAGATTCTCTGCAGTTCATCACTAGAGGGATGATGTCAAGATTTCTCCGTCGACCAGGGTCGACTTTCTCTTTTCTTTTTTTAGGTTTTGGAGTCACTTCACTTAAAACAACTTCACAATGTAAGATCTCGGGGACTGGATAGCCATTCCCGAGCATACCCAGTGAGAATTGTCTAGAGTAAATACAACACACAGAGAGAGCAAATGATGGAGACATTACAAGCATGACAACAACTCTAGGGGTCTTGGCAGAAACAACAACTGCTTCAAACAAAGACCTGTAGCGAAACAACAGGGGACTTCAAAGTCCTCATAGTGATGATGGGAAACAGCAGGCAGATTATTATACATCACGCTTAAACTGTGACCCTTGGTTGCTTTGCACAGTTTGAATAATTGTAGGTTTGATGTTTTTAGATGTAAAATTCCAACCGACAACCAGCCTTTTATGAGGGGTTTTTTTTTGTTGTTGTTTTTTTGTTTGTTTTTTTGACGGATTTCATATGATGCATGAAGGGTGAATTGTTTGAATTTAGGTTTTACATTATTCGTATTAAGTGGAACAAAGTTTATTTATAATAAATTGTATGCTATTCAATCACTATTTCAGCTCTTGCAAATCCATTGACTTTTGAAAATTAAGTTGTTGTTTTTGTTGCTGTTTTATTAGTTTAGATGCACAAAGTTGTTTTTCATTTCTCTCAAAAATCTTTTATTGTAACCCATGAAAATGCAGGTCCTTTTGTAAATACAAATGGAAAGATTATTATTTATAGCAAAATCTTCATACATAAATACATACATATATGATTATGTTTTATTACATTCTGATGCAGCAGTTCTCTCCTTGTTAAATGTTATTATGAGAGCACTTGTCAGGAAAACCTAGCTCATTATTTGCCCCAAGGGCTGCCCCATGGCACTGTTCTAATCAAGCACAGCTTCTGATGTACAAAAAATGGCTCCTGACACACAGAGAGAGTAGTAAGCATAGAAAGAAAGAGAGAGAGAGTAGTAAGTCCATAGCTCATAATATATATGTAATGTATGGAATACTCTCGACCCTGCATCATGCTTGTCTTATGAAGTTCTCCAAACGGAATGCAAATGCACATTCTTCAGAACTGTTCCTCTGTCTAACACAAAGTAACTTGTAATGTAAACTTATAAAATGCAAATGTAATATGTATGCATTAAGGAGATCTTTTTCTGCTATCAAGCATGTAGCGCTAGATTTGCTTTTCCTTCTGTCACTGTGAATGTGAGATCTTTATGTGATTGGAGTGAAATGAAAGGGTCATTCATGTTTTCTTTTATCATTTAATATACTGGATGAAATATCAATTTTGCCAATTTTTTAAGATGAAAATCTCATTTTGGTTGTCTTTTAGAATATAATTTTTAAAATAATGTAAAAATAATTTTATCTTTGGTTTATGAAGGTGATGCCGTTTTTGTTTTTTTCTTACCATGTTTCCTTTCTTTGGTCATATTTCAAATCATTCTAAAATGTTTTGTTTTGAAAATCATTTGAATTGGTAATCATTTTATACTTGTTTTCCCTTTCCCTTATCCTTTTGTAAGTGACAGTTTTTGTCGGAAAACAACAGCACAAATGCATTTTTAGCAAATTATGTTTTAAATTCAATCTATTAGAAGGTTTGTCTTTAAATTATATTCAAGTTTTAAAGCCTCATGTTACCTAACTCTCAGTCTCCCAAGCCTGAATGTATTTTGTTTGGGATCCTAGTTTTCTTACCATTTTGAATAATGATGTTATAATTAATCAATTTTAAGTGCCTGAGTGTGATCACAGTCTGTGTCAAAAAGTCTGGTAAAGCTTACTGTATGCTTACGACCTGTTTCTGTCTCCCACAGCAGAGGATCTCCAGATGAGCCTGTCCCTGCTGGAACAATACTGTGAGGATACAATATTGTGTGTCTCAGCATTAAGGGGCTTCAGTCTAGCTGTAAAGGCCTTGAATAAGAGGCCATTTATACCATAAAATCACAGTTTGGCCAATTAAATCTACCAGTTCAAAAAGGGACAAATCAAGCAATCATTATACCAATTCTACAGTGACCACGACTTAGAAATAGAGAAAGGAAAACATAAAAAAAAATCCTGGATGCCAAGAGAACAGCAACTATGCAAACAATGTGACCTAATTCAAATACAGGATGAGAAAACTTTATTTTTGTCTGTCCCAAGAACACCACTACAAGGGACATACAGTACAGACCAAAAGTTTGGACACACCTTCTCATTCAAAGAGTTTTCTTTATTTTCATGACTATGAAAATTGTAGAGTCTCACTGAAGGCATCAAAACTATGAATTAACACATGTGTAATTATATATGGAATTATATACATAAAAAAAGTGTGACAAAACTGAAAATATGTCATATTCTAGGTTCTTCAAAGTGGCCACCTTTTGCTTTGATTACTGCTTTGCACACTCTTGGCATTCTCTTGATGAGCTTCAAGAGGTAGTCACCTGAAATGGTCTTCCAACAGTCTTGAAGGAGTTCCCCGAGATGCTTAGCACTTGTTGGCCCTTTTGCCTTCTGTCTGCGGTCCAGCTCGCCCCTAAACCATCTCGATCGATTGACTGTGGAGGCCAGGTCATCTAGCGCAGCACCCCATCACTCTCCTTCTTGGTCAAATAGCCCTTGATGCCTTCAGTGTGACCCTACAATTTTCATAGTCATGAAAATAAAGAAAACTCTTTGAATGAGAAGGTGTGTCCAAACTTTTGGTCTGTACTGTGTATTTTCCACAATCTGCAGAACTGAAGTTTTCATTCTTTACTCTAAGTGACTCTAAATTTAACTCCGCTATTTACTTGGAGAGGATGACATGATGGCAGCCATATTAGCTGCAAAATATGAATACACCATACACGCCATACAAAATGGTTAATCCACTGTATTAATTTGGTTATTTTAGATATTCTTCACTGTACATGATTGCAATTGTTATAATTAATATTAGAGATACTGTCTGCTTTTTTCTCACTCTTTTATGTATTACACATTTATTGACTCCTTTATTCATTTGGAAGTGTAATTATATTCTGTATTTTACGTATGCTTAAAATGCTTTAGCAACATTATAATACAAATGTCATGCCAATAAAGCAACTTGAACTTGAATTTACATAGATTACAACCCTAGCATATTATTATTGTTATTGTTATGGAGCAAACAAGACATGCGGACATGCGGATCCATCTAAAAAGCTTTGATTTAAACGCTTGGTCATAAAACAGGCAAGGTTCTGAAAATGGCAAACTGGTACAGTATATAGAGGGTAAGACAAAAGAGTAATCCAAAGAAGGGTGTGTGTCAGTTGACAGCAAAGTGATCCAGAGGGTTTGACAAGGGGAAATTCAATATCTTTTTATTTATTTTTATTTTTTTACCTTGCCCTTCTCCTCTGACTTTATGCACATGCAGGTTGCCAGATTAACGTCACCACCAAGAACGAGCATGCATGACGATGAATTAAATAAAACATGCTGTGTTTCCCACCAACTGGCAACCAGGGATGGGAAAATACAATTGGTAAGCTAGCAGTGGGCAGGTTTCACAAACCAAAACAAATACAGACATTCCGCCCAGGACGTCCATTTTCAAAGGAGAATATCTGACTGTAGCATTGTTTTTCATATAAACAAATATGTTAACTTAGCATGTTTCTTAAATATCTGCAAACATATTATGGTATTTTTTATGCTTTAGTCAAAAACTTACATAGAGCACCTTTAAGTTACAGAATTCCAAAATCACCACATAGCAGGAATGACCCACACACACACACACACACACACACACACACACACACACACAGAGAGATAGAGAGAGAGAGAGAGAGAGAGAGAGGGAGGGAGAGGAGGTGCTCTGTCTTTGGTGGCACTTTAGAAGAGATTATTGATGAATGTGCACCCCGGGCTTCCTCTTTAAGAATCATTCTCTGCTGAAAATGTCATAGAATAGAACTGAGAGCTTATAAAGCTAAAAAATCAATAGTGAATTATTACAAAGGGCCAACAAGAACTGGCTAGAGCAGATATCTCTTCTTAGATACAAACCTGAAATATTTTTCAGTGACTCCTGAGAAAGAGAAAAGTAGTGAGAGTAAAAAAAAAGGGGGAAGACCAAAAGGTTCACATACACGTAATGTCAACCCTGTGTGACTAAAGATTTGTCCTTTGTTGTGTATACTTAAATCTTAAATGGATAATTCACCCCACAATGGATCTTATTTAATGTTCCACGAAGAAGGGTGAGTAAATGGCAACCAAATTATCCATCCATCTCTTTAATTAAAGCAACATTGGCTTAATAATTGTAAACTCATCAGATGTCCTTAGCAAACTGATTCAAATGGAGCGTGACTAAATTATATCTCCCCTGGATTTGCTTATTATATGGCTGAAGCTTTGTTATTACTTTGTTAACACTTATTTATAAGTGTTTCCACTGCTTGTATCAAACTCATTTTAGTAGATTTCAGTTAGGCCATTTTAAGAGGCTTGTCTAGCCCTTTTATCAAGGGACTGGGAATAACTTAAGTTATCAGCAATTACAGATAAAATGCACAAATAAAGTAATACATTGGAATAATGATAATGCAGTTTAATTAATATGTAAATATGTTTGGGGTCAGGGTACCAGGGTATTGTGTGTGTGTGTGTGTGTGTGTGTGTGTGTGTCTAACAGCAGGTTTAGCGAAAAGCTATTTACAGTAAAATGTTCTCATAGTGTTTTCAGCAATATGCTGCAAAATGCTTCCGTTTTAGGAGGTTTGAAACTATAAACCTGTGGCAAAGTCTGGAGTTCAGTGGATATTGTGGTGGTATTAGACTAGATTTGCTGGAAATCACAAATGGAAGACTGGAGCTCTGAAATGTACTTAATGTAAGATTTGGCGGATTAAGCGTGATCGCTGTATATCCTGGGCCCTATTGATACTTTGACCATATATGGTCAATCAGGGAAACAGAAAGCTGTATACAACAATTACAGATAGACAGAAATTATTTGCAGGGCTTAATGGCCCTGGCCTGTTGTATACCATTGTTGGTATTGTTAAAGGGGGGGTGAAATGCTATTTCATGCATACTGAGTTTTTTACACTGTTAAAGAGTTGGATTCCCATGCTAAACATGGACAAAGTTTCAAAAATTAAGTTGTACGTTTGAAGGAGTATTTTTGTTCCCAAAATACTCCTTCCGGTTTGTCACAAGTTTCGGAATGTTTTTTTAGAGTATGGCTCTGTGTGACGTTAGATTGAGCGGAATTTCCTTATATGGGTCCTAAAGACACTTCTGCCGGAAGAGCGCGCGCTCCCATATAGCGAGGCTGAGCACAGACAGTTCACTGATCAGAGCGATTCACTGATCAGAGCGAGAGCGTCGCGAAAAGTCACAAAATAAGTGTGTTTTTGGTTGCCAGGGCAAGACAATCCTGCACAGATTACCAAAAAAAAACAGCATTAAGGGACCAGTGGATGGAGTTTATTTTTACAGAGCATCAACGGAGTTGTGCAAATGTTTGTGTTTGTTCCCTGCATTTCGAAGATGCTTGTTTTACAAACAAGGCCCAGTTTGACGCCGGATTTGCACATCGTTTATTTCTTAAGGATGATGCAATCCCAACGAAAAAGGGTCACGATCGTGTGTTGGAACCGCAGGCGGTGAGTAAAACTGCTTCAAATATCTCTGCCTCCTTGTTAGTGCGTCCCCTCCCATGCCGAAGACCCGGGTTCGAGCCCCGCTCAGAGCGAGTCGTTGCTGCTGATGCTCTCGTTCAGTTTCAGCCTCGGGATCTGATTCTGGATCATAAATAAACGGCTGAATCTGACTGTAAGCCATGGTTTGTTTTGGATGATGGTTTTTTCCTCACGGTAAAGTCACAACTTCCAAACGCTCTCAACACAAAAGCCTACTGGCGCTCGTGATTCTTTAGCTCCGCCCACACGTCACGCCTCCAGCCGGTCGTGTTTTTCCGGGAAAAATCGGTACAGACTATCTTTCTCTTATGAATATAATAAAACTAAATACTTTTTGGAGTTATGAAGGATGCAGTACTACTCTATAGGTACTCAAGATTAACAGGATATTGAGTGAAAACGAGCATTTCACCCCCCCCCCCTTTAAATTAACCTAAAACAGAAAATATTAAAAATGTGTTTAGTTAAAGGCAGGGTAGGTAAAACATGTATAAAAAATTTTTTTTCCAAATGTGTTTAAACTTTATTTATATATCAATACATAATTAAAATGTAAGTACTCTGAAAAAGAAAGTATAAAAATCGAGTGTCTGTAGACCTCTCACGACTGTTTTAAAGACAGCTCATTATTTCCATTCACACCACCCCCTCCCTTCTGGGCGCCTTCCAAAGCCACGCCCCCAAAACACATGAGCGCGTGACTCCGACCACTAAGCTGGAAGACGCATTATTTACCTGAGACGAGCGGAGAGGAAGGAGCACAGTGCATGTAGTGAAATCATGTCAGAATCACATGTAATAAAAATAACTTTATAATTATGAAGATAAACAAACAAGATGTATTTTAGTACTCACTATCAAGCTAGCATATTGATATTGGTAAAGTTTAAAATATATATTTTTTGATTCGCTAACGAGCTAGTTATCTATAAGGCAAAGCTAAAAACAGGTTGCATGATACACGTTTTTCCATTACCATCATTTACACTGTGATGAAGATGAATTTCGTGTAAGATTCATAACATATAGTATAATATAAGTGAATTTTGCTTGCTGTTTCTCTGCCATTGTTTTGGTATTCCTAGGATCCGTGCCTCTTGAATTCCTCAAATCAAACGTGCGTACGCAAGTGGGCAGGTCATGTGTGGCAAAAGGGTGGTTGCCATGGTTGCGAGAGAGTGACAGTCGCCTAAGCCAATCCTATGTTTCGTGCCGAAAGGAAATAATGAGCTGTGTTTAATACAGATTAAACGGTCTAGAGTCACTCGATTTTTATACTCTTTTTATCAGAGTACTTACATTTTAATTATGCATTGATATAAATAGAAAGTTTAAACAAATTTGGAAGAAAGTTGTTTATAAATTTCTTACCTACCCTGCCTTTAACTGGAAAAAATAAAAATAAATAAAACATGACTATTACATGAAAAACAAACTTACAATAAATAAAAATCAGAAACCCTTGGCAACTAACAGAAACAAATGATGTTTAAGTTGAAGTACTACAACTGAAAAAAAGACAAAAGCATAACAAAATCACTTAAACTTTAATTACAATTAAAAGAAAAACAGGGGGAAAAAATAAAAGAAATAGGTAATTTAGCATGCTACATATACTAATTGTAAAACAGCACTCTTGTTCTCCTGCTGTTAAAGGGATAGTTCTCCCTAAATTAATATTTTAATTTTATTCATCACGTTATTTGCTCATGTCATTTTCACCTGGTATTTAAACACATCTCTGTCTCTCTCCAATAACCACTTAGCACACACAAATATACCTAAATTGCAATGTTGCCAGGATGGTTTGAGCTGAATGCTCATTTTAGCTAAGCACTTCTATTTAATTTGTATTAATATTAAAAATGCAGTTCAGTTGTATGCACTTTACATGTCCTATTTTTATTTATATTTCAGTGTTTATTCATTTAGCAGTTGCTAAATTTATCCAAAGTGAATAATCTTTGCCACAGTAAAACAAGCATTGTTTTAGTGCATTTGAGGTCAGTTCTTTGCAGTCATCAAGAATGCATCAGGGTAGATAAACATTTACACTAAAAAAGCACTGTAGATGCATTTCTGGCTAGATCTTAATTTGGCTTGAGATGGTTGTTGGGTATAAATGGGGACAATGTAACATTTAAAATGTATTTTCATTTCGGCAGACTTGACAGCAACTGCTTCAGTTTTCAAAATATTTTTTTATGTACTGGTTCTCAACTATCCAAAAGTTAAGAATAATAATAATAGTACAGGCATCAATACAATTATTGCTAAGGACTTTTCTAGGACTTCAGGGGTTTTGAAACTTGGAGGATTGAAAAGTGAAATTCAGCCCATAAGTTCAGTATAGAACAGTATAGAGAGAGAGAGAGAGAGAGAGATTCAAGTTCCTTCATTCTGTATACAGAAATGAAAGACAAATGCTAGAGTGCTCAGGCATTCATTTTCAGCATAGCTTACATCAGCAATCACAAGTGACAGATGTAACGCTCGGCCTGAAGAACACCCACCGACAATGACACATGGACTCAATAACAAACCTAATAAACTGTCACAAAGACTGCAGCTCAAGAATAATGCAGTTACATCAGATGGATGATGTTTACTCACACAATGCATCAAAATCTCAGGCAATCCCTTCCTGCATACCTTTAACGTTACTCAATTTAAATAGCAAGGTGCGGGTGGTATACAACTATAATTTAGGATTGTGTTAGCTGGATTTGGCCAGTTAGCATGGTTAGCTCATGGGGACAACACTGGTGATTGGTGATTAGCTCATAACTAGTTTAATTGCATTTGAGATACATGAGAATAATAACAGATCATTATCTTATTGTAGCTCTTCATGGTGTCGTTTCCTCCCAGTTAACACAACTAGGTTCTAATAACATTTTGCTAATGTGCCCATTAAGTTAAGAAAATATTATTTCTGAACATTCAAAACATCAAGCTTTTTAAATCTTTAAGAAACATTATTTATTTATTTATTTATTTTTACTTCGTTATGTGTACATTTGAGAAAACCAGAGAACGTTACCTTTTGACTTTTTGCAAATATTATGGGAATGTTACTTTGTAATGGTCTCTAAACCATCTGAACTTAGAAAATAGTAATCTCTAAGATGTTTGAGGAACATCCAACAAAAATAGTTTTAGATAATGTTTCCATGAGCATGAATGTTTTTTTTTTTTTCCTGCTTTATTTATTTATTTATTTTAATAACATTATTAAAGACCAGACAGAATGCAGCGGAGTGAACATTCTACTGTTACTAGGAGATTTTTTATTTTATTATACTGTTAGTTTTTTTCCCCAACACATTGACTATCATTTTGGCAAGGTTCTCTCATTTATTAGCTGAGTATGGAAAAATATGGTCTGTTTGGTCTTTGCTAAATAAATGTGAATTAGATTTGACAGACATATATTAAAGACATCAAGCATGTGATTTGACATCTGTTTGGAATGTGAAACTCTAACAGTAATTTTCTTTTAAGCAATTACGTGAATAAACTGCAATTCATAGACTTCAGAAGCTGTCAGAATGTATATTTTATGGTATAAAACCTATGGCATGTAGTTTTTACAGAAACACTTTTGTACTTTGATGATGGTTCAAAACAATACACACGGCAGCTCAGAAGAATATTTCTTCATTGTTTCATTCCACGTGTGATTGCACATCAAAGTTTCTGACTATTTCTAAGAGAAAAAGAAAGAACAAGGGAATGAAAATATTTCCAATTATTACTTGAAGAAAATAATCTATCTGTCCGTGGTGAGCTGCCCTTACACTGGAGACTGCAGATGAACAAAATGAATATTATTCCGGGCAGTTCCTCTGCAGATGCACTCCTCCTCCTTTCACCCTCCTGTTTTAATTCTGTGGCCGATGAGCACTGGTATCACTGAGATGTGTTTAGTGTCAGCCCAGCATAGCCGAGGGGAAGATGGTGAAAGACACAGTCTGCAATAAAGGTGAAGAAAAGAGGCTTTTGGCTCCGGAAACAGAAAATCAAGACAGAAGGGTGGTGTAGAGGCTGAAACAGAGAATGACTTCCTCCCTCCCTAATAAATTGTGGTGATTATGATGAAATAGTTCTGACTCGCTTGGTGCTCTGGGCGGAAAGACATCACAGATCACAGAAGGGAGAATTTTTTTATTTATTTTTTTATTTTTATTTTTTGTACTTTTAATAAACAAGGAGCCGAATATCAGATTCTTGCTTTTTATTTTTATAAGGTAGGGGAGAGCAGGGGCGAAAGTACCATTTTTCAGAAAAACTTCATTTTAAAAGATAATGGTGTATACAGAGATATATTTCTGCTGTGGCCAGTAACTCAGAAGTGTGGTCTAACAATACCATGTGGTATTTTGTAGAAATGTAGAAAGACTTCAGTATAATTTCACTTTGAACATAAGTTGCACATTGTTACTTTCGACCCCATCGGTTGGGACGAAAGTAACACACAGGTGGGTCAAAAGTAACACAACAATATAAGCTAGATTTTTTTTCTGTTAGTCTTATTTTTCTTAAGTATACCTGATTGTGACCTTGTTAATAATTAACTGCAAACATATTTTGTCTTTATCTTTTCAAAAAAATTATTAAATTACATTTTCATATTTTCATTTTAAATTTAAGTTTAAGTTTCATCAGATGTCTTAAACCTGACTGTATTTTTTTTATTGTAAATTTCAATGTATTTTTATATAATAATAATAACAAAAATTCTACAGAATGCACAATATAAAAATGTAATCACATTAGCATAATAATAATAATAAAAAAAAAAAAACTCTAAACATAATGTAACAGTAGGCCTATTTATGTTTCCATCCTGTTGTTTTTATGCATGAATTAAAAATGTGCATTAAAACATCTGGAAACACTGCAAATTCACAGGTGGAGGTGTAAAGGCTAAGATATGGCTAAAACCTAAATATAAATGTGACTTAGCAGCTGCCCAGAGAGAGATGTTCCTCTATGTGCAGAAACACCCTATCAAAAACATCTGGATAAAACCAGACCTCTGTCTGTCTTTCTGAACCTCTCTCGGACATATTCTTTTGGTATAATATGACATTAACATTTGTAAGAAATGATGCAAGACACAGAAATTCACAATATAGCTTGCACTGGAACAAAATAAATACTTTCTGTGACTTTAGCGGGACAAAAGTAACAACTGTTACTTTCGTCCCGACAGGAACTCCTGACATTTAAACTCGATTTAATTTTATATAAAAAAAAAAAAAAAATTGAAAATGCAAACTTTAGGACGTGTTAAAGCACTAAATAACCTGTAGATTGATCATTACTTTGACACATGAAACAAGAAAAACAACACGACTAATAAAAAAATAATTACAGATTCAATAATTTACTTTTTGTACTCGAAAACAGTTTTACGGACCTAACTTCGGGAAACGATGAGGAAATCACATGATATTTCTCAGCTCCGTCAAAGATTGCATGCTGAACATGCTGTCATAGCTGGGAATGCAAATGCAGAAAGAGGCTCGGAGAAAATCACTTTGTTACTTTCGTCCCGTGTTACTTTCGCCCCGGTTCTCCCCTATTAATGTCTCCTCTAATGCAATTATAATTTTTTTTAAACAAATAAATAAAAATATATATATATACAGTATATAAATTGGGGCCCTTGAACGTGGTCCAGTGATGCCAGCCAAAGTATTGCAACAGTTTATCAAAAGTGACATTTACATAAAAATTCTTTCACTTTCTTTTCATCAAATAATCCTTATATTAAAAAAAAATATATATATTTAAAATTGTATTTTTTTAACATTGGTAATTGTAGAGCACTAAATCAGCATATTAGAATGATTTCTGAAGGAACATGTGATATTGAAGACTAAAGTAATAGCTACTGAAAATTCATCTTTGCATTCACAGGAATAATTTAGAATTTAAAATGTAATAATATTTAAGAATACTGCTGTTGTCGTTGCATTTTTGATCAAATAAATTTGTCCTTGGTAAGCATCAGAGACTTATTACAAAAATATTTTAAATAGCCTCCCAGTCACACACTTTTGGACAGTAACACAAAAAAAAAAAAAGAAAGAAAGAAAGAAAGAAAGAAAGAAAGAAAGAAAGAAAAAAGATTTCTGCCACTGTTTCATGAGACAAAAGACAGTAAGGAGTTGTGTAGAGTGTATAAAAAACAATTTAGTGGCCGAGCAATCAAAGTACACTTTGCATACATTAATAGTTGAAGCCACAATTTTAGGTGAAAATCATCAAAATAGGAAGTAAAGAATGATAGAAATTTGAATATTACAAAAATAGATCAGGGAACATTGATATAATCAAGTCATCATAATCAACGTTTAAATCATAACCAGCGTATATCAAAATACCTTCAAATAGTTGTAATAACTGTAGTAGAGATTAATTCGAGAGGAGCATCTTTGTAAGGAATTGTGAGTGTTTTGCTGAGTCATTCGGGTTGTAATGAGAGGCAAAGTTTTATCTCTTAATTTGTTTACTGTGTGCTTTCACAATGATATTGTGGAGAGGTTGTGCAGCATGGAAATAAACTGGTCCCTGCATAAACATGTATGCCCTGTCAACATTTGCTTATGTGATAATTGATTAGTCTAGTTGCAGTACTTTGGCTGGCATCACTAGACCACATTCAAGGGCACCAAATTTTTATTTTGTTTTTGTTGTTGTTTTCCATAATTGCATTAAATGAGACATTAATGCCTTATAAAAATAAATTGCAAGAATCTGAAATACTTTTAGATTAAACCATTTGAGATGAAAATGCAAGGTATAATACTTCTCACATATATGTGCCTTGATGTAATATAAATTGCATTTCACTTCTATTAACTAATAATTTTGCCCCAAACTCTTAAGTTGCTGCTTATTAATAATAAGGTAGTTGATACATGTAGGTATTAAGCAATTTAAAATATGGTTGTGCATAATAAGACATGAATATGTGCATTGTAAAAGCTAATAAATAGAGAGAATGGGTCCTTAAAGTGTTACCAAATAATATTAGCAAATTGAAACTTATTGTAAAGTTTTACCACATTTCAGGCACTCGTTTATACATCATCATTGCAGCAGAATCTGTACAACGATTACAACTTCAGCATATTAAGAAAACAAAAGCTGTCCTGTGTTACAGAGAGAAAATCCAATATTTCTTTCATTAGCCCTGCAGTTGTCAGTTTATACATACTGATGAGGCCGACAGAGTCTTTATTCTGACTAGAACATTTGGCTTCACATACGAGGCATTCAGCTATTCTTTGAAATTAAAGGGTAAGGCAGCAATGAATGACATTTGGTTGTTTAACATAGTCAGACACTATTTTGACATGCATTGCTGCCTGTCAAAATACAGTAGATGAGTGTATAACTGCTAATGAAACTACTTTTTAATGGCAAGACATTCATCTTTATCCCAGCTTTTGCAGGGAATTATGAAACTGAATCCATTTTATGAGACCTTATGTAACATTTTAATGAGAAAAAAAAAGCAAGACTTTAATGTTTCCAAATATTTTAAAAGAGTTTCAGTGGAGTGGCACTTGCATTTGATTCAATGACATCTTTAAAAGTGTTCGGAATCCACCCCTCTGCTTTCTACTAACATGGGGTATAATATTCATGAAACAATTTTTATGAAGAGTTTACAGAACCAGTAACTCTGACAGCATAAATGAGAGGTCATTGAATTAAAGAAAGTCTTTTACTCAGAGTAACAAAGCAGAAGATAAAGCAAATTAGACAGATAAGATATGAATGTCAGTGATGGATGTGGAAAATTGCTTTTGCTATCTTTTCGAGTGTGATTTCTTTAGGTCAAAAACAATTTTAGTTTCATGTGAAAGAAATCAACCTTTTCTGTTCTCTCTTTCTCTCATTTGTTCCTAACATGGGTTGTGAATTAGAAGCTAATTATTTCTTAACCTCTTAGATCATTGATTTGGTCATTAGGGAAGATGAATTATTGTGATTTTTAATAGCACCAGGCAGGCCGCCTGCTGCCATGTCAACTTGACTTCTGATTGCTGAATCTGATGCTATGTTCCTTTGCTCTTTTTTAGGATTCACGTAGCAATTGCATCTTTTTATCTCACAATTCAAGCTTTCCTCAATAGTTTGCATTTCTGACTGCGAGAAATAAAGAATTGAGTGATCAAAAGGGCCTTTCTTTCTTTCTTTCTTGCTTGCTTGCTTTCTTTTTTAATGGTGGAAACAGGCTTACATATGACTTGCAAAAGGTAGTTTTGAACTCACCTGACCTTAAAAATAATCCTGATATGTTCCAATATTCAATAGTGAAAGAGATAGAGAGAGAGAGAAAATCTATTGGATTAAAACAGCTCATCAGAAACTAAGGTGCTGCTCTGTGGGTTGAACGATTCCCGTGTTTCCCACTTAAGGGGTATGTTTCAAATGTCATGTTGCCTCTTGTGCCTGTATGAAGAACAAAAATGTTCAATTCAGAAATGATGAGCACAATAAATAATACAAGGGAACTGGGAGCCATTATTAGAGGGGGCAATGTTATTTTGCCTGGGGTAAAAAGTGTGTATCCCATAAAGGTTACTGCATTTTGTGGTAAAACAGAGCAGCCAATATCATTCAGAACTGATCCACATTCACTCAAAGCTAGCATTTTTTATTTACTTTTTTTTTTTTTTTATCAGATAGCAAATTAACATTGCAGTGATAATTAACTTGTAACTTGTAAGATTAAGATACAATTATGGACTCATAAAATGAAGCTCAAAAAACAAGAGGACGACTTTAGTGAAGATGTTGTCAGATTTAAATGAACAATTAAAGACAGCTTATTATGTTTAAAGTTCAATCATCATTTTTAATCGTGTGAAGTTTTGCCATGCACACAAATACCAGTTGATTAGCTCTTGTAATGATGCATTGTATTTCTGCATAGTCTTCTGTGTCCTCTTTCTTTTTTTCAGCTGCAGTCTGTGAGGGAAATTTTTCTCTTTAGTTGCCTCAGCTATCTGCCTGCTGACGTCTGATCTTAAGTCATCCGCATTGGAAACGGCTGATTTTGAACAAAGAACTTCTTCTATTTAATCCCCCACACTAAAATTTAAAGCAGTAGTCAAGGCAACATGGAGTAATAGGAGAGGCAGATAGAGACAGCTGCTTGCAGGCACGAGGATTCAAATTCCACCACAGTTCTGCTGCCTCAATCCCAGCTCATTATCAACAACTTAGGCCCATGTAGGAGGATGAGCGATGGACTTCTGGGACAGAGAGAGAAACGGGAGGGAGTGAAATGGAATGGAGAAACTTTGGTCAGACAAGTTTGAAGTACTGTTTGTAATTATTTTCACAGCCTAGAGGAGGACTGTGTCAATGTCGAGTAAAAATGATGACTATGCAAAAGATACTGTGGATGTTTATATGATAGGTGGACCGGGGTATAGAGAGACTGAAAAATATTTGAAGGGTCATTTTAGCGACATCAGCAAAGCTCACTTAATTCTGAAGTGCAGAAACTTGCACACTTATTTTTTGGGAAGATACTCATGATTCTTTTTTTTTTTTTTTTTTTTTTTTACCAGAATATGTAATAAAAAAATAAAATAAAAAAATAATATATATATATATATATATATATATATATATATATATATATATATATATATATATATATATATATATATATATATATATAGTACTCTGTGTGTGTATGTCCTTAAAAAGTTCTTACATCATAGCTTAAAATGAAAAAAAAAATAATAATAATAAAGTGATGGCTATACATATTGCATGCACTCCAAAAAAAATAAATAATAATAAATAAAAATAAATTGTTTAATGTATTGTTTTCTATTAAAAGTATACAAACACATTTAAATCAAGAAGAATTAGCTTGAAATGCAAAATTAATTGTTTTCTGAAGAATTTCACAAATTCAAGTGCATTTATGCTTTATATTACTTTGATTTGCATTACTTGGTTTTAAAAAATGTCTTTAAAAGTCTTACATTTTCCTTCACCAAACTTGCAGAAACCACCACATTTTTAATTAAGTCTTTCTGCAAAATTTTAGGTTTATTTTTTTTGCATTAATTGTACAAATTTACACACACACGTACTGTATATCAAATCTCTTTATTGTTACACATTGTGTACACAAGTGTAACGATGATGAAATTCTTTTGTACAAGACTCAAGATATGAACATTTCATTTTACACAATATACAAAATTTTCACAATAGACAATAAAAAATAATCCATATTATACACACAGTACACAGTATACTAAAGAGACTTATGAATCTATAGCTTTTATATATGACTTAGTATACTGCCGTGTTTTAATATGAGTTTCAGTGCAGTAGAAATAGATCTGCAAGTGTTCTATACTATGCAGTGCAAGACATGCTACAGTGCTATCAGAGTCAGTGTGGCTGGTGTAGATGGAATCCAGTGTGAGGGGTAGGTGGGTGATTGTTGTTTGGTATCTGGAGTTTAGTAGTCTGATGGCCTGCGAGAAAAACTGTCTCGTGTTCTGTTGGTTTGGGTCCTGATGCTGCTGTACCGTCTCCCTGATGATAGCAGTGAGATGTGTTTGTGGCTTGGGTGGCAGGAGTCTCTGATGATCTTCTATGCTTTCCTCACACATCTCATCCGTAAATTTGATGATGACGTTGGAGCTATGTGTGGCTACACAGTCATGTGTGTACAGGGAGTACAGAAGAGAACTGAGAACAGAGCCCTGTGGGGCTCCAGTGTTGAGGGTCAGAGGGGAGGAGATGTTGCTGGCAACTCTGACCACCTATCGTCTGCCTGTCAAGAAGTCCAGGATCCAGATGCACAGAGAACTGTTCAGACCCAGAGCCCAGAGTTTCACCACAAGCTTAGAGGGCACTATGGTATTAAATACTGAGCTATAGTCAACAAACAACATTCTCACATATGTGTTCCTTTTGTCAAGATGGGAAAGGGCAGTGTGCAGAGTGAAGGCAATTGCTTCATCTGTGGAGTGGTTATTGCGGTAGGCAAACTGCAGTGGGTCGAGTGATGCTGGTAATACAGAGCAGATGTGATCTCTGATAAGCTTCTCAAAGCACCTACTGATGACGGGAGTCAGAGCAACAGGACGCCAGTCATTCAAGCAAAAAGCTTTAGATGTCTTCTGTATTGCCACAATGGTGGATGTTTTGAAACATTGGGGGACAACAGATAGGGATAGTTAGTTGGTGAGCACGTTTATATATATATATATATATATATATATATATATATATATATATATATATATATATATATATATATATATATATATATATATATATATATATATATATATATATGAACAAACACAAACTAAATATAAATCTTGTTATGTATATCATATTGACTACAAATGAAAACTGTTACCTCTCTGACAGCTTTATGGAGATGTCTGCTGTAAAAAATAATAACATCCACAAGGTCCAAAGTTACTGTAACTTCAGGCTTTACATAATTTACACCAGTACATTTCTAAAGGCTTTTATTTCCTCTTCACAAATCCAATGTACTGAATCTGTGTCTCCTTCTTTTATTTCAGTTGAGATGATAACAATGTTTAATTCCGTTTGTATGAATATTAAGGATTCCATTGCTCCATGCAAAATGAAATGAAGAAAATCCAAAACATAACCTTGGCTAAATGAAGAGACTCGTGCACTTATATGGTCATGTAGAAAAGCAGACATGAAGTCGAGGAAAATTATAGGTTTCCTTGCCAATATTAAGGGATAGTCTGACAAAATACCAAAAAAGCTGTAAAATATTACAGAGCAAGCTACTTGCCTGATATGATTGCTAATAACCGACCACGTGAGGTTTTTTGTTGTTATGAATTGACTGCTGTGTCCGAGAATAAAACCTGGCTTGACCTTATTGCAGACAACGTGTAATTACATTTTTCAAGTTTTTAGTTAAGAAAATAAATGGAGTCAAAGCAAGTTTTTCATCTATGGCTGCTAACCCAGTGCTAACAGATATGACTATATTATTTAAGTCATTTTGAACTGGTGTCACTCACTGATATTAGAGATGTTATGCTCCACCTAATCATTCATCCTGCCCCAGTGATGCAGTTTCACATGCACTCTTAAAGAAGGTGTTGATACTGGCAGTCCAAGTTTTATCTATTATTAATACTAGTTTTCAGTAGTTGGTATTTTAACCCTTTGCCTTAAATAAATCTACACTGAGACCTATCTAAAAAAATGCCCAATTTGAAAATGCCTAGCTTATCTAAGGTACTTGAAAAAAGTTGTTGAAACAACTATCTACTTTCTTAAATGATATGTTGGATAAATTCAAGTATGGTTTTAGGGGTGGACACAGTACTCTCTGAACAGCCTTTGACACCATTGATCACTGGATCCTTCCGTCTCATTTAAAACTGGTTGTGGGTCAGGGGGCAGTCTTAAAATGGTTATTCTCTTATTTGAAATGTAAATCCTTTTCAGTGAAGTCTGTAACTATTTCTCTGCTTCAGCCCCTTTTACCTGTGGTGTCCCACAAGGGTCCATTATGGGCCCAGTCATGTTTTATTTTACAAGCTTACTTTGGGAATGATTTTTAAAAAGTATGGTATTTTTTACCATCTGTATTTGGATAACACTCTAGTCTATTCGCTGTTGAGACCCAGTAGTAAGATTTCAAATGCCATACTCCTCAAGTGTCTGAAGGAAGTAAAGCTGTGGATATCTGAAAAATTTGTTCTACTGAATAAAAAACAAAACAGAAATTGTCTTTGGCCACACAGCTTGTAGCCAGAAGGTAAACAATAACTTAGGCCCATGGAAGGGGTACCTGTAGGATCAAGTAAATAATTTGGGAGTCATATTTAAATCATCTCTTATCTGATCAACAGATAAAGACGGTGGTTAAAAATTAATGCTGGATCATGAATATGGATCATGTTACTCCTTTGTTAGGTTCTTTGGGGTGGCTACCTGTACAATTTAGGATACCGTATACATTTTGATATATGTTTTTAAAGCACTGGCGCCAGAATACTTAACTGAGCTTATTGAGACCTACAGACAAACAGGCTCTTCTGAAAATTGACTTCCTTGACTCAAAACTGAAATGAAAATGTAACAAAACAAGTAGAACCACAAATCTTTTTTTTTTTTTTTTTTTTTTTTTTTTTCTGATCCAGAATTAGTTTCAACCAATAATTGACCTGTGATTTTAGAATCAGTGGTCATTGCTCAAAAATGTTGTTCCAGGAAGAAACAACGATGTTGATCCAAGAGAATGTCCCACACTATGCCAAGTGTACTCAAATGTTCACATTGTTGGATCAACAGCAGAAATGAAAGGTCAAATGATGTTCAAGGTGGCAACAAGCTGATATTTTTCTTCAACAGAATCCAATACATGAACACAGTTCTTCATATAATAATGAATCTTTGTTTATTTACAAACCTCAGAGCCTCTTTCCTCCTGCATCAAGATAATAAAACGGGTCAATAAATTCCACTTTTATTATTTCTATCTGCCAGGTTGTAAAATTAATTACCCTGAAAAAAGAACAGCATTATAACATCACTCAGTTTAGAAAACTGCAGGGGAGCTATGTAAATATTGTCATCAGCAAGATGGCTTCTCCGAAGCAGTAAAAGCCCTCTCTTTGACACTCAGCATTACCTCTGCTACAGCTGATGTCATGCTCTCTCTCTCTCTCTCTCTCTCTCTCTCTCAAAAAAAAAAAAATGGAACAGCTTTTGATGGTGTTAAAACGCAAAACAATTTCAATCTTTTATTCTTTTGAGGTAGCCATTATACTCCAGGAGACTCTACCTAAGAAGTGCCGTCCTGTGCTGCCAACCGATTTCTAGCCCATTTACTGTCCTTTTATGTTTTCTCTCCCCATTTAGATTTCTCACCCGCTGTTTTCTACATGCTGCTGTTTTCTACATCAAACTCTGAAGATGCTGCCAGGAGTCCTGGAGAATCCTCTTTCTGGCGAATCATATTGCATTGTATTGCTGAGATGGTTTTGAGTTCCTGGGGGAGGAGCACTGGATCTGTCAATGGATCAGGCACGTGCACAGGTAGGGCTCAACCTGTGCAGAGCACATGCCCTTTTTGCCCTTACACTCCGAAGTGCCCTTTTTTTAGTGGTGTATTTTTATTTTTTTTTTTTATTTTTTTTTATCAATGCTATTGGTCACCCTTTACGTCTGTCTGTCTGTTTTACTAATATTTCGCAAATTAAAGTTCTTAAAACGAGCTTGTGTAAATCTTATTCGATCCTCAAGCGGTCAGTAAGCTGATAACTCCGCCCCCTCTATATTCATTGAATCAAAAGTCCCACAGCAGCCGCACAGTAGACAACAGCTGAGCTGAACAAAGTTTTGCGAAGGGTAAATAAATATCTTGTTGTTTGAATAAGTACTACTAAACACTATGTCTATAAAGGCTCATATTTTATTTATTGGATGTCTGACTGACTGAGACATGTGGGACGTCGCCTCAGAGAGAGGGCTAGCATATGCCATCTAGTCATAGCCAATATACAGTCAACACTTAAATAGCCTGTAATGCGATTTTGGCCAAATGCATTTTACCACAGGAAAAACTGAGCGCTCCGTCTATATAGCTACAAAAACTAGTTTGTAACCTGTAGATGAAAATGTAATGTGATGCCGGCAGGCGCCGTCGCCGTTTTAATGACGAAAAAAAAAATTCACATTTGCACACATTCGCTGGTCAAAAACTATATATTGATAAGTAATAGAACAACATATAATTTGTTTTTACCATCGGAGAATCATAACAGGTGCGCCCCCGCTGTTTCGTACTGGCACTTACACAAAGCCATGAGTGATCCTCGTCACCTAGATAACATATATTTCTAAGAAATTTCTTCTTTGATTTATAGTTGCTGATACGCTTAATTTATTAACATTTAGGCTAATCATGTTATAGTATACTCTCCGCTCGTCCTCACATGTATAAAATGTAGTAAAACATGGTTTTACTACAGTAATGTAGTAAAAAAAAATTTTTTTATAGAAGATCACTGTTAAATCTTTATATTTTATCATGCAGAATGTAATTCATGATTGATTCCAAGGCTTCGTTTATTTGATCCAAAATACAGCAAAAACAGTAATATTGTGTAATATTTTTTAAAATTTAAATAACTGTTTTCTATTTGAATTTATTTGAATTTAAAATATAATTTATTTTTGTGATCAAAGCTGAATTTTCAGCATCGTTACTCCAGTTCAGTACTCTTCAGTGTCACATGATCCTTCAGAAATGCTTTTCACTGCAACTGTACTTTTTACACCATTTTTATTTATTTTTTCATTGCTGGCTTATTTTAGGGAAAGTGTAGTGAATAAGAGACCTTCAAGAGTCCAACATCCCTGGTCCACCACAGTATCAAATTTTTGCCAGGTAGGCGGATACATGTTGGATATGTTATAGTAACGGTATGGCTATAGTTTCTTGTAATCTGGAATTGAGTTGGACATAATTACTTAAATTATATTTCAAAAAAGTTTGTCAAAAATACTTGACTCATTGCTCACCTTCCCCTCTTCTCAATGTCATTCATAATCATGTTAACCAAATAATACAAATTAGCTTATAAAACCAAATAGAATAGCTAAAAAGAGAATTTTTTTTTTTTCTTTGCAAAGTTCATAAAAAAAAGTGCATAAAGTTCAATAAAAAAAGATTTTGGTTTCTGTTTGGTTTTATAAGCTAATTTGAATTATTTAGTTAACATGTTTATGTATGAGCCAAGTATTTTTTTTCTCTATAAATGCAATTAAAAAAAAGAGGGAGTACACAAGAGCAATTCACAAACACAGGACCCTACAAATATTTATGTTTATCTATATTACCGAATTATCTAATATTATTATTATTGTTGTTATTAATCGTGAATAAATCTAATAAATATTTTATGCAGGCTTACTAAATAATCTTGATATAAAAAAAAGGGAGGGGGGTGCCCCTTTTCAGTTTCAGCACATGCCCCTCAAAAGGTCTGTGCACGGCCCTGCAATGGATCTTGGTTGTTTTCTGTCAGATCTTGTTGGATTGTCTGGGGCCTCTAAGCTAGTTTATCTTGAAGTATATCTTAAAAACACACTGAGTGATAATTTTACAGTTTGTTTTTCACTAATGATAAATGTATAAAATAAATTAAACATTTATAAATTGATACGTTTTACAGTCTTGTTCATTTCTGTTTAAAGTGCCCTTATTATGCCATTTTGAATATTGCCTTTCATGCAGTGTGTAATGTAGCTGTAGGTGAATGTAAATAATCTGCAAAGTTATAAAAAGTTATACAAATAAAAGTTATTTTTTTCCAAAAAGAAAGAATTTTCTCTGAACAGCCTAAACGAGTCTTCAGTAATTAGAATCCCACTTCCATGACAGATACATGTCACATTATATAACATTTGCATAATACAGACTATGTTCTATGTTTGCTGGTCGCAAACAACTTGACCCACTCTCAAACACTGTAGCTTGTTTGTGTGGTAAACATCATATCAAAAAGTCGCTGTGTCTGTGTCGCTTCTGGATTGAGTCTGTCTCAGTTTGTTCTGTTTCTTCATATTATTCTTCATAGACTGGATGATGGTGAGATCAGATCTCTGTATGGAGCACTGGCTTTATATATATATATATATATATATATATATATATATATATGTGCTCTTGTTTTTGTGTCATATCAGGACTCAACTCTGTGTAATGACATGGGTATGACACAGGTATTACAAGGAGAGGGTGACTTATGAGGACATAACCCATGTCCCCATTTTTCAAAACGCTTATAAATCATTCAGAATGATTTTTTTTTTTTTGAGAAAGTAAAAATGCACAAAGTTTCCTGTGAGGGTTAGGGTTAGGGGTAGGGTTGGTGAATGGCGATAGAATATACAGTTTGTACAGAATAAAAACCATTACGCCTATGGGATGTCCCCACTTTTCACAAAAACAAACATGTGTGTGTGTGTGTGTGTGTATAATTTATTTATTTATTTAATTGCATATTTATGCATGTAAATATTATGTTGAAGACTCCCAAAAAATATTAGGAAATGGCATAATATGGGCACTTTCAATTAAAAAGCAGTTGATTTATGCTGTGTTCCAGGCAGGTTTTTGAGCTCGTAATCACAATTTCAAACCATGACTAACGACTTTGTACCATTCCAGACAAGTCATGCCAAAATTCCTGAGGGCAAGGAATTTTAGCTAGATTATAAATTTTATTGCAACGTTACATTGTCCTAAAATCTATTTTTCAACCACTTGCATAAACTGCATCCGTAGGCAATATTATTTGTAGGGGCTGCCATCATTGTTTCGCATGCTGTGTTAGGTCAGAACTTGGAACTAGGAGTACATCAATCTAGTACGAGTTCACGGGTGGGAAGTCATGGGTTTGACTGCCGTTCCAGTGCACTTTCACGGGTTTGAGGCTGGAAAAACACATGTTACGGGTTGCCTGGAACGCGCCATAATACATTTCATATTTTACAAAAGTATAAGCTAAACACTTTCTCTGTGAACATGTATGCATTGTAAAACCCTAAATAATAAACGTATTTAAAATCACATTCTAAGTAATTTTTATATTTAATGATTTAGTTGACTTTTCTACTTGAAATTTAATAAATAAATAAATAAATAGCATGTGCAATTTGTAAAATTGTTCCACAGTTAATAAATCCAGCAATGACTGCCTAAATTAGTAATAAATAATTTAATATTAAAAATAAATAATAATAATAATAAATAAATAAGATGGTCCACTAATTTACATATTATTTTTATTTATTTTATATTTACATTGTAGGGGAATGTAAAACCTAAGGACCAGATATGATGAATGAAGACCAGGAAGTCAGAGATGTGTTCAATTAATAATAAAATTATTTGAAGAAAAAAAAAAAGTTTTTAGTTTCATAAACAGAAGTCAGCTTCAGTACTCTCGATGGAGCTCGTAGGCCACTCTGCGTACAATTGAACGACAATTATACCCTGACAGAGGATACTAATTGCATCAATGCATAAGTCAACAAAATTTTGATTGGTTCCAAAACCTAAATAAACTCTCCAAAGACGTATATATCTGATACGCTGGACATTGGCAGTTGAACGTTTGTTTGAGCTTCTCCCTGTACAGTCAGGTACTAACACACATACGCAGAAAACATATCAGATTTTTAAGGCCGCCTAGCCCTAGCTAGAATTTTATCAGTATGCTTTGTTACACACACACTATGAAGTCATCATCTTAGAGAGTAGAAATATAGCATAAAGCAGGATTCTTTAATATCTCATGAGTGCACATAAGGCTACACATATCACGTTTGACATAACTTGATTAATAGTCAAACAAGAAATAATGTAAAAATGTAATTAATATCATTATGAAGGATATGGCAACTCTGCATCTACTCCTTCAACATGCTGAGATTCACTTACTTGAAAATGTAACCACAGTGCCCACACTTGGAATAACATTTGAAGCAGGTTCCCGTAAGGATGGTGCTTTTTTTTTTTTTACCGTTAAGACAGCCGTGTTGAGGTAGCTCTTCAAGCTGCCATGCAGTTTACCTGTGGGGGGTAGAGTCATGTATAACGACGTCTAGCCTGCCCCTGTCTGAGGCTGAATGATTTAATAGAGGCCAACCAGTGGATCATGCAGTGGAGAAGAGCAGGGAGGTGACATTGGTCTCTTTCGATGCAATCAGGCCTGCATTTGCCCCTGAGGAGCCTGTGATCTTGTTGATTTTGTCTGTTTCTCCCTGTGGTGTATCTACCATGAGGTGCACCGCCCCATGGGACTGTGTGGTCCAGAACCCAGTGTAATGTTAGATTATAAAGCTGGAAGGCAAGAAGGAAGCCATTTCATGGCTCTCAAGCTCAGATGTGAAATTAATACTCTACAAGCCTCTCTGGATTGAACCTATAATACTGAGTTATTTCACCGGGGGGGTAATATCGCAACCACGTATGGCCGATGCATACTAAAAAGCTAAATGATTTTATATGGATGGACAATACATGAACCTGCAATGACATAAAGGAATGAGCGGTGATACATCTAGACATGATCCAAACCTCGGAGATAAAGGGGAGCAAAAGGCCATTTTGAAAGTTTTTCCAGCAGAGTGACACTGCAATGTCATTCTTTTCATTTTCCCCATCCACACCGCTGAACATGTCATTACAGTTGCTTTGTTCTTGACAGGCACTTTCACTACAAAGGTAGGAACCAGGCGTGGGAAGAGTTTTGATGAAGTGGATGTCATCAAGGGGGCATCCTTGGTCTTCTAGTCCACCACAGCGGATTGGATTACATTTTGGGAAAACTCCTGCCTTGTCTGCACAAGCAACATGTATAGAAGACAAAGTAGAGTGAAAAAGGAGCCAGGTGTGTGGATGATAAAATTAAATGTTGTTTGCGTTAGTATGCTCAGTGGGATTGAGGGTTCATTGTGTTGGACAGGTAGGGAAGAGGCTAGTGGAAAGTTCTGCAGTGAGATTAACTTTAAGCCTTCCATTCTTTCTGACTATGTATAATTCAGGCACATATATTGCTTTCAATCTTTACATATGAACACTTGAACGGGCATTAAAATATCTTTCCATAGTCAAAATACTCAGACTGACGATAAGATTAATTAAGGCCTGTTTACCAGAAATCAAAAGGGATCAGCTGGCGTGATGAGTTGTTTCCTGAAGGAGGAAGTAGTGCAAGTACTGTGAGTGTTGATGTGTCACATTGACCTAGCCGGACCAGCTCTGCATCATGCCACTCACCTAATGAGGTTTTTGACAACGGCCAGCTGTTCCTGGAGAGGTGAAGAGGGTATCATCTCCAGAACCGTCACACTTGCCCACTTTGTGCCAGCTTGCTGCAGTCTAATTGACATCTGCCTGACTCTCTCTTCACAAAAGCTGCACGGGAAAAAGCGATTACCAAATAAAATCTGATCAATGAGCACTTTCTACCCATACACAAAGAGATTCTTGCGGATCGGTGCAGGTTTTTATGTTTAAGCACCTGTGTGGTTTGTTTCCTAGCTTTGTTTTGTACCAGTAGGCTCTGGCTGGGAGAACAGTTATTACTGGCTCTTAACGGAGGCTGTGTGTGACCCTTTCTGAAGGTGAACGCCACCGGCTGCTTCAGTGTAGTTCATCACAACACTGCTTACCTCTTTCCATTACACTCCAGGTGCTCTTCAGAAATGCTGATACACATGAAACACACACTCGCACACAATATAGCTCCAACTCACCTGAATCGTAACTTGTAACCCCCCAGCCCACATGCGTACACGTCCACGGGGCTGTTTAAAATACAGTTCTCGCTTAAATCCACCTACCCGCTAATACACCCACCACATAACACACTCACGTGGGTCGCCGCAATGATGGACTGAAGTGAGGCCTCGTCACCTCGGGTCCACGCTCCTCAGAGAGCCAGCCGAGGACCGTTTCCCTTTCAGAGAACTGTAATAAGTGTCAGATGGGGTCAAGTCTTTATTCAGAGATGGAAAAGGGTAATGAAAGGTCACAGTTAGGTGGTTTCTAATACTTCACTGGTTTTGAGGTGGTGGGGTGGGTTACTAAGATTAAATGTGACTGCTGATAGTGCAGTTTATAGCTGTATGTGTATTATTCAAGTCCACAAATGCTAACATTTAGATATTATTTATGAATATGCATTTTTTTGTATTTGAAAAAGGTGGCATTGATGTAAAATGCTATTTCAAATATTCAAATTAAATTCATTTGAAAATCTGGCGTTTTGTTTAAATAACTGAATAATGGCAGACAAATTAAACTGAATCAAAGATGTCAAAAGCTAGTTTAAATCTAGTTTAGATTATTCCAATCAAGTGACATAAACCCTTCAAAAGATTGGGCTCAGTATTACTTTAATGTACAGTATTACAGTAGTGTAATTTCAACACTGACAATAATATAAAATTCATGAGCACCAAATCAGTATGTTACAATGATTTCTCAATGTTGAAGACTGGAGTAATAACTGCTGAACATTCAGCTGCTCAAAATGTATCACAGGAATAAAATACATTTGAACATAATACTGTTACAATACAATGACTGCTCAAAATCGATCACATTAATAAATTACATTTAACTAAATATTAAAACACAATCATAATAAATTATATTTTACAACATTACTTCATTACTGTTTGCACTGTAAACATATATCAGTGTTTCACTAACCACAAAAATTACATTATATGTTATGTTGTGTTCATTAGAGTGACTGAAATGATCTGTAGTTCTACTCTTTTTCCTCAAACCAAGGCTGCATTAAAGGATGCATTATACCTTTCAAATTACATTTCAACTGCCAATGCATTTCCTCTCTGTTCCTTTTCTCATCCCACACATTAGTGATCGCCCTAATGTGGTCATGAATCTTATATGCACGGGTATTCATAGATTTGCTGAGTCTGTGTTTATAACAAAGATTTAAGAAGCTGTCAGTGAGAGAGATGAATGACAAACCAATATGATCACCTAGATCATTAGACACAATATCATGTTAATATGCCATTGACATGTATGGGAAGATAATTTGTCAAAAAAAAAAAAAAAAAAAAAAAAAAAGAATGGATGCATTGAATTAAGAGTCATATACAGTTATGCCTACTGCATTTTTATAAGTACTTGCAGAATTAACCTCTGAATATTCTTCAACATGTACACAGAAAAGTGAATCCATTAGTTTTCCAAAAATATTAACCTTTAAATATTCTTCAAGAGGTTCACACTTGGTTATGAACCACAGGCTAGTTAGCATATATTAACAGATATGCACACAAGTTACATCTATACACACTCCCACACATCCTGATTCTGTATTTCTGCTTTTCTTTCTGCTGACCGAATCAATTATAACATCAATGCTAATTATCACATCATCAAATGGGATCTTTATCAAACACTTTTATCCACAGTGTCCCAGCACACCCGCACATGAACACATGCACGCGAAGTCTCGTGTTCATTTCAACCCTTTCACCTATCTCAACCACTGCCCCTTCTTTTACAAACATGTGCCACAGCACTGGCGCTAACGTGATAGAAACCAACTGCTCCCCTTTCCTAAAGCTGGAATCATCCACGCTTCATGCTCGCAGGCAGTTCAAACTCTCTCCTAACTCATTAAAGCTGATTTGGGATTATTTACATGCCGCTGGGAAGCACAGTAAACACGATTAGGTTGGACAAATACCGGGGTCAATATTTTGCAGACGTTCCAATTAATAAAACATACCATATGATATGAAGCTAACGCTATCTGCAGTAGAAAGAAAGGCAGTTAGGCAGAGCATAATTGGCAAGACGAAGAAACAAGGACCCCTACTGCTATGCACTGACATGCCTGTCACTGTCAAGGCAGCCTGTACACCAGTAAATGCTAGCTCAAATGAGCATTGACGATCTGAAATACACTTCAAAACCAAAGGGGAAACTGAAATGCAAAGAGAAATTGAGGTAAAAAAAAGTGAGGTTGAGATAAAATAGAACAAAGATTAGTTTACTGAATAGCTAGTTCTCAGAAATTCAGTGTTAATTTACACCCTCATGCCATCCCAGATTTAGATGCTTCTGGTTAAAATAGGCAAGTTTTTCATTCATGTTATTGCTTTCTCCCATGAAAAAGTCATCTCAGGAGAGAAATATGCACAGATAAAGCATTGTTTACAAGTGAAATGGTCCAAAACATCTGTAAAAATAACAAAAATAACATATTTATAATAATAATAATTATATGTTAGTGTTTTTTGGAGGGGCGTGGGGGGGGAGCTGTGATGATTTTATCAGCTGTCTGAACTCTCATTCTGACTTCACCCATTCACTGCAGAGGATCCTGGTGAGCAAGTGATGTGATGCTAAATGTCCCCCAATCTGTCCTGCTGAAGAAACAAGCTATCTTGGATTGGTTTGGGTCAACATTCAGCAATTTTTCATTTTTGGATGAACTATTCCTTCAAAGGTTCCTTGGGAGTACTTTATTTGAACCATGATGCAAAACAAAGATTATGATAAGTGACATGCTCTTAAAATAAAGGTTCCAAAAGAGGGTTTTCAAAGTGATGCCACTGAAGAATCATTTTTAGTTTCCCAAAGTACCCAGTGAACAGTTATTATTTGCTTTAGTGTGAAGAAGATTTTTATTTGGAAACATAGATGGCTGTATGCAAATAACTTTATATTTTCTATACAAGGCCCATCTCTTTACTTTCTCTGAAAATTGTATCTGATAAAGTCATGTGTTTGTACTGTGTGTGTTTCATTTAGCTTTTTATTATTTCAAAAGACAAAAAGAAAGCCCAAGTAACACAAATGTCAATCTCAAAGGATACATTATTGTCGTCTTTTCAAAACAAACATTGCGTAGAGGCAGAATCCGAGAACACACTTGAGAAGGACTGCAATAAAAACTGTGGATACAACGGACAGAATTCAGAGATGGGGGAGAGGGGAAGGATGGACGATGGTGTTTAGCATGGAACTGCAGATGAAGAGCTGCTGCAGTATCAGTGTGGGTGGAAGTGTCTGTGCTTAAATGACTCCTATCTTCTCTCTCTATCTGTTCACCTCACATCTCTCTCTCTCTCTCTCTCTCTCTCTCTCTCTCTCTCTCTTAGACAAATTTACCCAGACCAGCAATACTAGGGAGGTCTGTATTAGCTGCTGAAAGGTATCCATTTACATTCCCATTCATCTCAGTTTATTTGAAATCTGCAATCTTTGCTAATAGGTGCTCAGTTCTGGAGCCAAGACCTTTTTTTAGGTCTGCTCTGGGGCAGTGAAAGACCAGTGCTCTCTTCACCGGTGCACCACTGCAAAAAAAAAAAAGTCTGCCCACTGCTCCGGGTGTGGGTGTGTGTGCACTTGGATGGGAAATGCAGTGCACAAATTCTGAGTATAAGACACGCTTGGCGACGCCTCACATCACTCATTTCTTTCATTTCTCAGCTTCTCAGCCTGTCATCTGTGAAGCATGCTAGGGAATACAGTCCATCCGGCTTATGCGTGGGAGACCATTGTGCATGCTTTAGACAAAAGTGAAAAATCTGTACTTACTCATCTCTATGTTTATTCAAACCTATATACCAGGGGTATTCAATTAAAGACGAAACAAAGGGCAGTGGCATCTGATAATTTTTCTATGGAAAAAACAAAACAAAACAAACAAACGACCAACAAAAACAACAATAAAAAACTATAAAAGTACCATAAAGTTCATACAGTGTATGCCAAACCACTTCGAGCTTTGTCTGAGGAGCAAACTGAAATTTTGTTTTGCAGTCTCTGCAAATCCTCCCACTTTGCAGCAGATCTGAAAACATTCTCTCCAAATTTACCTTTTAATATCAGCAGTGAAATACATAATTTTGGGGTAAACTACTCCTATGGTAACTGCATGCAAATTGTAATATCATTGCATCCCATTTAGTTATATTTGGATAGTAATATCCACTATTATCCAATTCATCTTAAGGTGAGTAACAAGAGAAGGTCATGTAAGTTTCAATCTTGTACTTAATTTAACAAAAATACTAAATAAATTAACAAAACATTTTAATAACATTTATTGAAAATTTATAAAGCAAGTTATAACAAACTGCATTACCACAAAGGCCCCACAGGAACCAGTAGAAACATAATGCTTGTTAAATGCTTTTATCCCCAACTCTTTGGTATCTGTCATACTGGATGAAGATTTTGTCTTGTTACAATGTTAGCAACTTGTTTACTGTATCATTGGTGGCATGACCTTGAAATACACAGCTTAGATTATTTGTTGACAACTAGAAAACTCCCAATTGTAGAGAAATAACACACCACCACCAGGTATAAGGACATATCAAGTCTTGCTGTGTCTGCTGGGCTCTGCTCTTGGCACTGCATGATTCAGCACTGCTATGATCGGCAGAATATTTTGGATAAAGCAGATATTAAATATAAATGGAACCATATTGGGCACAAACACATAAGATTGTGGATTAAAGCAGATATTAAATATAAATGGAACCATATTGGGCACAAACACTGGCTACTGAAACATTGATGTGACATATAATGAAAAAGTGAAGAGAATTTGTTGGGGGTTTGGGGGTATTGTACCAATTAATTATTACATAATAATATATTACATTATAAAATAATGTTTTCTATTTCAATATAATATAAAACATAATTTATTACTGTGATGAAAAGCTGAATTTCCATCAGCCATTACTCCAGTCTTATATGTCACATGATCCTTCAGAAATCATTCTAATATGCTGATTTATTATTAGAATTATCAATGCTGGCAACAGTTGTGCTGCCAAATTTTTATTATTATTTTTTTATTCATTTATTTATTCATTATTATTATTATTATTTATTTATGTTTTATTTCCGGAAAACTGCAATACTTTTTTCAGGATTCTTTGGTTAATAAAAGGTTCAAAAGAACAAAATTTAAACGGTATAGTGTAAACTGAAAATATTAGAAAATATTTTTTATTTTAAATAAATGCTTTCCTTTTTAACTTTTTATTCATCAAAGAATCCTGAAAAAAAGTGTATTAAGCAGCACAACAGTTTCCAGCACTGAAAATAAATCAGCATATTATAATTATTTCTGAAAGATCATGTGTCACTGAAGACTGGAGTAATGATGCTGACAATTCAGGTTTGCATCACATTAATAAATTAGATTTGAATATATGTTAAAATAGAAAATCACCTATATATGTGATCAAACCTTTATGAACCTTGATGGGATAGTCCAACCAACACTGAAAATTATGTTATTATTTATTAGCCTGTGTCAAACTCATATGACTTTCTTTCTTCAATAGAGCACAAAAGTTAATTGAAGAATATCCTTGCCACTCTATGATGAATGTATGATGCATGTGAATGAAGAGGCTTGAGTTTAAAATGACAAAATGAATTTTAAAAAGTCATATTTTATCAAAATAAACAGAACAATGATTAATTATTCACAAATAATAAATAAATAAATAAATAATCCTCAAGTTCACCCAAACTCCTATTAGTGTGTTCTTCAGAGAAGTATAACAATACATTTTTAACAAATTGTTCTTTTGAACTGGATCCATTAACAAATCCTTTACCCTACCTTGACCAAGAATTCAAAAGCCCCCTTGGTCCAGTTCATTAGGTGATGGCACCAATAACACCCTGCGGACGAGTCTGATACCTGGAAAGGATATGCACTCGTCCATCATTTATTAAAGAGAATGGGAAACCTAATCATACACATTATCTTCTCTGATTTTGTTGAAAGGATTGTTTGGATGAACAGTAGGAGCAGTGAGAGTGTGGAAAACCTCTCAGCTCTAATGACACTGCTATTTGTATGTATAGGTGCTTTCAGGGTATAATCTTGGTCATCGTTGCTGTACTGAATGGAATAGAGAAGGCAAAGCGAGATGGAATGTGTAAAACTGATATCAAAGGGAACCAATTACAATACATTAAAGTATTTGATTTACCAACATCAAAGTACAAAAAAGCTTGTAGCTAACAATTATCTGACCTGGTGGCATGTGTTTTGTTTTTTTTTCGTAGCTCTACCATTATGGTGATATTCTCTTAAGTAATCAAGGAGTCCATCTGCCACCTAAGAAAACATGAATACTCATTGAAATTCTTGACAACACTGAATTTGAAGAAACAGTCAAACAAAACATATTTTTATTTTCGGTAAACTAAAATAAACTTGGCTACTGACACAAAACCAACAAATAACTTTGGAAGCTTAACAGATATGACCTTTTATCACTGCTGTTCTCACCCTTGGTCTTAACACTTCACTCAGTTTGGTTAAATCGGACCCAGCCTGTCAAAGCATTAAAGGAAACCAAACATAATGCCAGCTCATATCGTCTCTCATCTCAAAGGTGAAATGCCAACTCAGAATACATCACAGCCTGGCTCTAAGCAACAGATGACCTGTCTTCAGATGTCCCTGAACGCTCAGTTCTCCTCTCCTACTCAGAATGCACTGACTCAACCTGATCAGAGAACGAGTGTCATTCACACGGGCTGAGAGAACAGTGTGCGATTTGAAATGGACACACACATGCACACTTGCGTTTCTTCTTGCATACCTCTAAGCCATTGGGCTTGCTGTCTCCTGAAGCAGATTAAAAACAGGTGTTATATCATGCTGGTACCTTCTTTATACTTCCTTTGAAAGAGCACAAGGCCCTTTCGAGGACCAATGGAAAATCGATGGCCAGAATAATGTTGCACAGTCTTGTGTTGGCTTGAATTCAGTTACGTTCTTTCTTTCCTTCTGTCTTCTTATGTCTCCACGTGTATATCCATTAGTGACGGTATAGGCTTTTGCTGGGTACACACCAAACTATTTTTTACATTTTAAACGATTTTCAAAATGTGATAGACCACAAATACGAGGAAAAAAAATCCTAGATTTAACCGTTTTGCTCCTGTAGTGTGTGGTGTGCCATGATGTGACAAAACCAGCACACCACACACAAACAGATTTTCAACCAGAGTCTCGACTGTGAACACAGTAAATCTCGCAAGACTTCAGAATAAGCATGGCGGACGATATGCAGGAAGAAATTGCAATTATATTGTTTGGAATGATCTTATACATGGCATGTTGTATAAACATTTGTTCTTTTGCCACAAATCAACAAGCTGATGCTCCCATTTCACTTTGTGCTGTGCCATGACTGCTTCCATCTTCCATTATTTCGCTTTCTGATTGGGATATTGTTTCGTTTCACCTGATAATCTCCAGAGCACAGGTTTGTCCTCTGGGTTCTCCCCACACATCAGGATTTCTGATCGTAAATATTAAACATATTGAATATTTACGATTCGCGATCGGGGCTGCTCCGACGTTCTTCCGATCAGGTTCGGACACTCTTAACACACCTCACACCAAGAGAAAATCTGCTAAAATAATCCGTAGAACCATCAAGATATTCAGGACATACAGTAGCTAGGATTGTTGGAAGGGGGGAAATCGGCCCAAAATCAGCCCGATTATCTTTTGGTGTGTACCCAGGATTATTTGTGCACAGCAGCCTAAGCAAAAGGAAAAAAGAAGCCAATGACCCTGGGTTTGATTAATAATTGTGATCAAGTTGTATACTGTGCAGTAAAAAGCATCTTTAGCAAAATTTCTGTAGGTTTCACAACAGATTTGTTTGTCCATATATGAATATATGCTCATCAAGGCTGCATTTATTAAAAAAAAAAAAAAAAAAAAAAAACAGAATAATAAAAATTAAATATATTATCAGTGCTGAAAGCTATTTATTTATTCAGATTTTTTTTTTTTTTTGATGACTAGAAACTTTAAAAGAACAGCATTTATTTGAAAAAGAAACATTTAAAACTTTATAGCCTAAATGTCTTTGTAATTGAAAATAAATCTAACAATATATATATATATTTTTTTTTCATTTATTTCTTTCTTTATTATTTGTTTGTTTGTTTGTTTGTTTGTGCTTTTTCTCCGTTACCAAATGAGGCCCATTACAAAAATGTAAAAAATTTACAAAAAGTGTTTGAGACATGTTTTGGTATATGCATCCCAAACAAATCCAGAACAAACAACTTTTTGGATCTAATGAGGTGCTTAGTGGTCCATGGGCTTCACTCCTTGTGTAATTATGCCAGAGCGAAAATGTACTTACACTTAGGGGAGATAAAAAGGATTTGTAAAGCTATGTAAGTACAAAAAAGGGGGTATAAGCGATCAATAATTAATTTACTTTCAGCATTCAGGAGCAATTAACAGACTTTTTCCCCATTACAGTCTAAAAGGCCACATGGCCTTCTTTATCCCATAATCTGACTGGCCATTGTGACAATCATGGATTACCCAACCATGAAATCAATACAACAGGATACGAACCATTCCACATTCATGCAATTAAATCACATTGTTCATGTCCTAAAAGGTGCAAAAGGAATTTGTAGAGTGGCCACACATTGTGGTAATTTACAACTAGTTTTCCAAAGTAAAAACTTTGTGTGCCTTGCAAGAGTATGAGGAATTTAAATTGGCAAGCATTTTTAAGACACCTTTTCAATGCTTTTTTCCCTTGATGGATACAATTTTTTTGGCTCTTCTAAAATGAAATATTATTAAAAATGTTCTGATTTTGTACAAAGTATGAAGGTCTCATCAAGTGCAAATACACTGAATACCAAGTGTATTAGGAACAAAAAAAAAAAATAGTTTTACAGTTCTTTTTTGTAACTGTGTCATCCATTCAGACACATTTTTGCAAATACAAAACAATGGTTGTGTATGTCTTCCATCTCCTCTATGAAAAGCAGCACAGTTTCTGAGCATGTGTGTGCTGACAACAAGAGGCTGTAGTGTCTCTCAGTCAGCCAAGAAGAGATAAAGTCAAAATTCCAGTCATTGTTGAGTTTGAGGATGTGCAGGTATAAAGGCAGGATTTATTTTCTAAAAGGTTTTAGGGAGAGTGTAAAGGTATTTGTGTTACAAGGTATACAACACAAGGTTATAATAAGCTCCACATAAAGTGCGGCACTCCTCTTGATGTAGGGTGCTCTCTCTCTCTCTGGCTGTCTAGCGCTCTCTCCCTCTTCTTCAGTACACTACTCAAGTTCCCACGCTGGATGCTGTCAGTTGCCTGCGGCATTCAAGAAAAACTAAACTAAAAAAAAAAAAAAAAATCAGGTAGAGAGATTCGGGGGAAACTGACTTCTATTTACAGATATCGCCTTCTACTGTGCAGACCCAGGATTCCCTGATCAGAATCCAAATGTTCTGGTCCCTCACCCTCCAGAGAGATTGTAATGTGCCGTTGCTCATCTCACATGTGTCAAGAGTGACCCCTGGTGTTTCGTCAGTGCATGCATTCATATTTCTTACATGGGTGACAGGTCATTTGAACTCTACACTTTCTCCTTCAAAATCTCTTTGAAGTCACTTTGCTCAATTTTTCTTTTTTTCAGCTTAGTCAGTCTTTGTATTTAGTTACATGCTCTGTAAACTGAGGTCTAGAAAAGTATTCTAAATTAATCGTATTAGTATTTGGAATTAAAGGGATAGTTCACCCAAAAAAAAAAAAAAAAAAGCGTTTCAAACGATTGAGTTGGATTCGGTGAACTGGTTCAAGAAGAGCAGCTTAAATAAATGATTCGTTCGCGAACCGGATATCACTACACTTGAACGCGCTCACAACAGACCTGGAAGAGAAGACAATGCTGACTAAAGTCGTAGTTTTTGTTATTTTTGGACCAAAATGTATTTTTGATGCTTCAACAAATTCTAACGGACCCTCTGATGTCACATGGACTACTTTGATTATGTTTCTGTCACCTTTCTGGACATGGACAGTATACCGTTTACACAGTTTCAATGGAGGGACTGAGAGCTCTTGGACTAAATCTAAAATATCTTAAACTGTGTTCCGAAAGTTGAGCGGAGGTCTTACGGGTTTGGGACGACATCATTAATGACATAATTAAAATTTCTGGGTGAACTATCCCTTTGAAAAACAGATAACAGTATTTATTTCATATGTCAGATTTTGATGAGTTAATGAGCTAAATTTCACTTAAATTAATTTTCATTTAAATTTCTTAACAAATTCATCAGTATTTTTCAGTCAAACATTCTGAAAATATGAAGGCATCCTCCTTCAAGAAGTTAGAGAAGGTAATTTCTGTCTTTTTGGTTTCCTAAATGTGAAGTGATGTTTTGAACCTTATTCCCATGGTATTTTTTTATTATTATTATATATTTTTTTAAGTAGTAGGTGGGTCACCTTTTTAATACTTTTTTAATACGTTTGCTATAAAAAAATTGTATTGTTATTTAATACTTCCTTTTTATTTTTAAATATAATAGTATTATTACACTTTATTATTTTGTCAATTATTTTATTTATATAAAATAGTGCAATAATATTTTTATCATCATTATTATATTTTTTTTATAGTTACATTTAACAGGACACACTATGTACAGTATGAGTACCAAACCAAAACTCCAGGTCAGGTGTTCATTTGAGAACCAGGCTGAAAAACGTATGTGCACCCCTGTTTGTGTGTTTGCATGTGTGTGTGTGTGTGTGTATAACAGCATTTCACACCAAAGAAATTTTTAAAAGTCTTGTGCAATTTTTTTTTTTTTTTTTAAGAACACCCCACCACTTATCATTGTTATTTTCAGTAATAGACAATGATAAGTGGGATTTCTTTTAAAATAATGCATATCTTAGAAGCAGATATTGCTTCAGAATATCAAAGGGATTCTTAGAAGCAATTTTAGCTTCTTACTTTGGCTTTCTGCCTCTTATCAGTTCCCTAGGATGTGACCTACAGTATTATGCAGATATCTTTAATTAGCTTTTCTCTTTCTCTCCTCTTGCATCAGTTCTTCATTGACCCTATATGAAGCTGTTGCCCCTCCAGAGATTCCTCCCGAGGCCTCCAGGTGAAAATGGGCCGCCCCGTGGAGGTAGAAGAGGAGGAAGAGGTGGGAGAGGAGGTTAAATCACACAAGAAAACAGTATGGTGATAGATTCAGTTTTATCATAATCTCTGGTAATAACATCTACAAAACTAACTTTTGAAGATAAAACCCTAAAGTGATGTATTTGCAGGTGGCTTTCGTGGAGATCAAGGTGGCAGTGGATGTGGAGGATTTGGTGGTAGTGGAGATGGTGGAGGATTCAGAGGAGGCAGAGGTGGAGGGAGTGGACGTGGATGTAATTAGCGATGTTAATCATCAGAAAAGAATGATGAAATTGGATGAATGTGCTGTATTCAGTTTAATGGAAGAATTTATCCAAGAATTTAAATTCCATCATGCACTCACTTTTATGCCTTTACAAATCCACAAATATAATTATACATTTTGAATATACATTAATGTTTAAGTTGGGATCTGTAAGATTTGTTAAAAATGTCTTTGAAAGTATTCTCTCATAACCAAGGCTACATTGAATAGCAGTGTATTATATGTGAATATTATATCTGTATTCTGTATTTTTTAATAAAATAAAACATCTTCATTGCTTTGCAGGTGGAAGATGACGAAGGTCTCACAGTATGGGATCTGTCCTTCCTTTCTTCTGCTGGGACACTCCTATTGAGAAGCCTGAATCAGCATTTGGAATGTTAATTAATGCCTCTCGTGTACAGCTGCACTTTTACTTCATTTTGTGCCATATGTGTATTTTTATGCAGTATTTTTTATTTTTTATTTTTTTATTTTTTTTTGGTTAAATAATAAGTCTGATGTTTTAAGTTACCACATCCCTGTGTACAAAGAGGGCAGGTGTCTCTATAACCTTGACTGGTTGGTTTGCATCCACTGACGGTTGAACTAGAACAACAAGATTATGTAGAGTGACAAAATGGTAAAGTCAGCTCTACAGATACTAATAGTTATAATGTAAAAAAATATGTAATTCATTGTTGGATAGATAATAGTGGATATTTGCATATACTGTATACATAATTACAAAATCCAATAAGTGGACTTAATTAAATGCTGTTTTAAATGATTATGTAATTGTGGCATACATAATTGTAATCGTGATTAGAAATGCGATAGTTGTGCAGCCCTATGTAATATCAACAGATGGACAAGACCACATCTTTTTTTCTTTCTCTCTCCAGATCTTCAGTGCAGAACCAATGCTATTTCACTGACTATAGTTTAAAATAACAATATATATATATATATATATATATATATATATATTTTAAGTTGCTGATAAATAGAATATGATTTCCAAATATACTGTAAAAACAAGTAGCAACGTTTCAGACATATTTAACTTATGACATATTTACTAAAGTACAGGCATCAGAAATGCTGTGACACCCTATTTCTAATTGCAGGGAAAGCAGCTATTTTATTTCTTTCATTGTTTGTAATTCAAAAGATAAATCGTTTAGCAACAGATCAATAAAATGTAAAAACGCTGCTTGCGCTGAGAAAAACAATGAACTTTGCTCAAGCGTTGCCATATCTTGGTCTCTCATTGGTTGAAGAAAGAGTTCTTCAGTTTGGCACACCCCTCTTTCCCTTCGTCTCCTGGTGGAAGAAAAGTATGGCCACAACTGGGAAAGTAAGTTGGCAGCGAAATTTGCGCTCACCTTTTGAAATGCGTAAAGTATTTACAGTGTGCATTTGGTTGCGTTATGTTCGTAATTTTGCACTATTTGTGAAAAAAACTCGATCGTCAAGACGTTCAATCAAAAACGGTTTCAAATATGTAGCAGCACTTGTCTTGTGCATAGGTAACTTATACAAAGATCCCTTGTGATGCTTTGACCTGTTTTCCGTTGCCTTTGTTTCCAGATATATGACAATGCATGCGTAAAAGATCAGAAACATGCTAGTCTGATCTATTGTTGCATTCACCGAGCTTTCAGCATTGATTTATTACAGCATATTAAATAGAGATTCGCCATATATAGGGCCGATTTTGCTATACTGTACATGAACTGCATTGTTTTTGTGAGTCTAATTGCATCTCGAAACTGCACCTGCATAATATCATCCAGAGCAGTGGCTTTCATAAACTTCATTTTATGGGAAATGGAGTTACCAAACCATTCTTTTAAGAGTGTTTATTAACTGAAATCTTTTTAATTCATCCTCAGGTGATCAAATGCAAGGCAGCAGTGGCCTGGGAGGCTGGTAAGCCTCTTTCCATGGAAGAGGTGGAAGTAGCTCCACCTAAAGCCCATGAAGTTCGAGTGAAGGTAAACCATTAAAGGGGGGGTGAAATGCTCGTTTTCACTCAATATCCTGTTAATCTTGAGTAACTATAGAGTAGTACTGCATCCTTCATAACTCCAAAAAGTCTTTAGTTTTATTATATTCATAAGAGAAAGATAGTCTGTACCGATTTTTCCCGGAAAAACACGACCGACTGGAGGCGTGACGTGTGGGCGGAGCTAAAGAATCACGAGCGCCAGTAGGCTTTTGCGTTGAGAGCGTTTGGAAGCTGTGACATTACCCAGAGCCGTTGAAAAACATATTTAACGGCTCTGACATTACCTTGAGGAAAAAACCATCATCCACAATAAACCATGGCCAACAGTCAGATTCAGCCGTTTATTTATGATCCAGAATCAGATCCCGAGGCTGAAACTGAACGAGAGCAGCAGCAGCAACGACTCGCTCAGAGCGGGGCTCGAACCCGGGTCTCCGATGGGAGGCGGACGCACTAACAAGGAGGCAGAGATATTTTAAGCAGTTTTACTCACCGCCTGCGGTTCCAACACATGATCGTGACCCTTTTTCGTTGAGATTGCATCATCCTTAAGAAATAAACGATACACAAATCCGGCGTCAAACTGGGCCTTGTTTGTAAAACAAGCATCTTCGAAATGCAGGGAACAAACACAAACACTTGCACAACTCCGTTGATGCTCTGTAAAAATAAACTCCATCCACTGGTCCCTTAATGCTGTTTTTTCTTTGGTAATCTGTGCAGGGTTGTCTTGCCCTGGCAACCAAAAACACTCCTTTTGTGACATTTCGCGACGCTCTCTCTCTGATCAGTGATTGTCTGTGCACAGCCTCTCTCTGCTCTGCTATACGGGAGCGCGCGCTCTTCTGGCAGTCGTGCCCTTAGGACCCATATAAGGAAATTCCGCTCCATCTAACGTCACACAGAGCCATACTCGAAAAAAACTTTCCGAAACTTGTGACAAACCGGAAGGAGTATTTTTGGAACATAAATACTCCTTCAAACGTACAACTTAATTTTTGAAACTTATGTTTAGCATGGGAATCCAACTCTTTAACAGTGTAAAAAACTCAGTATGCATGAAATAAAATTTCACCCCCCCTTTAATCTGAACATTGTTCTTTTTGACAAAAGCTATAGGTAATTTTGATGTGGATTAATTGTAGATAACACAGAGTACTTTGGTGCTCCATAAAACCTTAGTTTTTAACATGTTAAACAGACTTACCAGAGGATTTTGAGATGTTTTCTTAACCGATAGAGTTAAGATTTCACTTTGTAATTGCACCGGCTCTACTAAAGATGTAACAAACCAGCTTGCAGCTGCACTCTGTCAAAACACCATGTTCTGTGACAGATTTCTCAATGACCCTGCAGTCTTATCTTGAGCATGATTATGCAGAAGAGCGTGTGTGTTCTTTATTTAAAATAATTAAGCAATCAAGTCATGAATACATGCATAGCTGTTCAAAATCTGTAACTGAGAAGTCTTCGTGATTGTATGTTTTAGGTTCATGCTACAGGTGTGTGTCACACTGACGCTTCCACTCTGAGTGGGAGTGGCCCTGAGGGCTTGTTTCCTGTCATCCTGGGTCACGAGGGGGCAGGCACTGTTGAGAGTGTTGGCGAAGGGGTCACCAAATTCAAACCAGGCATGTCCAAAATGGACTATTTACCCTCACGTGAATGACATTCAGTGTGTAAAATGTGAGCCATTTTGGTGTTATGGAGAAATCTTGAAGCTCTTATACTTTTTTTTGAAGGTGATACTGTTATCCCGCTGTATGTACCTCAATGCGGAGAATGCAAGTTTTGTAAAAATCCTAAAACCAACCTTTGTCAGAAAATCAGGTAATTATGAAAATAATGTCATTATAATGTCAACTGTTAAAAAGTTGAGGTATTTTTTTTTCCTTTTTTTTAAGCAAGAAATAATACATTTATTATGACACATTAAATGGCAAAAATCACAAAAAATCAGAAGTCTTAAAAAAAAAACTAAGTAATGTAAAGAACTCAAATGTAAAGTTTTTTTTTTTTTTTTTTTTTTTGATCACCAAATCTATTAAAGTCAATTAAAAGGATTTCTGTATAAAAGTATTAAAAGTATTATGTTACACTGAAGACTGGAGTAATGACTTAGTAAAATTCAGCTTTGCCATCACCGGAATAAATTACTTTGAAAATATCTTAAAATAGAAAAACAAAATAAAAATTTATTTTAATATTTCAAAATATTACTGTTTTTAATGTATTTTTGATTAAATAAATGCAGCCTTGGTAAGCGTATGAGACCAACCCCAAACCTTTGAAGGGTAGCGTAGGCCTTATATTGTTAATACTAACTGAACTAGTTTGGTTTGTAGATACTTAGTTGTAATGTATTTATTTTATTTTTTTAGGGTGACCCAAGGTCAGGGTCTGATGCCTGATAAGACCTCCAGGTTCACCTGTAAAGGAAAGCAGCTTTTCCACTTCATGGGTACCAGCACCTTTTCAGAATACACCGTGGTGTCTGAAATCTCTCTGGCCAAAGTGGATGAAAATGCCCCCCTGGACAAAGTGTGTCTGCTGGGCTGTGGCATCTCCACTGGATATGGAGCTGCCATCAATACTGCTAAGGTCTGCTTTGTTTAATTAATGAGTATTTCTTTATATCTGAATATTTCCTGCTGCCTCAGAATGGCACATGAACTTGTATTCACCCTGGCAGGTTGAGGCTGGCTCTACATGTGCTGTGTTCGGTTTGGGAGCAGTGGGGCTTGCAGTCATAATGGGCTGCAAGTCAGCCGGCGCCACCAGGATCATTGGCATTGACATCAACCCAGACAAGTTTGAAATTGCCAAGAAGTTTGGAGCCACCGAGTTTGTGAACCCCAAGGACCACAGCAAGCCCATTCAGGAAGTGTTGGTGGAGCTGACAGATGGAGGAGTCGACTACTCCTTTGAATGCATTGGCAGTGTTGGCATTATGGTGAGCTACAGAAATATCTGCCGTTTAGTTAGGCTTGAACAAAAACTGGCTAATGCAGCCACCCAGCTGTGCACTGCTTATTTGGAGTCGTCATTGTTCCACAGCTTATTTGCTTCCATGGTAACTCTAAATTAGAGCCAAAATAATGCACACTATTATTACTAATGTGAAGTGCAAATACATTTGTTTATACAGCTTAGGTTCAGGATGACCGTTATTGATGACATGTTTCTTGTTGTCATGTTTGAATTCAGAGAGCTGCTCTTGAAGCTTGTCACAAAGGCTGGGGAACCAGTGTCATCATTGGTGTGGCAGGAGCAGGCCAAGAAATCTCCACCCGCCCCTTTCAGCTGGTCACAGGGCGCACATGGAAAGGCACAGCTTTTGGTGGTGGGTATTTTTTTTTTCTTTCTCACTTTTATTATTAAGTATTTCTAATAAACAATAATTTTTATTGTTTTGTTTACATTGTATTATTATTATTTTTCCCCCATTAAATATCATTTTTAGTATTTATAATTTATTGTATTATATTTTTTTTTTATTTTTTTTATAATCTTATTTTATTATTGCTTTTGTGTGTGTGTGTGTGTGTGTGTGTGTGTGTGTATTTATCACTATTATTATTATTATTATTATTATTATTATTATTATTATTATTATTATTATTATTATAGAATTATTGGTATTATATTATGTTACCATTTACAAATAGCCGGGTAATACACCTTCTTTTTTGTTTTTGAGGATGGAAGAGTGTGGAGAGTGTCCCTAAGCTAGTGAATGACTACATGAACAGGAAGCTGATGGTGGATGAGTTTGTTACTCACACGTTGCCCTTTGCCCAGATCAATGAGGCTTTTGACCTGATGCATGCTGGGAAGAGGTGCATACATTATAATATGGCTGTTTTTACCTGGTGTTATTTGTAATATTATATGTATGCAATATGGTGAACAAATTGTTGTCAAAATGCTAACTTTTTGTGTGTCTTCCACAGTATTCGAACTGTTCTGCAGCTCTGAGCCTCAAGTTCAAACAAACTCAGTCAAACTCAAGTTCTGCCTTGTCCTGCCATGAAACAAACATGCTAATCATTAACATCCTTGTCTCAGTAGTTGCTGTATTGACTGTTGTGTTAGAGGTTGTTCTGATAATGTTTATTTGCCTGTAGAGGTCCAGTTACACAATGAATAAATTTGATTATAAAAAAGAACATTCTGTGCTTTTATTGTTATACATAGTCAAAATGTTGCATGATTAGTGGCTTGGTATATTCTGTTGTAAGTTATAAATCTTGAACATTTAGAACCATAAACATTTACCAGATAAATAATTTGATTAATATCAGCATGTTCAAAACAATCTAGTTGATTACATAATGTTAAAAATGTAAAATAGTATAACATTTTCAAATTAGGTTTTTCAAATAATATTTTCTCTGTTACTTTCTACTTTTAGTTATACAAAATGTAAAAATACACAGTGTTAAAAAAAAGAAGAATTATCCTTTTTTATATTTATGTGCATAAATAAAGTACTTAAGAGTTTTTTCTAGGTTAGTAGTGTGTTCATGAATCAGAAACCGCTTTTTACCATAGACAGTACGGCGGGAGTCCTGTTCTCTCGGTGTCCTCTAGGTGTCGCTGTCCGGACGCGTGCTACTCATTGACTCACATGTGTTCGGTTGAGTTGGGCCAATCAAATGGTGTTTTCACACACACGGAAAGACCCTTCATGTTTGTAGAAGATGGCGACTGCTGAGCCGGTTAGTAAATTTAAGTGATCTTACAATTATTAATGTGATGACAACAGTCGTAGTTATTAATGTTAAGTATGTGTTTATTTGTGTCAGGGCTTTCTAAAAGCTAATCCTAAACGATGTTGTTGTGGAGTGATATCTCTCAAAGCAGACAGTCAAATGAGCTCGTGTTTGCCTGTCTCACATATGCGTTTAAAAGAGATTGTGCAAAAGTGTTAAATAGTTAGTTTATTTAATTAAGAGGAGTGTTGTGAGTATTTGATGTTTTCCTTGAAAGTTGAACATCTTGTTATACTGTATCTGTTCTTGTATGGTAATCTAGAATTGATGTTTTGCTGATGTGTCACTGAAAATATGAATGATGTGATTGTTTTTAGTCTCTGTATGGACACATCGCTTAATGTAGCTCAAAATCAGAGATCTGATCTTTAGTCAAGATACAAATGTGCGTGGAATTGTGTTTAGTTTCGTGAAATGTTAAGTTTTGTAGAGAACTTTTAGTCAGTGTGTCGAATTTTACACAGTTAACGTTACTTGTTTGGTTGTAAGATTATTTGTTTTTCTTTCTAAACATGCCTGTTTATCACTGAAAAAAAAAAAAAAAAAGATAATCGTTGTTTCCTTTCCTTAGACACCCTTTTAGAGAACTTTTATGTACACTTCCAGAAAGTGCAGCTTTCTGAGAAACTTAAATAAGGATCCCTAATAGTTCCATAATATAGATCCATAATAGTTTTTATATAGTTACGATGATATATTTTGGAATGGGCAAAACACATTTAAAATCGCGTTTCATTGGTAAAAGTAATAGCACATTGATTTTAATTTTTTCGTGTCTTGTCCTAAGGCAATCTATAACCTTTACTCTGACACCGCGGGACCCCAGGAAACTTCCGAGTTGACTTTCAATGATTTAAAATAAGACAAAACAATATATAATAATTTGAGGATGCCTAATTTTTAAAGTGTAATTTATAGACTTGGAAAAATCATGTAAATTAATTTGGATAACTCCATCTTCATTTGTGCAGTATATATACATTTTTTGTAGTTCTGCCAAGCTACAGATATTTTGTTGAGTAGAAATTGTGAGTATAGCATATCTCATATAGCATTTTCTGTTAAATAATGTCACATTCAGCTTGCAAAACACAAGATTAAAATGTTTTTAAATTGTTCTGTTCTTTCCCTGTAGGAAACTTCAACAAATCCAACAAATTCAGATGAAGAAAAAAATGATGAAAATAAGCAAGAGATAGTGAGTCTTGAAGATTACATTAAACATCCTTTGCAAAACAGGTAAAGCCAACCAGGGCACGTATGTCATGTTTTGTGTATGTATTATTATTATTATTATTATTTTTTTTAACTATATCTATCTATCTATCTATCTGGAAGAGTTATCATGGGTATTTCTTTTGGCAGATGGGCTCTTTGGTTCTTTAAAAATGACAAAAGCAAAACATGGCAAGCTAATCTTCGTCTCATCTCAAAGTTTGACACGGTGGAAGACTTCTGGGCGTGAGTATTAATGAGAGAATTGAAACGGCACAGACAGCATGATAGATTCACCAGCCACTGATTAAATAAACAGACAACAGTGAGTTGTAAGCAACACTGTGACACTAACAGAGGTTTTGATTCCCTAGGTTATACAATCACATTCAGTTATCAAGTAACTTAATGTCAGGATGTGACTACTCCCTCTTCAAGGTAAGGCACAATATTGCATTATAACATTATGGCAGTAAATTTGAAATCATCTCAAATGATCCGTGCGCTCTTTCTGGAGCAGGATGGTATTGAGCCCATGTGGGAAGATGAGAGAAACAAGCTGGGCGGCCGCTGGCTGATCACCCTGTCCAAACAGCAGCGCAGAGCCGACCTGGACCGCTTCTGGTTGGAGACGGTAAGTCCATACTCTCTCCAGGTAGTGTAACTGCATTAGCTGTGAAATGTGTGTATATATAGTGTGTTTGTGGATCATAAAGGTTGAGATGTTATGTTTTCCAGCTTTTGTGCCTTGTGGGAGAAGCATTTGATGACCACAGTGACGACGTCTGTGGAGCTGTCGTCAACATCCGAACAAAGGGAGACAAAATAGCGATATGGACAACAGACTATGAGAACAAAGATGCTATAGTACACATAGGGTAAAAATCATTTAGTTCACTTAGACCTTGCCCCTTCAAGCTTGTATTCATCTGCCTCGATTTTTATGTGCAACACCTACATCTCAAAATCCAGTTAACAACCTGTGCATAGAAGTTCCAGCCCAACATTTTTTTTTTTCTTTTCTGTACTGTTAATCTGTTACACTTGGATGTATATCACAATACAGAAGAAAAGATCTGCTGCTACTTGCATTTCAGTGCAACTTTATTTTACTTTTATGCAGCATTGCACACTGAATTTTCAGCAGGCATAGAGCAGCCTTAAACCCAAATCGAATGTTACTTTTTGATTCTGTCTTTAAATGTATATATTATATTTTTTTTTTGTCTATTCACAGGCGTGTGTATAAGGAAAGATTAGGTGTGCCTCCGAAAGTCATCATTGGATACCAGTCACATGCGGACACAGCCACCAAAAGTGGTTCCACCACCAAGAATAAGTTTGTAGTTTAAGGAGCCTTTTAAACAGTGAGCATTTATAGTTCTTTTCAAATGTTCATATCGTTAGATATTAAATATCCTTTCTTAAATTGTTCATGCTATAATCTCATTTCAGATGCTGCAAGAGACTGAATCTGTATCAAATTCAAATCTTCTTCAGAAGAGACCGACAGAGCAAAACAAAACTGTCCTGGGATCTGACCTTTCACACAGTGCTGTGGGGGATATTAAAGCCCATCAGATTTGTAGATGGAGGGGTTTAATCAGAGGAATGTTGTATTTACAAAACTGTATAGTGTATAAAAACAGAGCCCTGTTCTTTTTTTTTTTTTTTTTTTAATCTCTATATACTATAAACTACTCTTTTGCTGGTGGAGGTAAAAAGTGTATTCAGTTCAATTTATGAATATTTTTCTTTCATATTCTGTTTGCCTTTTTTATATTGGGTTGAAGTTACTAAATCTTAAGTGTAATTTATTTATTTTTTACTTACACATTTAAGTTTCTTCTTTGGATTCAGTGTTTTGAGTGATTTGGACCGTAAACGGATCATGATATTTCCAATTACACTATTGATCAAAGACTGTTGTATAAATGTGTATTTTTGCAGTCTTGTTTTACATTCCTCATGTGAAATGTTCAAGGCAGTATTGAGGAAACTGATCGCCGGTTCTCACCTTTTCCTAAGGGGTTTAATTGAGTAGCCTGACTTCTTTGTTACTAAAAAATTATAGGACCCCTTTCTTGAAAATGGGTGCGTATGAAAATGAATGTAAATAAAATGTACAGTGCATTGTCTATATCCAGTGAAGAGCCTTTGAAATGCATCTGTTGATGATAAATAAATAATCTGCTCTGAGATTCTTGAGATGTGAGAATTTTCTTATTCCAGTAAGTTATCTTATATCCCTTTAGCTAAATGTATTAGTTTCCCTTTGCTCAAAAATTCAGTTGTTTGTCCTTTGTTAATCTATGATGAAAAAACTAGTTTTGCAAGAACAAATTTTTAAGTTTACTGTATACATCATCTTAAAGATACAATTAATGAAAAAGTGCAACAAAATTGCTTTAATGCTGCGTTTGTTAAAGAAGTATTTCACACTGTGCTTGTCAACTAATGCCAAACTGTATATTAGATTTAAATAGTTTAAAAAGAAATATGATTTCTTTGTATTCATGACCACAGAAATACTTAAGACGATTAAACAAAATAAAAGAATTGTGCCACTAGTTTGACATTCCTACTCTTTCAATTGTCCTTGAGGCCAATTTGTGATACTAGCTTGATCCAGATTGCTTACAGAATTAGTTGGATCTTCCTCCACAGGCTCAAGATGATGATCCAAAATACTCTCTGACAACACAGAGGGTGTCCTGCTCCGGGCATGTCTGGGTCCATCCTCCTGGAAATGCGACAGGCCTTTGGTATGATAACTAGGGCTGTGGCTGGCAGAGGACAGGGTTCTCTGGCTCCCATTAAGGTAACTACCATAGTTCACAGAGTCCTTTGAATCCTGCCGTGAGTAGGAGTTGATGTGCGCACGCTGGTAGCTGTACGCTCTCCAACCTGGCCGTCTCCTGCGGTGACATCTGCATTTCAGGATGCGGATGAAAGCTAGCTTGAACTCCCGGCTGTAGCAGGGATAGATGATGGGATTCAGGCAGCTGTTTAAGTAACCAAGCCAGAAGATGATTTTGAAGATGGTTTCAGGAGGCCGCAGGCTGACATTGAATGCAACTGCAAAGAGAGTACATCGGTGAGGTTAAGTTTTATTATACATTAATGTTGACATCAGTCGTAAGACTGTTATGAGTTATTCAGATTATAAACTTGATTTACATAGTACTTTTATTCAAAAATTGTGAATTTGAAAATGACATATCTAGAGAAAGTCTAAGCTATTAAGTCTATTCCTGAGAAACCTTAGGTTATATTTTCTGTGATGCTTTGTGGGACCCAGAACCAACCATAACACGTGGGGTTCCTTCTCTCTCTCTCTCACTCATATAACATTACTACATGACTGGTGTGCCCCCTGCTGTCTCAATTCGTGATTGTTTGTGACTGCCCCCTGTCGGCACAACTTTTTTTCATTTAAATATGTCATTTGCTTAAGCATCCAGCAGGTGGCAGCAACGTTTACTTATCAAATTTTCTGCCCATAGCAAATTGGTGTGAAAACTATGAAAATAAAAATACATCGTATGCCAGATGTGCAGAGCATTTACAAACAGAACAAAGTCAACATAAAAACAAAATTTTAAATTAATAAATGTTTTAGATTTTATGTAAATACTTGATTTGTTTTTATTTTATTTAGGAATTAGAAAAAAAAAATATTATTATTATTTATATATATATATATATTTTTTCATTAAATTTTTTTCATTAAGTTGTGGATCTGTGCTATTAATTTCTTCAGTCTGAGATCCTTTGTGTATAAAGCAGAGGCATCTCAAAGCTGCAGCCCTAGTGCAGTGACCCACTGCATTCAAAGTACCATGGGAACCATGAGACTTCGCTGAAAAAAACAAGGCCAAACGAGTCTTTAAGTGACAAAGATATATTAAAAGGCTTTAACATTTTAAAATAAGTCATGCATAGACATTAATAGCCTGTAATTAATGTAAGCAACACCAAAGCAGTTCACTCACTTAAATAGAATATAGTCTCATATTCTGATTTCTGCTCTTATCAAAGAGCTTTTTCTTGAATGTAACTGTTCTGAAACAATAGATTTCTAAGAGGAAGCAAATAAGTTTGCGATATACTGTCCACAACCTTGCATCCTGTTTTTCCAAGTTATGTGCAGTCGAGTGGTTCACTAGGTTTTCGTCCATTGTCTAGTATGACATGTTTAGAAAAATATCAATGATTTATGTAAAATAACTTATATCATGCATATCTTGTGTAATTTGTTTCTCTTTTTTTTTTCTTTTTTTTCTTCAGCAATGAATCAGCCAACATTATGAGCAGGTCTTCTTAAGCTGTATTGTCATATTACATTATTTACTGCATAAACATTAGCTACATTATTTATTAAATAAATATAAAAATCTATATAAATATAGCTGTTTTCTTTCATTATATGGATGCTTATGCCACGAGAAAAAAAAAAAATAAAAATAAAATCTGAATTGCAAGACGTGCAAGAGAAAATTAAATTTGAATTGCGAAATAACAAGTCACAATTACATTTTTCATTAATATTCAGTTGCGGAAACGGCCTTCCATATTAAAAAGAAAGCTAGTGGGAGTGATTTTAAAGGCATGCAACTAGCACAGGAAATCGCTTGCCTCTGACAATGATGAATTATGCAGTTTAGTGTTTATTATGCCTTCCTGAACAATTCTGGAACTCGTTAAATAAATAAACATGAAATATTGATTTGAGTTGAAATAATAAAAAAAAATCAAAGTTTTAAAGTGTTTCCATGTAACCCAAACTGAGATTGTCTAAAACTTGTTAACATGAAACATGTAAATATGACCTTTGGAGCTACGATAATTCAATGTAAACTCACTACTGTTTTCCACTTAAGTTTTTGTTTTCAAAAATCCAAAGAAAGCCACAGTTGCCTAAATAAGAAGCAGGCCAGCTGAACTTCCAAGCACCATGCCCTGCTGAGATAACCCTGTCTGGGACAGGAATGACGACTAAGCTAATGAATTAATAATAACCTGCCTTTGAGTCTGAATGGCTGCGGTCCAGGGCCTCGTTCTCATACTCCCTGTTGTGATAGCCAAACGGCAGATACGGCAGACCCCACACTGGGACCCCATGAGAGGGAGGAGGAAATAAAGTGCAAAAAGATTTATTCTGTCTTAACCCCCTACTCTGCGGTCTTCCCACTGACCACTAATGTTCAGCTGCAGAAGGCTTATGGGATGAATCACTGTCAGTGTACAGGCAGCACAATCTAGCTGAATAACATAACACAGAATGCATACTTCCACTGTAATTTAAGTACATTTTCCTGATTGTTATTATTTATTATTATTATTGCTTTACTTTTTTTGTATATTACTATTTTTATTATTATTAACTTTAAATTATGTTGGTATGGGAAAGTCCTAGTTGTTTTGTATTTTGTGTTGTTCCTATTATAGTAAAATTTAATTTAATTAAATTATTATAATTTTCTATTTATCTTACCAAACTATCATTACATGGAATCAGTAGAGCAATTCTGATGAATCATTATTTGTTGAGCATTAAATGTAATTAAATTAACTCCTTGTGAGGATTGCATCTTAATTGCTGTTTGCTAACCTTTCATAGATCCTAAGTCATGGCACGAGAACAAATATTGACTGGCACATGCAATATATAAGGCATCAGGATGTGTAAGGGCAAATAAATGGAAGGCAGGATGTCATTAAGAATTTAGAATTTTAAGAATGTCAGTATTTGAACTAAAAAATATTATTCTCACTACTAACACTGAAATAATACAATAAGTTGGCTAGCTGCTCTCCAAGCCTGGACTAGCCTATCTGTTGGCCCGTTTTAAAGGTGTTTTGGGGCATTTTCCTAATAGTGAGACTGACATAATGATGTGTGTGTTTGTGTGTGTGTGTGTGTGTGTTAGCCTGGCTGTGTGTGTTCTATAGAAATATCTGTGTATATAGGCTTCAAAAATGTCCTATTGTTTTCATTATTGTTTTCCTGCTTTCTTGTTGTTCCCATTGTTTTTCAGTAAGTAAGAAAGAAAGAAAGTCAAAGTTAAAACCTACTTATTCTTTGCTGATCTTGTCTGTCAACTGCCAGTTGGTTTTTAGATGATCAGGCTAAGAGACATGCTTTAAAAAGTTCCATAATATGCTATTTAATTGCAGCTCTCTTTGTGACAACGTACCCCAAACATGAAAGGGGAACAAATTGTGCAACTGTGTTTAAGAAAGACCTACCAATTGGTAAAGTGAGGAAGAATGGCAACCAGCACAACGTAAACATGCCAACCACAACCCCTAAGGTCTTAGCTGCTTTCTTTTCCCTGGAAAACTTCTGAAGTTTGACCGTCAGAGAGTTCCTCCCTTGATGCGCGCGACCTTTGCCTGCGGCGCCGGAGTCCTCGTGCACCTGCGAACCCCGGTGAATCCTCAACGTTATTTCACCTGCATTCATGCTTTCCGTCTTTACACCGGCTAACAAACTCTTAGTTGTCCGTTTAGCCACTACGTAAACACGACAGTACATAAATAGAATAACAATTAAGGGAATATAAAAGGAGCCGAGCGATGAGAAGAGCGCATAAAAGGGTTCCTCGGTTATTGCGCACACCGTGGGGTCCGGTGACGGAGGCTCCTTCCATCCTAGCAGGGGTCCGATGGAGATGACCAAAGACAGAACCCAAACCCCCAGCATGGCGAGCAAAGCTCTGCGCCCCGTCACGATGTTGGGGTATTGCAACGGATGGCTCACTCCGATATAACGGTCAATGGAGATTACGCACAGACTCATGATGGATGCGGTGCAACATAGCACATCGACCGCTGCCCAAACATCACAGAAAATCCTCCCGAACACCCAGTAACCCAGTACTTCCAATGTGGCTGACACGGGTAACACAGTTGTGCTGAGGAGCAAGTCGGCAATAGCGAGGTTAACGATGAAATAATTAGTTGGAGATCGCAGGTGCCTATTGCACACCACTGACAAAATCACCAAGATGTTTCCAGCCACCGAGAAGATGATGAAAGTCCCCAAAGCCAAGCCGAGCGGGACGGCACGGGACAGGTGGAGTGGCTCGAGTCCTGTGCCATTTATCTCGGAAGAGTTGGAAAACTTCGGTGACCCTTCGTGCACATCCAAATAACCGCTTCCCCACGACTGTGTGACTTCATCTTCATTTTGTTGGTTCATTTTGGCGAAAAATGTTCTCCATTGCTGACACGTTGGTTGGCTGCTTAAATCCGGTTGCTATTAAAATGTCTAGAAAGTTGCACGAGTTACTGATAAGCATCCTTGTCATTCTGATGCACTCATGTAATGAAACAAGAGTCTCTGCCTCAGGGGTAAGGCGTTAATACCGCCCATCCCTGCTTCAGTAAATGTTGATTCTTTCTTTTTTAAACAGAGTAAAAGTGCTGAAAAGCAAACACAATACACTATAGTGGAGGCTGGAGAGTTTTGAATTATCTTTAACCTTTAAATATTTTTTTCCATATTTGTTTTCTACAAATTAAAATGAAACTTGGTGTAGAATGGTGTTAAAAAAAAAAAAAAAAAAAAAAAAAAAAGGCCAGAAAACGTTCTCTCAGTAATTGCAAGTGTTTCACAAATTTGCACTCCAAAAAGGCCCTTCTTCCAATATCATTGGTAATTATCTATTGCAAGAGCCTACATCTGAAATGCTTAATGGCCATGTGGTTAAAGCCTCCTTTTTTCAGCTTTTTCAAGCCATCGAGGAAAATTCAAGTATACAAGAACATTTTGTTAAGCAATAAACTAGTGTGATGTCACAGGTTGTTTTCTGTACTTATCTAAAAGCTTTATACTTTACACTTGAGCCCAGACAAAACCACATAACCATGCGACCTTTGTTACACAATTTTGTTTCATGCAAAGCCTTCATTATCTCCTGTGGAGTCTGAAGATGAGCTCATTGGGTTGGAGACATGAGGTTTTAATCCCAAAGTGTGCCAGGAATAGAGAACTTTTCTCATGTCCCATTCTTGTCATACAGTATTGTAAAAAGAAAACAAAAAAAACAAATATATATATATATATATATATATATATATATATATATATATATATATATATATATATATATATATATATATATATATATATATATATATATATATTGATTCTGCATATTATTTTTAATTTTGTTGCATTTAACTCATAGATTTTATCAGCTCATGCATTCTCTGTGAATTGGTCCCACAACCTTAATGTTGCTCGTCTGGCCAGAGGAAAACTTGCCCCTCGACTGACCCTGGTTTCTTCCAAGATTTTTTCTGAGGGAGTTTTGGTTCGATGTAGCACTGTCGCCTTTGACTTGCTTAGTTGGGGTCACTTATTGTACTATTGGAAGAGAGCTGAACTGGATAGTGACATAACTGAATCATCAATGAACTGACATTAGCTGGGAAAATGACTCTTTGTTTTGTCCATGTTTGTTTCATGCGCATCTCGTCAGTAAAAACGCTCCTATGATTATAAGTACATCTCCAGGACGTGCGTTCAGATCAGGATTGCCAGGTTTTCAAAACAAATCCTGCCCACTTGCTTCTCAAAACTTGTCCAAAACTAGCCCAATCGCGTTTTCAGGAGGGTAACGTGCGCTAAGCTGCTGTTGAATCACAACAAAGGAAACGCTGGCATAATCAGAACTTGTTACGTATTTCTGAAGGAGGGACTTCATAGAACAAGGAAGTCATCAGCCCATTTTTATGACAGTGAAAACAGCGGTATACAGATAAGTGTGTGAAATATACTGTTTTTTTTTTACACAGGAAACATGAACACATGTTATATTGCACTGTAAATACAATCAAAGCTTAAAAAAAAACACGAAAAACGTGACCTTTAATACAGATTCATTATAGTCAGAGGTGTAGAATCTTCTTTGACAACATAATAAAGTCCATGCTGATGGTTAATCTTTTTCCAGGAAACTTGTCTTAAAACTTCTTTATGTCAGAGTGCTTTTATTAGGTTTCAGTGTACATGGAGCATCTAAGTCCTGATTAGAGAATATTTTTGAATACTTGAAGCCTGCAATCAGACACTATCAGGTACATTTAAAACTTGCCATGAGGGATCATCCTTGTGCAAAGTACCTCTTTTTTTCAGAGAACAGACTGAGATAGAGTTATTTCTGGTTGTCCACGCACCTGGAAGACGTTTTGTTTGGCAAGGGAACACTGCAACCCCCTGACCTCCCTGGTTATTAATCAAACCCATGGCATCTACTGGTGCCTCGAAATAAGAACCCAAATCCATCCACTTAAAATCAGTTTACGATGCCTTGAGATAACTCTGAAAATAAATGTTTTTTTTTTTTTTTTTTTAAACATTGCTCACATAACATAGTCTAAAATAGAATTCAGGTGGTATTGAGTGGCTTTAAATGGAAATAGCTGACTGACTTAAAATCCTGGGGGAGACCAGCAGCTTGGACAGTATAAACCTCCCTGCAGGATACAGTCGATCAAACCATAGTGCTTCATGGACTCTTTAAGTGATAAGAATTCTGTCCTATTTACTCATCGTTATGTCTTTTGACATATGGCTCTTTCCTTGAGTCAACTCATAGCGAACTAACCCCAACTCTTCATATAGGACAAATTAATTATATATGTAGGCCTACAAAGGCAATAGAAAAGACAATTTTCAAAACAGGGTTGTTTGATATAAAATAATGTTCTTTCACAGAACAGATCAAATACATCTTCGTCATCAGTTTGAGTAAACTATGTGATTGCTTGTTTACAGCAAGTCAGCTATATTTGTCTTCAGTAGTCTATGTTTTCTGGTTTTAAAAAAAATGTTAGCATGTCAAGCTTAAGCATAGATGAGAGAAGTTATTTTTATTTATTTTTTTATTATTATAATTATTATTATTATTATTATTATTATTATTATTATTTTATTTTTATTTTTTAACTGACGCTAGGGAATTTTTGATATCCAAGTCATCAGACTGTGGGAACTAAGTGCGCATCACCTTCTCTACAGCATGGGGAAAGTACCGGAGCTGAGAAATGGGACATGCCACTACATCTAGACCATGATATAGGCTTAAATGCCTTATCAGATGGAGATTTGACGTTTCCCATGAGGTTTAGTTTACTATACATATGATATTTAGGGGCCAAGCACCGAAGGTGCGTAGGACCCTCTTGTTTTTGTTGGCGTTCTTATTATTATTATTATTATTATTCTTCCGACTGGGCGTCTATGGCAGCCCATAGAACCGAATGCGGGAAAGTTGTAATGGTTTGACATTCTGATAGAGGACAGTGCCAACATTAAGTACACCAATTTTGGTGTGTCTAAGTCAATCCCTCTAGCGCCACCAACTGTCCAAAATTTCACTTTAATTTTGTTAATAACTTTTTAACCCTAATGCCAATCAACGAAATTCTTTTTTCCTCTAATTTCTGAGCTCATGCCGATTCGATTGCACCCTACGAAGTCATTTCCGTCATAGAAATATGACCGCCATTTTGAATTTCTTTAAAAACCTACTTTTTCGAACTCGTCCTAGACGGTTTGTCCGATTCACACGAAAATTGAACCATATCATCCTCAGGCAGTGCTGACCAAAAGTTATGCAAATCAAATTGATTCGTCAAACCGTTTTCGATAAACGCTCTAACAAATTTTATGTAGTGCTTACAAAAACAGTCGTAAGGCTGTATCTCGGCAACGACTTATCCTATTCAGACCAAACTTGGTACATGTCATAACAAGCATGACCTGAGGCAACATGCTGTGATTGGGCGCAGCGCCACCTACTGATCCGGAGATATGAAAAACTGCTATTTTTGCTTATAACTTCTGAACAGTTTGTCCAAAAATCATAACATTGGTCTTGTTAGATTCAGGGCAACATGCCGAGTCGACTGATATCCAATTTGACCATTTCGGCCATTTTGACTGTCGGCCATTTTGAATTTTGTGCTAAAATGCTGTATTTTAAGAACGCATCAGCAGATTGTTACGAAACTTGGTATGGTTCATCAGCACAATGTCCTGAAGGAGCATGAGAAGTTTCAAAACAGCGCCACCTAGTGGTGATCTTCTTTTTTTAAATGCTTATAACTTTGGGTGTGGTTGACTTATTTTCACGAGACTCATCAAATTGGACTCCTGAAACCTTACCGAGTCCTATGATACCAAACATGCTAGGTTTTGCCTTTCGGTTTGTGTAGCGTTGTGATTTAGCGCTTAAAAAACATTTGGCTATATCTTCGAAACCGCTTGTCTGATCGAGACGAAACCACCGTCAGAAGTTCGGAAACATAGGTCGATAGCTATACACCAATGCCCAAATGCCAAAATATTGATAGTAAGGGGTAGTAATATTCAATCAAAGTCAAGAGTCAGTCATTTTTTACATGCTTTTTCATATAAATGTCTATAACTCTGAAGTGAATTGAGATATTTTCACCAAAATTGACACACATATGTATGGGCTCACTCTGAGCACACATAAAAAAAATGGTGGGACTGAGCCTCTTGGTGGCGCTATAATAGAACAAAACATGAAATTCTCATTGACTTCAATACAGTTTTGTGAAATAAAATGCTATACTAAACAAATGCATTGGTGTAATATTACGAAACTCAGAATGTGCCAACAACACCATCCCCTGAAGGTATTCAAAATATTTTGAAACAGCGCCACCTAGTGGTCAAAAGTTATAACTCAATTTACGTAAAGGCTAATAACTTTTGAATAAATCTGGCTATTGACATGACGCTGGTCTTTGTAGATTCCTTGGGTCAAGTCGAAAACATAGATACAAAGTTTTCCTTATTTGGCTGAACTTCCTGCCGCCATTTTGATTAATGTTGAAAACCTACTTTTTCGAACTCCTCCTAGACCGTTTGTCAGATTTTCACCAAATTTGACGTGGCTCATCTTCAGAACATGCTGGCAAAAAGTTATGGATTTCGTGTCGACATACGAAACGGTTCTCATTTAGCGCATCAACAAATCTGCTTGAAGGGTGCCAAAATGCATTTGAGGCTGTATCTCTGCAAAGCTTTGACATATTTGCACCAAACTTTGTATGTGTCATCGACACCTCACACTGACCGTTCCAAACTAATTTGGTAACAGCACCACCTATTGGTAACACGTGATAAGCCAATAAATCCTATTACTAGTTGTTGTGTTGATTTGTTTTCAAGCCATTTTGCCTAAAATAATCTTAAAACTGTCTTAATTACTCATTCCTGCCGTTCGTCTGAAGCTTGCTTCTGTAGTGCTTGGCCCCGTTATTGCTGCTTGCAGCTATATTTAGGGGCCAAGCACCGAAGGTGCGTAGGACCCTATTGTGTTTGTTCCCGTTCTTATTATTATTATTATTCTTCCGACTGGGAGTCTATGGCAGCCCATAGAACCGATTGCGGGAAAGTTGTTTTGGTTTGACATTCTGATAGAGGACAGTGCCAACATTAAGTACACCAATTTTGATGTGTCTAAGACATTCCCTCTAGCGCCACCAACTGTCCAAAATTTTACTTTAATTTTGTTAATAACTTTTTGACCGTAAGGCCAATCATCAAAATAGTTTTTTCATCTGATTTCTGAGCTCATGCCGATTCGATTGCACCCTAGCAAGTCATTTTCCGTCATAGAAATGTGGCCGCCATTTTGAATTTTTTGAAAAACCTACTTTTTCGAACTCGTCCTAGACAGTTTGTCCGATTCACACGAAAATTGAACCAGATCATCTTCAGTCAGTTCTGACCAAAAGTTATGCAAATCAAATTGATTCGTCAAACCGTTTTTGATAGAAGCTCAAACAAATTTTACGTAACGCTTACAAAAACAGTCGTAAGCCTGTATCTCTGCAACGATTTATCGTATTCAGACCAAACCTGGTACATGTCATAACAAGCATGACCTGAGGCTACTTGCTGCGTTTCAGCGCAGTGCCACCTACTGGTCCGGAGATATGAAAAATTGCTATTTTTGCTTATGACTTCTAAACAGTTTGTCCAAAAATCATGAAATTGGTCTTGTTAGATTCAGGGCAACATGCCGAATCGACTGATATCCAATTTTACCATTTTGGCCATTTTCACTGTCGGCCATTTTGAATTTTGTGCTAAAATGCTGTATTTTCAGAACGCATCAACGGATTGTTACGAAACATGGTATGGGTAATCAGCACAATGTCCTGAAGGAGTATGAGAAGTTTCGAAACAGCGCCACCTAGTGGTGATCTTCTTTTTTTAAATGCTTATAACTTTGGGTGTGGTCGACTTATTTTCACCAGACTCATCAAATTGGACTCCTGAAACCTTACCGAGTCCTACGATACCAAACATGCTAGGTTTTGCCTTACGGTTTGTGTAGCGTTGTGATTTAGCGCTTAAAAAACATTTGGCTATATCTTCGAAACCGCTTGTCTGATCGAGACGAAACCACCGTCAGAAGTTCGGAAACATAGGTTGATAGCTATACGACAATGCCCAAATGCCAAAATATTGATAGTAAGGGGTAGTAATATTCAATCAAAGTCAAGAGTCAGTCATTTTTTACATGCTTTTTCATATAAATGTCTATAACTCTGAAGTGAATTGAGATATTTTCACCAAAATTGACACACATATGTATGGGCTCACTCTGAGAACACATAAAAAAAAATGGTGGGACTGAGCCTCTTGGTGGCGCTATAATAGAACAAAACATGAAATTCTCATTGACTTCAATACAGTTTTGTGAAATAAAATGCTATACTAAACAAATGCATTGGTGTAATATTACGAAACTAAGAATGTGCCAACAACACCATCCCCTGAAGGTACTCAAAATATTTTGAAACAGCGCCACCTAGTGGTCAAAAGTTATAACTCAATTTACATAAAGGCTAGTAACTTTTGAATAAATCTGGCTATTGACATGACGCTGGTCTTAATAGATTCCTTGGGTCAAGCCGATGACATAGATACAAAGTTTTCCTTATTTGGCTGAACTTCCTGTCCGCCATTTTGATTAATGTTGAAAACCTACTTTTTCAAACTCCTTCTAGACCGTTTGTCAGATTTTCACCAAATTTGACATGGATCATCTTCAGACCATGCTGGCAAAATGTTACGGATTTCATGTCGATATACGAAACGGTTCTCATTTAGCGCATCAACGAAGTTGCTGGAAGGGTTCCAAAATGCATTTGAGGCTGTATCTCTGCAAAGCTTTGACATATTTGTACAAAACTTTGTATGTGTCATCGTCACCTCACACTGACCATTCCAAACTAATTTGGTAACAGCGCCACCTATTGGTTACACGTGATAAGCCAATAAATCCTATTACTAAGCCATTTTGCCTAAAATAATCTTAAAACTGTCTTTATTACTCATTCCTGCCATTCGTCTGAAGCTTGCTTCTGTAGTGCTTGGCCCCGTTATTGCTGCTTGCAGCTATATTTTAAATTATGTTTCTGACCTTCATGGTCTTGATGAATGATTTAAGAATTAAATATACAGTACCCTGTCCGTTCTGGTTAATTAACATGTGAGTATTCCATCAGCATCAGGCACTTTTATGTCACAGGGGTTAATTTTTATGAAAAAAAAAAAAAAAAAAAAAATTATATATATATATATATATACATATATATATATATATATATATATATATATATATATATATATATATATATATATATATGTATATATATATATATATATATATATATATATATATATATATATATATATGTATATATGTATATATATATATATATATATATATATATTATTGTTATTGTTATTTAGTTTTTAATACATAAGATTGTTTTTTTTAATACTTTTTGAGAATTGTTTTACATTTAAATGTAAAATTCTAGCAAGAGAAAAGCATCTGGCATTTCAAAATTCCCCCAAAGAATCCTATCAAATTATAAGAGTTAGTGTAAAAAGATATATCTTGGAAATTTATTTATTTATTTATTTTTTTTATTTTTATTTTTTTTTACGAAAGTTCTAGTATTTGTTTGTGAGACTTGTGCTAAGAAAGTTTACTTCCGTTTCCTTGCTTGTTTGTTTTTGGCATGTTGAAGAAATACTCACTTCTTGAGTTTGGTATTATTCTATTTTATCAGGTTTACCATTACTGTTAACTTATCTTTTGGGAATTCCTCTCACTCTTATTTTCATTACCAAGATTTGACAATATTATTTGCACCGAACTACTTTATTTACTGCAGAAATGCAAACCTTTTTTTTTCACTTTGCTAGAAATGTGCATATTAAAACGGTGTCAGATTAATGTTGAAATCTTAACATGTCTCTTTTCGATCGTATTTTGTTGTGATTTAGACTATAAGATACTCTGCTTCAGGAATAGGCAAACTGTCAGCGCAGTTATAGCTCTCTAAGCCACCATAACATTTCTACATGTTGACATTTATTAAAATGTATATGATTTATCTTGACAAAACCTTCGGAAGCTAAAGTGCAGTAAAAATAAATTAGCCTTCACTTTTAGAAATAAAGTCCCTGTGCCGGGTACATTATGCAAATTCACACAAAGACTTCACATAATAAAGCATGTCATTTTAACATTTCCTTTGTGCGAAAATAAAATGGCTAGGGGCATGTAATAAAAACTTGTCTGTGGCATTTCTTTTTGGAAAGTGTGCCTGTGTAAAATCATGTTCAAATGCCTTAAGTACAGCCAGCCTTGTTGTGTCTCATGAGTAAAATGCTCCTTAGCACCCTGTTGTGACACATTTGTCTCAGGTCACGGTGTTCATATTGCACCTTTTTAAAACCCCAGCACCTTTTCTGACCTCTTGATGTGGCTTTATCCTGCATCTCAGGTCAAACAGACACCAACCCAGTTTTGTTATAGACATGATGTGGATCCCAAGGGACACAAATCTCATTTACACTTCAAGGAGGAAGTCTAAGGCAACTGGGGCTGAACATGCCCTCTTGGTCCTAGTGTCAGCTATGCTTGTCTGAATTACAGTCAGTCTGAGCTGACGGCTATGACAGGAAAGAAAGAGGGCTTTCTAGAAGAAATAGCCTGTCTGAAATGTGTGTCTGGGTACATTAGTGTTTGGGCCTTTTGGATGCTGTTAAAGAGTGGGAAAGCAGTTGGGAAAGGTAGGGTCAAATTTACTGCTGTTCTGCGAATTTTCATGGGTGAAATCTATTTCAACAGGAATCCATGTGATCTGGAATATTTCAAACTGTTTCATAGATTTTGCATCAGGTTCATGATGGTAAAGTAAATTTGCTGCACTGACCAACAGAAAGCATACAGAATGTGCAGTGCTGGGGTACTTCATGGACAGGGTTGAGAACCACTGCATTAAGGTTCAGTTTGTTGAAATTAGTTGACTACATTAGTGAAATACTTCAGTATTTATTAATCTTAGTTAATGTTAATTCTAACATTTACCAAAAAACTATTAATATCAGAAGTTGTATCTGTGAAAACACTCACCCTGAGGCCATGCAAGATATATTAGTTTGTTTCTTCATCGGAACAGATTCAGGGGAATTAAGCATGACATCACTTGCTTACTAATGGATCCCCTGTCTGCAGTAAATGGGTGCCGTCAAACAGAGTCCAATGAGAGTCCAAACAGATGGTAAAAGCATCATAATAATCCCCAAGTAATCCACACAACTCTAGTCCTTCAATTAACACCTTGTGAAGTGTAAAGCTTTGTGTATGTAATAAACAAATTCATCATTAAGATGTTTTTATCTTCAAATCCTATGCGAGCCCTTTATCCATAATATTGCTTTCTCCAGAGAAAAAAGTAATTTTGTCTGAATAAGGAGAAGGGAAATATGCACAGATCAAGCACTCTTTACAAGAAAGCAGGCTAAAAGCAGTCTAAAACTGTTCTAAACAAATATTTTGGTGCAGTTGATGTGAGAGGACAAAGGGGTGAACTTTTTTACTCAAGGGAGTGTGTGCAGATCACAAGCTGATTTCCCTTAACTGTCATTTATTGTTCCTTTCCCCTTATAATCTCTGCTGTGTCTGCTCTTTGTTGCCAGTAGATCATTTTGTACTTCATCTCATGTGGTTTTGGCATTATGCTATGTGTGTTATCTGTGTCTTACCTCTGTTTGCTTGTACCCAGGACACTTAGACTAGGAGTGACAGCTGACATCACATCACGTTCCCGATCGTGTATGGGCACCGGGCCTTGGGTGGTATCCACTGCCTGTGCTGTCCACTTATGGGTACTTATGGACAGCTCAGGAGCTCAGAGAAACTTGGTTGTTTATTTCCAAAGTTTAATCAACTCCATTCATAAATCCTCTGCATTTGAGTCCTCTGTCCTACCCCTTCTGACAGAAGCGTTACTATGGATTAACTTAATTAATAAACTTATGATGTGCATTTTGGGGATTTTTATGCAGCCGATAAATATATATATATATATATATATATATATATATATATTTTCATTTGGGGGGGGGTAACATTATATATATATAACATTATATATATCAATCATTTTCTGACATTAACAAATGTATTAACCAACATTAGTTAATAGGACATTATTGTACATTGTTACCATTTGTTGATAATGGACAAAGGACCCTTTTTGCTCATGAAATTTTGCTGAAATTTTGGTAATGTGACAGCACCTTAATAAATCTAAGGAAAATACCACACTGTTATTTTGTTCATGAGACCTATGGCATATGAAAGAGAGAAAAGCAAGCAAGACCTCAAAGGCCAGTGGTAGGGTCAAAGTGCAGCTTCCATCTCCATGACGCCTAACACAGCATGAGCCTTATACTAGAAATTGTATAATACATTGTGAACAGCTGAATGTAAAACACATGGTGTCTTTATCTGTTGTGGCTGAGGAATTCAGTCTTTGAAAGCAGCATTGATCCCGGTCGGGGGGAACTAATGCCAGTGAATGTATTTTACCGATACTCGTTTCAAGTGTACACTCGGGCAAATCAAAACATCTTTCATGCTGAGATTCTCTCTCAGAAAGTGGTTTTACATTGTTTACATTTGAAGTTCAATTTTAGAAGCTTTTGATCAGTTTGATGATGATATAGATTAAATAACACTTTTACATGTCTTTAAACCTTTTTGATTATGTTATTGCATGGTTTTGGGTATATTAAAAAGTGCTATACAAGCACCGGGAGCTGGTGTGCTAAGAATAGTTTGTTCTGATCTGGTCTTTTATATTCTCGACAATGAGGACACAGGCTAGTTGCTGAAAGCACAGAGGGACACTTAACACTTGCCGAAACAACATACTCCAACTCCTCAGGGAACAGTAGTGTTCAGGACTTCCTGTGAAAGTTATAGAAACAGGATTTTTTGTCTCAAATTGTCATCATCGGTTTAAGTGTCCTCTGTTATCTGTGTAAGGTGGTTGGTTTGATCAAGGTATTTGTTTGACAAGCATGTATGAAGTAAATCTTAATTTTATTTCAAATAAACTGTAATCACAGAAGCTTAGGTCGCATATTCATCACTTTGAGAGTGATGCATTCTTGTGAAAAGAGCGGTAAAGCCATGGTTTAAATAGCATACTTAATCTGTGTACAACATACTTATGGGAGCAGAGACATCCGCTGCAATTGATTTTTAGATATTCTGGGAGCAAACAAGTGACAGTTGCTGAATGGACATTTAAGGAAATGTATAAACATCTCCAGAATGAGAGAAGTTGGGATGGCTCTCTTGATATCTGTCTGTGCCAAGATCTAAATCCAAAGGGGGAAAGGAGAGATATTTTCATCATGAGAAATGTTAAGTGTCCTGAGACCCCTCACTGTGGACATAATGAGGATCAAGCCTTCTGGTAGTCATCCTTTTCTTTTCACCCCCCGCTCTATGTGTTTTATAGGTTGTGCCAAATGCAATGCTCTTTTTGAAATATGCAATGTCTTATATTATATTTGAATCAAGTGTATGTTTTTATTAAAGTGGTGTGCCTAAAAACTTGAAACAAATAACTGACAATAACCTGCAATTATTAATCAAATGAAGAAAGAACTGAATTGTCTTTAATGTGCACAATGCTTCCATCTAGTGGACATATCACTATCTATCTATCTATCCATCCATCCATCCATCCATCCATCTATCTATCTATCTATCTATCTATCTATCTATCTATCTATCTATCTATCTATCTATCTATCTATCTATCTATCTATCTATCTATCTATCTTCATCCGTCTGTCCGTCCAGCTGATAAAAGTTGATAATATTGACAGTGGGAAAAAAAGAAATATCATCACCCTTACAAATAATCAAATTGTGTTGCTTTGCAATCTGAAATAAAAAAAAGGACAGTTTTTGCTTCATCCAGCTGTATTTACTCAGTTTGCAGTATCCAAGTAAAAGATACATAGGGCAAGGCTCCCACAAGACACACACACACACACACAGAGAGAGAGAGAGAGAGAGAGAGAGAGAGAGAGAACAACAAAATAAGAAAATTCCACAGATTTTCTTAACAGTCTGTTTTCGTTGATCTTATTCTAAGCAGTACTAGGTGTCCTCTTTGGCAGCATGACAGTATTTCACTGACACGGACTAATGAGTCTCCTGCAGCCAATCAGAGGACGGTAGCTCATGACATCTGGGAGCAGAAAAGTTAATTCAGGGCACACGTGAAGCTCTCTGGGAGAACCAGTCGTTTTATCCTTTATATCTTTAGATCTTTTTTCACTCTTCACACTGCCGCACTGGGAATTTGAGGTGTTTAGAATGTAGTCTGTCAGACCAACTTCATGCTATTCCTCCCAGTCCTGTTCCACCCACAATTATCCATCAGGTTTTACCTTTATCTTTACCTTGAATAACCCCTAATATATCCCAAAATTTGTAGAAACATGAAATGTTCCATGTAACCTTTTTATATCAACGGATGCAATAGTTTCAAAGAAACGTTGTTTACTTTAGGTTGATTCACACAGAAGGCATTTGTTGCGTTTCACCTCACACATATGTTTTTAGGACGCTATGATGAATTTAAAGGCGATTTTAATTAACTGTACTGGGAAACTTGTTCGGCAACCATTCTTATATTTCTGCAGGAAGCTTGGCGAAGTGAGTTTTCGTAATAAAGATTAATTTGATTTTCTTGGTACGCAATTTATAAAAAAAAAAATAATAAATAAATACAAATAAAATATTCTAGTGGTGGGATGGGACAAACTACTGGTCAATCTCAACAACAACAACAAAAAAAAACCTTATTATTAACTCCTGAATCAGTAATGATACTGTGTGTTTGTTTGATTGACTTTGTTTTAGTGTCATGGATTTGCAGTGACTCTTCGGAAATTACATTGCTTAGTAAATTTTATGTTATTTAATACTATTTTGCTTAAAAAAAAAAAAAAAAATGGTGACTACTCTATTTATTATACGGCTCTGTAGAATACTTGATTCTGATTGGTCAGTCGCAACATTCGAGGTATGCTATCCCCCGATAACAAACAGTAAAAGATGATAACACAGGCTCATTCATGTAACTCCAGTCGGTGCTGTACTCTTGCTAGGAACAGTTTTTTTTCTTGGTGGAAGCTTTGCGTTTGTTTAGCTTATAAAATATTTAAACTCGATTTAAAATGGTGCACAATTATTTAATTATGTCATCCTTGTTTCATACAAACGCAGCTGCTACCATTTTGATACGATTGTTTTGTATGCTGTAATGGATTATAAGTTAACTAACCAACTGATACGATTTTAAAACATTTTAATCTTAAAACTTTTATTGTCTTAATAATTATTTATGTGGTGAAATGTTGTGTAATAAGTGGTTTGACTGCACCATTTCCTTTGGACGTCTTTTAAGTTTGAACTTGCCACTTACTCGCAACTGTTGAGTACAAGGAAGTTTTGTGTTCAACTATTTCAACTCAATTCAATGTTTTGTGCCTAATTATTTACTTATGTGGCAAGTAGCTGTGTAAAAAATGGAATGATGTACATCCAGCCAGTTGTTATCCCAGAATAAACCCCTTCAGGCTGATACAATCCTTATCACCCTGTGGGGGTTAATTCTGAGATAACAACCGTCTGGATGTACATTATCCCTTACTTAATACCTTTTTGAGGGAAGTGCAGAATAAGTAAAAAAAAACTGAGCATAATAACACAACCTTTACATCATTAATTCAGTGGTGCTACAACACTTTATGATTATTATAAAAAATAATAATAATTTGATGTGAATTGATGGATTGTTCCAGGAACCTCTTGCATGCATCTATCACTGTTTCCTCCGTGATTGCAATTCATTCTCTAAATGATACAGTACTCACAGTGAAGTGGTTTCTCTTCAGCTTGGGCTTAATTTTTATTTATTTTGTAAAACAGCAGACTCAAGTTGTTTGTTTGGGAAAGAATGATTAAAGAAGGTGACATTCAGCATCAATAGGGTAGCACAAATACTATGAGTCTAATCTATCACTGGAATACATAATGCATCCACTGGGCAGCATGCTGCCACCACACAAATGTGAGTGGATGTTTTCAGATGGTCCTTATTGTGCAAAAATGATTACTTTCCCTCCAATGGAAAAATGCCCCTATGATTAAATGCATCAGTGCCTCAGAGGGGACCATGCTTTGAGTTTGCTTGTGTGCTTGTTTGTATGTGTGTGTGTGTGCGTGTGTGTGTGTGTGTGTGTGTGTGTGTGTGTGAGTGTGTGAGAGAGAACTCACGTTGGCTAATCTTTGAGAAAATTCAAGTTTTGAAATAAGTCCAGGACAATCACACATTTAAGTGAAAAGCAAGACAAAAATAAAAATAAATAAATCACCCTCCCACGTCTCATCCAGCCTCTGTCTGTCAGGCTTTATAAGTGTTTTGGGACCTTATCATTTTCATAAAAAACTAATTACATATCAACACTTAATTAGACCATGGGATTTGTTTTGAATTGATTCTTTATTTTAATAATGAACATGGTTCATTTAATTGTTTGATATTTTCCTAGATTAAGTCCCAGTGGAATGCACTATTCAAGTGCATCCTCTTTAATAAACTGTTTATTTGAAGTTAATTGGTCAATTAAATAAGCTCAAGGTGTTGAGTTTTCTCTAAACCAATTGCAAACAAACACAGGCATAAAATAAAAGTGAATTTTCATAGTATGTTTTCAATGCAATTCTCAGGGGACTGATATTATACATATTAATGAGATTACCATAATATTGCTACAGCACTGAATGTCTTGTACATTGTGATTAACTTTTTTGAAAAATGTAAGATAATATACACACTTTAAAAAATATATGTTTCAAGTATTACATATTACATGACATATTAGAATTTTATTTTTATTTTTTATTATTAATAACAAAAAAATTTACTTGATTTGCCAAAATCTGCTTTACTGATAACCACCATGATAATACTGATAATAATGATAAAACATGTCTACATTACAATTTAGAGTGATCAGTTATCAGAAGTGATGAAGTAATGTTCATCTCACAAATGAACAGTTCAAGGTAACAGAATCATACAGTTAGCTAACATGAATTAATTTCAGGCAGAAGCTCATTAAAGCCATTATTGCAAGTGTGATCATAATGATTACAATATAAAGAAAATTTGGTAGCTCTTAGCAGCACTAGCTAAGTATTTGAATACTGATATAATCAACTGCATAATCCAATCAACTGCATCATGTAAATAAGGATGTGATTTTTACAGTGCAGCTATAACATATACATTGTTATTATTTATTATAATTATTGTTTATTTTTGTAAATGATGTACACACGCATTTGCCGAGTCACTATGTAACAGGGCATAATGTACAATCAGTCATCATTATTGCAAAATATTTTGCCATAATAACTAACTGACTGTACACTATCTCTCACGCATTACATCTGTATTTGTCAGTATTAAAATGCCTGTAATGTCCTGCTCCTCATCTAGATGGGCCAAAAGAGCTGAGTCAGCCCTCTCTCTCAAGCGACATCCCGTCATGTCTCTGAAGTTCACTCCGCTGTCAGTCATTCTCATCTGTCCCATGGTGGCAGCCGTCCCGGAGAGGAGTGGCACTGTCTAGAAAAATTAGGCACACACCAATAATCTTTAATATTGTTTCATGAAGCATAATTAAAAAGGCTTTATCATTGGATAGAGGACAGCTTCAGTAATTAACTGTCTCCATTCATGCAGAGAGCCATTAATACACATGCAAATATGCACACATGTGCACTGACTCACACACACGCAAATATCAGATGCAACCTTCACAGCCACATAGATGGCCCACTGTCAGTCTGTCTATTGAGTCACAGTGATGGAATTAAGGGAGAAAATATCTTGTAAACTGCCTCCTTCTCTCTTTCTCTCTCTCTTAAGGTCATTTATTGCCTCTGCTTTTATTATCTCTACATTTACAGGGTGATTATGTTGCAATGACAGACGAGGGGAAGCGAGAGAGCAAGTGAAAGCGGGAGAGAGTAAAGCTAATAAGTTAATGCAACGTTACTGAGAAGAGAGGGATGATACATCACTTCGGCCAACTTAATGAAACACTGAATCTGCCTCCATTACTCACAAACCAATACAGGAGATTACATTTCATAGCAAAGAATTCTCTCTCTTTCTCTTTCTTGGCTTTCACACAGCTTCAAAATATGTCCCGCCTACTTTATTCAGTTGGCCAATATGCAGATTATATTGAATGAAAGAAATATGAAGGCTTTTATTAATTAAAGGCATGTGTGTCTCAAAGTGTGCATGCTTTAATGAGCTTTCAGAGTGAAAAGGTGCAAAGACAACTTCTTGTTCTTTTAAAGATACTGTAAGAGTGTAAGTGCTGTGAGTGCTTTACCGCATTTGAACTTGTTGCATGCTTGGACAAAAACTGAATAAGACAAATGGCGGTCAAAAAAATTAAAGGGGGGGTGAAATGCTCGTTTTCACTCAATATCCTGTTAATCTTGAGTACCTATAGAGTAGTACTGCATCTTTCATAACTCCAAAAAGTCTTTAGTTTTATTATATTCATAAGAGAAAGATAGTCTGTACCGATTTTTCCCGGAAAAACACGACAGGCTGGAGGCGTGACGTGTGGGCGGAGCTAAAGAATCACGAGCTAAAGAATCATGAGAGCGTTTGGAAGCTGTGACACAGATCCAGAGGCTGAAATTTAACAAGAGCAGCATCAGCAAACGACGTCTCTATGTGGTATGTACTGACACTGTATATATTTGCTCAGCGGTTTTGGAAAATGACTAAGTTCCACTTTATGTCCTCTTTTTTTTTTTTTTTTTAAGCTGTACATGTGGAAAGTGCAGTTTGATGACAACATCGCATGTTGTTTACTTGATGTGCTTAAGCGTCGATAGCTAAGTTAACAACACAGAGATATTTGAAGCAGTTTTACTCACCGCATGCGGTTCCAACACACGATCGTGACCCTTTTTCGTTGGGACTGCATTATCCTTAAGAAATAAACGATGTGCAAACCCGGCGTCAAACTGGGCCTTGTTTGTAAAACAAGCATCTTCGAAATGCAGGGAACAAACAAAAACAATTGCACAACTCCGTTGATGCTCTGTAAAAATAAACTTAATGCTGCTTTTTTTTTTTGGTAATCTGTGCAGGGTTGTCTTGCCCTGGCAACCAAAAACACACTTCTGTGACATTTCGCGACGCTCTCTCTCTGATCAGTGATTGTCTGTGCTTAGCCTCTCAGTGCGCTGCTATACGGGAGCGCGCGCTCTTCTGGCAGAAGTGTCCTTAGCACCCATATAAGGAAATTCCGCTCCATCTAACGTCACACAGAGCCATACTCGAAAAAAACTTTCCGAAACTTGTGACAAACCGGAAGGAGTATTTTTGGAACAAAAATACTCCTTCAAATGTACAAATTAATTTTTGAAACTTTGTCCATGATTAGCATGGGAATCCAACTCTTTAACAGTGTAAAAAACTCAGTATGCATGAAATAGCATTTCACCCCCCCTTTAAAAGAAAGAAAGAAAGAAAGAAAGAAGGAACTGCTTGACTGATTGCAAAATGTATCGAACCATCAAGGCCGTAGAAAATGCAATGGTGACATGTTTTTTGTTTTTTTTTTACATTGAAACGTGCAGCATTTGTATTTATTTAATGAAATCAATGTATTTTAATATTTTATATTTGCAGTAGGCTGTATTGTGATTCCTGTTTCTCCATTCCTAAATTTAAGACCTCCTAGAATTATAAGATGTTTATTATACCAAGACATCTAAGACTTCTGACTTTAAATTTCTTATAGTAAATGGTTAGTTTTTTCTTTATTATTATTATTATTACTATTATTAATTAATTAATTAATTAATTATTATTATTTATTTTTTACAATATTTTACTATATAGCTGCTATAATATACTTTTTAGGAAAATCCACTTTATATTGTCAGTAAGCACTATTTCATAACATCATTTTATGATTTGTATTTTTTTTCTAGATTCTAGAGCCATATTTATGAAGCCTCTTCACTTCAGTGATGTGCCATATCCATAATGTTTTATATAGCATAAACAACATTCATACAATTTGAAACTTCCTATAACTTCTGTTTGGTCATCCTTAAGAACAAATGTTTCTTTAACGATTATAATTATTATTATTATTATTATTATTAATTATTATTTATTTTTTTTTCGACTGAAGAGTTCTGATGTCTGGACTCTAACTGCAGGTTTAGACATACAGTATGCGTCTAAACTTGTAGTTTCTCTGAGAAGTTACATCGTACGTTGTCATTGTAAATGTCATGTCTTAACCATCTGAACACAGAAAAAGCATTTTGTTCATTTGATGGTTGTACTGTGAAGGTGCCTGATACCTCCCCCCCCCCCCCTTTTTTTGAAAGGCTTTTAAAAGCGTGAAATGGACTTACATTTTCTTCTCTGTTGCCTTTTGACATCACAATAGTTGAAGGATTTGAGAACTTGTGTATGGTCTTTTGGTGCCATCGACCAATCAGTGTTGTCATGTGTCAGTCTCCTACAGCATATTATTTACAGTTCATGCTATGATACCATATTTGAAACTGCTAAAACAAAACCGCAAATTTCAATTAGTTTGGTACTGCTAGTGGTGCAGAAATGACATTTTCACCTTTGTAAAGATTAGCAATTAAAAAATATATGCAATATCATTACATCCATATTGCCTGCCCAAAATATACCGATATGCAAGTGAGGAAAGTGGTTGTTCAACTTGAATTTATAATAATGTCTTAATTTCTTTTCCCACTTCAGTAGTGAAGTGGTCAACAGGGTTTTGCTAAACACAGCTTCTATTAAAACTGAGACTGAGATTAAGATTCAGCTGCTCGTCTACAAACTATCAATGTGGATCTCTCCACAAAACTTTAAAGAATAATTCCTCCCCACAACTTAACAATGAGGGCTACATACAGTACATAGAAAAATAACCAAAACATTCCACGGCTGTGGTGTTTTGGATTATACAGTAGCAATACCTTGTTTTCATTCATTTATGTATTATTATTATTATAATTTTTTTTTACATGATATTGATACTGGATGTTTACAGATGATATTTCCCCCCCTTTTCACATTTTCCCCTCTTTAATATATACTATGTCGGCAGGGTTAATATGGTTTTCTCTCAAGTATCTTTGATAAATCTACTAAAACAGTATAGATTTCTGTAAGGGGATATATAGATAAGAGTTATAACTTTGGTTCTCCTACTACTGTGACTGGCCATTTATAATTTTTAAACACAGAAACTCGTGACTCTTTTTCAGACAGAAGGTGCCAGAACATTAACCCTCTATTTGACCACTGACTTCTAAGTGTAAGCCACTGATTCTCAGACAAAATATCAGCATTTCATTTTTCATATACATATGAAATATCATTTTCATTGATTAACCATTAATTGAAATGAATTAGAACTACAAAATGTTGTAAATAAATTTAACAAAAAATTATTGACAAAAAATAAATAAAACGTCTAATCAGTTTTTTTCATTAATTTCTGATTTATTCGTCTAAAACTTGGCAAATTCTATGACATTACATTTTATACTGTAAATTAAATTTTTATGGCTCAGTTTTTGTTTCTGCTTTGCAGAAATCATAGGACCTACTCACCTCTATAAAGCTGACATTGTTAGCAGTAGATTAAATTCTCCCTAAGAAAAATTCTGATAGCACAAACATCTCATTATCGCATTTGGTAATAAGGGAAGATAACTTGCGCAAATGTTCTTTGTTGTTTTTTTTTTTTTTATATTAAAGAGACAACACTGCTGGCATTATTATTATTCGGCTGGTGAGCACATTCATAAATGTTTTACAGTCTAATGTTCTTCCCTGCAAAGACCTCAATTATGACTTTGTTTTTGAGAGTGAGTAGAGAGGAGCCCAGGGCAATCACTTATTCTCTGTCCAGCAGCAAAACGCAGCTAAATGACTTTCTTTATTCAGAATGTTCCGCACTGACGGCTCTTTAGTGGAGTGCTGTGAGCCAAACGTGCAGGATATACTAACACCCTGCCTCTTTCAATGACACCTTGAGGCATTGGTGAAACGGTTTTGGTTCAAAAACACAGATTTGAAGCTGGATCTGCAGCCAGATGTTATGGTGATGGAATCATGATTTCGCTCATCAATTCTCCATCACTGGAGACGTACACCACAGGGTGGGAATTGTTTGTGAATGCTAATATTTGAGTGCAGAGATTGTTTGTTTCTCTCAGGCTGGTTTGGGTGTATGTGTGTTGGTGCAGGCACAATCTGAGATTTTTTCACCCTCTCATAACTTACATGAACTGTCAGCCCTAAATCTTGCATCTTCCAGCACTCAGAAGTCAAATGAAAAAGCCCCGCTGTCATCTCCGACCCACACACTCCATCAAATGTGTCTCTTCACCCATGTATAACGGCTGCTCTCTCTCTCTCTCTCTCTCTCTCATTCCTACTGATCTATGTTCAGCAGAACCGTTTCTTTAATAATACCTAAAATGTATTTTTAGGCCACTGAGGTTTATCCCAGAGCAGTAGCGTTATGCCATTTGAAAAATGAGAACATTGTGTTTGGTGAACTATGCATTATGTTGCTTTATGCAACTCCCATGTATTTGAAGAGCTTGCAGTGATGAATTACTTCACTCAGCAATAGCTAATGTCTCTGGAGGTGTTTTTTTTTTCTTTTCTTTTCTTTTTGAATTGAATTGAATGAAAATGGATAGCTACAGGGAGGTATCACTAAACCAATATTGAAAAAATATAGTACCTCACTGACAGCTAAGCCACACAAGTGGCACTCAATATTCTGAATAAAACAAGGAAACTCATGCATGACAGTATTTTGATTCAAGTCCTTAGTGAACAAATAGTTACAGTCATCGGCATCATATGCCTTTGCATTTTAAGTCAAGTCCTTTATTATGATTCATGCTGTTAAGAAACACCTTGACACAATGAATAAGGCACTCTATGGTAATCGTTCATCACAGTGTTTTACCAGCCAATTTATATTACCAAAGATTTTTTTTTCTCACAAACTAGATGTGAAAACCACCAACAACTGCATGACACGATCCTAGAGATTTGCACCAAAAGGAAAATTCTGTTGTGATTTACTCTCATGTCATTCCATTCTATTTATGACTTTCTTATTTCCCTGCCCATTCATTAAAAGTCAATGGAGTCTAGTGTTGTTTGGATCCCAGAGTTCTTCAGAATGTTTTTTTTTTATTTATTTATTTATTTTATTTATTTATTCATTCATTTTGAATAAGAAATAAAGTCAGGTTTGGAGCAACATGAGGGTTTTTAGTAATTACTATCCCTTTAAGATGGCCTAATTTACATTTCTGTCATCCCATTTTAAGTAATTAACAAATCAGAAATTGTTCACCCTCTAAATCACATATTTCATGATTGTGTAACTAAAGGTCCACTAGAAGGCCTCGACAATGACATATTTGCTGGCCCTGAGAGTTTGCCACTGGTTAGTCAAACCAATTACTGTATGTGTGCCTGAAACTGAATACTTTATTTAGAAAAAAATAAATGAATAATGGGTTTCCTTGTGGGAACCACCCAATGAGTAGATGAATGTAGGTGATTTCAGGTTTTACTGGCCCTACAATTTAGGCAAAGCCTAAACCACACACAGTGTTGTCGCAGACTTGTTGTTCCAATTCAATAAATACTTTAAGGAATATATATATATATATATATATATATATATATATATATATATATATATATATATATATATATATATATATATATATATATATATATATATATATATATATATATATATATATATATTCATCTGTAATAAAAGTTATTAAAGACTTCTTAAAATGAATTAAACATATTTAATGAAATAATTTCATCTAATTGCGTTAACTTAATCAGTGTGACAAATGGCATTTCCAGTGGTGCTACAAAACAAAGCACAGTGGCATAGAAATATTATAGATATATCAGACATCTCCATCAGTGGGAGGTGAATTAGATGCCTGAATAATCTGTTTTCCATATATTTTATATATTCCTGAAATGTGCTGTAATTTCTTTTAGATATTCTAAAGAGAAACAGTGCAGTTGACATCCTTACCTAACCATTTCCTAAAATAAACATCAATGCTGTAAGGATGCTTATCTTCTGCTCTCTATCTTCACTGTGATCGAGTTCAAAAGAACACAAAAGGATGGCTTGCAACTTAATGGTACTGATGTAGATTTAAAAATGAAGCATGAAATGAGCATGATTCATAGTGTTTATTCTGCTACCAGCCTATGAACTTTCAGATGGTTAAGAGAGCAGTTAAAGGGTTTTAAATCTTTAAACAAAATAATTCTTGGAACTGTTGGCGAATATGCAGTTGGTGAGGGAGAGCCAAACACAGCAGTGGTATTCAGTTGATATGAAAAACACATAAATATCTCTTAGATTATTTAATATTCTGTTTGAAAAAACAGTTTGAAGTGTCTTTGTCGCTGCATCCATACAGTTACTGGACTCCATGTCACCATAGTAAGGGTTATGAATGTTACAAATTACATATTTTTTAGTATTGTTCCTGTATGTAATCAGACATGTCATAATATTTCAAAATTGCTAACTGCAATGATTATTTTCTCCATCATTCTGACATACGATTACAGTAGTTGAAAGAGAAGGATGCTATGAGCTCCAATATCTTCACTTCCATTTGTTTTTATTTTTATTTTATTTTATTTTTTATTTTTGACACACCCTCTTGGTAACATTTGGTGTCACTCATATAACTGGAAGGTAGCTGCTTTCATTCAAAATGAATGTGCTCAGGTCATTTTGTGCTTTGAATGAGGCTTAACAACAGATAGGCCGCAGCTGTGACCCACATGAATTAGCATCAGTGATTGACACCCAAGGCTGAAGTCTTCTGCCTCACGGTGTATTAAATACAGACAGACTGTCTGAGAGTTTTCTAGTATCCACTCCTCAATGGATCATAATGAAGGATTGTGCTGATTTTGAGAGCCATCAGTATTTCTGTGTAGATGTGGGCCTGTATCACAAAAGAGTGATTAATGCACGTCATCCACAGCCTACAACGCAGATATCAGAGCTCTCATATTGATGAACAGAAAGACACCATGAAGATTATAAGTCAACTTGTTAATAGCAGATTGCACTTCTAACAAAGAACATTTCCTTTCCACTTGTGTGCTATCAGATACACACCCAGACTGTGAATTTTATCTAAAATCTGGACGTTCTCAGATTAAACTGCAGTTTCATCACTGTGGATAATGGATAAAAGAATCAATTAATGCTTTGAGACCCTTTTATTTGAGATCTAAAGAACTTGACGTCTTCCTCTGCAAAACTTGATTGCTACTCATGCTGAAGCTGTCCTTCTCTTATTGACCTACAGATGGCACTGTGCCTCTGTGTTTTCTGTGCATCTTTGCCCAAAAGATCATCTCACATTTATTGTGTGTCTGTTTGTGTGTGTGTTGAGTCATATACATGGCATCTAGCCCCATGTCTCTGGATGAACAGCAGCAGGTGATATGTGATTTACTAAATCTTACTCAGCAGCAGCAAGGTGAGGTGAAGAGTGTGTCACTGTGCACACGAGCACGTGTGTTAAGCCTCCGGCTGCTGAAAAGGTTAGATATATTGATTTTGCTCCTAAGAGACAGACTGGAACAGGGAGACAAATGGACTGCAGCCGAGGAGCTGTCTCATCGGGGTCCCTACCATGTCAGTCCCCTTAAAGTAGATATAAAAGTTCTCCATCTCTCTGTCCATGTAATCTATTCTCTCATTTCTCATTTCTTCTGCCTCTTCCTCATGATGCTGAGGAAGAGGTATGATGCTGCATTTGGTTTTCACTCTTTATCTGTTCCCTCTCACACGCTTTCTTTTGAGATGACCAGTGTACTATACTGTTTGACAGCAGCAACGCTACAGAGACAAACAAACTGTGACCCCTTTTAACACTTGGTATTAAAAGAAAAGTTTACCAAAACATTCCAGGACAACTGAGTAAAAATAATAATTATACTATATATATATATATATATATATATATATATATATATATATATATATATATATATATATATATATATATATATATATATATATATATATTTGGGTGATTTATTATTCCACTATCAGCCTTTTTTTTGTACAATTACAAATACACAATGTAAATACAAATACATTTATATATATATATATATATATATATATATATATATATATATATATATATATATATATATATATATATATATATATATATATATATATATCGTGTCTGATTGCTTGAAGCACATTTAGATGTAGTTAGAAATGCATGTGACTACATTGTACTTGCTACACATCAACATTACAATTTGTAGTAATACTGTAATAATGATGTCAGGGTTCTGTCAACTTTGGCCTGGTTTATTCTTGGTTATATGACAAAGTCCTGACACTCATGTATCTTGTTTTTGTGTGAGTGTACATTTTGTGTCCACATCTTGTTACACTGCAGCTTCCTCAGAGGAAGAGGTGGCCAAAAAAATTCTGCAGCTCCCCTAGAGACAGCTGAAGATGCTGCAGTTCTTCAAGAAGTGGCCATCTCCTCAATGAGACCTTGTTTTCAACCCCACAAGCTCCAGTGGTCCTGGAGGACCTGACTCCAGGGGTCCAAATTTAGGTGATTTTGGAAAACTAGGTTGCCACTGGAAGAGGTGCTAGTGAGGCCAGCAGGGGGTGCTTACCCTGTGGTCTGTGTGGGTCCTAGCACCCCAGTGTAGTGATGGGGACACTATACTGTCAACAAGCACCGTACTTCGGATGAGACGTTAAACCGAGGTCCAGACTCTCTGTGGTAATTAAAAATCCCAGGATGTCTTTCGAAAAGAGTAGAGGTTTGACCTTGGCATCCTGGCTAAATTCGCCCGTTGGCCTCTGACCATCATGGCCTCCTAACAATCCCCATAACTTCTGATTGGCTTCATCACTCTGTCTCCTCTCCACCAGTAAGCTGGTGTGTGGTGGGCATTCTGGCGCACTATGGCTGCCGTCCAGGTGGATGCTGCACACTGGTGGCGGATGAGGAGATACCCCTGACAATGTAAAGTGCCTTGAGTGCCTAGAAAAGAGCTATATAAATGCAATAAATTATTATGAGTTTATTACTTTGCTAATCCCATGTCCAGTTGTCCTGGAGGACCCGACTCCGGTGGTCCCAAGTTCAGTGGTCCCAGAGGTCCCTGAGCAATCTGCTCCAGGACAGTCCACCACAGAACAGCCCAATCTCGTTGCTGATACCAGTGAGGCTGCTACTGAGTAGTCTGCTCTTCTTATGTTGGCCATGTTGGCCACCCATGATCATTGCCCTGCCGTCTGCTCTAGGTTCCCAGGCGCCTGCATCAGAGGCTACTAGCTCCAGTCCGAGAGCCCTCAGAGTCCAGTCCAGGAGCCCACTTCAGAGTCCACTCAAGAACCTGCTCCACTCTGGGAGTCATCAGAGGCCACTCAAGAGCCCGCTCCAGTCTGTTAGCCTAAGAGTCCACTCCAGAGTCCACTCCAGTCCGGGTGCCCACATCAGAGTCCACTCAAGGACCTGCTTCAGTCCAGGAGCCCTCAGAGGTCAACTCAAAAGCCCTCCGGGAGACCTCATAGTTCTCTTCAGAGTCCGCTTCAGTGGAGGAACCTGCTTCAGAGTTTACTCCAGCCCTAGAACCTTTCAAGTCTTCTCAGGCATCCGCCCCAGGTCCAGAGTCTCAGGTTACATACTGGCACTGTATTCCTGATTTACCACGGCCTGCCTGGTCTGTTCCTCTGGCTCTGCCCTGGCCCTCAGCCTGGACTCCAGACACCCCTGAGACTTCCTGGTCCATCCCTCTAGCTCCATCCTGGTCATTCGGCAGGATTTCTGAGTTTCCAGATCCCCCTTGGCTCAACCTTCCGATTTCTTCCTGGTCATCTGCGTTGGTCCTGAATTGTCCCAAGATTTCTTGGGCTGTCTCACAAGCTTTGGTTTGGTTTCTCTCCCTCCATCCCTCCCCATCTTGTTTCTGCTGTCTTACACTGTCTGTCTAGTGTTGTGAGGTTGGCGTGTTTTTGTTTTATTGTGGGGAAGTCGCCGAATGGTTAGAGAGTTGGACTTGCAATCGAAAGGTTGTGAGTTCGAGTCTTGGGCCGACAGGAATTGTAGGTGGGGGGAGTGCATGGACAGTGCTCTCTCCACCCTCAATACCATGACTGAGGTGCCCTTGAGCAAGGCACCAAACCCCCAACTGCTCCCCGGGCGCCGCAGCATAAATGGCTGCCCACTTCTCCGGCTGTATGTCACTTCACTTGTCTTGTGTGGTGTTTCAGTCTTGCGTTCAGTGTCCCACATTGGAGACGCCAAGGGGTGTCCATTTTGTGTGATTGTGCAGTTTGAGTTTGCTCTGGTCGTGTTCTCTCTCATCTGTGTGTTGTATTTATTCTGAGTGTACGTGTTGGGTGTTCATTCTGTGCATTTTTGTCTGATGTACTGTATATTGATGAATAGTACGAGATCCACCCATTAATATAATCTGATTCATGTTAAAACCACGTGTAAATGAGGCCTGTGTATATTTATTGTTTACACACTAATGTGAATCAGTTTTTTATCTCTGTCTTCATCCTTTAAGCAGTCAATATGAGTTGTTCTCTGTGTCTATATTAGTTAACCATGTGTTTTTGGGGTTAATTGATCTCAGCCATGTCTAGGTTGCTTTTTGTGCAATTTATATGAGAACTTAATCAAGCCTGGCAGATTTGCCCTGCATCTTGGCAGATTGAATTAGCTGGTATCTCCTCTCTCAAGTCTGTTATAATGTATACACACTTTTCATGCATGTATACACACATAAACATGTACATACATATAGTACTAAATTTATGCTAACTGCATCATTGTTAGATATGTTGTTTCTGCAAATCTAGTTCCATTCACTAGAGAATACATTGACTTATGATGAAAGCAGTGTGCGTGTGTGTGTGTGTGTGTGTGGTGGTCAGGTTTTGCCTACATTGTGGGGAATGTTGGAAGGAAAACACCTTAATAAACATACTAAATAACAGCTTCATTACAGTGATAGCAGCTGGAGCTGGGCTGACTGTGAACTCGCTTTTAGGTGTTAATTCTAACTTGAATTGTTCAGATGGTATGAACATTAAATATAAGTCACGGGATATGATTAAATTAATTCATTCATTTTTTCTTTTTTTTTTTTTTTATAACACATGGTATGTGTTGGTCCAGTGGCATTTTTATGATATTAGTTTTAGATGCAGATAATTTGTGTGATTATATAGTATTACAACAAAACAATTGTGCAATTAGAAAGCACTTTTTATGATGATGATTATTATTATTATTTGTAATAAATGTCTAAGTCAGTCAGGCATAGAATCAGAGACCTGCTGTGCTGTAGGTCACATACAAAGACCTGCATCTGATCTCTCTATTTGTTCTCTCCCACACACAGATGAGTCATTTCGGCTGGGTTGGCGTCTCCCAACAGCTCATTGTGATGTCTTTATAATGCTCTGACTGTGACAGGTTTGGGCTTGTTATAGTTCATATACAGGCAACACATGAAATTAAATTAATTATTTAAGTGCATAAAAACTACCAGTCAGTTTATGAGCTAGCATCCCTGTTCTCAATTCTATCAGACAGGTCTCTACAAAGCAAATCTATCTCATAATCACATGCTTCACATTTAGTGGTTGAATGTTTTGTGATTGATGTGAAGGATTGAAAACATGTTATCTGACGGTAAGTTGTCTGTGGCCAAAGATGGTGCAGAAAAAGTTTAAATGAGTGTCTATCTGTTTCACGCTGTCCCAAAAGAATCATTGTGCTTTCAACTCAGTGAATCTTTGAACTTTTGAACTTGAATACAGTTAATCAAGAAATTAAGAAGCAAAATATCATTGTTCTCAGTCTTGAAAACAGTTGTGCTGCTTAATATTTTTGTGTAAACCTTTTTTTTTTTTTTTTTTTTTTGGATTTTTGATTAATAAAAAGTTAAAAGAAAAGTATTTGTTGGAAATCTAAATTTTTTTTGTAACAATATAAATGTCTTTAATCTCTTAAATATATTATTATATTATATTATATTATATTATATTATATTATATTATATTATATTATATTATATTATATTATATTATATTATATTATTTTAACACTGTTAACGCAGTGGCCCCACCCACAGACCTGTACATTACCATACATTTCATACAGTTGACTGTTGACAAACATTATGCAGGGCACCCAAGCCATAAATGCAGTTATGCCCTAAAATTGCAAAAAATGCCCCTGTACGAGTCTTTGTCTCATATTTATATCACGATAAGCAATTTCTCACAATCAGCGAGAGCAATATCACACGAGTGCTGTTTTTGCATGAATAACAAGAGTACAAATGGGATTGTATACAACAGTTCAGTAAATAAGAAGTTAATATTGTGTTTTTGCTCAATTTTGCCAAATAAATATTACAGAACTGTTGTGCATCTGTGAGCAACATAGCTGTGTTTAATTTCTGAATGAATCCTTGTTTTGAACGAATCGGGTGAACCAATGATTCAAATGCCCATTCATAGAGAGAGCTGCTTAATTCCTGAATGAATCAGCCATTTGAACAAATCAAATGAATGAATGGCTTTGTTGGAAACTCAGAAGCGAAGACCAGGTCAGGCTCTTTATTGAGGACTCGCTGTGCATCTAACCAAAGCAATGACACTTTGGAGATTTTATACATTCAAGTTGGAGGGATACATACAGTAGAGGTGGAGACAATCTATAGCATGCAAATGAAGTACAGGAATCAGCCTTGATCTCTTCAGCATAACAGTGTCATTCAAAGGCAAAGTGCTTGAAAGTAACACCCATACCTCCACATTATCATAGAAACAAAGGCACAGCTGTGCCTTGAGTATATGTTCAGGAAGAGCATAAAAACAAAAGGTCATTATCTCAAACACTTGATTTTCCTGATTCGATCTTCTTGGATATGTCATCCTTATTATCTCAAAATGTCTACTATTATACTGGAACCTAGATTTAACATTTTATAAATTTGTAATCCCACAACTCCAAGACATTTAATGCCACCTGCTGCCCTTTTAGTTTCTCATACTGATGATACACAGGGCAACTTATATTATTGTTAAATAAATAAACATTAAAAGGACAGTTCATCAATAAATAAATAAACAAATAACAATGTTGTCATCATTTACTCACCTTCATGTCGTTTCAAACATGAATGGCTTACTTTTGCACAAAATAAAATAAGTTATTTTGAAGACTGTTGTTAACAAAGCGGTTACCAGTGACTTTCATTGCATACAGCAAATATATATATATTTTATATACCATATAATGTTAGGCCATTGTGGCCTAAACGTTCATGTGTAATACATTTTATGTTGAAACAAATACAATTTTTCTTTCTAAAGATACTAGTTGTAATGTCTACTTGACACTTTCTCATTTAACACAATACTAGCTTTAACAGGCAATTTTAATTTGGGATTAATCTGATTGATTAATCACTGAACTGTGTTATTAATGAGATAAAAATGTGTATTGACTGACATCCCTAATTACATTATATTATCAATTTATTCATTCTTTTGACATTTAAAGGCACATTTAATGTAAACAGATCAACATCAAGCCCCACCCCACAGCATCCCTAGATAAAATATGTTCCCAAGGCTATGTTTAGATTAGATTAGATTAGATTAGATTAGATTAGATTAGATTAGATTAGATTAGATTAGATTCAACTTTATTGTCATTGCACATGTGGGTACAAGGCAAAGGAATACAGTAGTAAAGGGGAAAAAGAGATACAGCATAACATTAGGGAAGAGCACAGTGTGAGAACAGGAAAAACACCTCAGCAACAATAGCACATAATCAATACACCATAAACACACGACTTTGCAACCGGGGACAGAAATTGGGGTGGGGTGGAGGCAGTGTCGAGGTAGTCCAGCGCAGGCAAACAGCCATTCGGTCCAACAGCCATTACAGTGCTGGTCACAGACCCACTTGTCAGACTGGAGGTACAAAGCGGCAAAGGCGAGGGATGGTGGGTGGGGGGGGGGGAATGCATATTGTGTAATCATCATATGTAATTATGTGTAAGAGTTTGTGTATTTGTAGGCTGGAAGAGCTGGCATCAAAATCAAAATTCAGCAGCCCGAAGATTGTGATTGGGTCACAGCAAGTTGCCATGGAGACAGCCTTCAGGTCCTAGACAGAGTCAACACTCAGCAGGTGTCTGTGGAAGAGAAGGGAGGAACGCAAGAGCGTCTCGCTACAGTGCTCTGCCGGGGGAGTTGTTATTCCCAACATTGGCTTTGGCCGATGCCAGTGCTTGTAGAAGGAGCCGAAAGAAGAAGAGATTGTGATCGTTTGGTCGAGTAGCCGCATTCCAATTACACGGTCACTCTCTTTGTCCATTCTGGTCTCCAAATCCATCCATTTTCCTTTCTAAAGCCGTGAGCTTCTTCGTGATGGTATCCATATTGCAGTAAATAGTCTCAGTCTCAGTGCTGACTGCTCTACCCACTGCTTCAATCATGACGGGCAGCCTTGTGAGGCTATGGACAGCTCTTCCCATTTTCTGAATTTTTCAATAACAAAGGGCAAAGCCTAATCCAATCAGCAGAAGACCTGTTATCATGGTTCCGAATAGGTAAATATCTTCGATGTCCTCCACGGAAAGAGCCGCCAGACACACGACCTGCCATCTCTCCCACGTGTCCATCGTGTAGCCAGCTGCGAACGCTCTGGCAGGGCGGTCAGGTTCCCCCGAACCCAAGCTTCTCATTGAGAAGATAGTGTCAATTGGGTTGAGAGACCAGTTGATCAAATCCATGATTTTCAGTTGATTTTCAGTTTGGAAAGCAGTGCAGAGAGAGACTCTTAGAAGTAATAGACAATAGATGAGACGAGAGTGCAAACAGGGAAGGCAAGGGGAGGAGAGAGAGAGAAATGCGTCCACCTCCATTGAGAGCCAAGAAGTAAACCTATGGGTAAGTCTCTGACGAAATATTGACACCTAGTGAGCAAAAGCAATAGTAAAAGTAATAGGTCTGTATTAGGCTTGTATGTTTGGTGTGGTATGGTGCCCAACCTCATTTAAGGGGCAGTCATTTGGGTTGATTTGGGAGGGATCTGAGCCTGTCAGCCATGATGGTAGGACACGCAATCGGTTGTCAGGGGAAATGCCGTCAGAACTTCACAGAGGCGCAATTAAACATTTCAGAGCTCTTTAATTTTTGCGCATTTATTATGTCGGTGGAACAGAGACGGATCTATGAATACGAGAAAGAAAAGGAAGAAAGTAAAGCAATGCAAAAAGATAAGGCGAAAGAAAGGGGACCTTACAGGAACAAGTTCACACCAAGCGCAAAACAGTGGTATTTGGAGAAGCTCTCAGGCATCCAAAATATTGACCCATACGAGCTCCCTGTAGCCGCACAGAGAACTGGACCATTTACTAACCCTAACCCATGCTAAAACGCATGTGAATAAATTTACTTTGGCCAGTACAATGTTGTTTTCAATACCTGGAGGCTTGTGGATGGACCCAGCCACAGCAGAAAGCCTCGTTACTTTCCAAAGACTTGTGGCTTATGAACTCCTGCATTGTGTAGTAACTTACACCAAAAACAAGATAAGTCACTATGTCCATATATTTGCATGGAGGTAAATGGTCCAGGTCTGTGCCATTCCGCTGCAGGGAGCTCGTATGGGTTGATATTTTGGATGCCTGAGAGCTTCTCCAAATACCACTGTTTTGCGCTAGGTGTAACCTAAAAAATCTGTATTCCATTGTTCCTATGTGTTCCATATGTATTATGTGAGGTATTGGAGCAGTTTTTAACGCAGCAGTAACTTCCAGGCATGGTGAAACAGTGCAGAATTGCGAGAACCTCCTCTACTACCGAGTTAACAACACACGTAAACAATGGTGTTTTGCCGCCGGTGTCCTGCCAACATGGCGGAGACTGTGATATCGAGGGGAGGGGCTCTGTGCTGTGACGATAACTCCTCACTCTCAATACCACGACTGAGGTGAAACCCCTGAACAAGCCACCCAACCCACATCTGCTCCTTGGGCGCCACAGCAATGTTGCTGCCCACTGCTCTGAGTGTGTGTTCATGGTGTGTGTGTGTGTTCACTGCTGTGTGTTTGCACTTGGATGGGTTAAATGCAGAGCTTAAATTCGGAGTATGGGTCACCGTACTTGGCCACAAGTCACTTCACTTTCTCTTTTACTTTCTTTCATAGTGCCCAAAATGGCTAGCTGCAATTACTGTGAAAGAAAAGTCTTACAGTATAACGATCCTGGTGATATTTTGACAGAATAAAAGTTCTGCTGTCTATGTGTGCCACAGGCTACAGTGAATAGTCAAAATGATTTTTTTTTTCCTGAGAGAGGGAGTCTTTGAACAAGTACACCTCTCCCTCCAGTTTCAGGACCTCTCCACTTTCAGACACCTGAAGAAGGCCCACTTCAGAAGGTGTGAAACATCAAAGCTTCTGTTCAGTCTCTCTCTCTCTCTCTCTCACACACACACACACAAACTCCCCTTCATTTCCCCCTCTCTCACACACATAGACATTAGCAAATATTCTTGCATTGCTGTGACATTTTCCCCATACTGCGTTGGCAAAAAGTACAAAAAAAGTTATAACAAAGGAGATTGAGAGAGCATGCTAGGACACTGAAACATCTCTTGCTTTTTCTTTCCAGTCAGCAGAGCGGTTTGGACTAATATGAAAGGCACCAAAAATCGTGTATGTGTACAAAGACACATAGCATCAAAGAGATCTCTTATGACAGGACTTATCACTGGAAGGCTTCGGTTAAATCCATTCCAGATTTGAACACTGCTATGTTTCACCTGGAGAGCTACTTTAAACAGCTATATTCGGCCCCATCATAGTTACCATTGAAAATTAAAAGGCCCTTAGGGAGCTCAGAACCTTGAGAGTGAAGCAGTTTGTTTTGGTGAATGGGCAATAGTTGTCTGTTGAATATAGAAAGCTCTAGTTTTAGGCTGATATTTTAACCCTCTTATATGCTGATGGCAAATTCAATACTCCTGTTACATTTAGGTTGTGTCCGATATCATCAGATATCACTATACCATAATGCCTTATGGCCATAAAATCATGGTCAATACTGAATGCATAATCTATCATCATTGAATGTATAGACATATATGTCTCTGAATGATGCTGTTTGACTGCAGTAGTGAGATTTCCACAACAGGCATCTCTCCTGAGAAACCACTGAAAAAAAGTTTCAGAAGTGGTCAGAAGGGGGCATTGTGGGTCTGTAGCTTATACGGAATCTCTTGATTCGTCTTGGCAATGTGCTGATGAAACCAAATGATAACTCAAACAGTTTCAGCCACCATGACAGAAAATACATTGTCTAAAAGGTGTATGTGAGAAGGGGAAAGGGCATGATTCGGGCTGAATAGAGGAACTGAGTGAGTTCTGGTTAAGTGCGTATTGGTGTGAGCGTGTCTAGTGTGAGGGTGGCCTGGCATTAATCAATCTTCCTTTCCTAAACTGAGCCTTTTGACTATTATTGCTTTTCAGGATTTTGGGCACGCTCAAATGTCAGGGTTTCTGTTTTGGGTGGGATTCCAAAGCATGGTCCAATCCCAGTGTCCGGAGAGCCGACGGATGGTGTGCCGGACACAGATAGGAGATTGTCCAGCCCTCATTTAGCCAGTTATGATGCTCACTGCATATATTTCAGGCAGTGTAATGAACACTTGCTAGAAAATTGCTGGTTTATGACTTAGCTGAGGTATCTTTGCGAACTTCAGAAGAGACACAGGTGAGATGATCGGGGTCTTTTTCTTTCTTTCTTCTTGAGAAAAATCTGAGAAGCAATCTCTATTTAAATTCTCTAATCTCATTTTAGATCTTTCTTTCCTATTTGTAGAAAAATAAATAAATAAATAAATAAATTAATTAATTAACATTAAAATACCATATCGGTTTATTATCCCATATAAACAATTAAACATCAGTTAAGGTCCTCATTGGATATATATTATTCAAGATCAGATGTTTAATAATTTCTGGCTATTTCACAGATAACTTTTTTTTGGTTAATTATGGTCTACGGTTAATTGTCAAAACCATCGTTAAATTAAATGTAACTTTTTTTGGTCAATATTAATTTTCAGTTAGTATTTTAGTGTTAGTAGTAATTATATTAGGCTGAATATGCAAGAGAAGAACAGAAAAGAAGTCGATAGGATGTTTCCATTTAGATAGTGAGATGATGTTTTCCAGACTCATTTGAAATTGTGTCATAACTCTGAGACAGATGTACACCACACAAAAGAGAATGTCTGACCGTATGTGTGAGTTTGTGCATATGTATGAGAAAGAGGGAGAAAATAGGCTAGTTTTGCTTTGAATCTCTCTTTGTTCTGCCATACAGCTTGGCATCTTTTCATACAGCTAGATCTGATCATCTCAGGCAACTCGCAATTCACAATGTGTGACATTTCGACACAATGCACGACAATAGATGAAAGTCGACACGCAAAACAGTTGCAAATGATTACAGACAATATAATAGCTTCTGAATATACTCCAAAACATTTGATATACTGCCAAAAACATCTAGCAGCAGACCTCTCTGAATTCACCACACAGCCGCAGAGCTTTGCTCCAAATTGCACTCTTATGTCACATGTCTGACTTTATCCTTTCAAATTTGTCGGTTGATTTTTCTACCCTATGTTCTCTCCAGCCTCTTTGCCCTTGCCTTTCTGGACTTTGCACTGTAGGTCTGTGGGGCTGCTCATGGTATGAAGCATCTGTCATGGACTAGAGGTGGCCAACCTTACATGTTCTCTGGGTTCTGCCCTGCTGTAGTGGGCAAAAAGCAGAGTCTCACCTATCCTGCCCTCGCTTTTTCTCTCAGACTGAGCGGTCGTTACTCTAGCGGGTAGAGCGACCTAGAGCAAATGTTCCTCCATCTCTTCATTAAGAGAAAATTAGCTTTTTATTCTCTCAGGATTGTGGCCCTGCTGACGAGATGGGTCCCTGAGATGGCAAGCCTTGTGTAATAGAGCTACAGCAAAACATATTCTTGTTCCGTGTCTCTCTTTCTTCATTGCGCTCTCTCCGTTCCTTTTGTGCTCCTTCTGGCCTTCTCGGCCTTTAACCCCTGAGTGAGTTTAATTGCTGCTTTCCTGTTAAACTGCCAAAGCCTGAGGGGATGGAACGAGAATACAGAGAGATGATAATAGAGATAATCATAAAGAGCAATGCGAGGAAAGAGAACTCCCGACTGTTTACGGGGTGCTGAGGAGCGGCGTGAACTAATTTACACTATAAACAGTTCTCTTGGGCTCCACTCTCTTCTTTTTCATTGTATCGTTGTGTTATTGTAATGCTTACGCGAACACCTCTGATGGTTTTTGAAAACGGTAAAAACTGGTCAGGCGAAGCTCCAAAGCAGCATTTAATTAGTGATGTTTTATGGGCTGTCTAGCCTCATGCAGAAGAGACAGGTAAAAAGCTTTCAGGACTTGATGAATGGCAAGGTTATCCGAGGAGCTCTTTTATTATCTGATGTAAATCTGCTGTAGGAGACTGTGAATGGGATGAGAATGAAAACACATACTTGCTTGTGTTTCACGATAGTATCCACAACTAATATATCAAGGATCGCAAGATTACCGTATTTTCCAGACTATAAGTCACACTTTTTTTCTTAGTTTGGCTGATCTTGAGACTTAAAGTCAGGTGCAACTTATTTATCAAAATTAATTTGACATGAACCAAGAAAAATGAACCAATAGAAAACATTACCATCTACAGCCACAAGAGGGCGCTCTATACTGCTCAGTGCTCCTGTAGTCTACACTAAGCAACATATAGCGCCCTCTTGTGGCTGTAGACGGTAATGTTTTATCTTGGTTCTTTGTTGTAAATAAATCCGACTTACAGTCCAGCGCGATTTATATATGTTTTTTTCCTCATCATGACGTATTTTTGGACTGATGCGACTTATACTCAGGTGCAACTTTTAGTCTTCAACAACTTCAAACATTAAGTTAGTCAGATATAGCTAAAGACCAGATTAGCCAGGCCGGAAGACCTGCTTTAACCAGCTAAGGCCATCAATCAACTTGGGCTGGTTTAAACATTATCTATTATTTCATTATTATTTATATAGTATTTATAAATTCTATTTTATTTATATTATTATTTGTTTATTTTAGCATTGTGCCCAACATTTATTTATTTATTTATTTTTTGTCTTATCAGATCACATATTGGCAAGAAGAAAGAAAATCATGCAGAAATTACACAAACACAATAAAATGTATAATGTTTCTTTAATGTTAAATCGTTTGCATTTTTCACTTGAGTCCTCAAAAAGCACTGTATACTGTACATCACATATCCAAAAAATAAAAAAATAAAAAAAATCTTTCTCATGTAAATTGTAATTGACAGTTGTGTACTTTTTTGGAAACCACAACAACAACAACAATAATAATAATAAAAGTTTCAAATCAGTTTTATAGTTCAGAGACCTGCATTGGTTTCTATTTTTGTATCCATTTCTGTACCACCTAGTGCAAGAAAAAGGCACTCACTTTGGAATAAAGAAAATCTGCTCAAAGCAGAGAAATATTTCTCGTATCCTAGCAGCTAAAAGTTGAGAAATCATCTACTTGTGCCTTAATATGGAAGATTTGCCTTAAGGTGCCAATTTCTCTCAACACCTCCACTGAATACTTTGAATTTGTTCACTCACTTTATTTAGAACAATAGTGTGAATATTTAATTTCACAGAAAAAGAAGGAAAAAAAAAGCACTGCTTAAATAACATGCTAGAATGCACTTGCGTTTACTGCAAACACTCACTTGATATGTGGCCAGGGGGTCCTATTCCTGCGATATTGCTCAGTAGTAAACGTAATCTTGTGAACATCGCTGAATAAACCTCACTGTGAGTCGTTTCTTTACTCCCTCCGGCAGTTCATTTTACATTTTATTATGCCTCATAAATCGAGCAAAATGAAAACTTGTTCCACGTGTGAGCATCTATAAGTAACAAACAATGCGATAGGCTGATTTGATGGCCTGAGTGATTGATTTAGAGGAAGGCAAATTAGTCTCGTGGGATGTCTATGGGTTCACGTCACCTGCTCTCGCTGTATGAAACGGTGGAATATATTTAGAATATAGCATGATTGATTCTGACTTTCATTAGGTTTATGTATATGTTTGGGTACCACATATGCAAATAAGCTCCACATGCTGGTCAAACGAGAGAGGTGAACAGGGAAACGTGTATCGGACTGTTTTTAGAGAGTTTGTGCACAGTGCCTTTCCTCCCACCACTTATAAATAAATCATGCCTTTCCCCCGTCTTCTGGCTCAAGAAATCAGTGTTGACATATATACTTGATCACCGAAATATGTAAATCAACTGAATACCAGAGGCTTTACGTTCTGAAATTATTATAAGGGGTCGTGAAAGTGAGAGCGTGTGAGGGAGACAGAGATAGAGATTTGAAGAATGAGATCTAGGCTTAAAAAAAAAAAAAGAGGGGAATCTGAAAGAAATAAGCTTGAAATGGGATTCATTTTAATAGACCTCACTAATTTCGTCCAACATTAATTTGAGCTATTTAAATCATGTTAGTGTGCCAATTAGCTGACCTAATCTAAGCTAGCTGAAATGCCTTCCATGATTGCAGAGTTATTTGTGTATCTGTTAGTAACTCTAATTCAGTGCGGTTTCTCTTGTTTGTAAAGACGGGCTTCCACGCACACACATATATGTTATCAAGCATGAATTGGCCCTGCTAATCATGTATGAGCACTAAGTTCATTAAAGTAAGTCGCCATGCCATCCACACCTCTAAGCATGCATGGCTGCATTAAACGATCTTGGTCACAGGCCACAACAGATGATATTAAGTGGTTTCATGTGTTAGTGTCGCGCTATTTGCGGAGGTAATGTTTAGTTATGAGGTGCACAATTCAATTACCGGGAAAGGTACGAAATGGTGGAAAAATCTAATTTGCTCTCCGTGCTAAATGACAGGGATATTTGAACGGTAAGCTGATAGGCTGTTTGATCTTCACACAGGTTCAGATGTGTGTTAGATCGCTCCTGCTAATTAAGACTCCAGTGCTACTCTGCCTTCTCCTCGGTAATGTGAACAAATATGATTAATGGGAAGAAAGAGGAGAACGAAAGAGTGACTGAATGAGGGGAGAAGAGAGAATACAGAGAGAGAGAGAGAGAGAGAGAGAGAGAGAGAGATAATTGCATTGTCTGCACCTTTCAACAGAAATGTTGGGAACTTACAACTGGTTCTATTAAAGAAATAAATAATGATAATAAATAAAATAAACAGAACATAAGCATTTTTCAATGAATTCCAATTGCATTAGTGTTTTTATTTTTTTTTTACTACCAGTCTAGTCTGATTTGTGATGACTTATGTTTAATAAATTATATATCAAAAAATGATATACACAGTAACATTGAAAGGTTTGGTGCGGTAAGATTTGTAATGTTTTTGTATGTCTCTTTTTCTCACCAAGGCGGCATTTATTTAATATATTATATTATATATATAATAAAATATATTAATACAATTATTCAATATAAATGTAAATATAGTAATTTATTCTAGTGATTGCAAAGTTGAATTTTCAGCAGTCATTATTACAGTCTTCAAACGATTCTTCGGAAATCATTCTAATAATTTCAGTGTTGCAAATAGTTGTTTCTCCTAATATATATATATATATATATATATATATATATATATATATATATATATATATATATATATATATATATTAGGTTTGATTGATGAATAAAAAGTTGTAAAGGACATTTGTTTGAAATAGTAATTTTTGTAACATAAATGTCTTTGCTGTCAATTTTGATCAACTCACGCATCATTTCTTAATTAAAGTTAAATTAATTAAACAAGGTTAATAAAAGGTACAATTTATTTATAAAAACAAACAAACATAAAATCTAAATGTAGTACATCATTTATTTAATTAATGTATTATATATTCAAGACCAATTATTGGTTTGCAAATATGTAAACACTTTTTTAAAGAATAGCATTGAATGTTTCTTCTTTGATGTTTCTGTTCTGTTGAAACCTGAATTATCTCATATGACAACAAACTGCTGTAGAGAATACAATCGGCATATATTGAAGCAAAACTCTTATGCTCACACAAATGGTGTAGAATGAAATTTTGCAAGCAACAAACTTTTTTTCCCTCTTCCTCTGTTTGCACTTTCCAGGCTTTCTTGTACATCTTTTTTTCCCTCTTTCCCTTCATCACCTCACTTCAGATTTATCCTAGCCCCTGGCCTTCTCCTCTCTTTAGTCCCATGCCAATCTCCTCAGAGGGCAACTGCATGCTCTGAGAGAGCAACAATAATTGGTTAACATAAATGTGTAATAAAGTATCCTTCTATGTGTGTTGGTAATACATGCACACACCTGTCTAGCAAAGAAGAAAAGGGCTTTTTCTGTCTGTCTTTCTTTTTTAACCTCAGGTGCAATTCAAAAGTGTTCTGTCTTTGATTCTTTGGTTTTTAATGAATGATAATAGTCACTAAAAATAATTAGCCTCTTTTTCCCCCGTCTCTTTCTTCACTCCCAGGAGAAAACAAAAGTTTAACTGGAAGAGTGCTCAGTGAGAGAGAACAAATGACTACTCCGCACCTGTCCTCTCAAGAAACAGAAAACCCATCCTCTTGAGAGAGAAATAAAAAGTGTTTCCTTTGAGTAATATAGTAACAAATAGCACAATAATTATCTTTATGGGTTTTCAAAGTACAAGCTAGAAAAAGGACAGACATTGTAATGATGTCATGAATAACCTTTAGGACATCGATGAAAGCAAGAAAATAGAACAGAGTTCTCTTGCCATTGTCTGGCTTTTTCTTTCTATTCTGTTCAAGAAAGGTGAAAGCAAAATAGTTCCATGCAGGGTTAATTATCACAAAGTGATGTTAATTTCTGTGTCAAGTGTGGCATGTAATACAACCTAACAGTACAATACTGCAGATAGAGACAGACTGGGCGATGAAAGAGAATAGTAAAAGGAATAAGTATAAAGTGGTGAGCATCATTCTTCAAGGAATTTTTCCATCTAAGTGGTGTCAGTGCTATAAATTGCTTTCTCTGTTCTATATTTTGAGTTCCGGTCTGCAGAACATATCTATTATATAACTGATTCATATGGTTTTTAAGTATTTTAAAGAAGACTACCTTTGCTAGTGAGGCTTTGGGACACATAATTTTTTATTTATTTATCTATTTATTTATTTTTTACATAATGGAAAATTTATCTCACTCTTTTCTCTATCTCTTTAACACACACACGCGTGCGCGCACACACACACACACACACACACACATACTCTCTCTCTCTCTCTCAGACTAATATGCAACCCATAAGCATCCTATTACCATGGGAACAGATTTGCCCACACTGGATTGCATCTTCAAAAAACGGTCAGTTCTGTTTTAGGAGAACTCTGCCTTGAAGTTGGTACGAGGCTTGATATTGAAATGCTGGATTTAAGCAAAAGAAAAAGACACTGTTCCAAGGTCTACTCAAATCCCCGTACAGATTCATAACAGCAGTTGGATCCACAGAGGAATTTTGCAAGCTCTACCAAACAGGTTAGGCCATTTTCACAGCATAGCATTTCTGTAATTGGTCTGCGAGGCATTAGTTAATAAAACATGGCAAAAACATCGAAAATATCTGATTGCCAGGGAATCCACAATTACACCTACAATTTCTCACTGAGCAATGACAGTTAGTAAAAATCAATGATTTGACTTGCATGAATCACAGATAATGAGTAAAAAGTTCATTCAAGACAGAGAGAGAATAATTTATTACACCCCCCCCCACCCACCCCACTGTCCTCCATGTAAACATGTTACATTTTTAGATTAGATTTAAGCACAAGAGGCTGCATATTTTACCATGGGAAAAGTATTTTCTTAGGCATTACAGTACGTTAAGTAGATATATTGCTTTTATAGCATTATGTAAAAAAAAAAAAAAAAAAAAAAAAAAAAAAAAAACCTTTACCACAGTTAATCAAAGCCATTGATATTCAGACCTGTGGTACAATGATGATGTAATATTGCATTTATAGAGAATCAATAAACAAGATGGTCATATTAAGTAACTTACATTTTAGAAATAATATTGCCTGTTATGTTTTTCAAATTTTGCTCTGCTAATGGAAATACAAATAGGAACAAAGTAAAAGCAGAATGGACTGTTGTCCCCTAACAAGATACATCACATCATTGTTTTTGAATGACCACTAATAAGGATAGTCAATTGTTTTGTTCCTGAATGAACCCGTGTTTAAACAAATTGATCAAGTGAATGAGTTAGTGACTTACTCGTGGAGACAGTTGTGCTTTTTGTATCTAAATGTATCTGTGCTTTTGTAAAATCGTTTGAGTGATTGATTAATTCACTTTTAAAGAATTGTCCCAACACAATTGTTTAAATGTTTAATTTGCAGTAAAAGACTGGAATGGATGGAACTGTTTTTAAATGAATGGAACAGTTGTATTGTTTCAGTGACAGAACTGTATTTTTTTATAATAATTAATTTACGACTAAGAATTTTCAAATGCAACATTTTTATTTTGTTTTCTGTTAAATTAGTTATGGGTCTTGGTACTTTGGAAAGGCCTTTCCATTATCCACAAACTCATTACAAAGACTACAGAAGCATGCCCTGTTGCTTTCACTGACATTAACATTGAACATAATGAACCTTGTATTAAAATTTTGTGAAATGCCCTTTTAACAGAATAGGCTGCTGAGGGCATTAAACCTACCTCCAACACCAGCACTTACTCTAACACATTACATGCCCATCAAAAAGTCCAATCGCAGTGTGATTTTATATAATGAAACATAATAGGGATGCATAGATGCATTTCCTTCACTATATAAATGTAGTTTTGAATTACAGTCCAGCGAGATATTATATATAGCCACATAAATTCATGTTAAGAATGAACTTTTAATTTTCATTTGCTGTGTTTTTTTTTCCTTATTGACACAAGACAAAGGGTTAACAATAGATGTATCGAGAAAACCACCCACATATGGCACTAGGTCCACATTTAAAATAGTCTTATGCCTGGCCGTGTTCCTCTGTAGTCTCATGCGAGCGCCTGGTACATGGTCTCGCTGCTAAATATTCTCTTTTAGCAAATAGCGTGTGCAGCTCGGATATGAAACACATGGCATGGCATCTTCTTAAACCAAATGATAAAAGAGTGCCACTGCTAAAACCCAGAGGGCCTCTAGTGCTTTCATTTAGAGAAGGGGCAGCTGAAGCCAAATATATCTTTAATGAAGAGGAAAAGAAGATCTCTTCAAAATTCACAGGTCTAATAAGATATGTTTCAACAGTTATAATAAAGTAGGGTCAAAGTTGCTCCCTTTTTATACATTTTTTAATTGTGTTTAAAGCAAGTTCAACTTGGTTTAACACCCTATTTCACGGGCATTTTATGGCATTTCAATAGTACATTCAGTTCAGCTTTTAGTTAGTTGTATAGTAAATCTATAAATACATGTATTGTATATATACATACATACATGGGCAGTGATTAATCACAGTTAATTACATTATAATGCACAAAATTAAAAATGCATTCAAAATTTGTGATTTGTGCCCCCCCCCCCCCCCCCCCCCCCCAGTTAAAATATTTATTGTGGCCTAAATCTCAACTTATAACATTAATGTAATTCAATTACATAGTAAACAAGCTATTTGACACTGCCAGGACATTAGTGTTTTTTATAGAAAAAATATTTTATAGTTTGTTGTAGAAAAACAAGTCATGGTTAGAGTCCAGAGCCTTGATCATAACATTATAACAGACACCTTCCGAGTAGAGACCCGCACCATCGCAGGACCCATCGCAGCAGAGTGCGGCACGGGACAACACTTGAGATTGATGTGGGGCTTTTTTCCCCCTCAGTAAATATTTCATTGCAATACTTCATTGGAATATAGTTTATTACTGTCCTTCCAATCTACGTCACTTGAGAGAACACAAGTGTGTGTTTGCCCATAATCTGTGTGTGTCTCATTTTAGTGTGTCCTCATTAAGTAGCGGTTGCTGTACTGGGTCAGGGCTGCTGGCCTCATTTAAAAACTAAATGCTCAACATTTCTCCTTTCTCTCTCTCACCCCCCACCCCCCATCATTCTCATTTAAATTTTTCTTGTCTTATTTCATTTTCCTCCCCGATGTATCCATTCCAATTAACACAGTCTTCATTATCTACCTTGTATCTCTTTCTCTGCTTTTCTGTTTCTGTTATACCAACCTGATACACGCTGTCTCATTTGTTCTTCTTTGTCTTTAGACTGTCATAACCAATTTTTATTTGAGTGAAGAATTTTCTCTTTTTATCTTATAGAGATACAATGTGTCTTATAGCCTACAGGGATTCAGATACCTACATGGTTCTGCTCTGTCCGATAGACTTCTTAATAGGGATATAAAAGTTTGACACATTTCTGCATTAGCACAACACAGAGTAGCCACCTGAATATGAAAATTATTTTTCTTCTGTATGAAAAATCCTCTTATTAATGGAATGAAATAATTAAGGAGTAAAAGGCATGGGTAGGAGAGTAATAATGAAAACAGCAATAAGGAAAAAAAACAACAAAGAAGCAACACTAGTTATTTAGCTGAATGCCATTTAGTGCTGTGTGTGTTTATGAAAAGTGGCATGCAAATGACAGAAATCATGCAGAGATGCAGTGCACAAGTTGAATTTCTGTAATGGCTGTAAACTACAGAATGAATGAATAGTGGAATGCAAAATAAACTTAGGCTAAGCAGAAACAATGCAAAATGTGTTCAGTTCACAAAGTCAGAACTTGTGTATTGATTTTCCAAGAAGCTTAATGGTATACATTCAGCCTGATCTTTTCATGTGAGTAGGTATTTGTACATAAAACATCACATGTAGGCTACATTGTTGTATGTGCACTAAAATGTACTATTTTGACATATTGACGGCATATAAAAGGGGGAAAAAAATATTAATATTAATACCTTTAGAAATGTTTGTGTTCCTTTATATTCACACTTTCGTTCAGTAATGTTAATATATATAATGTTATCACAATTAAAAATCACTTTACTAAATATAGACACTTTTCAGTGTCACCTAATCAGGGATGTGTTTTATCCCGGGACCCAGGATAAAATTTATAAAATATAAATGTAAGCAGTGTTTTTACCAAATTTTACAGAACATACTTCTGTTAAGAACTTGATGCACTTAGCCTGTGATTTATATAACATCCAAGTAGCCTACATAAACTCTTTATGTACTGTAGTCTTTAGACTCCAACGAGTTTAGAGATGTTACAATTTGTTGAGTGTTTAATAGACAGTGTCTTGATGCCCTGGCCTGGATATTGATATTTTGTTATTAAGGGTCCAGGCACCAAAGGTTAATTCACTCTGTAATGAAATTATGATGCAAATTATGAACTAACAGCCAGTGGTGGAATGGGACAAAAATTCAGCCCTGGCACTGTAGCCACACACGGCCCAAATTATACCACACAGACACAGCTCAACTATACGTATACACACATTCACTACTTACATTTGTGTACAGATGGTGAAATAATATAAGCAGTACCCTATATGTAACAGATATTTAGACATTTAATGTATGCATCTGGCAAACAATGCATACTACTTTTTAAAGAGCACACGTTTATAACAGTCTGTGCACTGTGTCTGTTTACACTATTTGTCTGCTGTTACTGTCATTTTCTTCAGTATGTTGTTCTTTGCTGTCACTGTCTGTCTGTTGGAGTTTTCCTACCTCTACCTCACTCCTCCCTGTCTCTGCTAGGTCTGCCATTGCATCCTTCCTCACAGCACTGCTATTGGAAAACCAGGGGTCTCTTGCTGTACTGATTCCAGCAACATCCTAGTTCATGAACACATTATAGAATGTAAACATTACAGCAACATATTTTCTCACTGACTGCGCTCAACATTGGAATACACATGAATACAAACAAGTAATAACAGCAAAAAGGGAATAGAATATATAGCAAAAAATATAAAAAGTAGCAGCAGTAAACCCTTACTGATATACAATTATTTGTGAATGAAAGTATGCTTAAGTGTTGCTAGTATGTGCTGTATGTGCATTTGTGTGTGATGTAAATTATGTGTGTGAGTGTGATCTCTCTCTCTCTCTCTCTCTCTCTCTCTGTATGTGTGTGTGTGACACACAGTCACAGGTTCATCATATCCTAAGAGTTAATTAATAGTTAATTAGAGCCACATTATTAAGAAACTGACAGCATCTGTATCAGGATGGGTCTCCCTCATTGTATCTTCCTACCTCCTCCAACTAAGGATTACACTGTAAACGTATGTACTGTATGCGTGCTCAATGTTTTATTTGAATATATGACTATATCTACATATTCAGAGTAAAGTTCACTACAAATGTCTATAGTACTATGGAGATATAGGTTTTTGATGTGTTAGATCTAGAGCTGTATGATTCTGGATACATTGAGAATCCCATATTTTTTTTTACATTTTTTTTTCCCAAATAGAGATCACGATTCTCCCACGATTCTGAACGAAACAAAATAATGTATGACAAAGTATTATTGCTGCAGTCTATTTAAAAGTTTTTAATTAATTTAAATGAGTTATTAAACATTTTAATATACACTACCAGTTCAAAGGTTTTTGAACAGTAAGATGTGAGATCAAAATCATTCTATATACTGATTTTCTGTTCAAGAAACATTATTATTATTAATTATTATCTGCTCAACTGTTTTCAACATAGTAATAATAGTAAATGGTTTCTGAACAGCAAATCAGAATATTAGAATGATTTCTGAAGAATCATGTGATACTGAAGACTGGAGTAATAATGCTAAGATTTAGAAATTGAAATCACAGGAAACAAATACATTTTTAAAATACATTCAAATAGAAAACAGTCATTTTAAATTGTAAAAAAAAAAATGTAAAAAAAATACTGTTTTTGCTGTACTTTGGACCAAATAAATGCAGGCGTGGTGAGCAGAAGATACTTATTTACAATAATAAGCTGTATCCTTGATGACTCTACAAGGGGAAAGAAGAAAAGGTTTACTGAAAAGTTCTTAAAAAGCAAGATTTCAATGTATACAATTTCTTTAAACCAGTGGTTCTCAAATCTTTTATACCAAGTAGCACTTCAGAAAATATTTGGCCCTCTAATACCACCATAATGACCTAAATTAAATTTCAACAGCATAGTAGGCCTAATTTTAAGCTACAGTTAAAAAATGAGGCAGTTTTATTCCTAATAAGAATATGTATTTATTAGCGACTTTAACATTGTAAATACATTAACACTGCATTGTGCTTATGTAAAGGTACATGAAAAGCTTAAAAAATGATTAAACTATAATGTGTTGTAACAAAGGTTGCATAACTGTACTGAACTTAAATCTATATATATATAGAAGTATTGATTTATTTTGAATGTCAGTTGCCCTTTTTGACAGCCATGTGTTGATGTAACCTGTTCAATCAAACCCGAACTTTAAGACAAGATTTAAGTTGTAAAAAAAGACTTCCCTGTAAAAAACAACATCATGAGATTCATTTCAATTAGATCGCTAATCACTCATATGAGCCATTGGTCCTTGGACCCTGATGATTGCTGCTTGTGCCTATATTTTGTTTTTAATTATACTATATATGTTGTATAAATATTATAAATAATGTATAATGTCAGTGAAACACATCTTGTGCCCTTTTGACAACCAGGAAGTTTAAGTAGACTATATAAAGGATAAAGTTATTAGATGCATTTGTGTTATGTTTTCAGATGAGTCACCAGCATACACATTAATGTTTTCACATCGATGCTCCTGATAAGTTTGACTGCACAGATGTCAGACAGTTGCCAAGATGAATCAGACGCTTCGAAAGGTGCAGTGTCACATCAAGATTGAACAAGAGAGATGATTCCAGGATATTGTTCTGATGTACTACAGCTGTTGATGAACATTTTAGGAGAAGTTGTAATGTCATATTTGAGAGGTCCAAGTGTAATGGGCGTAAACCAGAACATGGAGAGTCAGCAGATAGCTTCATAAATTAATAATTTCCTAAATCATTGATCGCATTGTCATTGAAATAAAAGACATTTCACTTCCACAAAAAAATAAAATAAATAAATAAATAAATTCTGTTCCAACAGAACCTAGAATTAATGTTAAACAGAAGCATCAGTCAAGTGTGAGACAGTGAAACAGTAGCATGCTCTGGCAGAGCACTTCTCTACAGACTGAAGAAAAGACTAATGTTAATGCAGTCTCATGCCCAGAGATGAGAAAAAATATATAATAAAAATAATAATAATGCGTAAACTCAGGATGGCACACTTATATAACACTAAATGGGGACATTAACTTATTCAAAATAGATATAGGCACTGCAGTCACAGCTATTCCCACAAAGCTATTTGAATGTAGGAGGAATGGGGCTCTGATGGCAACAAAGAAACTTTATGGCTCCAGTATTACTCTGCTACTAGAAGGACGAGTAAAGCAAAAGCTGCACAATCAGTCACCCTGTCTTCATTCAGTTCTTAAGCCCCTATTGGGATGTGCAGTATTTGATTGATATAGTGAAACTTGCTGAAGAGAAGTTGATTTTTTTTCTTTTTTCTGAAGTACCAGTTTTCTTTTGCAATCAAAAACGTGAGTTTAGCTGCTTGTTTAATTTATCACAAGCTAAAACAACACGGTTCTTCAATAAGTTTTTTATCTCCAATCCACTTAAATTAGTGAAATGGAAGCTGACCTATTCCTTTTGTGTTGTGACTACATGAGGAATTTATGCTGCTATTTTGCTTCTAGTTCCCAGAATGCTTTGCATGTGTCTGTATTGGAAGAGTAAATGTTAAAAGTGTTGTTTCAGTAAAGGGAAACAGTTGTTAGAGCTTAATGTTCAGTTGATGTTGGAGATTTATAGGAAGTTCTGTTATCTTGTGATTGTCATTGTGTTGAAGAGTGTAGTCTGTGCTTAGGTTGTGGGTTGTTCTCTGATTGGCAAGCTATTCAGTGTGTTATGATTGGACGATGGCCTCAAGCGTGTGACAGAAATGTTATGCCCCTCACCATACTGTGATGACGTGTGTCCTGGCAGGACATGGCAAAGACAATAAAACCCATTATAAACAAGACATCTGTTGCATCCACTGGGGACATAAATTCTTATCATAATGACTTACACTGTCTTATTACATGTTGCATTGCATATCACGCTGTGTAAACATAAAACCACGTCTGCATTTGTGAATTGAGAAACAACAAACAACAAGCTCTAGTCTACACTGCCCAAAACTCGCGTTTGAATCATCTGTGGCAAGTCCTTTACATATGTAAACGTACTTACAGTCTGTGAGTCAGGAGCACCAGACTATCCTTGCAGATATGGAACTGCCCCACTTTCTAGAAACAGACACCGGTTTCACGAGTTCACCTTGCAGATATTAAAGTGAGAAGAATAGTATGTGTATTTGGCGTGCTGGAGCTTGGAATGGGTCGACGGTTTGGGATCAGGTTGTTGAAGGGATGCTGAAAGACTAGAGAGAATGAAGGTAAGGCTGCTATTAGTATTTATAGTGGTTCTCTCTTGAGGTGGTTGGATAGATGATGTAATTACTGATGGTGAATTGGCTGCGTCGATTATCTGTGCGTGGTTCTCTCTCGCGGTAGTTGGATGGATGGTGCGGTCATTGATAGTGAATTGGCCGCATCGATTATTTGTGCATGGTCCTCCCGATCACCTTATTTGTTAATAAAACATCATGTTGTAGGCTACTCTCACAGGAAACAGTCCTCATCCTCCGTAAAATGCATTGCACACATATTTGGGTTCCAGAACAGTGTTGCAAATACAACTTAACCATTGATTTCTAGTTGTGTCCTCTTTTGGAAGGCCATACAAAGTAGTTTTGCTTTCACAACGAAACACACAGCGTCTCCACAACATAGCGGGGATGACAACAGCGAGAATCAAAATCACGTCTTTGTTCTTTGCGTGAACATTTGGGCGGCGTTATGCAAATCTTCCCACATCATGACGTAGACATGTGGGTGCATGTTAGAATGATACGCTTTAGGAGGGCGTGGTTGACTCTTAACTTTAATAAAGAATATCTCTTTGGATTTGAGACTTTAGTCTTTGCAACTTTACAGATCTTCTTTATGCACCAAGAGCTTGTAACAGAGAAAGGAAAACTTGAAATCAAGATTTTATTATTATTATTATTATTATTATTATTATTATTATTATTATTATTATTATTATTTTAATTTTCTAGTATTATGAACGTTGAAACTCGTACAGATTTATTGGACGTGGAAAGTTGGAATGTGGCTACAGAATTTGCTGATGCTGTGTCACACAGTCCCAACCCTCTGCAGAGTGCAAATTACACTGGGGGGAAATGTAAGGTGGAACTATAGCTTACAGAACCAATGAGAGCAATTTAAAGGATAGAATGGCCAACAGAATGGTTTACAGGTTAAGCCCAATGGAAAAATAAAATTATGTGCTGATCTAACTAAGCTCAATGAAGCATTGTGCAAAGAGCTGCATGTATTATCATCAGTAGCACAATTGCTGGCTCAGTGGAATGGAGCAACATTTTATTATCATTATTATTATTTATTTATTTTTAGTTAGATGCACAGTCCAGCTTCTGGAACATAATTCTGGCATGAGAGTATGCTTGAAAGTTTATCACACCATTTAACTCTGGTCTTAACTTTTGGCATCAGCTTTGGGTGATCTTCCATGCAGATGATTTGTTAGTGTGTAAAAAAAATAAAAAACCTTGATGAGCGGCTTACACTGGTCCTGTCATGACTTTGGAAAACGAATCAAACTCTAAACAAGACGTGCTCATTTGCTCTTTCCGAAAATCTCTTTGTAAGTCATAAAGTGTTCTGGATGATAGAAGCAGAATGTTTTGAATAAATGTTTTTTATTATTTTTTTTTATTTTTTTTATGACAGGGTAATGTTCTCATCCTTAAAAGGGTGCAACCTTTTGTGATCATTGACTATTACTTTAGGTGCATCACCACTGCTGAAGGTGTATTCCAGGCAATTGAAGGATATTTTCTCCAGAAATTGTAATATGTGATGTGTAATGGTCTACAATTCTTATAAGCTGAGTTTCAGTCTTTTTCTATAGACTGTATAACTAGCTATACTTTATAAGTGCTGTGTAAATGCCACACAGCTGAAGAATCATGATCTTTACCCAGAACTCTTGGCCTGCAGCTATAACATGTTCCCTCACCAGCTGAAATGTTAATGGCTGGGAAGCGGAAATCTCCAGCCCCATAGGAAACAGCACAACCTTAGGCCCAATAAGAGTATTAGAGCCTAAAAATAAAAATTTGGATTGTTAAAATTTAGCAGGAGATTCTGTGGCTGTGAGAACGGGAAATGTAGTAGAGCTTTGCCCGAACCCGATGGGACCCGACGGGTTCGGGCTTAATTTATATCTTCTTACCCGGGCTCGGGCCAGGCTCGGGCTTGCGCTCCGGTTTGCGAGGCAATCAGGTGACCTTGTGATGTGTTCCGATTAGAGCGAGAATGATGCGAAAATGTATGATGAGTAGGTGTAACGGAGGCTTGCCTCTGGCGATTACGTAAAGCAAAGTCTGAGGTGGTGAAAAGTTTTGACCATGTTTATAATGAGAATAATGAGTGAATAATGACGCACCATCAGTGAGCGCAGGAATGCGCTGAAGCTATCTACAGTGGATTCAATAATTTTCCTCCACAAAAACAGGTAGACCTAGCCTAATCTCTGTGAGTAAAGGTTTATAAATGATAACTAAATATTCATTGAGTCTTAAATGTATAATGTGGACAGAGTATTTATGTTATACCAGCTGCAAGTGGCGAAGCAAATCCGGCGGAGCCTTTATCTTAATTTTGTTATTGCCAGTTTCCCATCTTAATTTAAAATTTATCTTAATTTAATTTGTTAAAAAAGACTCATTTTTATTGGTGCGTTGGTCTATTTATTGGCTAAATGAGCCTATGCCTATTTAGAGTGCTGAGATGTTATGATGTTACAGAGGACTTATTTTATTTTTTTATTCCAACTTCCAAGTGGTCTAGTCTACGTTAGTTATGAATAAATTATGTTAAAACATGTATAAATGACTAATTCTTGACAAAAGGAAAAAGAGCTGTGTGCGTGCACACATTTGAATAATGTCGGGCTGTAAACGGGTTCGGGCTTTTAAAAAGCTGTCAATCAAAATGTACTTGTCGGTCCTGTCGGGCCTAACTTTTAAGGCCCGATTACAGCTCTAAAATGTAGTAGATGTTCTAACAGGAAGATTTGAGCATGTGTGAGAAATTTAGAACAAACACAGAATTAGACTCTTGGTCATTTATTTATTATTACATATAAATCATTAATGTCCTGATGTGCTGTTTACTTTGCACATACTCTGTAATAAATTACTGTAGGCCAAGTAGTTAATATAATTTATGTATCTCAACAGAAATGTCTGCTTTGCAGGTTTGTACACTATTCAGAATTGGATTACAATTTGGGGATGATAAGATTTTAAAATTATTATTATTGTTATTAATTTTTATTTTTATTTTTTAACAAATGTGATATGTTCACCAAGGCTGCATTTTTATTTTATTTATTTATTTATTTGTTATCAAATTTAACAGATCCTTGCCGAATACAAAGTAATTCTTTAAAAACTTTACTGAATCCAAACATTTGAAGTGTAGTGTATATGCAAATAGTTATCATATACTTCAAAATATTTTTATAAAAAGTATATAAAATACTGCAGAGTACATATATTAAGTATTTAAAACACATAAGAATTATATTTTGAAATATATGAACAACATCATTCAATATATTTTATACTAAATTCATTTTCGCAGAATTCTTTAATTTAACCCATATAGTATAAAAAATTGTCTGATGTCTGTATACTGAAATAGGCACATTGATCATTAGTTTACTTTCTGATATTATTATGTTTTGTCACAAAACATGTGTTGGACTAATGAAATTCCTGTCCAACTTTGTTAAATTTCTTTGCACTGTGAATCAGAAAATTCTCATTCCTTTCATTCCGATCCATATCAAATTTCTGCGGCCTTTTTAATTCAAATTCCAGCTCATGAATTGACAAGGGGGGAAATAATTAAATTCAGATTTTTGACATACTCACCTTGACTGCAATAAGTAGCTGTGAATAAAATTATGTGGCAAGGGCATACATTTTAATGTGAAAGCTTAGTTTATCGAATGAAATCCACTGACATAATTAATGCAATTAACTGGGTAACTGTTCATAATTCGTGAAATAGCTTGGGCTGAAGACTCTTTTACCCATGTTTGAAACATTTGAGGGGTAGAAGCACCACAACTTATACTAATGGAACAGCAGCTAGCCCTGGGATTATATGTCCTCGGAGAGATGCATGCACAAGGCTGCACATCCCACAGTGCAATAGTCACACCGTTAATTAGTCAAATTAGTCTGAGGAAATCAAACTCTGTGTTGACACACACACATTGCCATGACAACGACACACGGGAAGTGAGGGGAGAGAAAGCTGGAGCATCAGGTTTCAGCACACAGATGAACATACGGTGACACACATATAAACACACTCACACATACACTCTGTTGTCCATCCCTCACCAGCTGAAAGTTGATTAAAAATTATTATATCTACACTTGTCCTATAAATAATTCATAGGTGCATAATTACAGCAGGTTGAGAAAGGGAGAAATGATTTAATTTAGCCACAGGGTGTGAGTCTCACAATTAGAGCTGGATAAATGAAGATGATCTGATTACAGTGACAGTACTGACCCTCACACGAAACGACAGGGAAGGAGAGAAAGGGAGAGAGAGAGAGAAAGAGAGAGAAAGAGAGTCTAACCATCAAAAAAGAAAAAAAAAAAAACTATAATAAACCTTGACATTGAAGAATTGTGACACACACCTAGCTTACTGACATAATGGCTGGCATATTTAATATATGGTAATTAGGAAAACCTCATCTGCATAGGAATGTTTTTTGAAGTAGCCATCTGTGTGAAAATTAAGAATTCCAGTTGGAAAAAGTGATTGGAAAGTCATGAGTATAATAGCATTTATAATTTGACGGTTCAAGGGCTGACTGTACATTTGAGGAATTGTGGATCAGATTATGATTTAACATGGAGGAATATTATTAATTTAATAATGATTATTAATAATAAATATAATAAATTAATTTAATAATGATTATTGTTATTATTATTTTTTTCTTGTGAGATTCAGATTTGTTTGAAAAATAAATCATAAATCACTTTCAGCAATTTCATATATATATATATATATATATATATATATATATACATATATACTGAATACTAGTAGTTTACTGTAACAGAGTATGTCAGGCATTCGCTATAACAGCATGTCGTTCATTTTCTGCCACTTTAGAGACAGTGTTTGCTAGTCAGATTATACTTCCAGAAGAGAGACTCTTTTACAGCTTATAAAACAGGTCAAACAGCTACTACGATGAAGTCTTAAGTTAAGTCCTTGTTTCTCAAAAGTTTCCACTTTTCTTCACAGTCAAGGTTTTTAGGTTCATATTCCATGGTTCTTTTTAAGTGTCCTGGGCCATAATCTGAACAGAAAAGGCTTTTCATCAGGGTCTGAATTCAGAGTAATCACTGGTATGAGATAGATGCCATTATGCTAATGATAGACTGCTGGCCTACTTCAGGGAAGAAATTAAAGTCCTCACCTTTCTAAGCAACAGAATAGGTGTTCTTTGGGAACGTGAAACGCATTATATTACAGACTTCTTTTACAGTCTCCTTATGCTGCTAGAATTAATAAATGTGTATTTTGGTAAAAGTTAAAAAATTCTGAATGTATTGGGAAGAAGCAGATTCTATAAGGTTAAAAATGGATAGAATTTTTTAGCCTTGACTGTGTGAGATGAAGGGCACAGAGAAATGGAGTGTTTGAAAGAAACTACGCTAATTGAAACAGAAGAGCCGCTAAGTAACCCACAGTGCTTGAGGGTTGTTGTTGTCAATGTGAAGCACAAAACTTCCAATCTTGCTAAAATGAATGATGCTTTTGTGCCACAGGAAGTCAAGGAGACACCACTCTTCAAAGGGTGTGTGGCCCTTTTCATGAATGGGGTACAAATTAGGGCCTGAGACTTAAGACTTATTTCTTGAAAAAGAATATATATATATATATATATATATATATATATATATATATATATATATTCTTTTTCAAGAAATAATGAAAGCAGAAGCAAACCAGTATGTTGGTTTATAGCCACTCACAATTGTCAAATAAATCATTTTTCTTACTTGAAGGGTTGAAGGTTGAACTATCTATCTATCTATCTATCTATCTTGGGGACACAATCTATCATGAGACACAAATTGTACCTTATTTGTGGGAAATGCAAATTGTATTGTCACGTAGAGTTATATTGTTGAGTTCCTTCCAAACATGTACAGTTAATCCAAGTTTAAGAATCACAGAATGTAACTTGTGAAATATTAAATGACACATTCTAAACATACCAGTAGGTAAATGTGTTGTTATTTTATACACTTATGTTGTGCCACCTCAGACTTCCTATTGTGTCTATTCCAGCATGAACAGTGACGGAGCCATTGCTGGATTCATTAGCACACAAACATATCATAGAGTATGGCTTATCTGAGAAAAACTGACATCTGGCATATCCAAATAATGCGTGGCACATAAACTCATTTAGAGGATCCAACTGTTTTCTGTTCAGATGGTTCGTTACCAAATGCTCAAGAAAGCTCACACACAAACCACAGCAAACTGTGCTGGGAACACACACAAACACATGGGGCCAACAAACTTAACACATTAACTGTGTTTAGCCTTTGAAATATGTTCGCAAACACATATACTTACTTGTTTGTTCTGTCCAGAATCAGTAAAGGTTTGTAGTCTTACAATATGACTTTGTGTGTGCATCTGTTAGAGAGAAAGAGTAACTGTAATGTGAGGCACAGCTCAGCTGTGCCAATTAATTCCTACCATGGCACAGAGACTTCATGCTGAGCTCTCATAACTCCCTGATTAAAGCTACTTCATTTAATCATTCCATTTTGCCGGCAATTCTATCAAAAACAAGTATTTTTATTTATTTATTTTTTCACCGTGGTATAGCATATGTGTTTTATCAATCCCTACGCCCAAATGCTACTGATGAATGTTTCTCTTTACCACATGTAGATAACATTATCAGGCACATGCACACACAGAGAGATTTGATTAACCTTAAACAGCTTCAGTCTCCATCAAGCATGACCTTTCACTCTAGGAAGATGCGACTAAAGCAAAAATATTTTTGTCGTCTGAGACTAATTTTGTCAAAAGATTATACATTTTGCCAAATTTGTAAAATATATATTTTTCTTGCAAGGCAAAATTAGCAGTTTTTAACCTTATAAAGTGCCTGTTTTGTTCATTAACATTACCATACCATTAAGCTCAAAACTACCTCAAAAGTCATTTATCAAAAGGGCTCCCGTTTTCCAGGCCAAACATTTTTAACGTCAGTCTGATGTTTCTAACCATTTCAGTTCCATGTAAATGAAGATGTAATGATGTAAAACAGCCAGTCAACACTGTCACTCATGACCAAAGTCTTAGCTGAGATATATCATACAGTCTGACATAAAAGTTGATTGATATCACAAAGTCTGTCTTGGCTTTTACCCAAGATATCATCTGGCAAGCAACATTCACAAATGATAAAAAAAACTGCACTTGCCTTTTTTTTTTTTTTTTTGCTGAAGATCACAAGAGTCAATTAAAAAAAAAATATATGCACACTTATAACACAACCTATATAACATTTTCTTCCTTTAGCACACAGTATTAGCTGCTCTTTGAGGTGTAAAAGGCAGAATAAATCTAAATAAATATGTTCTCTCTCACACCTTCTGTCTCACCCTTTCTTTCTCTGTCTCTAGTATATAAGCGAGTGAAGGCTGTGAGAACAAATTTAATCAACTACTCAGCGATTCAGGGGGTGGAAGCATGGTGTTGACTCGGTGGTGCTATTTGTTCTATTGTAGCAAAGCGCAGTCAAATGTCATGTTTCTAGAGCAGAGCATGGCAAATGTGCAGCCGGGTGTGGGAACCTCCTCACACGTGCTGCTGATGGGAGATGGCAGGGAAGACTGTAGCAGTCGGAGGCGATGAGAGCTGAACATACCTCTGCTTTAATAAAGTCAAAAGCTCAATGATCTGCGAATGCAAAGACACAAGAGCTAAATGTGTACATGCGTGGATCAAGACGTGAACACATGGAATCATGATGGGCTTGAAACACACACACAGATGTGCAGTATCCAAAGAGCAGACCCTCTATCTAATGTCTATTAAGAGATGGTGGTTAAAGTTTCAGGTTCATTCTATTTTTCCCAGGGCTATGTCATATTGTCTCCAGGCCGCAGGTTATTCTCTAAATTTGAAATGTCTTTCTGAGCTGAATCAGAGGACCTGACACTTCTTTAAGGGATTATTTTTTTTTTAGCTGCTCCCACTGTGTTGGAAAAGAAAAAAGCCACTGAGAAAGCCAATATGGGCTTATCAGCCCTATCAGCAGAAAATGAATTTGAACTCAGGGAGCCCATGATGGAACTGAGATAATGCATAATGGGTAAGGAACATTGTTGGGGGAAAATATGTATTATTATATATATATATTTTTATATCATATCCATACATCCCCTAAACACAAGAAGTTTGAAGGATCCAATCAAAGTCATATAAGAAAATGACAACCACACAATGTCAACTATATTAAAAGCTTTAGCTGATCCTATAACAATATTTATTTATTTATTTATTTATTTATTTATGTATGTATGTATGTATGTATTTATTTACATTTATTTTCCAATTTTTTTTTTTTTAAACCAATAGCTCTAATCTGGAAGTTGATACTGAACAAATAAGTCAAGTCATTTTTATTTCTATAGCGCTTTATATAATACAGATGTTGCCAAATCAGCTTCACAGAGATAAACTGGAAAACAGCACAAATCAATTATGGAAGCTCTTCTATAGAGACAATTCAGATTCAGCTGGAAAGCATTTATTATTATTATTATTATTATTATTATTATTATTATTATTATTTTAAAAATATGTAATTATTTAGTTCAAGTCAGCTCAGTGTTTGTTCAGTTCAGATCAATAACAGTGTGAATTTCATCAAATTAAAAACAAGTTCAATTCAGCTATAAGCAGTGTCGTTATTCAGTTTGATTCATTTTGGTTAAATAATGGTGTCACTGTCAGTGTGGTCATATCCAGAGGTGTCAAGTAACGAAGTACAAATACTTTGTTACTTTACTTTAGTAGAAATTTGGGGTATCTATACTTTACTTGAGTAATTATTTTTCAGCCAACTTTTTACTTCTACTCCTTACATTTTCACTCAAGTATCTGTATTTTCTACTCCTTACATTTTAAAAATAGATTCGTTACTGCTATTTCATTTTGGCTTGTTTTCATTCCAGCTTATCATTATTCAAATATTTCTATTTCACTGTAGTGTGTCAGTATAAAATATCAGTTTACATTTCCAAACATTCATTTTGCCATTGTCAGACTGCTTATGCATTCAAAATCGCACTAGAATATTATTCAAATTAATGGCCAACTGTTATTTCCTACTGACACACTACAGCAAAAGATATAAATAACTGGCTTAAATTTGAATTTATTTTAAATATTTGTAATGTTCTTTAATGTTATCCATATTTTTTTTTTTTTTTTTTTTTGTGGTTCTTTTTTTTTTAAGTATCGGTTCAGGCACCGTTTAAGCACCGGTGCCATTTTAAAAGTATCGAAAAGGCACTGGACCCTACTTAAAAGTTATTATTCTCATTGGCACATTTACCAAATGGGTTATCTCTCTTGTCCTCCGCAAATTAAAGGGGGGGTGAAATGCTATTTCATGCATACTGAGTTTTTTACACTGTTAAAGAGTTGGATTCCCATGCTAAACATGGACAAAGTTTCAAAAATTAAGTTGTACGTTTTGTAACAGAAATGAGTCGAACCAGACAAATTAAAGAGTCTATCAAAGCTGTATGCATTGAAACACGAGAGCTGAATTCCTCAGGAAGTCGTAAATCACTTCGAGTGCCACAAGAACCAAACAAGATGACCAACTTGTTCACACAACAGCTTTGAACATTAACACCACTAGAGCAATTATTTACAATTTCAATTCGAAGAAGAGATTGTCAAATTTGTTGTTCGTAATTGAAATGCAACGCTGGACATCACATGGAAACCCATGAGTTATACACTTACATTGACTTCCCCCCCACCTAGCAGAACCAGACTGAAATTCCTAAGGTGGGGAAAGGGCTTTAAACCTCTATCTTCACAGAAAAGTCCTTTGCCAGAGAATGCCAAAGAAACTGCTTTTGTACATATCTATGGACCAGAATGAACTCAAAAAGACTCATAAATGAATCAGTCCATCGCATCACTCCATATTCATTTATGTGTAACCCACACGAAGTTGAAGTTGCTCGAAGAAACAGTCGAGCAACATAGAAGGACAGCAGCTTGTGAGTGTTTTGTCTTGTTTTCTCATCAGACTAGTGTGTGATCATCATTGCTAGGAAAGGTTTTTTTTTTTTTGGCTTAAATTGTGTGTGTCTTACCCTGGTTAAATACGTGCTGAAAGTAGCGCTTGGTTTTGCGTTTGCCTATCGCGGGACTGCCTGGTTTCGATCTGCTAAATAGTGAGGCATGTCCAGCTGACTTCAATTACAGGTAATCAGGCTAATACAAAGCACTAGGTTTCACCGCGGCAGCGGTCGCGGCAACCCTCGTGTGAACCCTCCTCGTGTGAAGACCGACGAGTGTAAAGACAATCGACTCTACCTGCGCGACTGCACCGAGCAAGGACACCGACTGGGCACTTGAGTATTGCTTTTCTCTTTTCTTTTTTTTTTTTTTTTTTTTTTTTCTCTCCACTCTTTGCATAGTTTGATCTCAAATATATCTTACACTTGCAGTCACTATGTGCTTTCAGATCTCTACTATCACTACTAACACTCGGAGAGCACGCTATGTATGTCGCAGGAAGGCCTGTCTGACAAACTTACGCCATGTCCCTCTGACCTCTACTACTATGCTCTCTATTCCAGTTGGTCTCTGGAACTGCCAGTCTGCAGTTAACAAAGCAGACTTCATTTCTTCTATTGCTACTCATTCCGGTCTCAACCTCATGGCACTGACTGAGACTTGGATCAAACCTGAAGATACTGCCACCCCTGCAGCCCTCTCCACTAATTTCACTTGTTCCCACACTCCTCGCACCACTGGGAGGGGTGGAGGTACGGGTCTCCTTATATCCAAAGAATGGAAATTTGATCTTCAGCCATCACCTACAGGTACTGGTTCATTTGAATCACATGCCATTACTGTAACCCACCCTGTTAAAATCCACTTTGTGGTCATTTATCGTCCCCCAGGTCAACTGGGAAACTTCTTGGAGGAGTTGGATGTGCTGCTATCAAACTTTCCTGAAGATGGTACTCCTCTGGTACTGCTTGGTGACTTCAACATCCACCTAGATAAACCCCAGGCTGCTGACTTCAAAACTCTGCTCACCTCATTTGATCTCAAGCTAGTGTCTACTACAGCAACTCACAAATCGGGCAACCAACTGGACCTCATCTACACACGCTGTTGCTCTGTGGACACCTCTTCAGTTGCTCCACTGCACACCTCTGATCACTTCCTCATTACTGCTAACCTAGCACTTACTCCTGAAGTGGCACACACTCCAACGCGGGTCACCTTTCGACGGAACCTACGCTCACTCTCTCCATCTCGCCTATCTGCTGTGGTTTCATCCTCTCTTCCACCACTCTCTCAGTTTTCTGCTCTGGACATGAACAGTGCTACGGACACTCTTTGCTCCACTTTAACATCTTGCTTGGACAACTTTTGCCCACTGTTGTCTAGACAGCACGCACTGCCCCATCTGCCCCCTGGCTGTCCGAGGTTCTCCGTGAACATCGCTCTAAACTAAGGGCTGCATAGAGGAAATGGCAGAAATCAAAAAACTCTACGGACCTCAGTGTGTATCAATCTCTCCTCTCTTCCTTCTCTGCAAATGTCTTCACAGCTAAAACATCCTACTACCACAACAAAATTAACAGCTGCAGTGATGCTCGGACACTCTTCAAGACTTTCTCTTCTCTTCTTAATCCGCCGCCTCCGCCTCCTCCATCGACTCTTACAGCGGACGACTTTGCAGCTTTCTTCACAAATAAGACAAGATCCATCAGTGACCAATTCTCCACACCGCAGACCGAGGACAACTTCACAATGACCGATGCACACTCTTTATCCTCCTTCTCCCCACTCTCAGAGATGGACGTCTCCAAAATTCTCCTGTCCAATCATCCTACTACTTGTCCACTTGATCCAATCCCCACTCACCTCCTTCAAGCGATCTCTTCTTCAGTCATACCTTCACTTACTCACATTATCAACTCCTCTCTTCACTCTGGAACATTTCCCTTAGCATTCAAGCAGGCTCGGGTAAGCCCACTGCTCAAGAAACCTTCTCTAAATCCAGTGCTTCTTGAAAACTACAGACCGGTATCCCTTCTTCCATTCATTGCAAAGACACTTGAGCGAGCTGTGTTCAACCAGCTTTCTATGTTCCTTGGACAGAACAACCTCCTGGACCGCAACCAATCTGGCTTCAAAAGTGGCCACTCAACTGAGACTGCTCTGCTCTCGGTTACTGAAGCCCTGCGACTAGCAAGAGCAGCTTCAAAATCCTCGGTACTCATCTTGCTGGACCTGTCTGCTGCTTTTGACACTGTTAATCACCAGATTCTCCTGTCCACCCTCAGAAAGATGGGCATCTCTGGAACTGCTCTCCTGTGGGTTAAGTCCTACCTCTCTGACAGATCCTTCAGTGTGTCTTGGAGGGGTGATGTTTCAAAGTCACACCACCTTGCTACTGGGGTTCCTCAAGGCTCAGTACTTGGACCACTTCTCTTCTCCATCTACATGACATCTTTAGGATCTGTCATTCAGAAGCATGGCTTTTCTTATCACTGCTATGCTGATGACACCCAACTCTACTTCTCATTCCAGCCAGATGACCCGACGGTAGCTGCTCGCATTTCAGCCTGTCTGAGTGACATTTCTAGCTGGATGAATGACCATCACCTTCAGCTTAACCTTACAAAGACTGAACTCCTGGTGATTCCAGCTAACCCATTGATTCATCACAACTTCTCTATACAGCTGGGCTCGTCAACCATAACTCCTTCGAAGACAGCCAGAAACCTAGGTGTTGTGATGGATCATCAATTAAGCTTCACTGACCACATTGCTACAACGACCCGGTCCTGCAGGGACCGGGTCGCCCCTCCTTGCTACAACATTAGGAAGATTAGACCCTTCCTGTCAGAGCAAGCAACCCAACTTCTTGTCCAAGCTCTTGTTCTCTCCAGACTGGACTATTGTAATGCTCTCCTGGCGGGCCTTCCTGCATGTACTGTCAAGCCTCTGCAAATGATCCAGAATGCAGCAGCGAGGGTTGTCTTCAATGAGCCAAAAAAAGCTCATGTTACTCCTCTCCTCATCAGGTTACACTGGCTACCAGTAGCCGCTCGCATCAAATTCAAGGTACTGATGCTTGCCTACAAGATGACCACTGGCACGGCACCAACTTACCTAAACTCACTGGTTAAATCCTATGTGCCCTCCAGAAGTTTGCGCTCTGCAAGTGAACAACGCCTTGTGGTGCCATCCCAAAGAAATTCAAAATCACTCTCACGGACCTTTTCCTGGACTGTGCCCAGCTGGTGGAATGACCTCCCAATCCCAATTCGTACAGCTGAGTCTTTACTCATTTTCAAGAAACGTCTAAAGACTCATCTTTTTCGCCTGCACTTAACCTACTAACACCAGTACTTTTCCTTTTCTTGTCTTTGTTCATTTAATAAAAAAAAAAAAAAAAAAAAAAAAAACCTGGCTATGCGTTCTATACTAGACTAACTGAGACTTGTCATGGCACTTGTATACTGTTGTTGTTCTCTTGTTGACCTGACTGCTTCTATTGTTCTCATTTGTAAGTCGCTTTGGATAAAAGCGTCTGCTAAATGATTAAATGTAAATTTAAATTTGACTATCATGTTATAATCACTTATTGTGTATGTTTTTTTAAATAACTATGGTATAGCTGAAGGGTACATAGTCGTGTTTGATATGTGTGTGATTGTATTTTCTTGCTTGATATTGTCCTGACAATCATTTATTTGTAAAATATATCATAATCGTGTTATAGGAATCATGTCGAAAATTAGACCCTGCCAGAGCAGGAACATTCGGACCACATGCTTGGTAAGATAAACAAATGATTTACGATACCCCCGAGCCAAGACAATATCTGATTGGTCAAGACAATATTTGAGGCGTGGCCAACAGGCCTCTTTAAATACTTTGGACACCATGAAATTTTTTTTTTTATTTCCAGCCTTGTTTGTGCTATCAGTCATGCCTTGCTTTTAGTCTGCTTTTAGTCTGCTTTAGGAGTCTGCTATTAGCCATGTCTGTTTCTAGTCTCTAGCTATGCTTCTGCTAGCTTGTAGCTCCTAGCCATGCTGTGTAGTCATCACCGTTCTTTGAGCGCGGTTCCAGCGTGCCTTCCTACTTAGTCACAATGAGAAGGAACACAACCTAGTCTCGTCAAACTTTATTTTCTTTTCCGTTTGAGAGTTTCGTGTTCTGAGTTAAGTTTTGTAACGTCGACCTCGTCTGTGCGTTTCAACTTCAACCAGCCACACAACTCCAGCTTCAGCCAACGCTCAACAACCACGGGTTTCCCAAGACGTCACTTCAGCGACTGAACTTCCAGCCAATCAACGTCCTCGGGAAAGCCCTTTCACCGAGGCTCCCTCTTTCACAGGAGACGCAAGTAACATTACCTCCAGACTGTGACCTTTGCTGGTGTATCTAATATAATTTTAACCTCACTGAGGAACTCAATGCGAGGGCTAATTACGTGATTGATGGTTGTTCATGTCTAGGCAATTTAACGTATTGCTGTGAACTTGGGATTCCATATTTCCATTCTCTTAAACTCATCTTTCCCTAACTTTCGGATCTTCCTGCAACTTGTGTGAATGTGTGTGTGCGTGCGTTTATGTGTTAGATTAGTTTATATGTCTTAGATTTATCTAATAAAGCCTTATTCATATTGAAAAGAGAAGTATCTTGTGTTTTGTGCTTACAAGTTAATGCCTTAAACTGCCGATCTTGTTACTGTGCTAATTGATAGTGTTTCACTATAGTTTGGATATTAGTATCCAGCGCAGATTTGATGTTAAACGGCTCGTTCACTGACCAGCCGTGAAACAGTGATTCTGTTCAAATTCCCTTTAAAATCTTAAATGATTCCCTTTGAGCTAAATAGACCTGTTTCCCTTACAGTTTGAAGGAGTATTTCTGTTCCAAAAATACTCCTTCCGGATTGTCACAAGTTTCGGAAGGTTTTTTCGAGTATGGCTCTGTGTGACGTTAGATGGAGCGGAATTTCCTTATATGGGTCCTTAGGGCACTTCTGCCGGAAGAGTGCGCGCTCCTGTAGAGCAGAGCAGAGACATTCACTGATCAGAGCGATTCACTGATCAGAGAGAGAGCATCGCGAAATGTCACAAAAGAAGTGTGCTTTTTGTTGCCAGGGCAAGACAACCCTGCACAGATTACCAAAAAACAAACAGCATTAAGGGACCAGTGGATGGAGTTTATTTTTACAGAGCATAAACGGAGTTGTGCAAGTGTTTGTGTTTGTTCCCCTGCATTTCGAAGATGCTTGTTTTACAAACAAGGCCCAGTTTGACGCCGGATTTGCACATCGTTTATTTCTTAAGGATAATGCAGTCCCAACAAAAAGGGTCACGATCGTGTGTTGGAAGCGCAGGCGGTGAGTAAAACTGCTTCAAATATCTCTGTGTTGTTAACTTAGCTATCGGCGCGTTAGCACATCAAGTAAACAACATGCGATGTTGTCATCAAACTTCACTTTCCACATGTACAGCTTAAAAAAACAAAACAACAAAAAAAAAAAGACGACATAAAGTGGAACTTACTCATTTTCCAAAACCGCTGAGCAAATATATACAGTTTCAGTACATACCACATAGAGACGTCATTGCTGATCCTGCTCTTGTTCAATTTCAGCCTCTGGATCTGATTCTGGATCATAAATATACGCTGAATCTGACTGTTAGCCACGGTTTGTTTTGGATGTTTTTTTCCTCACGGTAATGTCACAGCTTCCAAACGCTCTCAATGCAAAAGCTTACTCGCGCTCATGATTATTTAGCTCCGCCCACATGTCACGCCTCCAGCCGGTCGTGTTTTTCCGGGAAAAATCGGTACACACTATCTTTCTCTCATGAATATAATAAAACTAAAGACTTTTTGGAGTTATGAAGGATGCAGTACTACTCTATAGGTACTCAAGATTAACAGGATATTGAGTGAAAACGAGCATTTCACCCCCCCCCCCCCCTTTAAGCTACTGTAGGTAGTTTGGTAGCGAGATGTTTGAATAAATTATCGTTTGCCTTGACGACGCGATTGACAATATTGTGATACGTAGGCTATACCAACTTACCCAACTTACCTTGGATTAATCATTCATTTTGACAGCACTATAATGTTTATTGTAAATAGATAACCATACAAGAGTAATTGTTACTAAGGTGCATCAATGTTCTTGTCCATTGCCCTGCAGCTAAGCTTGGATGTACATTTACATTCCATTAAAGGTTATTGATGACATGCCTCTGAAGTTTGACTTTTTGCACCATAACAATACTTATAGGCAACTAGTCATCATATCTCTAGTTCTTTAATTTATTTGCATGGTCCTAAAGTCTGTTCATTTTCAATGGGCATTTATGCGCCTGAAACAGGTAACCTAGTGCATCCCACATTTTAATATAACATTATAGTCATTATGGCCTATGGCCTTTAGAAAAATGTTTTTTTGAGGAGGTGGGGTAGTGCATAATAGGCCCCTGAGGAGCGGCCTAAGCTTTTGTTCTTAATGACATTTTTTCCCCTTACTTTTACTTTTATGGTTTAAGTAGTTTTTTAAATCAGTACTTTTACAATTTTACTTGAGTAAAAAATCTTGAGTATTTTTAAACCCTAGTATCTATACTTCTACTTGAGTAATGCATACCAATACTTTTGACACTACTGGTCATATCAATAAATTACACATGTCTTTCAGGCCCCAGCTAAGCAAAAACAGTGGCAATAAACCCAATAACAATGAACCCAAAATGTATCAGGAGACCGTAATGAAAATAAAAATATATATATGTAATCTTTAATACTTTTTTAAATTAAGGATTGAGTTCAATATATGAAGTACCATGAGTCATTTTGGTATCCTAAAGAAACAGCTTGAAATGGCAATGAACTAGCTGGCGGTGCTTGTCTTCACCACACACATGCAATTTTCACACACACATAATCTTTGGATCACAAAAAGAGGTCAAGGTCGTCTCCCAGTCTCTGTGCAAAACCTACAATTAAATTCCATCTGCCTCTGGCATCTCTGTCCTCCAATATGGCTTAATTTCTTCCGTTGTTAATATTAAAATGTGTACTGTGAGTCTGGGCTCACTGAAAGTGTGCTTCATGGATTAATAAGTCTCTCACTGAGCAGCATCTTTGCTTTTTAAGCTCTCTCAATCCTACATGAAAGGGCATATTTAACTTCACATCTTACTCAACCTTTCAATAGAAGAGTGATGGGAATTTCAGAATCATTATTTCAACCGGTTACACATTCTGAATCAATACCAAGAACAAAGCTTAGACTGACAAGATAGTTGTATAATGGAGCACTTGTGTAAGGTTGACGTACAATTCTATCACTGAAAAGACCAGTGAGGCGCGAGGGCTGAGGTGTTACCGCCTGCCGAGTAATGCTGGGTTAGTGGATTGTTTGTGTTCCGGTTGGAGTGTCTGTGATTAACGGCTATTGGAGTTAACGAGTCATCCACTTTGGTCTTGTTTTTGGGGAAGTCTCAGAGAGTGGCCATTAACATTTTCAGATTCAAACAGATAAATGTTAGCTGTATTCTAGATGCTCAAATCTAAACTTTCTGAATCTAATCCTGTATGGAAAGCAATCTGATTTTAAATTTGGTAGGTGCACATTTTTAGCCTGTTTGCATGGGCAGTGTAAAATGAAGAAAATTGTATTTGATTTTAACATGCATGTATGGTAATTTGATGTGTGAATTGAAACAGTTCAGATTGTTTTTTTAATGAAAGCATTAACTGTTTTATAAAGAAATTTTTAAATGTTATAAAATCTAATGACATTTGTAAGGGAAACAGGTAAATTTAGCTCAAAGGAAATTAATTATTATATTTATATGGGATTTTGACATAATCACTGTTTAACGACTGGTCAACTGAATCCACCGGCATAATCACTAACTATGGTATGTCAGTAATTCAGGTTAAAATAATTCTGATTGTTTGAAATATCAACAAACTTATACAATCACCAAACATGTTCATATCTTCAATTATTATAACACACACAAACAAAATACGCAGTTTCTTCAAGACTGGGTTGTTGAAACCCAAGGTCTAATCAGTAACTTTCCCCAAACAGATTGGAGTCCCTCATGACCTTTGTGACCTAAACTCTCTTATAGTTAGTCAGAAGAGTGAATGTAAGTCCCTCCAGAAAAACGTGATTATGCGATCCCCTGATTTAATGCATAATCAGCCAAAGGCTGCATATTTATGCGGGGGTCGCATTTTTTTCAAATACGCCGCACTTTCGCTGCATAAATGTGCCGATTTCAGCAAGCAAAATATACGGGGCTAGCATTATTTCATAATCCCTTTATTTTCGTTGGAAAAAAGTCACATATATCTTAGCTGAAAGTTTTGCGTTTACTTCACACAAGTAAAGCGCCATTATTTTCCCCCTATTGCCATGGGAACCTTATGAAGTGATGTACTTATGCAATGTGAACATCATCTGCAAACCCCATGGTGAAACCATGATGAAGAACGCAAATCGTTCTCATTTGCCAACAAAAATAAGCAAAAAAGATCACGCAAAGCAGTTTCTCGGTGTGTTACATGAAAGTGGGTGCAAATTATATATATATATATATATATATATATATATATATATATATATATATATATATATATATATATATTATATAAGTCGACGCTGGAAAACCACTTTGCCACCGCCAAAACATTTGAGGATGGTTAATGCAGCAGTGGGAGCTGCTTCTTCCTGCCTGCTTCCACTGCTGCATTAACCATCCTCAAATGTTTTGGCGGTGGCAAAGTGGTTTTCCAGCGTCGAAAAACTTCACTTTACACTTTAATTTAATTTAGTAGCCTAATAAGAACAGGTTGTTGGGGGAATCACCTTTTTTTCTCTTTTTCATCAAACCCGCAGTTTTTGCAAGTTCCCGCAAATTCATCGCATAAAATAGAAAAAATATTCTGCATATTCCATTGCCACAAAAAAACATTTGAGGATGGTTAATGCAGCAGTGGGAGCTGCTTTTTCCTGCCTGCTTCCACTGCTGCATTAACCATCCTCAAATGTTTTGGCGGTGGCAAAGTGGTTTTCCAGCGTCTAAAAACTTCACTTTACACTTTAATTTAATTTAGTAGCCTAATGAGAACAGGTTGTTGGGGGAATCACCTTTTTTTCTCTTTTTCATCAAACCCGCAGTTTTTGCAAGTTCCCGCAAATTCATCGCATAAAATAGAAAAAATATTCTGCATATTCCATTGCCACAAAATGTGTCACAAAATCAAGAATTTTTGCCCGCAACAATCACAAAAAAAAAAAAAAAAGAAAGGAGGGACTGGAGGCACTGAAATGTATGTTTTAATGTGTTGGGTTCTTTTCTCAAACCAAGCAGAGAGCACATTCACACAAGTTGCAGCAAGAGAGAAAGTGAGGACAGAATGAGTTTAAGAGAGTGACAATGTGAAATCTACAGTTTATAGTTATATATGCATTTTCTTAGACCTGAAGAACAATCAATAATTTCATTTATCCATCGCACATCGCAGTTTTTCAATGAAGTTATTAAACATCATATTAAACGCACACAAGCGTGCCTGTGTTGGGGGATCCCCTTTGTTGTTGTGCTAAAAGGGGTTTCCCAGGTGATGTCTTGTGGAAGGCAATAGTTGGGTGTTGGCTGCAGGATGGGTGCGGAGTCATGTACGGTGGTTGAAGTTTTTTAGGTGGGAACAGACAATGTCTGAGACACGGCTTTCTGGCAAAACTTAACTTAGAACAAGGAACTCCCAACAGAAAAGAAAATAAACTAAGGAAAAATAAGAAGAAAAGAGGAGTTTGATGAGACTAGATACCTTTACTCCTCATAATGGTAGAGGAGCAGTAGGCATGGAGGCCAAAAAGTCCAAAAGGGTGACAAAGGCCTTCTTGAATGAACAAACGGTTTCAACCCCAATTTTTTTTTGTGTCTTGGAGTTTTAAACTCAGCCATTGGACACATCCCAAATGATGTTTTGACCAATTAGACTTTGTCTTAGCTCATGGTGTTGCTATGTTTCTCCTCCCAATACATAAATCAGCGTGTTATCCTGTTAGTCCAACTCTTGCAGAGTATAATTTAAACATGATTTATATAACAAGAATATATCTTTTACAAATAAATGATTGATAACAACAATCACAAACTATCAGACACATACATACGAAACTCAAATATAAACCTATAAGCTATTCAATAGTTATTAAAAAATACATAAACAATGAGTGACGATAGACAAATGTGTGAGTTACAGGCATGATATGAAATTATGCAATGGACATATATTCATTTATAAGTCCCTTTGAGATCATTTTGGAGTGATTTGATGGATTTATATCTCTAAAGGCAGTTTCTATGCTATTCAGAGAGGGGTGCAGGAATTTAGTTCTGTGAGGAAGGGGCACACGTCAAACATAGAACTGACCTGTCATAAAGTTTGAAGCACCATTTAAGTTCAAAACACACCAAAGGTTCTAACTAACAAACGGACAATGAATAAATGGTGCATGCTTAATATCATGATAAGGTTTTTTTTTTTAGGTAACACTTTACACTAATGTTTATTAGATAATGTTAATGTATAGTTAATAAATATTATTAACTAACAATAAGCAATAAGCTTTGATAATGTCAATGAATAAATGTACAATTTAGTTAGTTCATGTTAACTAAAGTTAACAAATTGAACCTTACTGTTAAGTGTTACAAGTTCTTTATTTATTTAGTTATTTATTTCCTGTGTGGCAAGTGAGATGAGTAATATAAAGGGCACTAATTCATAAATCTTTTGTATGGCAAGTTGGTAATTACGCATACAATATGCCTGTTATTTATATTTATTGTAAAAATTCATTAGCTATAAGCAAGCAGGATTAAGGTGTATATGAGCAAAATAGGTATGAGATGGACTGTGTGAGGAAAAGTGAGACATTTTATGTGTGTGGTCTTACTTCAACACAACAGTCTGTAACCAAAGGTAAGTGTAGCCATGAGAGATCCTTCAAGGAGAAAAAAGCCACTTTAGAAAAGAGAATAAAAGGGCTGGGAAAAAAACTAGGTAGAAAAGGGAGAGGGAAAAACAGAAGCGCTAAGCAGCACTTCACCAAGCCCCCTCATGTGACCCCATCCCACTCAAGGTGATCATGGGTCAGGACAGAACTCAAAGGAGGCGAGGCAAAGCTGGCCCATGGCCACATAAAAAAATAGCGCCTCTCACCCCCCCAACCCCCCCCCCCCCCCCCCACCCCCCGCTTCCATTTTTATCTGTTTCTTTGTTCAGTACCAGGTCAGCTTTGAAGCCTTTGCTTTCATGAAAGCATCCATGAACAGACAGCATTTCCGCTATTATCGTTTAATCTTAAAGACTACAAACGGAATGAAGTACTTTCTATAACATGCTGTAGAATGCTGGCATATATAATTCTTTTCTTCATATATTGCTATAGTGCATAATTGTTCTCAGCCCAAAAGGTTTGGGGTATCAATCTTTTAATAAATAATAATGATGAAATAAATTGTAAAATAAAATAAAATAAAATAACACTTTTATTTACCTATAGGCAAAAAAAAAAAATATATATCAAAAGTGATGTTTTAATTTTCTTTTTTTTTAAGGAATCTCTAAAATAAATTTTTCAACACTGATAATAACCATATAAGGTACCATTAGCAGTAATTGAACAATAGTAATAACTATGGAAGTTATGGAAGTGAATATATATATACTTCCACTTCCATAACTTCCAAAGTCAATTCTGACTTTTTTTCTCAGAATAGTGGGATATAAACTTGCAATTGTGAGTTATAAAGTCCAGTTCTGAGGGGGAAAAAAGGGCTGATAAGTTCTCAGAATTGAGAGTTTATGTCACGCAGTTCTAAGAAAAAAGTACTGCGAGTTTTCATAATGATTTCTGAAGGATCATGTGAAGCTGAAGTAACCGAAGTAATAACTACTGAAAATTCAGTAATATCAGCTTTGCCATTACATGTATAAGTAAAATATCTTAAAATAGAAAATAGTTATTTTAAATTGAAGTAGAATTTCACAATATTAATGTTTTAATGATTGTTTTATTATTATTATTATTATTATTATTATTATTATTATTATTATTTTTTTTTTTTTTTTTTTTTAATATAAAAAATTCAGCCTTTGTGATCATTAGGGACATAAAAAAATAATATAATAACAATAAATAAATAAATAAAAACGTTATTATTCCAAATAACAGGTTATGTTTGATATATGTGTGTACTGAATTTAACTTGAGTTTGTTCAAGAATACTTTTAAGACCCTCATCCCTTTGTTTTAATGTCTTTTTGGAGGGATTCTTAATAAGTGTAAATAAGTTTAAGCCCCTTATAATTTTCTCCTGACACTTATTTGCAAAATTTGGGTGGCAAGACAAATATTTTTTTTTTGGAATAGCTACGTTGAAATTAATGGTTTAATAAAGTTAATCCATAATTGACCTCCATGCACTTTAATCCAGAATTACAATAAAAAAAGTCCTTTAAGTAAGTTTTTTTTTTTTTTTTTTTTTTTTTTTTTTTTTTTTGCAAATTAGATCTTTGCTTCAGAGCCTAAATTAGCCGTAGAGTTTAGCTGCAAAACCTGTTCTCAGAGGACACTGGATAATGAGTGTGCCACGTGCCATGCCCGGATGACAGAAGCCAAAAAAACGAGCCTCGTGAGCAGGCCCTCTTCACGTGTCAGTGAGCAAGTATCGCCAGGTTGTGCAGGGGCTGCCGCTCCAGTAATTGTGTCCACGGTAGTGTTACCGAAGTGTAAAATCACTAAACGTTCAGCAGAGCGAGACAGAAATAGAGAACGAGGAGGGGGGCATGCTAGGTATTAACCTGATCTCTCTTATTTCAGTACAAGTTTCTTCAGGTACCTACAAGACCTCTGCTACTTTAAGAAAGATAAAAAGGTTGTTATTGGATGGTAAGTCTTATTAAATGTCGGGGTAGAAAACTAGTATAATGTTAATCTCTGTGTTAAAGATTTGACTCTCGAAGTTTCCTACTGTTTTGAGAGCCACGTCTACCTCTGCACGCTGTTAAAAGTTATAAGGGAGAAACAACCCTCTCAGAGTCTGGATATTTGTCTCTTCCTCTCCTTCTCTCATCTCTCCACACCTCTGCTCGCCATCTCTCTGATGTAGTAGATGTTCTGAAGATAGGTCAGAGGGCTGAGAGCACACGCTGGCATATGGACCCATGCCAGGCACCTGAATTTGTGCCAACTTGGACAGAGATGAGACACAGAACAGGTGACACCGAACACACACATGCACACACATAGCTCTCAACTGAACAGCTTATGAGGTGTAAATAGTAAGACTATAAGGACTTTGAGAGTAAATGGGATTTGTTTGTATTAGTTTATTGTTATTCAGACATTTTCCTATAGCCAGTCCCAAGTCTGCAGTGATTTTGACAGGACTATGGGTGGTAAAAAGAGCCTAGGGGCTTTGACTGCTCACCTGTCCCTTGGCTAAAGGTTGGCTTCACAGTTGCTGCCCAGCTGGCAGAGGTGGTGCTCATGCCAAATCGGTGTGCCAGAGAGGGTGAGCACCCTAACAGAGAAAGACAGTGCGGGACCTTGCCTGTCACAATGTGCGCTAGATCAGATTCTTGCATTTGTGGATTGAAACTCAAACCTGTGAACTGGGAGACCCAAATAACTTTTCTGGACTCCCTGAAAGAGCAATTATATGCAGGGACAAGTGGAAAAGGTTTGCTAGTGCTATTTAAACTTGATTAATGTATACATTTACTGCAAAACAATTGCTTCCAATTAATTAAATTTAAATGTAATGTTTATAAACTATTATAACATGTATATAATGTTTACTAAACTATTATTAAAAGACGTTGGAACTTTAATGTAGGGCCAAAAAAAAGAGAGACAAATATTGGGGGAGTTACTGTATATCTATGCCTCTCCTTTACAGGGATGTACAGTATATTTTAACTCGTTTAGTAAAGTCAAACAAAAGCAAGACATCTTTTTTAATAAAACCCAAACAATCATAACTGGAAGTGACAGAAGTTCATGTGGAAAATGGGGAAATTCAACACCCACCCCTTCTGAATGTGGTGATTTGTCTGAGATAACAGAACAAATAACATGTTGTAGTGGTTGACTCTTGGTTTGACTTTTGAGCTTATCATAATAATATCACTGTTAAAATGAAAAAGTAATTGTCTTTTAACAGTTGCACATCTATATACAGACTATCAGTGTCTGCTTTAAGTGAAAAAATGTGCACTAAAATAATAAATTATCTATAATATTTAATGCCATTATACATATCTGTAGTCAGACTTTACATTACAACTGAATATCTGCACCACTAGAATCACCAAAGCAAAAACTCTTACAACAGGTCTCCTGAACACTTTTCCTAATCTCCCATTGGTTAGAAAAACAGATCAGTCTCCCTCTACTCACACTATTGATACCAGTATTGCTACGTCAGGTTGGTTAGGATTCTCAAACAAACAAAGCTTTTTTGATAGCACCAAAGTGTATACACTTTTCTGGGGGCTTGTAATAGTTTAAATTAAAATAAATGACAATTCAGATTTAATATTGAAAAGTGAGCCTGAAATAAAAGTGTTGTCTTGATGTTTAATCAAAGATTTCTTTTAAATGGAAATCAGCATTTACTAAAATGGTAAATGGACTGCATTTATATAGCACTTTCTACAGACCACATGGCCATCCAAAGCACTTTACAATTTGCCTCACATTCACCCATTCACACACTCATTCATACACCGACTGCGGTGTCTGCCATTAAAGGCGCCATCCAGCTCATCGGGAGCAGCTGGGGTTAGGTGTCTTGCTCAAGGACACCTCGACACTTGATCAGGTGGAGCCGGGGATTGAACCACCAACCTTCCGGTTTGTAGACAACCTACATGAACCACTGAGCCACTACTAGTGCAGAAAGATGCTATACAATACCCTTATGCATGCCTGGCTGACCCTGAGTGGAAGGGTCCGCGATCTTGGGGCATCATGGGTCTTGACAAAGGGTTAATGTGAATTTCTTAACGTCAGCTTTTAGATCACTGCAGCTGACTCCCAGAAACACTGCAGTTTACAGAGGTAAACTCACACCTCTGGAATGCAACTCAGGAGACAAAAAGAGGAAGGAGCAACAGCATGAACTCAAAGGAAGAGAAGTGGGGGTTCCTCCATATAAACACACTAATCATTAGTGTATAAAATACAAGAAACCATCACAGCCATTTCTGTGAAAATAAATATTCTGGATGAATGATTCTCTGCAGTAATACCCGGGCCTTTCTTCTCTGAGCAAGTGCCGCTGTAGGCTCACGACTATGAGGTGAATAGCAGAATTATGCTAAAACATGTCCACTCTCTGTATCGCACCGTTTATCACCACGTTTCAGATTTCCATATGTGTGAGAGTCATTTAGCATAATGTTCTCTCACTCAACTTGTCAAAAAAATAAAAAAAAATAAAAAAGGGAATTAGCATTGGAAAGGTATGCAGACGTTGATTGTGCAATTATCTTATTACTGTGCTGGTGTCTGCATAAAAGACTGCAAGTCTTCTGGGTCCATGCTGCCAGAGTCTCCAGGGTTTTGTTCCCATTACTTCAGGGATGCATTGTAAAACAGCAAAATCGCTCTGGAATGAGCTGTGATTGAACGCTGCGCAAATGTTCCAATCCCGTTGAGGCGCTGTGCAGGGGAACATGTCCCCCTGTTTGTCTGGCTGGCGTTTAGGGAAAAGTCCCCGGGGGCCTACTGCACCTGCAGCATTCCTGCCACCAATCCGTCAGTCCTTGGCACCAAAAAAAGCACAATGTGACAAAAAAAATAAAAATAAATAAAAATAAGTGAAATGAAGAAAATTTATGTAAAACGGTGCTCTTGTACTACAAAACTTTTCTCTTTTGAACACACTTCCCTTTGTTTCCCAGTGTTTTGGAGGTGCTTTTCAAAGAGAATGCAGCTGGGGGGAAGGTGAGGGGGGATGAATGCTCTTCCGGGCATTCTTTCTCTCTGCTGTAGGGTGTTGGAGTCAGAAGTTTACCTGGAAATTGCTGAGACAAGACTACCCACACCTCCAACCACCCTGCCCTTTCATTTTTGCACCCACGCACATGCTGCGTTTCTGCGAACACACGCCATCGGATCTCAACGCAGACATCTATCGGCCAACGGGGGTCAGCACCTCCAAGTAAACAAGATACAATCTTTGGCTAACAGGACTCAGTCTCAGCTTTCATTTCTGACAGCAAGCTTGCTGTGAAGAAAAAAAGAGCAAAGTACCAGCTGATAAAGTGAAGAAAAAGCTTTATAAATAACTACAGAGGGGGGTGAGAAGGATGGAAAAGAACAATGCAGGGGATGTCTATAGGTCAATCATCCATTTAGTCCCAGAACTTCACAAATTCACAATCACTGAGGTCTCTTAATTGTTCATGTGCTTTTGTTCTCAGGGAGTGGTAGAAATTAACTAATTTTGACTTTTCTTGAAGCAAACAAAATGATAGTAGAAGTTCATTCCTGTAATGTATAGCATAGTTTGTATGTTAGAGACAACTATTATCTAAAAGGTCCCGATCTTCTTGATCCCATGTTTCAAACTTTAGTTAGTGTGTAATGTTGTTGTTAGAGTATAAATAATATCTGTAAAATTATAAAGCTCAAAGTTCAATGCCAGGCAAGATATTTTATTTAATAGAAGTCGCCTACATCGAACGGCCAGTTTGGACTACATCCCTCTACTTCCTTCTTTAATGATGTCACTAGAACACTTTTTTGACTAACCTCAGCCCACAGGAATACACAAAAAAGGGGGCGTGGTCTTGTTGCACTCCCACGGAGAAGAGGAAGAGTTGCATTTGTAGAGTATGTTTGTCGCCATGTCGTCGAAACGCTGTTATTTTCATCACGGAGTCCAATCACCTTTGTTTGTCCTTCCCAGGGACGTTGTACTTAGAGATAAATGGTTACAATTTATGTTTAACTCAGTTCCTGAAAATTATAATCCACATGTAAAACTATGTGCAGCATATTTTGCTGAGGACAGCTTTCTCAATCTCAATCAGTTGTAACGGTAACAGGTCTATTTAGCTCAAAGGGAATCATTTAAGATTTTAAAGGGAATTTGAACAGAATCACTGTTTCACGGCTGGTCAGTGAACGAGCCGTTTAACATCAAATCTGCGCTGGATACTAATATCCAAACTATAGTGAAACACTATCAATTAGCACAGTAACAAGATCGGCAGTTTAAGACATTAACTTGTAAGCACAAAACACAAGATACTTCTCTTTTCAATATGAATAAGGCTTTATTAGATAAATCTAAGACATATAAACTAATCTAACACATAAACGCACGCACACACACATTCACACAAGTTGCAGGAATATCGAAAGTTAGGGAAAGGTGAGTTTAAGAGAATGGAAATATGGAATCCCAAGTTCACAGCAATACGTTAAATTGCATAGACATGAACAACCATCAATCACGTAATTAGCGCTCGCATTGAGTTCCTCAATGAGGTTAAAATTATATTAGATACACCAGTAAAGGTCACAGTCTGGAGGTAAAGTTACTTGCATCTCCTGTGAAGAAGGAGCCTCGGTGAAAGGGCTATCCCGAGGTCGTTGATTGGCTGGAAGTTCAGTAGCTGAAGTGACGTCTTGGGAAGCCCGTGCTTGGGCGTTGGCTGAAGCTGGAGTTGTGTGGCTGGTTGGAGTTGAAACGCGCAGACGAGGTCGACGTTACAAAACTTAACTCAGAACACGAAACTCTCAAACGGAAAAGAAAAGAAATAAAGTTTGACGAGACTAGGTTGTGTTCCTTCTCATCGTGGCATAAGTAGCAGCAGGCGTGTGCAGGCTGAAGCACGCTGGAACCGCGCTCACAGAACAGTGATGGCTAAACATGGCTAGAAGCTAAAAGCTAGCAGAAGCATAGCTAGAGACTAGAAACAGACATGGCTAATAGCAGACTACAAAGCTGACTAAAAAGCAGACTAAAAGCATGACTGATAGCACGAGCAAGGCTAGAACTAAAAGCCAGATTTCATGGTGTCCAAAGTATTTAAAGAGGCCTGTTGGCCACGCCTCAAATATTGTCTTGACCAATCAGATATTGTCTTGGCTCGGGGTATCATAAATCATTTGTTTATCTTACCAAGCATGTGGTCAGAATGTTCCTGCTCTGGCAGGGTCTAATTTTCGACATGATTCCTATAACACGATTATGATATATTTTACAAATAAATGATTGTCAGGACAATATCAAGCAAGAAAATACAATCTCACACATATCAAACACTACTATGTACCCTTCAGCTATACCATAGTTACTTAAAAAAACATACACGATAAGTGATTATACATGATAGTCAAATGTGTGGGTTACACATAAATGAATATGGAGTGATGCGATGGACTGATTCATTTATGAGTCTTTTTGAGTTCATTCTGGTCCATAGATATGTACAAAAGCAGTTTCTTTGCCATTCTCATGACAAAGACTTTTGTGGAGACAAAATCCCTTCCCCCTTTAGGAATTTCAGTCTGGTTCTGCTAGGTGGGGGGGGGGGGGGGGGTCAATGTAAGTGTTTAACTCATGGGTTTCCATGTGATGTCCAGCGTTGCATTTCAATTACGAACAACAAATTTGACACCAAATTTCTCTTCTTCGAATTGCAATTGTAAATAATTGTTCCAGTGGTGTTTATGTTGAAAGCTGTTGTGAGACCAAGTTGGTTTGGTTCTTGTGGCACTCGAACTGATTTACGACTTCAGAGGAATTCAGCTCTCGTGTTTCAATGCACACAGCTTTTAGACTCTTTAATTTGTCTGGTTCGACTCATTTCTGCTACACAGTTTAATGCCGGATTCGCGCAAAGATTTTTCTTGAAAGATGGAGCAGTTCTCTCTTTGTCTGGAGAAGGCGTTGTTTATGGACCACAACCGGTAAGTGTATTTTATTATTTAAGTTGGTGCGTTTAACAGTTTCTGTAACTTATTACACAAAGGGCAATGCTGTTTAGCTTTGTTAACTAGATGGTAATTGAAACTAATCTGACAAAAAATTTAAAAAAGTGCAGTAATTCAACCGGACACCATCGATTGTTGGTGTTTGTAATGATCAGTTTAAATTATTTGTTGATTATATCTATTGTTTACTGTTTAACCACATGCTGGTTTAGCTGCAGCCACGCGAATCATTGTACTAAGTAAACAGCTTACCATTGTAAAACATCCTGCAAATGTCGTGCTTGTGATTGCTTGCGATACTCTTCATGTATGTTCTCCGGGTCTGATTCTGCCTCAAATTGATAAGGTAAAATTAAAGACATGTTTACAATAACACTGAGCGCATGCATCTCCACGTTATGGAAAGAGGTGTGACCTTTCCGGGCAACTTGCTCTAAGCTGCTGTCGAATCACAATACAGGAACCGCTGTCACAATCAAAACTCTTTACGTATTTCTGAAGGAGGGACTTCATAGAACAAGGAAGTCATCAGCCCGTTTTTATGACAGTGAAAACAGTGGTATACAGATAAGTAAATTGTGTGAAAAATACTGTTTTTTTTACACGCGAGACATGAACACGTTATATTGCACACTGTAAACACAATCAAAGCTTTAAAAAAAACAAAAAAAACATGAAAGATTAGACCTTTAAGAAATTAAAGAGTTAAAGGTCCCGTTCTTCGTGATCCCACGTTTTAAACTTTAGTTAGTGTGTAATGTTGTTGTTAGAGTATAAATAATAACTGTAAAATTCTAAAGCTAAAAGTTCAACAGAATTCGCCTACAATGAACGACTCATTTGGACTACATCCGTTTACTTCCTGCAGTAATGACATCACTAAAACAGTTTTTTGACTAACGTCCGCCCACATGAATACACAAAAAAGGGGTCGTGGTCTTGTTGCGCTCCGACGGAGAAGAGGAAGAGCTGCATTTGTGTTTGTCGCCATGTCATCGAAACGATGTTATTTTCATCTCGGAGTCCAATTACATTTGTTTGGGTTTCCCAGGGACGCTGTACTTAGAGATCATAGTTACAATTTATGTTTTATTCGGTTCGTTGTTCCATTTCATGCTCATTTCCGATAGTAAGATATATTTGGGTGTTTTTATTTATCTCAAAATTTTTCAAATACTTATCAACTGGAGGAATTTTTTTTTTTTTTTGCAACTTTGCAAGTTTAACAATATCCTTGAGACTCTCAGGAGTCACATCTGCATGCATTGACATTTAACAAGAGATCTTCTCAAATGAGATGCAAAGCACTTATGTTGAAATTTATAACCTTTTTGCTCTAGAAACTTGCTGCTGCTAAAAGTTTACATTATAATGTTTGACTTCTGGGGACAAAGGTGATGAAAAGTACTCAGCCTTTATTGCAACCTCAGTCTTGAAGTTGCTTCTGATGCACTTGAACTGCTGTTGAAGGAGCTGGATGAGTTTTAGCCAGGCAGCAGCAAACCACCATTCTGATTATTTTTTAAGCAAACGAATTATATCACAAAATCAGCAATTTTGGAGTTTGTTATGAGTCTCTAGACAGGTGGTGATGGGAGCAACTTGTGATAGGAATTCCTGCAGATTTGCTGTTGGACACATTAGAATTCTCCACGTTGCAGCTGTTATCAAGAGTTGTTTTATCAAGCCTTGTGAGTCATTTGCGAAGGCACACAAGTCTCAAGTACTAATTAACATGCCTCATCCCAACCCCTGTATTTACTCAGTAAACCTAGATATCCCCCACTGATATGGATTGTAAACAAACATCCATATTTTTGGCAGAGTCTGTGTAGTAATTTCAAGCTTGACATATTTGAAATTAGTTCTGCTGCCACAGATCAGTGTCTGCATTACACAGTGTCACTTCCTCTCCACTTTTATTTATGCGGTTGTCATTTATTTGCTGTAAACAAGACTAAAGGAACCCGAGGAGTGACCTCTAATGTCTGTAATGTAATTCCCTTTTTAACATGTTACGTGCTATTTGTTAGTTTAGGCATTTGGAGTCCAATTAGCTTTAGTCAATGCAAGTATAATCATGGTAGAATATCAGCATCAAGATCAGTGATCATTACGCAAACAATTTTGCCCTTTTCTGTGTCATCAAAATCAATAAAACAAAGCTTTAAATCTTGTATTTTTGCACTTACTAATATCCAGGCATATTCTTTTTTTTTTGTTCGTTTGTTTTATTAAAATTTTTCTTAGAGAATTTGTAGTTTCTTAATTTCTGTCATTCTGTCTATATATCTATAATATTGTTGTGTCATCATATCTGTCTGTCAAATTTTAAGCCTTTTTTTGAATTGGCAAGGCTTTGATAGAACTGATATTTAAAGGCATTAACTTATTTCACAATTGTCCACACCAGTATTCAAATACAACAGAAGAAATTATTTTAACTGAAAAAAAGCAAAACAACACTAATACAAACAAAACACATCAAGTTCGTTTGTGTTGAAAAGATTACATTTAGTTACTTTACATGCATGTTAGGCATGCAATTACATATACTACATAATTACATAGATACATGTAACCAAGACAAATTAGAAGTTGTAATAAAATGGCTGTATGTTTAACGTAGTAACGGTTTGTCCTGTAATATTAGATTAGTTTTCACATGCAGTGCTGGTTTGGATGTGTGTGCGCATGACGAGCTGTTTTGGCTCCCTCTGTCAACTCACTGTGCTTTTTTGGATGGACAGACAGAAGGGTGAGGAGGTGCAGAGCTGCACAGATGGAATGCCAGGCCTGGGATGCAGTACTGAAATTGGAGAGTGTGATGGGTGGAGGCGAGGATTGGAGGGGGGTCTGTGGTTTGTGTCAGACTCATGGTTGCGAAATATAGGGCCCGGACGCTTTTGGCAGTTGGATCTGGATGGTCACAAAGGCAGAAAAACCACAAATGAAAACAATAAACAATAAACTGGTCTCGGGAGAGCTGTGCAGAAAGAGCGAGTGCAGAACAATTCCCAGGAATGACATATAAAGTGCAGAAATACCATTTCCCAAGTATTGTTTATGTCTAAAATCGATTTTCTTTTTGCTATTGTAGGATGGACTGATTGGAAGATGACCAAAAAAAAAAAAAAAAACACTTTACAGTAAGGTTCAATTAATTAACTTTAGTTAAAGCGATAGTTCACTCAAAAATTATGTCATTAGTTACTTACGTTCATATTGTTCCAAACCTGTATGACTTTTTTCTGCAGGATGCAAACAAGATGATGTTTTGTAAAACATCATGACATTTGGACGAACTGTATGCATGTGATGATCAGTGTTTGATTTGATAGTTTGCAAAGGCTTGTATATTAGTCTGTTGATCATACAAAGAGATCACGTTGCTTCAGAAAACACAGTATACCAGTTGAAAACAGAAATAAGAGATTGGAATGACGGTGAGTGCTTGATGAAAGAATTTAGATTTTTAGATGAGCAATCCCTTTAATACACAAGGTATCAATTGATGTTCATAATATAAATCTAATATAAATTAATACAAATTGAAATCTAATTTAAGTTGTATATGTAGATTTATGTTTTATTTTATGTAGGAATTATCATTAACATACGTTACTAAATGCTTTATATTGTTCAAAATTTTTTGTGATACCTAATGAATAAGCTAATCTTACCTAATTGAATTTCAGTTTAAAGTGTTTCCAAAAGAATGGAAGAGGGAAAAGCATTGGTTTTTGAGTGAGAAAAACCACAGTCTTCCCAAAATCCCAAAAGTGAGAAGATACAAACAGAAGGTTGGAAAAGGCTAACTGACATGTCTGTCCGGAGCATTTTGTCCCGCTAGTTGCGTTACATCAGCCTTCACCCTCAGCCAAATGCCACAGATGCCCCAATCCCAGCATGCAGTTCATCACGGCGGTGCACAGCATGTGTTGGAGTTTGGCACTAGAACGTAATAATCAACAAATGCCTCGACCAATCAGAAATGCTTTGCCATTCTACAGCATACTTTAAGAACTGTTTATTTTACTGTGTCAAAACGATTGCCATTTTGAGTCTACTGCAGTGTCCAGAGCAGCCAGTGTTTGCATTAGAAAAAAAAAAAAAAAATACAAATAAAATAGTAATAATAATAATAACTGAGAGGATGACAGCTTGCTACCAAATGTACTTCAGCTCTCCACAAACTAGAATATCACACTTGCTAAGACCACTGCTGTTCCACTCTTGACAAACAACTGATGGCAGATATGAGAGTCTTATTGATTCAGCCTCAGTTTATTTACACTGATATGAGAGTCTTATTGATTAACCTCTAAAATGAAGCCACTCGAAAGGCTAGACTTCCCTCAGTGGATAGTCCTTCAATACTTCACATAAGTATACACGGCGTAACTATTACAGATGATTGGAAATTCATTTTGATGTCCTGATTGCAATTTTAATAAGAAAATTTTGCTTTATGGGTCATAAACCTGCTGGCTTCTAAGACAGGAGCCGATCAATCACGTGAGAGGTTGCCAAGTCTTTTGTGAAGTGTTTTCGATTGACAGGGAATGTGTTATTGTCTACCTGTGCATTCAGTCAAAGGGAGGAACAAGAGGTTGGAGGTCAGGAGGAGAAGACAAGGCTGCTCAGATCATCTTAAACAACCTTGCTTACGCAAGCATATATGATTAGGCATTATGTGAAAGACGGAAGCCTTGAGGATTGGGTTTCCAGAAGGAAATTGATTTGAGGGTTTTCCCTGTATGGGCACATTTGCTAATCAGCCTTGCAGGTAAACAGTGGGAGAGATTGACAGCCTTTAGCCAGAGAAATATAATCGACGTGGCTTAAAGGCTCAGGCGTCTCAGACATAACAATTTGCAGAGTGCAATGGTGTAAATCACAATTAAATCGGAGGTTTTGGAGGGCCTACGACTTTTGACGGTAGGGAGCTGAAGCTCACACCACAAATATATTGATGGGTTTTCACAGACGGGAGCTTTGGTGTGGGGTGGTAGCCATTTGTTTCCCCTGGCAACTGTTTGACTTACACAAGACAAGCTACCAAACTTCGGCACCCGGCTAATAGCGTGTCTCAGGGCTAGCGTGCAGCATTCCAGGGCTTTCTGGAATCTGCCATGGTTTAATCTCCCATCAGAGGTGGCAATTGACTTGGGCTTCACAATAACAACAAAGGCTGAAGGTGGAAATGGAAATGGATTTGGCGCCACAAATGGAGCATCAACTGAAAGTGATTAAGGATTTCAGTATTGTGTATTCAGATGTTTTAAGATGCACCTGGCCTGCTGTTGTTCCAGATGTCTGTGGTAAACCTGTGAAATTCCATGCCATTGTTTTATCTAACACCTGCACGGATGAGTTGCTTAGAGACAGAGTCCTCATAAAGATCTTGGCAGAAGAATTCCACTATAAAATGTTTCCTGTTTCTCTGTTGTACAAACAAAGAACAAGATTCATTGGTTTTTGTTTCAAATGAACAAAAACCAATGAGGTTAGGCAAACTATATTTATTTTTTCTTCAGTCATCTCCCAAACAGATTTAAAATTCCATTACCCCCGCATTGTCTCCCTTGGTAAGGGATGCAGTAGTTTTGAATGAAAGTTGACCATGGGTCGTGCTGTACTAATAGGCTTTGAAGTGCTGCTGTGTGTAATTGTGTTTCCCACCACCAAATACATGGCTGCTAAATACACATAATTGAATCCACCAACACGTTCAATTCTCTGAATATTTTATTATGGTTTCTGAACATAGTGTGGAGGAAAGTGGGGGTGAGGGCACCACAGTCAGCTTTTGACTGACACCTTTCCTATTCATCTATAATACAGCTTGTTCCGGTTATAGCAATGTTCTCATTTTGCACCAGAATACCAAGTCAGACCTTCTGTCAATTTGTATTATCTTCATTGGTAATCAGGGCTGATCAGACTGATATGAAGACCTACTGGGGGCTTATTAAATTAAGATAAAAACAAGTTCAATCTCCATAGCACATGCAAGGGGCCTGTCATCTCTGATGTCTGACAGTTGCAGTTTTCATTCTGCATATTAAATGCTGCTGCAATTAGTTCAGGCGACCCTGTGCATTGGAATTACTGTAGAACTTTTTTTTTTTTTTTATACTTAATGTCACTTCTTAAGATACCTCCCTTGAAAGGGCATAATTTAAACAGGGCTTGTATGAGATATTATATATTATGTTTTATATTGTAAAACCACTCAAATAAATACAACTTTTTTTTAATTACAACATTGCATTTTTTTTTTCAATTACACTATAATGACAAAACATAGATTAATTCATCTAATTCATCATAATCGCACATATTAATATTTAATATATAAAGATAATTTAACATGCAGTTTATAGGCCACTGTAATGTTTTATTTATTTATTTTTTTGCGTTTGTGTGAATAGTATCAATCACTATTTTTACTTTGAGTAGAAGGTATATGTTGCTATTATCTTTATTTTCATTGCTAATATTCATTATGACATTTCTTTCCATGATGACCACACTGACTAATACAGTGACTTCCAAACAACCACCATCAGAATTCTAGTAACTAGTAATTTAATTCATGCACAAATAGAGGAGAGGCATGTTTTAAGACACAGAGGCGAAACATGAGTTTTAAAATCTATTTCTCACTTTGACACCTCTCCATTTGGGCCTGGGTTTCGCTCCTCCCTTTTATCCAGCTCAAAACAGTGTAAAGATGGCTGTTATTTCTGTATGTGAGCAGCACACTGCTTTGATTTATCCATCTCTAGTCTCACGGATAAAGAGCTGAGGTCTGACACCTCCCCTCTGTCTGCTCTCCTCAGTAATGAGCCGGCACTCTTTGTTCAGAAAGAGCACAAGAGAGAGTGGGAGAGGGGTCAAAAAAGTGGAGGAGAGATCAGACCTGAATACAGAGAGATTCTGATGCCATACTGATGCAATGTGTATTTATGAAGCAAAAGAGAAAGACATTGATAAAGACAGTGCAGCGAAGTGTTTGAAGTTATCCCCCAGTGGTTCAAGTAGGAGAGGCATGATCAGCTATTAAATAAAATAATAAAAACAGGGTTCACAGTTAGAGTCATTTTTCCCGCTGTGTAATATGCCACAAGCTCACAAGCTAACAGAAATTTGTATATGAGCAAACCATTGCTGTTTGCATCAGTAGACAGTTGTTATTTACTTTGTTGTTGATCTTTGTGGTGTAATCAGTGTTAGATATTGGCTATTGCTGTTTTTTTTAAAGAATAGTTCACCCAAAAACTAAAGTTCTGTCACCATCTACTCACTCTTACGCTATCTTAAACCCAGAAGGCTAGCCCATGACCTAAGACTATTTTAATTAAATCTAAATCTAAGAAGTTTCTGTTCCTTTACTGGAAAGCCCAGGTAACCAAAATCTGAAAGATCCAGAAAGGTTATAAATGCATTGTAAAACAAATCCTTATTAATCAAGTGCAGGTCTTGTGAAGAGATACTATTACTTCTGAACAGATTTAATTTAGGATTTTATTATTTTAATGGCTGTTTTAGCTCTGACTTGAAGTTTGTTTCTTCAACTTCTCTCACCAATAGCTCTGTTTTAAATACTTCAAAAATACGTTTTCTAATATTACATGCAAATAGCCCATCTTGTTGCAATATATCCACTAATTTTCACTGCTCAGACAAATTACACTATGTACAAATAGCATATGTTTAGCATCAGCTAATAGTGTTTAACGTTGATTGCTCAAGTAAATATTTAAATGAACACAGTGGCATCATTTTGCTTGGTTCTTTCAATTTGTTTGTCTTTCAGAGCATGGAATCAAACCTTTGTTAATTCAGTGGGCTCCTCACTTTTTTCCACATTAGAAATTTAAATTTTTCCTCCCCCGATTTTAAGGACAATCTGACACGTTTCAACAAGAGAAATAACACCTCGGAAATGTTCTCTGTGATTTTCTGGCTGAGTGACTTCAATGACGATTAAGAGCTGATGTTTTTTGGAAGGGGGTGATCATGTTCTGTGCAAGCTGTTGACAGGTGATGTATTTTGGAGAAGATTATGTCCTCTGGCACCTGGATAATCTTGTATTAGAGGTGATTAAACTCACAGGGGTCCTTTTTCTTTTTCTTGCAGGTGCCCCTGTCATGCCTGATGGGTTTCTGTATGAAATGAAGCAAGCCAGCAGGTCTCGGCTGTCGGTCCATTTCACTGCCACAAAGACGGGTAGGGAGGTGGTCGTTTCTTTAGGCATATGAGCATAAATGACATGGATGTGGATACCAGGATGTGATGACAGCAAACAGTTACTAAAACGTTTGGGAGTCTGTTTCTGGTTTTGGGATAAATATGTCTTATTTGCATTTTTTCACTTCACACTTGGGTTCTTCAATTTATTTTCAGTGCCTTGATCAGTTATTCACAGATTCGAAAGCATTTGTTGATATTGTGACATACTGCAAGGACTTGTAAGGAAGAGTGCCAAATTTTCATGTAGACAGGCAGCAAACATTTTATATAAAAGAAAAAAAAAACTAAAAAAAAAAACTTAGAGGAAAAGACGTGGCACTCTCAAGGTCACCATTCAGAGTAAATGCAATGGGAAACATTTTAAAAACCTCAATGAGACCATTTGCATGACCTCGTGAAAATTAAGTATGACCAGTCGGACAAATTCCTAGGAAACAACCTGCGATTTCAGATGTCCACTTGACCTTTTCCCCTTTATCTGTACAGGCACCATGTGTGCAGCTGGCGTGTTTGACTCTTTTATTTATTTTCCGACTTCGTTTTGCATTCACGCTGTTTCCTGATTGCTATTGTCTAACAGATGTACTCTGAATTCCATATTATCCGATTGTTTAACCACCCTTCATTTAATGCACACATACATAACCTCAGGTACTGACAAACTTTCCAGGAGTGTCACCTTTTGGAGTTATGAAAGGCACCTCTGCAGTCTGTGACAAAACAAATTCAAATTGGGACAGATGGAATTTGTTTCTCTCCCTCCCTTCCACTCTCTCTCTCTCTCTCTCTCGGTTGTTTTTCTTCCTTTCTTCCTCATAGTTCCCCATTTTTTGATCTGTTTGTTATGCACGGAGGAGGTTGTGTCTGTTGGCATAAAGACAAAAGAACCAGAAGTTTCCATTTTAATATGTCACAAATAAAGGGCATCACAAGTGCCCACATTGGCCCACATGGGCACTCAGTATGAATAGAACATGACGTTTTTAGCATGTTGTTGCAGTAGAGAGGACGCTTAAACTCCTGTTTATATAGACCATCACAGCTGACAAACCAGTGAAGTGTCACTCATAAAAACCAGCAGGTGTGATTTTGTATGTGTAGTGAGTTTTACCACTGAGAGGATTTTAACTGTAATTGTCCTTATAGCCAGAGATGGTTTGCTAAAAAAATAAAAAAATAAATAAATACAAGAACCAGCTCTCAAACCTTTTTGTGTCCTACTTTCTGTTTCAATAGTAAATATTTTGAATGGGAAAGACAAATGCATTTATTTAATTTCATAAAGAGGCAGGCTGATGGATTTACAATCAGATGCCACAGATGAATAGCATCAACAGTTGTATTGCAAGTTACTTTACACAAAGTGTGTCTCAGTAAAACGCCATGTAAATATAACACTACAATATAGCAACATACATTTTTGTGTCATTTACAGGCTCAAGCCTTCTTGGTATATTCCTTTAGTGATCATCATCATGTCCTTCAGCAAAACACTTCTGCTTCTGTAACTTAACGTGATGTTATGGAAGCAAATCCCACCAGATACCAAATAAAAGAATACCAAGGCTGTATTCATCCAGTCATATGTATTCTCCAGGATAAGCATCTCACATATAAAACGACTGATGGTCGAGGTCAAAAGTACTCTTTCCAATCAAGAACCAATCACACTTTATTGTAATCTCTCTTTTCATTTTAAAGGACCACAGTATGTTCCCTTATTCAAGCAATATTAATAAGGAAAGTTATTTTTAAATATATAATATAACGGATATATAAGGATAACGATAGAGAAAAAAGAAAAAAGCTGTGGGTCGTGCTCCAAGCTTGGTAACAGAAATACTAATCTCAGTCTCCTTGGCTTTCTGTCATGGGCACTGAATTATTAGTTGTAGTTCTGCAGCCAGGAGTCTAGAATGAAGTCCGGACGCAAGACAATATCACCCCGGGATAGAAAGGAGTTGAAGCTTCACTCTGTCCCTATTTCTCACAGTAGCAAATCCTGCATCACACATAGCACCATCCTTTAATATCCATATCTCAAACAAACTTCAACTTTTTTTTTCTGAGAAAAATAGTAAAAAAAAAAAAGAAAAAAAAAAGAGAAAAAAAATAGGATGCATCTATGTCAGTCTGCTCTCTAGTATGAGATTTGCATGAGTTAGCCTCAGTGAAACTGATTTTGCGATTTCATTTCCTCAGATGAAATGAAAGACTTGTATTCAAATCATACTGTCTTCTCACCTTCATGCAAGGGCTTGTCCCAGTTTGGTCATGCTTTGATTCTAGGCAGATAATCTGGAAATTGAGGCTATTTAGTTATTAGCTTATTGAAACCTGAGTCTGATGCTAGCACAAATGGAAATTATCAGCTTCTTTCTGCATGACAGACTTCTGTTCGGTGTAATAATATATGTCCACATAAATATGCATAATCACATTCTGATTGGACAGATACACTCTTTCAATCAGAGGAAATACCAAGTAATGATTTTTATATGTGTAAGGGATTCTGAAACCAATGCGATTCCGTCCATTGAGATTGACCTCTCTCTTCCAGTGCAAAGAGTCAGGTTGTGCAGTCCATTACAAACACTGTTCAACTCAACAAGAGAAAATATATTTATCAAAAACCAAATAATGAAGGAAAATCTAAAAAAAAAAAATGCAATCATGTTCCCAGGATAATGACAGGCGATGCACCTCATTATGACATCTTAGATAATCTTGATTCCTGCACCTCTGCCTAAACTCAGCTCCTTCTCATTTCCGTTCCTGTCTTTTAATCCTATCTCTTCATTTTCTGCAAATGGGCCAAGCTAATAGACTTTTGGGGCCATAACTCTGTCTCACTCTTCAGTGCCACTGATGATAATCTTGTTCTACACTAAATTTATTGCACATCTGGTTGCAAAAACACCCAATTAGAGCCCTTCTCTTCTGCATGCAGTCAAATGAGAGAGTGAACTGAACCAAAACACAACATATGGCCTGTATGTGTGTGTGTGTGTGTGTGTGTGTTTATCAATGGTACACACAGACACCAGCTGTCTGTCAAGCTTAAACTCGATCAAGCAGATGTGGTTTATTCTCAGTGCTCAGCAGAGCTATATATAAATATATAGATAGATAGATAGATAGATAGATAGATAGATAGATAGATAGACAGACAGATAGATAACTTTACTCTTATATATACATTTTTAAAGGGGTCATATGATGTTGCTAAAAATAAAATTATTTTGTGTATTCGATACTGTAATGCAATGTGTTTTGTGGTTTAAGTAAAAAAAAAAAAAAAAAAAAAAAACTTATTTTCCACATACTATACATTATTGTTACTCCACTATACTCTGCCTTTCTAAAACGCGTCCATTTTTACAAAGCTTTTTGATCTGAGAAACGGCAACCAACAAGCACTTCTCTGCACTGCTCAAAACTTGCGTTTGAATCATCACTGGCAAATTTTTAAAATATGCACACATAATTACAGGCTGTGTGTCAAAAGCGCCAGACTGTCCTTGCATATTTGGAATCGTTAGAATTTGCAGTTTTAGGAGAACTTGGTTGACTCTTAACTTTTATAAAGGATATCTCTTTGGATTTGAGACTTTAGTCTTTGCAACTTAACAGATCTTATTTATGCAGAAAGGAAAAAAATTAATAGCATCAAATGACCCCTTGAAGATGTTTATTTATTAGAATATATGTTTATGTATATATAAAAATTATAATAATACCCTTTTAAACTTTTTTTTTGTGTTTTGTGTGAAATATTCAATGGATGATGTGTGAGTTGCTTTAAGGGTGTGTTTCAACTAAAAGCAGAAATCTTTTATGCGTTTTGGCCGTTCACTTACATGACAACAGCATTTTGGGGGCCTGAAAATGATAATGTTTGAAAACGGGTTTGAAAACAATACTATTATCATCTCTCTGTTAACTATGAAAACCCTATTTTATGAAAACTGTGACCTCACACAAATGCGTTTTACTTGTTCAGACTGTATGTGCACAGGCACTTGGTATTTCTTTTATATACTGTGCTTTAGTTGTTTTCACATATAGTAAATTAAAAAATTTTGTTTAAATGTGTCCTTAAACCTAACTTCAGACTTTAGATCAAACTTTACAATAAAGTCTGAGCGCTCACAATTTGGTAATACAAAACAGTTATCTTGTACTGTAAGTTGTACATGTCTGAATGCTTAATGAAATGTATTGCACATGTTAATGGGTAGTTCCAATCTGTCTTTACATTCAAGACTGTTTTTTTTTTTTTTTTTTGTCTTCTTCCCCAAATGTAAGTACACCTGTCGGATTGTACAGTCCTGGGTATAGACAATAGCTCATTATCATTCACAGTAGAGAAAGCCAATTCATTAACAAATCTAAATGGTGATCGACCTGTCAATTACCGCACACCTCTCAAACTGTGTGCATATGTTTTAGGGAGAGACAAACAGTAACGTTTAAAACAGACGGAGTGGAAAACATATGGAGGACAGCTACCATTAGTCATTATATGAACGTAAGAATTAGCTGGATGTGCTTTTATTTTTTTTTGCACAGAAGACAATTCTGAGCTTTAGTTGCATATTCAAGGTGTGCAGCTGTTTCTGTCATATGGCCATTCCAAATTTAATCAGATCTGCTCAGCTACAGTATTGCACACTTTTAAAATGAGTGATTTGAACGTTTTATATCTTTCACAGCTAAACATATATTTGTAATATAAAACTTAACAGTAGTATTAGAATGTGGATATATGAGACATATGGTGTATGTCCCTTTATTGACAGTTTACGAAGAAGATGTCTGTGTTCTCTATTGATGAAGAGGAAATAAAATTGGGTAAAAAAAAGAAATATAATAATAATAATAATAATAATAATAATAATAATAATAATAATAATAATAATAATAATAATAATAATAATAATGTGTCTGTTCCAAATGTCAGTATTTTATTATTGACCTTGCATCTTTTGGGGCTCATTTATAGCATACAACATTGTAAAAAAAAATTATGTTTGTAAATAAAACAAATTAAATTATAAATTAATTATACTATTTCTGTCTTTCTACTTCAAATTGTCACTTTTATTAAAATGTGTTGCTTGCTGTTGCTTTGTAATTTTTATATTATATTACATTTAATTGTTATTATTAGTTTCAGACTTCATATTTCTTCAGACATGCATATTTTCATATGCATGTAACTAATATTCTGTGCATGACTTTCTTAGTGTCATTTCTCAAGTTTGCTTGGATTCCATTAAAACCCACACCCCTCGTTTTGATTCAATATTTGAAATAGTTTTGTATATTTAACAGAAGCACATGTAGAGCCTCTGCTGTGTTGTTGTGAATGGCAGGCAGTTCCCCATGAGCATTTCACATGGAAGAAAGGGGGAGCTAACAGAGACACCTCTCCATTCCCAGAGTCCCTTGATCCCCGTCCCAGTCCTGTTTAGTGTTCAGACAGAAGCCTGCAGGGTATTATGTCAGGACTATGCATTTCTGCTGTTAATCAGAGAGCTGCAAGAGGAATTCTCAATACACATATGTGCACAGGCACACACAATGTTTTTTTTTTTTTTTTTTTTTTTTTTTTATATTAAAATACAATATGCATATACCAACCATGTATACACAGTGTGTATTTCATCACAACAGTGCACAACCAAAGATTCTAAAACTGCATTCAAATGTAAATAATTATAGTATATAGTTTTACAATTATACTTGATTGATCGGAAAATAAACATATGATGACAATGTATGGGACATAATAGTATTGATTGCATGTTTTGTATTAGCACATAGTGGCACATAATGTAGTATGTGTCTGTCAGTATCGATTTAACCTTTTTTTTTTTTTTTTTGCATTTGAATAACAGATGTCTCTGTTGCGTTTGAAGTTAATTAAATACGTCATTTAGTATTTTCACTATAGTGTAATAGTCACTGGACATAATTGCATTTCAGTAGCTCATTTCAATTTCAATTTACAGACATTACTTATTTAAAAGAAAATGACTTTTCTTTTTCTCTTGTGATTCCAGTAAGTCCACTAGCTTTGTATATGAGAAAATAACACATTTCTGTTTAATAATAACAATTAGTGTATCTTTATTAATATCACAAAATGTGTAAAATTAGTTTCTGTTGATTAACCGAACATCTAAAAGGCGGGAATAGCACCACCTACACTGTAACCTTAAAGTTAATGTGATGTTGCATGTGCTAAAGTTCACACATTTTCTATATTTCAAACACAGAGTTACTAAATGTGACGATTGTGTAAGATGTTTAGGTGCTAAATGGATTGAGGACAACATTCTTAAAAATATTCTCAAATTGAACGCCAAATTTCAGTAACAGCACTGATAATGTAATGAGACCCCCCCCCCCCCCCCCCCCCCCCCAATCACTTATTATTCAGAATGAAACATTGGACTTATGTTTTATTCCACTGAGGTCATTAAATGCAATAAATAATTAAATGAGTCTGCTGAGAAGTCCTTTAATTCTCTTTAATTGATTCAAATGGATCTGAAATGAGTTCAGAGACTTTTAAGAGGATGTTTCGTGTTCAGAGAGACATAGATGTTTATTATCTCCAATATATAATTTGCTTTGTTTTGCTAATTAATGTCAATTTATATGATCAGGTCTGTACTGTTCCAGCCAGTTCATTTCAATTAAAATAGGTTTTCTCTCTCATTTACCTGACCGATTATTCTTCTATTCTTATTTCTACTGGTTATTTTTGACAAAAAGTACAATCAGTACAATCAGTACTAGTGATATTTTACTTGTTATAAAAACTGCCCCATTTAGTGTCCACACATTTTAGGACTTCATTTAAAACAAACCTTGCGAAATGTATCATTTAAATGTCTGTTTGACAAATTTTCTAAATCTTTAATTTGGCTGTGCTTGTGCGCATTGAACTCTTAGCCACATCAAAAAACAGCTTCATTAGTCTTTTGATTAAAAATGTTGTCATTCTACTCAGTTCTTTCTTTGGCTTAGAGGAATAAGAAGAGATTTGAGTCATTTAAAAGGGAGCGTGAAAAAAAAAAATACTTGAGAAATCTCAAACGCAATAGGAATCAGATGAATAACAAAGAAAGAGCAAGTCTGCAGGGCTCTGGAATCAAGGGCACCTCAATGCTACTTTTAGAGCAGGTGAGTTGCCAACTATGCAGGACACAAGTACATGAAACAGGAAGCTATTACCCAGCTTCCTCTGCACCATCTTGGTAAACATGATAAAAATTGTACATGCTTTATCAAGTTAGAGTACATGTGTGTCCACAGCACAGTTGAGCATTGGTCCCTTATTTATTTATTTATTTATTGTAAACTTAATTTTGCTTTCATCTGACAGTCATTTGCATTTAAACTACTTCATTAGGTATGCTCTGGTGTTCACTGACATACTAAAGTTTATCATATTAAGATTACATAAATAACTGATTAAATAAAGCTGACTGTCTGTAATACAAAACATTTCAGAGTTCAACTGAGCAGCTGAGCTCGTTGGGCTCAAACGACATTCAATTATATCCTAAAATTGTTAATTACAGTTAATTTTATCTGGTATGCACCGAAAAAGAATGCATATATTTATTCCAAGCTGACACGAAATATAGACCAACGAATTATGCAGATTTCCAAATTGCATCCCTTCATGCATTTTCATGAATTATGAATAATATTAAATATTTCAGCTAATTTGATAACGCCCTCAGCTCTCTTAGACATGTTTTACAATGTTTAAACTAATTCTGGAAAATTCCACCAATTTCAACCGAATATCTCTGTGGAAAGCACTCCAGATTTCCTCAGAGATTCTCCTGCAGGAAACCATGAGTTAAATGGTTGATTAGAAACAATGAGGGGTTTGGAATTAAATTCATAGAAGGTTAACAGCACTTAACTAACATCTTATAATACCCCTTTGTAACTGAACGCATTCATGAATATGCATCCTCATGAGCTAATTATGATGCCTACCTAGGATGCATTAGGGGAAGGTCAGAATATGTAATGCCAGGTGTTGACGATGACTTCCTGTTTGGAGCGTTGGGACTTCCCGTTGCCACACTCACTTTGACTTCAAAGCTGATTGCAAAGCAAATCCCAGAGTAATTTAATCTATAGTCGAGACAAACGTGACTTTATTAACAAGAAAGTTCTGCTCTTGTTTTCTGTCACGTTAGGGAGCATATGGTGGAGGCCACAGGCCAGTCTTCTACCGTCTCCTGTACTGAACACATGTTGTCTATAGATTGGATTAGTTATGTGATTTATTTATTCATTATATAATGACAAAAAAGTAATGTAAAATAATGAGAAATTATGAGTAATGGTCATACAAAATCTCTTTGTTCATCTAATCATAATGGCAGACTCTTTAAAAAAAATGTCTCTCTCTTGAACTGATTTTTTTTTAATGACTTTGATCTACTTAAATGTTGCATTTGCTATTTTAATTGTCTTTAACACTTATATGATCTGGAAATTAGAGGTCTCTGAAACTTCAAACTTCACTATAGCTAATACAGTCCTTCCAGCCATACTGTAATGACATAATATTAAGATAAAAAGTAATTTGAATTAAACATTATATACATATACCTTCATTTTCATAATTCAGAATTCATTATTATATACCTTTACTCTTGATTTAGATCTTGATTTTAGTACAGGTATTTATTTTTCACCAGCCCAGCCAATAAAATTTCATATTTCAGTTCTGCTGATTGGCTCATCTGTTGACAATGTCGGATTCCTGTATTTTCCTGTAAAAAATAATAATAATAAAAAAAAAAATAAAAAAAAACACTGGTCATCCAATTATCAGATATCTGGAGTACAGCTGGAGTCCCACACCAGCATATGTATTCCTTCACTATACACCTTACACCGTACTGTGATTCAAAAATGAGAAAGAACATTTTCGAAGAAACCAGTTTGAGTAGTCTCACACATACATGAGCACCAAATTTGTTTTCAGCGCCTGTTATTATCCGCATGAAGCTTCAGAGGTCAGTTTGTACTAATGAATGTGGCACCAGGGCAACACTTTGCCTGTCTGTAATCACTGAACGTTTTCAAGCCTGACCTCTTGTTCTCACCTTTTAACCAACAAATAAAGAATCAAACTGACGCCTTCCTTCGCATTGATTGCCTTAAAACCATTATCAGTATTAAGCAACACACACATGTACACACAATTGCAGTTCAAAGAGATTTATTCCCTTGAATACAGGCCACGATTGAAGTGTTTGATTGAGCACCTTCTGCAAACCCAATTTGCTTGATGGTTGTCGGCAAAGTTGGTTCTGCACACTTGTTCCTTTTGAGTTAGAAGGAATGGTGGAAGAGAGGGTGCGAGAAAGTATAGCTATAACACGGTGGCTTGTTTTGCTAATAGCCTCCTGTAATTTAAACCCTGAACCTGACAACAGTCTTTGTTATGGATTGGAGCTCAATCACTCCCATGTACTCTCACTCCAAAGAGCTTCAGGTCCATTCATCACATTGCTTTGAGAGACCTAGATCAAACTGTATATTCCATTAGGGTAATTCACCAGGCGTGTACTGTTACATGTGTGCTAACCAAGGCCCTTGAAATTATAATATTAATGTGTTTCACATTGCAGTTAAGAACCACTGCTCGAGTTGTGGCAACTGAAAGGTACTATAGCAGTCATTTTTAAATGGTAAGTTAGAGAGGTTAAAAAAAAATGAAATTTTAAAGATGAGGGTTAATTATAAATGAAATAAGAGAGAATACATCTTCTTGCTGTTGGGTCTGTGTAGCATGAACTTTAGAGGAAGCTGATCTGCCATTCCAATGCACCAGGGGATAAATTAAAGTCTTCACTACCAGCCCTCACTAATGCTGGAGCTCAGTCTGGAGAAGAGCCTAGTCTCATAATTAACACTGTGATTCAGAGAACTCCAGATACACAAAGGCTTTATATACCCGCCCTGAATAAATACATATATCAAATCAACCCATTTAAAAATGACAGCCTGGTGATGTTTAGGTGAGAGATTCGATTTATGAAGCTACTGGCCAAAATGGTAATGAAACATGATAAAAAGGGATATTAAATTTTAGAGATGTGCTTTTTGGTGAGGTTTTCTGGCTGATGTAATTATATGAGCTTTAGTCTCTATTAGTCAGTAATCTGATTTGTGAATGTATTTGAAACCATAATAAGATAGACCACATCTCCTTCTAGACCAAAATATTAGGTTTATTTTGGAAGATTTGTTTGACACTTTTTATTGACACAATAGATATGTATGTATATATGTATATATTAGGGGTGTAACGATACGCGTATTCGTATTGAACCGTTCGGTACGACGCTTTCGGTTCGGTACGCGGTACGCATTATGTATACCGAACGGTTCGTTGGACTAATTAATTATATTTGAAAAAAAAAAGAGAAATATAATGATATGCGTTCAACAAGGTAGCCCAATAACCCAAACGATGTAACAGGCAACGCCCCTGACACTCCCGAAGAAGAAAAAAACACCAACTTATATGTTTATGTTATGTTATGACTCAGTCAGGCGCTCGCTCATTCAGTACGCGCTGAAGGCTCGTTGCAAAATGGCCAATGCGTTTAACAGACTACAAAAAGAAGATGACTCTCAAACATATTGTTTGAGATGCATGATTCCATCTATGAGCTGCTCGATCAGAGTGACATGAGAGCCCCTCCTTAGAACATTATTTGTAAATCCATGTTATGCTAAGTGTGCACGTGAAGTCTTTGCACACTTTCTGAAATCCACACTGTGGTAAGTTTGCACACTACACTAGTGCTCTGCATTCTTTCTAAAATCTTATATAGTGAGGGCTTCGCGCGGTTGCTTCATTGCTTCAAAAAAAAAAAAACACCAGCGGGAATACTTGAAACATGTCAACTCATTTACGCCGACATCACCTTATTGTGTCAGTATCTGGGAAAAGATGAAAAAAAGGAGAAACATGCACGCAACAAACTATGCCTGCAGCATTTAGACACCAGTATTATAGCTTACAGGGAATCCAAAGTGCACCCAAACACCAGACCTGTTGGTTATTTTAGGATCTTATATTTCTGGTCTGTTAAATGCATTAGACATTTTGCAATGAGCCTTCAGCGCGTGCTGAGTGAGCGAGCGCCTTAGGGGCCGTTCACATATCGCTCCTAAAAACGCGTGGAAAACGCTAAGCACGTCTTTCTCCTCCTTTCCAAAGCGCTCGGGCAGAAGCGCTCATGAGGCGTCTGTCTTTGCTAAGCAACAATGACGTGCTCTCTCCATGAGACGCGGAAATTTCAGCGAAGCATAAATGGATTTGCAGCTCTAAAAATCGCTTGCAGTAGCTCTGCTACTAAATTTATTTCAAAATTGCAATCCATATACAACTATGATCAGCTGTTCCTTCATCTTGGCTGAGTTTTCAACGTTGTTATGGGAAAGGATGAAGCTGATTGGTTAGTTCTTGTCACATGACCCGCGGTGCGCTTGCGGCATTCTGAAAAGTTGAGATGTTTTTGCATTTTGCTGTATCTAAAACGTACCGAACCGAACCGAACCGTGACATCAGTGTATCGAACCGAACCGAACCGTGAATTTTGTGAACCGTTACACCCCTAGTATATATATATGTATATATGTATACACTCTGAAAACGGCTGGGTTATTTTTTAACCCAAAATGCTGGGTTGAGTCTGTTGGGTCATTTTGTTGGGTTATTTTGTTTCTTTTTAAACACTTTTGGGTAGTTTCAATTCACCACGTGTTGGGTTAAACCTGCTGGGTTGTTTCAGGCCAGCGCTGGGTTATTTAACGCACCTTGAAGATGTTTAAATCGCTCCCCAACTGTCATTTTGGAAGAACAATGTGGCAAAGCCACGGCTTTCAACTGTTTTAAGGTAAGTTTATTTAATGTTTTCATTAATAATTATTTTAAATTGGCAGAATTATAACTTTTTTTTGCGGCAACAATACTGTTAAACGTCTACAGGCAAACATTATTTACGTTAAATAATGAACTGTTTACCTCAAACGGCCAACCTACGTTACGTGACTCGCATAATCGTGTTGAGGTATCTGAGACGACAGATTAACAGTTTTATTAAGTTTCAGACAGTGACGGATGGCTGAAATATGCGAATACCTGTGAAAATAGAGGAAAAAGTCGTTTCTGACACTGAAAAGCGAATTTAACATTTAAGTGAGTCAAATGAGTTCAAAAAGTGAATACGACTTTCTGCTCTAATGTAAACGCCTGCAGTTGTCCATATTCATATGTAAATCATACAAAATTACATACAATATAGTCGTACTGCAGGTCCTGACGATCCAGTTCAAATAAACCGGTTCAGTAATTCTCGAACAAAGTGATTTCCGGAAAAGAATCGACGTCTCAGGGCATTTCAAAGTGCGCGCACGCACAACGATTGACTTAGGCCGCGTTAGTGAAGTGATTTGATGCTTTTGTGGTTTATAAAGTCTTTTTACATACAAATTATAATTAAAAATGTGTTTTTTTTCCTGTCAGAAAAGCACATGGATACATTTGTGAGAGAAAAACTCGTCGAGTGCAGTCTTATTGAGGCGTCTAACGGTAAGTTCGTGTTTATTATACATTTTACATAATTGCTTGTCTGTTATAATCAACTAACGTTAACCCTCACATAACTTAAACGCACATATATTTGTATTTCGTGATATAGTTAAAGCTAACTTTGTGTTCAGAATGTACCTAATTTAGCAGCGTAAACATCATATACCAATTTTCCAGCTCGTGTTTTTGACTTGTCCTTATCACTTTGGTATATCTAAGTGTTTATCAGTGCCGCCGCTCCCAACACGCGCATCACGCACTGTGCGTAGGGCACCAAGTGCTGAGGGGGCACCAAAAATAGCCTAATGTGTTTTTAATGCCGGTATTATTTCATTAGCCTATAGAAATATTAGTCACATTTTAGCCATGTATATGTAACAAAAAAGGGGGAACAAGAAAAATATTTAATAATTGCTCTAGTCTAGCCCGGTCTAGTCTAGAATGTACGGGAAATTTGCTGCATGTGCATGCTGCTGCTAATCGTAATGCGCCTCGAACTTGCTGACGTTAATGTTAGCATCAGCAAACTATGTTATTATAACTTACAATGTAAAGACGTGTTTCCACGCGTCTGGAGGTCTCGCGGCATGGTAGACGCGAATTCTCCTCATTTACGCATCTAGTTACAAGAGATTCTGAGTTATGAAAAGGACCATTGCAAGCTGATAGCAACCGGCTTTTGTGGTGGAAAATTGGCAGTAATACCCCCACCTTGCACAGCTGTACCTGAGTGTCCCTGGGACATCAGTGCGGTCAGAGCGCGTCTTATCAACAGCTGGACATATAGTGAATAAAAAAACGCTCTTCTCTGGACCCCGAAAATTTTGCCATGAAACTTCATGCCAATAAATAAGAAATATTGCTGACTTGAGTGTTTCCAGCTCTCTCTTTACATTCGTCCGTTTATTGACGTTGAAAAAGGAAACGTCTTTTTGTTAGACATGGAAAATCGATTTTTCAATCGATTCAATGAACACTTATGTCTTAAAAATCGAAAATGATTTTTTGTGTGCGCGCATGCAGTGTGATCGCCCTTATCTGTGTCAGTGACGGTGTGTGTTTGATATAGCCGGCATATTAACATAAAACTGTGATTTATAATTACTGGAACATCCCATTGATTAGACAGTTTGAAAGCAGATCTTTCAGCCAATCACTATACCATATTTTCCTTAGATATAACAATTTGTATATATATATATATATATATATATATATATATATATATATATATATATATATATATATATATATATATATATACATATATATATATATATATATATTATAATTTTAACTTTATTTTAAAGGTTGGAACAAACATGGAATTCCTTAACCGAGCAGAGTCCACAAAACCCCATCCAATTGTAGTGGCGATTTAAAAATGCCAGCAGATCTCTCAGGTAAGGATATTCTGGACTATTTTCAAAAGGAATTGCAAATTGTATATTTAATTGCATTTTTCCACATGTGGACGCTTACATAGTGACATAGACCAAACGCAATTGAAAAGCATTTGAATTTCAGCTGTCAATTTGTGTCAAGGGTGGGACTATACTATGGGGCGTGTTTGTATTGTGAGATATTTTGTAGTTTTTACCCTAAATCTCTCACTGTATGCACTCTGATGCACGTCAGCAAAACAACATTGCAGTTCTACTCTTATATACCTATTTGCATCTTACCCTATATTTTATTCCTCAGGTGAAAAGCATTTGGTTAATGGTGAATATTGACCAATAGTACTATGTGGTTCTAACTGTTAGCAGGGGATAGTAGTTGCATTTGGGGTGAAAGTAGTAGTGCCTTAACCTCCATTGTTCAAAGCATTTGGCACAATTGTATTTGAGTGACATCACCTCCCAATACAAACACTCTCCATAGTATGGTCCCACCTCTGGCAAAAATTGACAGTTTTCCATGTGAGGCTAAAGTAAACTGCTAAAGTAATTGCGATTCCCTTTGAGTTTTGGCAGGTAACGTGCAACACAGTGAAAAAACAGACATGGTAATTAGTAACACCTCATGTACTTGTTCTTATGTTGCATCTATGCTAACATTAGTCTGTTTCTCTCTTATTCTGAGGTCACCGTAGCCACCCGTATCCAGTACACATGCAGATCAGATGGTGGATCAGCACCTAGAAAGGAACTACATCCCTGAAAGACAGCGGAGACCAGGACAACTAGAGCCCCAGATACAGATCCCCTGTAAAGACCTTGTCTCAGAGGACCACCAGGACAAGACCACAGGAAACAGATGATTCTTCTGCACAATCTGACTTTGCTGCAGCCTGGAATTGAACTACTGGTTTCGTCTGGTCAGAGGAGAACTGGCCCCCAACTGAGCCTGGTTTCTCCCAAGGTTTTTTTCTCCATTCTGCACAGACAGAGTTTTGGTTCTTTGGCTTTCCTTAGTTGGGGACAATTAATATCAAGCGATATCATCAACTTGATTGAACAGAGGGACGATACATCACTGAATCAATGATGAACTGACTTTAACTGAAAACTGAGGGTTTTCTGTTTTCTCTTTGCATTATTACACACTATTTTCCTATTTAATACTGTAAAGCTGATATGATGCAGTATTTGATCAATATGACAGGCTTATTACTCATAATAAATGGAAAATACAGCTGCAAACGGACTTTGCTTTTCCATTTGAAATTTGGCAGTCACTGTGCAATCATGAAAACTGAAAAAGTAGTTTTTGTTCAGTGTTTTTGAAAGTGTTTTTGTTCAAGATTTGCAATTGTGTTTGGATTTTGTCACAATTTGTCACATGAGGAAAACACAATTGAATATATAATTTGCCATTCCTTTTGAAAATTGTCCTTCCGTTGACAGGCTCTAAAGCAGACTACACTGCTCTCAGGTGTAGATCTTTGCTTCAGAGCTTAAGTGTTTGACAATAGTTCACCCCAAAATGAAAATTGTCAATAATTGTTCATCCTGGTCTGAAAGCTCTCGAATATCATCGAAAATATCTTAACTTGTGTTCTGAAGATGAATGAAGGTCTTACGGGTTTGTAACGACATGAAGTTGAGTAACAAATGACAGAATTTTCATTTTGGGTGAACTATATGTTGAACTACCCTTAGCAGTGCACATCTACCTACATAGGAGTCTTTATATACTTGATATAAATTTTAGGACATCTTTAAATGATTTTACATTTAAATGTAAAGAATGTTAATTGTCAATGTAATTTCACTGTGTATTTAAATAGCTAAATATGTAAAAATGTAATAGTTAAACAGCTAGACAGGTCATTTAGAAATAATTTTCTTATTTATTGCAACTGTAATTCTGTGATGTTTATTTTATTTATTTATTTAGCATTTGCTGGAAACAAAAAAAAAAAAGGGAGAATAAAAAATTATGAGAATAACCCAGCAAGAATAACCCAGAATCATAAAAATGCAAACCCACAAATGGTAAAAATGACTCTAACTTGGGGTTCTCAATAACCCAGAATGCTGGGTTAAAATGTGTAAACCAGCATGCTGGGTTACTTTAACCCAGCACGTCTTCTGTCCAATATTTACCCAGCGCTGGGTTGCCAATTATTTTTTAACCCAGCCATTTTTAGAGTATAAATACACATCTATTAGTGGTGGGCCGTTATCGCCGTTAACGTTCTGCGTTAACGCGAGACTCTTATCGGGCGATAAAAAAAATATCGCCGTTAATCTATTCTCAAACTTGGGTTGGGAGCTGGGTCTATACTAAGCAAGCTATGATGACTTTCACCTTGATATTTTATATAACTGACTCGCTGAGGACAGCCTAAAAAGATGCTCAGGACAGTTGACGGGCCACTGCTGCACATCGTCACGAAAGCTTATCTTTCTCACGTGTTGTTAAGCCGTACCGCTTGTCGATTTAAACATTAAAGCATCCAAAAACTAGACGCGGAAAAGCTGCACAGAGTAGCGCGTGCCATTAGGTGCGCACGAGAGAGAGAGAGCCGCGTATCGCGGACAGCGACACTGAGCTCTCTTCTGCGAAGTTCACCTCGAAGTCCCTCCTGCACCCGAACGAACAAATGCAAATCGTAGTTCGAACAAACAAAAAGATGTGAAAGAGGCCAATTCAACACCACGGTGTTCTGGTGTTCAGGGCTCGTGCAGAGAAAGGCGTCTCAAAACACTAGAACATCGAATTTGCTTATTTTTGCTCTTGTGCCGACAAATATATATATTTATGTGTGTGTGTGTGTGTAGCTCAAATATGTATTTAAATATATACATATTTACATATATACGTTTATTTTAAAATAAATTATTTAATTCATTAATTTATGCATTTATTTTATTATTTATGGGAGAGTCGTGGCCTAATGGTTAGAGCGTCGGACTCCCAATCGAAGGGTTGTGAGTTCGAGTCTCGGGCCGGACGGAATTGTGGGTGGGGGTAGTGCATGAAAAGCTCTCTCTCCACCTTCAATACCACGACCCCCCAACTGCTCCCCGGGCGCCGCAGCATAAATGGCTGCCCACTGCTCCGGGTGTGTGCTCACAGTGTGTGTGTGTGTGTTCACTGCTCTGTGTGTGTGCATTTCAGATGGGTTTAATGCAGAGAACAAATTCTGAGTATGGGTCACCATACTTGGCTGAATGTCACTTTCACTTCACTTTCACTTTTTTCACTTCACTTATTATTATTATTATTATTATTATTATTATTATTATTATTATTATACTATTTATCTTTAGCTGAAAGATCAGTAAAGGTAGTCAGGAAATTGGCTCATGTCCCTGTTAGGTTGATCACTGCCTGTGGCACCACAGTTCTTGCGTAAACATGTAAGAACGCCTGTGTGGTAACCATCTCAGTGTGTTGGTAGTCTTCATCACTGAACAGCTTTTGTGAGTCACACAAGCCCTTCTCCTCCAATTTCACAGCAGTTTTACCCCAGGATAAATAATGGCCTGTGTTCAGAGAAGAAAGGTGGGGGAGGTGGGGGCTGGGGAGGTGGGGAACTGCCACATTATGATTCATCAGTCCGAAGTTTTTTGATTAAAACTCCCCCCAAAAATCATTTCCATTTGCCTTGTTCCCTCACCAACCCCCTACCTCTCTTATTTATTCCATAGCTGCTGAGTGCTAACTTTTTTTTTTTTTTTTTTTCATTTCTCCTTCGCTGCTTTTTTCTTGGCATAATTTGATTGTGTGAAATGACCATGAAAAAACTATTACAACAGGTCCTTAGCTGTGACGAACACAAACAGGCGGCAGGGCTTGTTTACAGAAGGCCTGATGGTAATGGCTTTTTCCTCTGGTGTTGAAAAGAGAGCACACGCAGCTAGTGGTCGGACGGAAATTTCAGAAAGCACCAAGTAGGCATTCAGAGAGCTTTGGTGCACGTAAACACACAAACAAAAACACACACACGAAAAGTGGGGACATCCCAAAGGCGTAATGATTTTTATACTGTGCAAACTGTATATTCTATTGCCCTACACCGTTCCCAACCGGTGGGGCGGACACTCTCCAGGGGGGGGGGGGGGGGGCGCGAGTAGGCTACAGGATAGGAGGAAAAAAAATAAAAATTTGCAAAAAAAATGTATCACTAAACTACTGTCATAAAATGTATAGTTTTGTATATACATAACTCATGAATAAAAATTAAAATGTGTTTGGACTGATAAAAAAAAAAAAAAAGTTTTTAACAAATTTGATTGGTTTGTCAATAGTGAGCGCAAATGCAGGTGATGCGGTTTTATTAAGCGAGTCATTGAGTCGTTCATTTTAAACGATTCGTTCAAACGGCCGATTCATCCAGAATGAGACAGATGTTTGTGAATGGGTCATTGAATCTTTGACTCAAACGATTTGTTCAAAACACTGAATCATTCAAAACACGATTGAGAGTGTTTCTGTGAGATGCGCTATGTTGTGATCTTTGTATGGATTCATCGGCTCTATTTTCGCTGCTAAAATAGACCAAAGCAGTTAAATTTCAAAATGTGGTGTTTTTATATTTCTAACATTTGAATACAGTTCAGCAACATACATCACACGACCTGACGACCAAGAGAGCTGACAACTGACCATCACTTAAATTACCATGGCTCGAAGATTCTCCTTCCTTTTGCGTCGACATATTTGTGTGAGGCAGGATTCTCAAAAATGACTGCACTCAAAATGAAATTCCGCAATCATGCACAAATTGAGGATGATTTGAGGCTATGTTTATCAAACATTGAGCCAAGAATTGAGGATCTTTGCAAGGCAAAGCAGGCTCAGGTCTCACATTAACATCACCTACCTGCAAGCTTCTGTAAAAAATGCAGATGATGCCTACTATTAGGCCTAGTAATAATTATAATAAAGCATATATTAATATCAGAGGTCTGGAGCAATTCCAAATTATAGCAATAGCCTACTTATGATAATAGGCCTACTGATGATGATAATAATAATAATAATAATAATAATAATAATAATAATAATAATAATAACAACAGCAAAGCATGTAATAATTATATATAAATAGCCTAGTAATGATAATAGGCCTACTGATGATAATAATAATAATAATTATAATAACAACAATAAAGCATGTAACTTCATATAATTATATAGCAATAGCCTAGTAATGATGATAGGCCTACTACTACTTCTAATGATAGGCCTGCCTACCGCTACTGATGATGATAATAATAATAATAATAATAATAATAATAATATTAATAATAATAATGCAATGCAATAATGCAATGCAACTGAAATGATCCAGCTTTGGGGGGGCCCAGCTTCCAAAAGGTTGAGAACCCCTGCCCTACACAAACCCTACACCTAACCCTAACCCACACAAGAAACTTTGTGGATTTTTACTTTCTAAAAAAAAAAAAAAAAAAAAAAAAAAAAAAACATTCTGTATGGTTTATAAGCATTTTGAAAAATGGGGGACATGGTTTATGTCCTCATAAGTCACCCTCTCTGTAATACCTGAGTCATACCCATGTCATTATACAAAGTTGTGTCCTGATATGTCACAAAAACAAGAGCACACACACACACACACACACACACACACACACAAACACACACACACACACACACATACACATACAAAGAAGTGGCAGGAGAAGATAAGGTCACAGATGTCTGTATCATCATTTGATTTGTCAGTGTTGCAGACTAGACTCCTGAACATGACAGTTTTGTAGAGAGGAATTGTGTGTGTCAGTGCTATCTGAAGACTGTGACTGTTTACATTTAATTAAATTTATTTTACTGTTTTAAGTAAAAGATATGTAAAAATCTCCAGATAATGTAATTTCATTGGCCTAAAATGCATATAAAATTGCATATATCCACTATGGTCAAAAGTTTGGAATAATTAAGATGTTTAATATTCTTTTTTTTCTTTTTTATCATTATTTTAATTTTTTAAGCAGTCTCTTATGTTCTTAAATATATATATATATATATATATATATATATATATATATATATATATATATTTTTTAGTAAATTGCCTCTGAAACGCATTAATTGCAATAAAAACTTTTATGTGAAATATCCTATTTTTTAGGTAAAATATTTCTGAGGTCCAAATGCATAAAATGCATATATATATACAAAAAAGTTTCAATATAAAAAAAAAAAAAAAGGTAAGAAAATTGATGATGGTGATTACGTAGGTATGAATTAAAACAATTAAGCATTTTGTGACTTGGTCTTCAACCCGTGGCTTCGGGTGCATAATTGCAAACCTCATTTCACGAGTTCACGCTTACATATAATTAGCTGAGGTATGGTATGCATATTTGGCGTGCTGTCCGGGGAAGGGCTCCGAGCTCGGGAATGGCCCGAACCTAGAGTACCCCCCCCTTCCCTGTCTATTTATAAAGTGAACTAAAAGTGAGGAGATGGGGTGGAGGAGGGATGCTGATAAACCGTCAATGATAGAGGTAAGTCAGCGAAATTTATACTATGGGATTGATTACTAGATTATGGTGCACCTGTGTTGATTAGGTAAGTATCTGACGCGTTCCCCCCTGAATCTTGTTAATAAAACATCATTTTGATGCAGGCTATATAGACCACAAACAGATTTAAATCTTTGTCAAAAACATGTTTATTGCATGAATTTCAGGTGAGAAGAAAAAAAATGAGGTACTGTTATACTGTTTTACTTGCATCCACCGCTAGGTGTCAATGCAACCTACAAATGAGAGACCGTTTACTTTGCTTTCTTGGGTTGTCACCTTTGTGAAAAAAAATCCTGTTTGATTTGAGAGACAAGTGTTCATTGAATCGATTGTAAAATCGATTTTGCATATCTAAATAGGTTTTACACGGCAAATAACGCCAAATATAGGTCCATGGACAACAGGCAGGTCGCATGTAAAGATTCATTATATTGGTAAAGAGCATTTCTGAAGATTTATTGGCGTGAAGTTTTATGCGCAATGACAAACAGGAGTGCAACATTCTGGAAAAACAATAAGCAGAGTGGACTGCTATAACAATGCAAAACATTTACTGCAGGCTCCAACATGGCTGTGTTTACGATTAGAAATGTCAACAACAACAAAAAATCGCATAGGCAATTCTAGCCTGAATCTGTATCTGTATGCATGAGACTGTCTGAATACTGGCAGAATTCACATTTCTGTTGTAGAAAGAGAAACATTGTGCAGAAGTATTATTTGCTGTTATGCGTGTGTGTCCGAAGCTGCAGTTGCTGTGTAACGCATTCAAATAAAATAAAATAAAAATAAATTATGTGTGTGACATATTTACAATATTTACTAAAATATAATTAATATTATTTTATTGATTTTGCATTAGTTGTTTGAAGAGTAAAAAATAAATAAATAATAATTGGTCGGTCTTAATGCAAATTTACAACCGGCAAGTCGGTCAGACTAAAAGCTAAAAATAAAAAAAATGTAGTCTGTCCTAAATTGACAGGGTTGGTTACGGCAAACAAGTTTACGGCAAACAAGAATATTTTTAAGGATGACCTTATATAAATCCATATATAAAGTTTCCATGAAATGGGAAACCTGTCCTATTCTGTAAAAGTATTCGAATTCATTTACCCGAAAATGTCGTACTTGATAGGAACATGAAAAGCACAATGCCCTGTCTGGTGTCCTTTATACCGACAGGGTCAAGGCTTTCCTCACCCACGACATTTCTCTCCACATCTAGCGGTTTTGAACTACATCCAGCGCCATGCAAGACAACTTCATCAAAGCAGCACGAGGCCTAACATGTCATCCCACTGATCAAAAACATACAGTTCCATTTTCACCCCTCACAACTGAAGAGGAGAAAAAAAAAATCTTCAAAGGACAGTCAGCTTCTTTCTAGCGTTCATGTACAAGATTTCATGATGCTGCCAATTTCTCTAATAATTCTGCACTGAGGAAAGAACGATTGTGAAGAATATTATGTAAAAGGAGAAATATGTGCAAAAAATGCAACATTTTAGAGCAAAAAAAGGTAATAGTCACTAGGTTCATCATTAAGATAAACAGTGGTTAATGACACCTGCTTTAACTGGCACTTAATAACAAACTATTTAATTGGTTGCTAAGCTATCTGTCCTAGTGAAGTAATATATTTAAAAACCATTTATTTCATACTAAGTTTAGTTCAAATCTGTTAACATATTTACTGACTCAAGACTTAATGATATACAAATTATAATTAAGCTTGACTTGGCATATTAATTGTGCATATTACTTAAAGTATGTCTAAAATATGTTTTAATGTCACTTTTGATGAGGATTGTATGATCTTTGAATTATATCAGACTTTAAATGCAAAATATTTAAAGTGTACCTGAAGTATACTTGCAATGGTTCCACTTTAGCTCAATAAAATTTACAAAGTATATCTTTAATTGTATTTCAGCATTACTTTTGCACAATTAAAGTGCATTAAGTACAAAATCAGTTGTTCCAATTTAGCAGATTTTAAGTATACCAGTTTAGTATACTAAAAATACAATTGCAGGAAATGTATTTATTGCATACAGGTGTAACAATAATGAGTTTTACGTAGTAATTAACTCAAATGATATATAGGGAATTTGAATAATTAATCAGGAATATGATTAATTAGCTCTCAGGTGACAGTTACATTTAAATTTATTGATTATGAAAAATAGCTCAATTGCCTATACTAATAACTAATCACAGGGCACTGTAACTTACTCATTAATATGTCAATATTCCATTCTTCATATCAATTATTGTGATATCTCTTACTGTAAATCACTGCAAATCAAACATATGGTTTGTCCAGCAAACCAGATTGAATTTCAATTTCCAATAACGTTATCACTTTTTATAATTCAAGGAAAAATATTCTCTGGCCATGAAAACATTATCCTATCATTATGATAAATTTAAAGCTTGTAGCTAAAGACCAAAACATTTCAGTGACTCGTAATGTGAGTGGGGTGGAGTCCAGAGCCAATCATTTTATATATGGGTTTTTTAATAATTCAACTAGTAATACATCAAACTACAAATCACACAGAGTAAATATGCGTACGAAAATACAGACAATAAACATTTACAAGACATAACGGAATCCAAATAAAAGGGAGAGAGAGAGAGAGAGAGAAATGGAGAGAGAGAGAGAGAGAGAGAGAGAGAAGCGGAGAAAGCGAGAGGGATCACAGAATGAGCTCAGGTATGAAAATCAGTCAGTAAACCTTTGGAAGCCAACAACAAATCAGATCATAACAACACTTTAAACCAGCATTTAAATCTCCATAGAAAAGTGATACTTGCATGGCCCAGCGTGTGAGCGTGGTCTTTTTGTGAAGCTTTGTGCGCTGTTCCCGTTGAAACAGCCATGTGCCATGAAACGGAGGCCATGTGACGCGCGTGCACGCTGCGCTTGGCGTGAGCGTGAGCGTGGAGCACGTGGTCCTTTGTTCTGTCCTCGCGCGGTATTTGAAAGGTTCAACAAACATTGTTCCAGAATTCGTCTTCCTTGCGTGGAGAGGCGAATAGTTGAATAAACTTAGTAAAGAAAAGAAAAGAAAACAACGAAAATGAAAGTTTCCAAATGAGCCATGAAAATGGCTTTCCTCTCCTCAGTCCGTGTGCTGAGGGGGAAGGAGAAAATGAGCGCGGCCCGAGGCCGCGCGGAGCGACGTGTCCGAGAACGGAGAACGGGAAGAAGAGCAAGAAGAGAGAGGCGGACCTTGTTCGGTCGACTCTTATAGCTTGAGATGTTCACGCCTCTTTTCGCGTGAACCACCCAATGAACATCCGCAATCTGAAGCGGCGGGAAAGTTCCTTTGTCTCTGGGAACAACCCACCCTAATGATTTAGGACTTGTCCGATTTCATCAGGGATATTCTAGCACGTTCGTAATTCCAGAATAATACATTTTTCATTACTTTACTTTAGATAGGTGGGTCTGTCAAAGCATGACGATTAGAACAAGACTAGACATAATATATATATGACCAAAGATCTAATTTTTAGATCGAATTACACATTTAAAGATTTGTTTAACACATGATAACACTGCAGATGTTGGGAAACATCTAAATGTACCAAAAGGGAATACATAATACATTTATAAAACATGAAAACAGAAAGTTAATGAATACATTCCATAGAATGCATTGTTCAAAAGAAGCCAGTGACTTGGCTTCTCTCCTGTCCTGTGTGGTCGTAAAATTTTACGAGCTACCAAGGAGTGTGGGGGTTGCAGAACATTTCTTTTTGAGAAAGTTAAAGTGAGGAGAGACATTTCCTAAAGTATGAGCTTGCAACTTATACTCTTCACATAACAAGGATTAACCATTTTATGCAATCCAAAAACATAATTAAAATACATATTAATAATAAAATGAAAGTAAGGAACTTATACAAAAAGGTTTCCTTTGTCTCCAGTGTGTTGGAGGAATTTGGGGGGGGGGTTTCAGGTATCCTTTGAGGCTCGCATGGGTATCGTAAAGTAATTTAAGTCCAGCCAGGCTGGCATTTAGTACCAACAGTCTGAATTTATAAAACAGAATTTAACCCATGAATCGCTGACCTGCATATCTGTTACATCTCCCCCTTTACGTCAGATGAAGTCCCTGTGTGGACATCATCGGACGGCAATCATCCGGATGGGCAGATGACAGGTGAATCGTGATGGTCATGCAGCAGGTGGGTCATGATGACAGGTGGTTCCTGAAGCTGAGGATTCAGCTTGGTGAGGTTCGGTATTGTCTTTGACTTTGCGTCCCTTTTCCGGGGATTCCATCGGAGACCTCCAGCCACAGTTGTCGTGAGTTTGGCTGTAGAGGTTTGCATCTCGTTGAGTATCCTGTATAGGATGAAGGTCACGCCAAGAGTCAGGGTGGGACCAATGACGGTGGAGATGCACCGTGCAGTGTCGGCAGCAGTCCAGGCTAGGACCGCAGATGACTGGTTCAGAATGGCTGTCGAGACATTGCTTGGAGGGCTGTGTCGACGGGAGTAATGTCAATGTGTTGGGTGGTACCTTTCAGTACTTGGTCCAGCAGGTTGGCACGGGTGGCGGTGTCATGCTGGTCGTAGGTCAGCATAGCTGAGCGCACAGGAGTGTTGACGAGCCATCTGTTACCCACAATCTCTGCTTGCGTTTCTGTGACTTGTGTAAGAGGCTTGGCTTCGGCAGGGCAGCGCGTATCGCTGACCCAGGGTTGCAGCTCGCAGATTCCTTCAGAGTTGTGTCTGAGGAAGGGTTTGCTAAGGCAGAGATAATGAATGTCTTTGGTTAAAGTACACATGTGCATGTTTGGGGCCAGGTACAGCTGTGTGTTGCTGTCGTGGTAGGCCACCACATTTGGAATGTGTGTTTTGGTGTGGGTGTTGCTCTTCCACATCCTGACACTGACAATGTCTTTAGGTCTGTAGACTTGGTTTGACTCGCTGATGAGTTGGTTCAGGAGCACGTTCACTTCTCCCTGTTTGGGGTTTGCGTGCCGTAGGAAGGCGCTATCCAGAGAGTTGGCCAGGTGCATTCGTAGCAGGTCAGCTGGCATGGTGATGGTGTAAGACAGCACAGTTAACACAAGGCTTAAGGGTATCATGTATGGTGGGGTTTTACTCGTGGTTAGGCTGTCTTTGGAGGAGCTAACCTCCCACAGCATGGCTGTTGTTCATGCTGTAAACAGCTGAGTCTGGGTAAAGTTCTTCTGGAAGACAGTAAACAGTGGTTTCAAGGAGTTTACAGTCTGGTTCGCTGCATTGACACTGGACATAACAATGTTAAACATTCTGGTGGCAGCAGCGGCTCTAAGCAAAGCTCCCGGGAACTGTTTGGAGCGGTGGTGGTGTCCACTTAACTCCATTTGTGTAACAGTCACTTTCTCATGTTGGCTGAACATGTGTTTGACATTGGCCTCAGTGTGAGTGAGGGAGTCCTCTCTCCATCGGAACCTTGTACAGCTGTACCGTTACAGTGCTGGGGTAGTGTGTCCTGTCATCGGTGATCAGGAGTCTCAGCGGTTTTCTCGGTGGCAGCTGTCCTCTCTTTGGCTGACAGCACGGCACGGCAAACCACAGCAGCATCCTGGTACAGATAATAGGGAGAGAGAGAGAGAAAGGGGAGAAAGAAACAAACGAGGGCTGTCTTTGGTTGGACAAGGCAGCCTCTTTGCTTAGTGGGCGGCGACTGGGTTTAGCTCGCCCTTGCCCATGTTTTGCCACATCTTGCTGCTGGCATGACGCTTGCTTCAGTGTTTTGTCAGTGGCTCTGGTGCTGCGTGGTGCAGCACATGCTGCGTCATGGAAATATATTGGCATTATCCCCCTTTTGCTCCGTGGCATTACAAGCCCTGGCATTGTGATGTCAGACGGTGCACAACCCACAATATTGTTCTGTGCACGCAGCATGATTTGTGTATCATGCAGTGGTCTGGGGCTTTGGTTGTCAGTGACTGTAGACTGGTTGCCAGGGTGGATGGAGGGGTCTGAGAGGTGGTAAAGCAAAGTCATTATCAAGGTTTCAGAAGCCCGCATGTCCGCTATGTTGGTCTGTATAGACAACGGAGCCAGCGTAAGCGATTCTGAGGTAGGCAGTTTAGCTAGCAAAGTTCTTATGCTGGGTGTAATCACTTCAACCTTGACTGTGGGTGGGTGGGTTGGGAGTGACCACAGAATGTTGTTTAGTGTGCCAGTTTTGGCAAGGGTGTCAGTGTGATCTTTAAAGTCCTTGTCTAGACTTGGTATCTTCGAGTGTCCTTTTGCCTTCTTCCAGTACACGATCACATTGTGTGTTTTTGTGATGTTATCACATTGCTGGAACAGGTGTTGGTGTTTGACATGCTTGTTGTTTGCAAGTGTGAGTCCGAGTTCCACACATTCAGGTGAGGATTGGAAGAAACCCAGCGTGTGGTGTAAGGTTTGAACACATTGCAGGTTAAGCCGAACAGCGACCCCTTTGGTGTAAGCTGGTACCACCGTACCCTGTTTGTTGACTAAGGTACAGAGGCATGAACTTGAGCTTGTCGTAAGGGTGTTGTACTCATGGCTGGCTGCTGGGGTTCCCGTGACCTCTGTGACCTGACCGTCTGGCTCTGTGGGAGTTAAAGGTTCTCGCACTTGAGCAAAGTCTTTTAGCTGTTTGAAGTTCAGAAAAGGGTCAAAGTGTTCTAGCAGGTCTTTGTCGATAAGAAATGTATGAGTGTTCATTGGTGGGACATACATTGGATGTATAAGACTCATCAGAACGATTGTCAGGTGAATGGAAACAACCTGTTCAAACTGGATGTCATTCTGTCTGTACGCCTGTACATTCAGTTCATAAGTTTGAGGTGTAAGAGTTCTTAGCTTCAAATTGGAGTCTTTTGAAAAGGTGAGGTGGGATCACCGTCAGGTTAAATCCTGTGTCGATCAGGTCTTCCCTGCTGACTCCTTTTCGGTCCACCCCCTTTTTGACAAGGCTGCCCAGGAATGTTGGCATCAGGGCAGGTGTGACGATCGGTGGGTGGTGAGGACCGGTCTTGTGTAGCTCGCTGCGAAGGCAGGTAGTCAAAACAGCATTTTCTGGTACCTTGTGTTTGTGGTACCTGGTGTGAGGACCTGTGCTGTCTCGTTCAGGGTGTGCAGCTGTCAGCTGTGGAGCTTGGGTGATGCTGTCACCTTGTGCTGTGACGGTTAGCTCTGTGGTCTGTAGATGACAGGTAGGATGGTAGGAATCGCTCGCTCTGGTGCGTTGGATGAGCACCACCACGATTGTGTTGCCCTCTGCTGGCTTGGAATGGTATTGACTCTCTGTAAAAATGTCTGTGACTGTGGTGTTGTAGGGCGCCATCTAGGGTTAACTCCAAGCAGTGCTCAGAGACAGAGATTTTGGGGTTTTTCACAGTCTTTTCACAAATAGTCTTTTGCTTGGTGCAAGCTTTGTGGGCTAAGTTTCGTAACTCTTGTGTAGTCCTGTTACGTGGACACGCTGGGACTCTGAGATGAAAACTCCAACTGGCATGTAGGTTTAGGAGGAACAGAATTTTTAAGTTGACATCCTGTTCCATACCTGGTTCGTTGCATGCTCCGACGTAGGCTTTTCGTAGCTGCCTACAGAAAGTCTGTGGGTTTTCAAATCGGCCCTGTTTGAGGTCCATAGCAATAAGGAGCCCATGGTCTGAGTTTGGATCAGAGAATTCAAGAATCAAAGTCTGTAGCGGTTGCTGGTAGTACGCTTTGACAGTCTCTGGTTGACGATCCAGAAAACACTGCACATCACGGCTGGACGTGATTTTTAACAGGTACAATGTGTTCACATCTGTCACGTTGGCGACAGTTTGCAAATGAAAGTCAATGGCTTGTAAAGAAGCATGAACGTCATGTCCTCCTGCAGGATCTAGATTGAATGTAGAGATGCTTCTGGCTAGCTTGTGAAGTTCTCTGTGAGCAGTGCAGGGTTTAGTGACATGCGTTCTCTGGAAGGGTTCTCTCCCCTCCGTTGTTGACAGGTGTTCTTGTAAGCTGGCTGGTGATTTCGTTAGAAGTGAGCTTACACCCCCTTTTTCAGCTCTGGGTTCTTGGCTGAAAGGGTTGGAGTGGCGGGCCGGGAGAAACTTTGTGGTGTGCGTTTCTCCGATGCAGCCCCTCTGTAATCTGTGAGATTGTCTCAGTTCTGTGTGAACAGTGTCAAGTTCATCTTGGAGCTTGTCTCTCTGCAGAGTAAGCTTGTTGAAATTAGCTCGGGCCGCTTGCAAGTGTGTTTTGCAGGCCCAGGTTTTATAGTCTCTTTCTTTCAGTTCAGTCTCTGCTCTTTTTAGGAGAGCGTCACCTTGCTGGAGATTTTTGTTGAGGTCTTTTCTGGCTTCTCTCTCCAGCTGTTCTCTTTGATCTGTGTCGAGGCGAAGATCTTGCAGGGCATTGTGAAGTCTTTCAACTCCTTTCTGTAGCTCTGGATCTGTGTCGTCCTCTTTCTTGCGCTGGTTCTGGGTCTCGAGGAGGAGCTGATCAAGATGACTCTGGGTTGGGGCCTGGTCCTTCCAGGCCTCCTCCGCGATGTTGCTCCGTTCACTGAGCCGTGCCTGGGCGACGAGAATGGGAACTGGGCTTCCGAAGATCCTGGCGAGTTCTCTGTAGTAGTCGCTTTGGTTTGGATCGCGTGCCATCAGTTCATCTAGCTCGGTGTCTAGTTGCTCTGGGTGCTGCAGGTTACTGGCATCCTTGGGCAGGAAGGGGGTCGTCACTGCTTTCAACCATGTCGAGAGGTGGCCCCCGTGGACTGCTGGACTGGATGCCTGGAACATCCTGATTCTCTGTCGGTGAGAGAAGCACAGCACACACACACAAAAAGACCAATGCAAGTTCGTTCTACATTTAACGAGCTATATTCATACAGGCTGTGCCGTTTATGAGAATTTTGGGGCTGACTGATGCAAACAGTCAGACAGTTAAGTAGCCAATTAACTTGGGTCAACGAAGGACCTGAAATGGAGATTTGACAGGCAGTAGCCTAGCGGGTCGTGTGATGACACCGGCTGCTGGTGGTCGCTCTACTATTTAACTTCGTTGGTGGCTCCCAGGTTACTGTCTCTATGTGAAATGAAAGAAACAAATCACAACAGAACAGATGGTAGAAAAAGATCAAAGTGAAACACAACACTTGAAATGAGATGAAAACAATAGAAACACAACGTGTTAGTGAGAATAAGGAGGCCTAAGCCTACTGCTAGGTTTTAAGATAGGGCCAACAGGTGAGTGGGCTATCTGGGTAGGAAACCTAGAAATATGGTGTGGCTTAAAGAAGCAAAAGGGTCAGAACACTTAAAATATATCCGGGGGAATATGTAATATTCTGTGGCTTATAATAAGTGGATAGGTTTTATCACTTTTGGTTCACCTGGTTGAATTGAAGTCATTCAGGTGGGAACCAGTGGCTTGGTCAACCTCCCCGGTGCTCCCCAAACACTGAACCGCAGTGTCCCCGGTCCTCCGTTACTCTGGCGTGGCGCCGTCTCGAACGGCTTGTGACTTTTAGCACAACCTTTGGAGTGCCAAAATTGCTGATGTCTCTTGAGACAAGAGGAACCGAGTTTCACTCGCAGCCAGTATCGGTAACACCGGTCGGGCAGCCTTGCTCACTGGAAACCTGAGATGACTGTCCAATCACCAAGGGAGTTCTACAATCAAATACACAAAGGATGAACAAAGGAAACTTAAAGTTAATTAAGGTTTGGTTTGTTTAACATCAATTGAGTAACTATATGTAGAGAGGAAAGGTAACAGCTTTACCTAATCATGATAAAACAAAACAAAGGAATTATGATAATAATGGTAATTATCAAAATAACCTAAGTCAAAAGAGAGAAGAAAAATAATAAAAATCAAAATAAAAGACAGGAATGAAACAAGGGAGAAGGAGTAGCTGGTTTTCACCACAAGGGGGGGGGAAAGTACTGCTTCTCTGTCTTTAACCTGCTGAGCAGAAAACTTAATTCAAATTAAAAATTCAAAGCTGGTTTAAATCAAAATTTAAAATAAGCATGTAAGAATTAAAAGGAAAATCTGAATAATATCCTATAATAACCCATGATAGCTTGTAAGTTATCATTAATAATTATGAAATTAATCAAACAGAGTGAGATTAATCAGGAAGGGTAGAAGTGGGCATGCAATTCAAATCAGAATGGAAAAGACAGAGGTCTGTTAGTCGATTTAACAGGAGACTGCCACTAGATGGCTTACCTTCTAAGTGGGTCAATCAGTAGTTGACCTGAAACATCTAGATTTCCACTATTAAACAATTACATTTTAATTCAAATCATGTTTGAACCAAACTCAAAGTAAATGTAAACAATCAAAGGCAGGGAAAAATGTTTTGTTCCCTGTAATAATATTCGCACTAGCAAAGCTGTAAATGCAAATGATTATCGAGAATTTAAACAGCTTATTCAATACATCACAATGGAAAAAGATTAGCAATCAGAGCGCATTATCTGAAACGGCCACGGGATGGCGACTTTGCACTCATGCAAGCTGGAATCAGAAAGCAGGGCGTAACCTGAAATTTCTGAACCACGCTTTCCCTCTGGTGTTTAGATAGCGGAATTACAATTTCAGTAGGACTATGATCTAATCTCTGTGCGCTCGTCAGCGCTGATTTTCTGCATCAAAAATCACAAGTAACAAACAGAAAGTTTTGATTCTGTGGTACTATATACTTCACAAGAGTGTAAGGACAGGATTCGTTTCACTGCCCAGACACAAATGTGAAAAACAGGAATTTTTACACCTGTTGACATCCCATAAACATTTATCAAAATAGCACTTATGATTTAAATGTTTTAGGTTTAAAAATCGGGTAGCTAAGCCAATTTTAGACCAGGAGTTTTTATCGTTTTAATCTTGAATATCACTGTGGTTCACCACAGATTCAATAACGATACTTAATAAGTAAGGCCTTTTTAACTGAATCAGAGGAACATCGCTCATGTTCAGATTTACATGTTGCAACTAATAAAAGATTTCTTTATCTTTTAATCATTGATATTAAAATGTTCTCACTGTAAAAAGATTTTGGTCTTTCTTAACAGGATACTTTTAACATTATACTGCAGATTACTTTCATTAAAATTAACAGTGACTATACTGTTAAATTTCTATAAATACCTAGGTGCTGCTGACTGACCAGCTTTTTGCCTCAGTCAGTTAGGAGTGAGTTCGCGTCTTGCGACTTATCTCACAAGTAACGTTACATAATTTCATAGCGCACATGCAGAAATTATTAAAAACCATATACACAGATTGATTGCTCACAAAACGAAGTTTGAAATGGCCGCGTTATCCTCCACCAAAATGTAACAATAATGAGTTTTACGTAGTAATTAACTCAAATGATATATAGGGAATTTGAATAATTAATCAGGAATATGATTAATTAGCTCTCAGGTGACAGTTACATTTAAATTTATTGATTATGAAAAATAGCTCAATTGCCTATACTAATAACTAATCACAGGGCACTGTAACTTACTCATTAATATGTCAATATTCCATTCTTCATATCAATTATTGTGATATCTCTTACTGTAAATCACTGCAAATCAAACATATGGTTTGTCCAGCAAACCAGATTGAATTTCAATTTCCAATAACGTTATCACTTTTTATAATTCAAGGAAAAATATTCTCTGGCCATGAAAACATTATCCTATCATTATGATAAATTTAAAGCTTGTAGCTAAAGACCAAAACATTTCAGTGACTCGTAATGTGAGTGGGGTGGAGTCCAGAGCCAATCATTTTATATATGGGTTTTTTAATAATTCAACTAGTAATACATCAAACTACAAATCACACAGAGTAAATATGCGTACGAAAATACAGACAATAAACATTTACAAGACATAACGGAATCCAAATAAAAGGGAGAGAGAGAGAGAGAGAGAAATGGAGAGAGAGAGAGAGAGAGAGAGAGAGAAGCGGAGAAAGCGAGAGGGATCACAGAATGAGCTCAGGTATGAAAATCAGTCAGTAAACCTTTGGAAGCCAACAACAAATCAGATCATAACAACACTTTAAACCAGCATTTAAATCTCCATAGAAAAGTGATACTTGCATGGCCCAGCGTGTGAGCGTGGTCTTTTTGTGAAGCTTTGTGCGCTGTTCCCGTTGAAACAGCCATGTGCCATGAAACGGAGGCCATGTGACGCGCGTGCACGCTGCGCTTGGCGTGAGCGTGAGCGTGGAGCACGTGGTCCTTTGTTCTGTCCTCGCGCGGTATTTGAAAGGTTCAACAAACATTGTTCCAGAATTCGTCTTCCTTGCGTGGAGAGGCGAATAGTTGAATAAACTTAGTAAAGAAAAGAAAAGAAAACAACGAAAATGAAAGTTTCCAAATGAGCCATGAAAATGGCTTTCCTCTCCTCAGTCCGTGTGCTGAGGGGGAAGGAGAAAATGAGCGCGGCCCGAGGCCGCGCGGAGCGACGTGTCCGAGAACGGAGAACGGGAAGGAGAGCAAGAAGAGAGAGGCGGACCTTGTTCGGTCGACTCTTATAGCTTGAGATGTTCACGCCTCTTTTCGCGTGAACCACCCAATGAACATCCGCAATCTGAAGCGGCGGGAAAGTTCCTTTGTCTCTGGGAACAACCCACCCTAATGATTTAGGACTTGTCCGATTTCATCAGGGATATTCTAGCACGTTCGTAATTCCAGAATAATACATTTTTCATTACTTTACTTTAGATAGGTGGGTCTGTCAAAGCATGACGATTAGAACAAGACTAGACATAATATATATATGACCAAAGATCTAATTTTTAGATCGAATTACACATTTAAAGATTTGTTTAACACATGATAACACTGCAGATGTTGGGAAACATCTAAATGTACCAAAAGGGAATACATAATACATTTATAAAACATGAAAACAGAAAGTTAATGAATACATTCCATAGAATGCATTGTTCAAAAGAAGCCAGTGACTTGGCTTCTCTCCTGTCCTGTGTGGTCGTAAAATTTTACGAGCTACCAAGGAGTGTGGGGGTTGCAGAACATTTCTTTTTGAGAAAGTTAAAGTGAGGAGAGACATTTCCTAAAGTATGAGCTTGCAACTTATACTCTTCACATAACAAGGATTAACCATTTTATGCAATCCAAAAACATAATTAAAATACATATTAATAATAAAATGAAAGTAAGGAACTTATACAAAAAGGTTTCCTTTGTCTCCAGTGTGTTGGAGGAATTTGGGGGGGGGTTTCAGGTATCCTTTGAGGCTCGCATGGGTATCGTAAAGTAATTTAAGTCCAGCCAGGCTGGCATTTAGTACCAACAGTCTGAATTTATAAAACAGAATTTAACCCATGAATCGCTGACCTGCATATCTGTTACACAGGTGGATCTCAATTAATTAGAATGTTGTGGAAAAGTACATTTATTTCAGTAATTAAACTCAAATTGTGAAACTGATGTATTAAATTCAATTCACACAGACTGAAGTAGTTTAAGTCTTTGGTTCCTTTAGTTATGATGATTTTGGCTCACATATAAAAAAAATAATACAAAAAAACAAAAAAAAACAGAAGGGGCATCATTCAGTTCAGGTTAACTACATTAATTGCACAGTATCAAAGCCATTCTTTTCAAATTTCATTCTTTTTTTTTCTTTTTTTTTTTTTTTTTCTGTTTCCAGCTTTCCCATACTCCCACTCCTAAATCATATTCTATTGGGGAATGCTAATCAGACCCATGGGTATAAAGAAAGGAGTTGATCACTATGTGCAGTCAGTATTTTAGATGCTTGTCACAGGAACATCTGCACAGGAATATGCCTGACATTTTCATCTACCCTGCAGAGTAAGAATCAAAAAAAAAAGAAAAAAGATTACACTTTTTTTGTAACACACAATTTTAACATTATATGATATCTATTTTCCTGAGAACCAAATCAGTGTACGTTATATACTGTATAATAACTATGACAGTTTAGGTGTATATCGCACGTCAGGCATGGCTGCACTTCAGAGAGAAAATGATTATGGCCACCCTGGGGTCGGGAACAAAAGAAGATTGTGGTGGGTGACGAACAAGCTCGGCAATGTTGCATGCTATCACAATTCCCCTTTACGTAAAAGATGGATGTTACCTACGGTGCTCTTGTGATTTAAAACAGGGGCATGTCGAGTTGTCAGAGAACTTAAGACTCAAGCTCGCCAATTTTCTATACAGTCACTGGAAAAATAAAAAATAAAAATAAAATTATATATATATATTTGTAATTCTATTTGTATTTTTTATACAGGTGAAAAACACAGGGATGAGGAAAATCCATTAACCCATATGTTTTTCCCATGTCCTCAAACACTTTTTTTTCCCGAAAAAGTAGTATTTTTTGGAAATCTGTCAAATGTCTGAGACAACTGAGGAGTTAGAGGCTTTAAAAAGCAAGCTAGATTTTAAAAGTGATAAGACATGCATTTTTAAAGTATAGTCCATTTTCCTGCTGGTGAAATGAAAAGTATTTAATGAGCTCACTCACCAAATTTCTGGTTTCAAAGACTGTTGCTCTTTGCATTGATGAGTGTTTATTGTGTACTGTTTAAGTAAAGTCGAGCAGTAATTTATATCACTTAGACTGATATAAATTACTTAAGAAACATAGTAAACATGATATATTCCTGTGTAACTCATTATACCCGCATCAGCTTCTAACATAAATAAGGAAAGATGAAAGTGATTTTAAGGGAGGGTGACCATACGTCCTCCATACATCAGGATTTCTATATTGCATAAAACATCCAGGTGTTGGCTTACCATAGAGCGCTATAGAGAGCAGATGGCTCCTTATGCTTTTGATTCACTCTTGTGGTACTTTGATGTCATAGACTGATCTGTCTGCGCAACGCTCGAACACACCTAATATGTACATGTATTTGCATCGCTTTGACAATTCTCTGTAGATCCCTCCTTCTCACTCACCACAACTGGTTGATTATGTACAATGCCTGCATGTTATCTGTCAAACTATGAGAATTACCTTGAAAACAGGAAAACAAAGCCAAAACCTGAATATTTTAGGCAATACAGAAATCCTGGCCAGGAACTGTTTCCTGAAAAAGAGGATCACAAGGTCACCCTAGTTTAAACAATCTTATGTGACCGTTTGAGCTTTTAAAGAACATATTACTTTTTTATGCAGATCAAACTGCATTGTTGCATTCATATTGTGTGAAGGGGCGTGACGTGTGTGCGGAGCTAAAGAATCATGAGCGAGAGTAGAGAGCGTCTGGGAGCTGTGACATTACCGTGAGGAAAAAAACATAATCCAAAACAAACCATGGCTAACAGTCAGATTCAGCCGTATATTTATGATCCAGAATCAGATCCAGAGGCTGAAATTTAACAAGAGCAGCAGCAGCAACGACTACAGCAGGACGTTTCTATGTAGTATGTATTGAATCTGTATATATTTGCTTAGCGGTTTTGGAAAATGACTAAGTTCCACTTTATGTCATCTTTTTTTTTTTTTTTTTTTTTTAAAGGTGTACATGTGAAAAGTGCAGTTTGATGACAACATCGCATGTTGTTTACTTGATGTGCTTACGCACCGACAGAGATATTTGAAGCAGTTTTACTCACCGCCTACGGTTCCAACACATGATCGCGACCCTTTTTCGTTGGGACTGCATTATCCTTAAGAAATAAACGATATGCAAATCCGGCGTCAAACTGGGCCTTGTTTGTAAAACAAGCATCTTTGAAATGCAGGGAACAAACAAAAACACTTGCACAACTCCGTTGATGCTCTGTAAATATAAACTCCATCCACTGGTCCCTTAATGCTGTTTTTTTTTTTTTTTTTTTTGGTAATCTGTGCAGGGTTGTCTTGCCCTGGCAACCAAAAACACACTTATTTTGTGACATTTCGGTCTCTCGCTCTGATCAGTGAATGTCTCTACTGCTCTGCTCTGCTGTACGGGAGCACGCGCTATTCCGGGAGAAGTGCCCTTAGGACCCATATAAGGAAATTACGCTCCATCTAATGTCACACAGACCCATACTCGAAAAAAAAAACTTTCCGAAACTTGTGACAAACCGGAAGGAGTATTTATTTGGAACAAAAATACTCCTTCAAACGTACAACTTAATTTTTGAAAATTTGTCCATGTTTAGCATGGGAATCCAACTCTTTAACAGTGTAAAAAACTCAGTATGCATGAAATAGCATTTCACCCCCCCCCCCCTTTTAATATATAAATGTCAGTAAGTGCACATCCTTTACAGTGGCTTTAAAAAAAAAAAAAAAAAAAAAGTTTATTCATTTATTTATTACCAAATTCAATATTTAAGTATTTGAGATCAAGGTAATTACTTATTACATAATTTTTATTCATTTATTTGTACTTTTCTTGCTCATAATGGTTGGAAAACGTCTCTAGGTTATGTATGTAACACATGTTCCTCGATGGAACGAGACGCTGTGTCGAATTGCTACGGGGAACGAGTCTAGTGTGAGCGACTCTGAATATCGTGTGTAATCAGTCCAATGGAAGAGCGTGACGTCACAGGCGGGGTCACGTAAGCGACCAGGAAGCTATAAAAGCATGTGGCGTGCAGCTGGCGTCAGCTCCGTGTACCAGCAAGCGCCGGCAGGGATGCCGGGGTTATGGCCTCGAGACGCACCATCTCGTTCCTTCGAGGACATACGTAACCTAGAGACGTTCCTCTTCAGGAACTCGAGCTGCGTCGAAGCGCTACGGGGAACGAGTACCCACGCTGCCAGACTACCTAACCCCTGCCTACTGTGTATCCGAAGAGCACAGCTCCGGACGAGAGGACTGAAGTGCCTGAGAGGGCCTGTAAATCTCGTACTCTCCTCAGAGAGGTAATAGCCAACAGAAAGGCGGTTTTAAGTGTCAGATGTGTCTGAGATATCTTGAATCGGCTCGAATGGAGATTTGCAAAGAGCCTCTAACACCACAACCAAGTCCCACGGGGAAATACGGGACCGTACTGGAGGTCTCAGCCTCAGCACACCATGGAGGAAACGTGTAACTAAGGGGTGTCTTCCCAAAGACTGACCATCGAGAAAGGCATGGTAGGCCGTAATGGCCGCCACGTAAACCTTCAGTGTGGAGTGGGTCAACCCTGCAGAGAGCCTGGCTTGTAGAAACTCCAGAACTGTACCAACTGGGCAGTTTTCTGGGTCAAGCTGGCGATCTCTGCAACATGAGGTGAAGGGTTTCCACCTCAGGGCGTATGTTTCCTCATTGAGGGAGCTCTGGCTTGGAGGATGGTCTCAACAACCTCGGTTGAGAGACCGGATCTCCCATGGAGAGCCGTTGAGGAGTGGGACCAGAGCTACAACATGCGTGATCGTGAGAATTTTGAACTTCAGTCTCATAACTGATCGATTTAAGACCCGCAGATCTATGATCGGACGCACAACCCCCCATCTTTCTTTGGAATGATGAAATACCGGCTGTAGAACCCAGACTCCCTGTCTTGAGGAGGGACCACCTCGGTGGCCCCCTTCTCTAATATGGTTTTCACTTCCTATTCCATAACCAGAGCCTGCTCGTGGCTGACTATCGTTTGAGTAACCCCGTTGAATATCGGAGCCAAACTGAATATGGTAGCCTTTTTCTACTGTGCGCAGGACCCACAGATACATTTGGCAGTAGTTTCCATGCAGGAAAATAATCTACTAAGGGAATCAGTCTCTCGAGACTGACCTCTGGTGTAAGAGGCCCCCGCAGGGGCGGCGAGTGTCTCAGCCCCACTACGCGCACAGGTGTACCTTATTTTATTCATAAATCCAATTCACTATTCTTAAAAAAACAATAGAAATTTGTGCGAGAGCCCATGGCTAATTGTCTTCTGGATTACAAAATGAACAACTTTGTAGACTCAGAGAGGCACTTAAAAAATATGTTTTCACCTTGCCCTTCAAGGCTTCATGTTGTGTGTGAGATTTTCAATGAGTTTTGACTCCGACTCTGAGAATAGTTCTATGCCTTGAGTTTGTGTTATGTTTTGATATGGATATGAAGACAATTATAACTAAGTCAAAGGATACCTTTAAGTCTGAATGTTTGCGTAGTTGTATTCTCCTTTTTCCGTATACTTTGCATAGTCTTTGCTCACTGCTTGTCTGCATCTCTGATATAGAGTGCTGTGTTTTTCACAAAATGAGAAACTCAGGAGACTCTCGGTAGTGTCCCATCATATGAAACAATCAAACAGATGATAATAGCTTTGATAAGGGGTTGAGAGAGCAAAGATGGGTAGGTCGACCTCTTTCTACTGGGCTCCGTAAGATTGTTCTTGTCCCTTTGGGATGGAGTCTAATTGTTTACGAACTACATTCAACACTCATAACATCTCATTTGGGATGTTACTCATGACTGGTGAAATTAAAACATAATAGAGCCTTTAAGAGGATCTGTATATTTTATTTACACATAATGAATTGCTTTGATTTGGTGTTTCCAGAGGAGGGAGTCTCTGATTAAATTTTGCATTAATGAATAAAGTTTGCTGTTGACTGTGCCTGTCTCCAGGGCTTGAGACAGCAGCCGCAGCTGAAATATAATTGATTTCCTCTGTGTTTTTGCTTTATTCTTTTGTTTAGTTTCCTTTCCCTTCAATTGGGAGAACAAGGGATCGCTGAAAGTCTTTAATATTACCCCACCCACTGTGCTGTGGAAAGCACAGTTAAAAACAGACACACAGAGAGAGAAAGAGAGAGCAGGTAAAACCCACTAATGCTTAATGTGACAATACATTGAAGGAACATTTCCTCTTTCAAAGTCTGTTTTCAGGCGAAGAGGCAGGTGGCCCCAAGTGTAATGCTATATAAATCCCATGCTTTCAGAAAACAGATTTTTACTGTCACACTATCATGGGTGTTGCGAGATGGTATGACCTACTTGCAACCCACTAATACAGGGATCAAAACAGTCTTCAGGGTAGAGACCCATATTTCTGATCTCAAAGCTGCTGCCATCCATTGTAAACTATGAATATGTGTGTGTGTGTATGTGTGTCCACAAATGAATCAAAGACGGCATACTTAATGTTCTCACATGCTGTCATGATTTATGTCATAACCTTACTGTCTGATGATCTAGTGTATAATTAGAGTGAGGACTGGTGAGGGAGTTTGACATGTGGTGGTGTCTCAATGGCTACAAATCTGACTTGCTAGCTGGAAGGTTGCAGGTTCAATTTTAAGTTGGAGTGATTTAGAAACTAGAAAGTTGCTATGCTTAAAATATCGTCCTATCTTCTCTGTGCCATTGGGCAAGGTACTTAATCTCAGGTTGCTCTTGTGGGACTTTGCCTGTGAATTGTGTAATAAACTTCCCTCTGGATCCCCAAAAGGCAGTTACAAAACTTAAAACATACCTAGAGCCTACTTAAATTCTCTCTTTTGTCATATTTTCATAAATACTCAATTGTAGTTCTTTTATGAGTTCTTTTTTTCACATTAATCAAACAAACCAAACCTCAGGGTCAGTGAAGTCCAGGTTTGTGGATGGGTGAGAAGCAGGAGCCCTCTGCCTTCTGTGACTCTTGACAAAAAGTCTTTATTCTTTTCATTGTGCTCTTAATTCCCTTGGAGAAGTGGACAAGGCATCCCTTGAGTGGCTGTGCCAACACCTCCACCAGTTCCCCACCCCTTCCTGAGGGAGAAATCCATAGCCGATTAAAAGGAATCTGTTTGCAAACACGGAACGCTCTGAAAATGGAGTTACCACTAAGCACCACAACTGTGGCCTGGCTTAATCTGAATTCTAGGAAAGCTTCAAGGAGGAATATACCATACACAAACACAAAAGAGAGAAAAGAAACGTAAACCCTCAGCGAGGTTCTAAACTCTCTTTCATACACAATAAATTATTCATGACTCTACGAACTGGAGTCAAAGTCAATGATAAATGGGTTGGAGTCGATCATCCACACTTCATTAAGTTCCCACCTTTCCTATAAGACTACTGGAGTGGAGGGAGAGGGAAAGAGAGAGAGAAAGATACACATAGGTAGATTACATACTGAGTCTACTGTTATAGACAAGTGTTTCAGATAATTTTTCAGAACCAGTGACATGCAATGAAAAATAGATACATAAATATAATTTTTATATCATGTGGTCTTGCTGTGAGAATTTTTTGAAAATGAAGACTAATATAGGAACAGATAAAACTTGATGTCTGATATATTATTAGATATTGCATTGATGAAATGGGAAAGTCCCATGAGACTTCAAAGTCTCTAAAGTGACCTGTAATCAAAGTCCACTTAAAGCAAATATAAGCTGTTTTCATTTATTTGTATTTCTTTCTTTGGTTATTTCAGCCAGTGCTTTGAGGACGGGGTGTTTACTGTGGCTTGACCATCTCTCCTAGTTCATCCAAAGCAGATAAAAGGAAGGAAGAGGAACACTTTGATGTTTCTCCTAGCCTTTTTTTCTTTCTTTCTTTTTGAACTGGTTGCACTGAACAATGTATAGCTGGTATACAAGCTGCAGTGCCGGTCCATCAACACAGTAGATGGCAGTTGAAAGCTGTTTAGTAAAGCAAAGCTTTGTACAGCTTGCAAAGCAATTTCTGATGCCTTTTAAAATCAAGTGGCACCAGAGAGAAAATAAGGTATTGCTGAACTTCCTCATTTTTGAGAGAGAGATGGTACTTAGATGCCAAACTTTCAGGTGTTTTATAAAACTTCCTGCCGTGTTTCATGATGGAGGCTAATGAAGTTTAAAAGTGACGTTGAGGGAAACAGCATTTTTTATTACAATTTATTTTTGATGGATGACATGAAGTAAAAAAAAATCGGGTGATACAACTGTTCTGATGTGATATGAAGATAAAAACAATATAATTATTGAAATTAAAATCTTCTAGTTTAGCATGATCTTATTTTATTTATGTATGTATTTATTTATTGGACAAGTTTAACAAGATTAATTCAGTTTGCAAAATATAATGTGAGATTCTAGGGCATCCAGCATCAGGACTCATCCACAAAATTATAAAAGCACAAAAAGAAAATGATCTAACCTATTGGACTAAAACAACAGAAAAACAAAGTAAACTTGAATGTTATTTGGCCCTAAACAGAGATGGCACAGTTGCAGAATATCTGAGTACATTGAAAGACTGTAAATTAAGAAGACAAATGACGAGGTACAGACTGAGTAGTCATACTCTGACTATAGAGACGAGCAGATATTGACAGCACTGGCTGCCCAGAGACAGCCACATCTGCCCTTACTGTAATCATGGGGAAGTGGAGACTGAGCAACACTAACTCACCAGCTGCCATAACTATCAAGACATTAGAAATACATTTTATCCCAAACTTGAAGTATTTTGCCCTGACTTCAATTTATCTGTTTTGGATTCAATGTTAACAATATGCTTTGGCAATATATTGTAACGATTATCATGCCAATAAAGCACATATTGAGTTTAATTGAATTGAGAGTGAGAGAGGGAGAGAGTGAGAGAGTGAGTCTGTAAGAGTCTGAGTGTAAGTGTGACTTTTGTTTTTCTGCCCCTGCTAGGTTGTAGCTTTCTGTGATCTAACACTTGTAAAGGCCAAATTCTGACAATATACTGTATGCTGTTTATATTGTTTGTGATTGGGATGAAGTAAACATCTGTTGAATATTTTAACATATACTTAAAAAAAAAAAAAACAACAACACTGCAGCGGGTCCACAAAATATAAGTATAAATACATGAACACCACACAAGGATTATTACAAACATTGTACAGTAACTTGGCATGCATTTTAAAGTTCCTTTTCTGTAAGAAATAAGCTTTAAGATTTTCACTGTACCCGAGACATGAAGAAAGATATATATATATATATATATATAAACAGTCACAGATAATTAATGTGACGGAGTGAGTGGTGGAACTCATATCCGGACTTGTTGTGATTCTGAAGTTTATTTCCTTTCATGCACAGGGATGTTTTAATAACAGGCTTGATGAGAGCCTTGTTGCCTGGCAACTGCCTGCTGTCAACATGCATACTGTGTTACCGTGGGAACAGGATAACTAGTGGGAAGAGTGGGACACAAAGCTGCGTTCCAGCAAACAGTGTTCAGCTGACATCTGGGGTCAACATCATGAGATCCAACAGGTTAGAAACTTCTTCTGCACTTGAACACAAACACTCAAAGATGCCTATTCAGAATGCACACTCTTTTAAAATGTCTCTGCTGTGCTAATGACTTGTGTATGTTTCGGATTATGCATGTGAGTGTGTGTGTGCATGAAGGCCTCTTACCTTTCCTATTTCATACCCACATGCTTCCATTGTCTGGGTCGTGGTTAGCTGGTGCTCCAGTGGAGTGTTTTTAAGTGCTGTTGTGAACTGAATGCGAAAGGTGAGGGAAGCTGGGGTTAATTATTTGCTGCATATTAATGGCCAGCAGTGGTGTTCAGTATGGAGAGCCAGCCTTCTTCACACCGCCTCCAAAAATGTGACATTTCCAAAGAGCACAGAGTGAGAAATGCATTTTTTTCCCTTCTTCTTTTTATTTACCCCCCAACAGAGCCATTGCACTGCTTCAAACACTACTGAGCACCCCATTTATGATCAGTTCTTTCTGCGAATGCTGGCTTTTCACATTTTTTACTTGCAAATTGGTTAACTTGAGGTCTAATTACCAAACTGTTCCCGTTTAAAGACTTTTGGAGTTTACTGCAGTTTGGGATTAATCAACCTCTCATCACTGCAGGGCTTAAGCGATTTTCAATCACATTAGGATGTGTTGTTATTTTCTTCATTCTCTAATGTGTGTTAAGGGTTTTTTTTTATTATTTTTTTTTGTAGTTTACTCCTGCAGTAGAGTATTATTTTTAATCTCAATTCAGCCATCTATTATAAATGCATTTACTTGGCAAAGGCAATGTTATTAAAGCCAGCAGTTCTGTAGTGATCCTAAATTAATACTCCTTTATACAGTATAAAAGTAATAATCATTATTTACTCACCCTCGTGTCTTTGTAAGTATGACCTTCATTTCTCCTGCGGAACACAAAAGAATGTGTTTTTTCATTATCTTTTTTTTCATGCAAATACAATGAATGGTCACTGAAGCTTCCAAGTTATAAGCCAATGCACATTGGCATGCAATTATTGCAGTACCCCATTTGTGTTGCATCTCCCATTCAGCACACTAAAATAACTTCTACCCCTAACAAAGCATTCATGGATGTGTCTTTTTAAAGATGATGTCTATCAAACTCAATATTACGTCTTTGTAAGGACGATGTGGGTTTTGATATAAACAATGTATGATCCAGGCCTCACGTACCTGGGGATTTAGCATGCTGGGAATTTAGCATTTGTGAATGAGTCATGTTCTCATTATGGGAAGATGATAATCTTGGAGTCGTACCATCTGCGGTCAATCTTGCTGCCCCACTGTGGGTACGTTGGTGGTCCTGCTGGTCTAGCTTGTGTGGTGTCTGGGTGCCTTGATACCCAAATCGTCTTGTTGGCTCTTGCGGACCATGAGACTCAGCTCTGTGATTCAGTTCGCCTCCCAAGTTCAGCGGCATCCGCTTCTCATCAGTGAAGGTGGCTAATGCTCCTGTCTTGTGGGCGAAGATCCAGATCCAGCCGATATGGAGATGGGGTTTTACAACTCCTATGTCATTGTACCCATTGAATGCATTTTCTGGTGCATCCGTCCCCGAGAGTGGTTTGCAGTGATCGTTCTGCGTACTTTCATGTGTTGATCCTTCCGTATCCCAAAGACTATTGCTGTGGTTCATGTTCATACGAGCACATCAGTAAGAGGTCCTGACCTCCGGGCTGTCTCCGTCACCCCGTGTCTTCACATAGGTTTTGGAGGCAGCCTTTTGTTCCCCTGAGAGAACAACTACCCCGGCGACTGGCTCATACTAGCTCATTCTCAGGATTAGATATGTGCACACAGGGACTTGGTGCTTTTGCACCTCAGTTGGTTGGGACATTGGGTCAACTGGTAAAAGGGCAAACTCTCCTTGGTGCAGAGGCTCTCTTTTCTCAATACGGAGTTCCTGGTCTGCACAAATGGGCAGCTGACGAGCTGTCCCGAGCTGTGCTCCTGGGAGACTGGGAACACCATCCCCAGACGGTCCAGCTAATTTGGACTCGTTTCGGAGCCACTACGGTAGACCTGTTTGCCTCTCCAGAAACCCCTCACTGCCACTCAGCACAGAGGCATTGGCACACAGCTGGCCATGGGGCCTCTGCAAGTACGCATTTCCCCCAGTGAGCCTTCTTAAACAGACACTGTGGAAGATCGGGGAAGACGAGGAGGCTGTCTTGTGCCTGCCCTTCCTTGGCAGATTCCTCTGAGGAAGGATCTTCTGACTTAGAGACGGGGCACCCTGTGGCACCTGTGTCCAGACCTCTGAAAACTTCATGGCTTGTCCCTGGAAGGGACGCAGAATTTCTAAATGTCCAATCAGAGTCATGCTGTCCTTTTTGCAGCCGGGGTTAGAATGAAGGCTGTCTCCCTCCACCCTTAAAGTCTATGTAGCTGTGATTGATGCCAACCACGACTCCATGGAAGGGAAGTTGGTGGGGAAGCATGACCTGATCATCAATTTCCTTATGGGGGTGAAAAGGCTAAATCCTCCACCGCCCCCTCTAAACCCTCTTTGGAGCTGTCTCTAGTACTTAAAGCACTACAGCAGGGCCCATTTGAGCCTTTGGAGACACTCGAGCTGAAGTTTCTATCAATGAAGACTCTGCTCCTGCTTACATTGTCTGCCATTAAGAGGGTAGGGGACCTGCACGCATTTTCAGTGGATGATTCATGCCTAGAGTTTGGGATGGCTATAACTCCCAGGTAATCCCGAGGCCCCGGCCCTGCTATGTTCCCAAGGTTCCCACTACTCCCTTCAATGATCAGGTGGTGAGCCTGCAAGCGCTGCCCCTGGAGGAGGCAGACCCAACCCTAGCTTTGCTTTGTCCGGTCTGAGCATTGAGAAGCTACGTAGACAGAACACAATGCTTCAGGAATGCCGTCTCTAAGCAGAGGATGGGCCACTGGATTGTGGATGCCATCACCCTGGGTTAACAGGTACAGGATATGCCCTGCCTTCTCAGGTTCTTAGCTCACTCTACTAGAAGTGTTTCATCCTCCTGGGTGCTGGCTTGTGGCACCTCACTGACAGATATTTGTAGTGCTGCAGGCTGGGCGACCCTTATACGTTCGCTAGATTCTATAGCTTTCATGTGGAGCCGGTATCCTCCTGTGTTCTCACCTCAAATACATAGAGGCACTGAGAGGCCCCAGCTTTGGGTTGGCTTGCTAAAACCGCTCCAGAAAGTCCATACCGAAGACCCTTTTGAGCTCCTCCATCCCCTTATCAGGCAGACATGGCATATTTTCCAGTGCCAGGCCCTCACTCGAGGAGTCCGTGTGAACCAGTAGAGGGCTGGGTTTCATATGTAGAGACATTAGTGGATCCCACATGTGTAAAGTCCACGGTATAGCATAAGAGACCGTGTTTACTCGGCAGACTTCCTGCTATTTTCCAAGATAATTACAATCACCTCTAATCGTCCATATTCTCCTAGACGGTTGATCATATGTGCAAGTGCTTCTGAAACCTCCTTCGGGAATGATGGGCTTCCGCAACTTTCTGGTCCCAAGTGGAATGGGCATGTTTTCCCAGTGTTATCGAGTCTTACTGAATGGGTTGTGCCATAGCAGCAGTAACTGGTCTTCTTGTGGTAAGCCCCGGCCTACGGCAAAAAGAAGGGGCACAGGAGGCTTCCACAGGACACTTGAGAGGCAGTATCCATGGAACTTTGATAGGGATCTAAATTTTTTGGTCATCTGACGTTACGTTGAGAGTGATCAACTTAAAGGTAACGCCTCTGATATGTATGCAACACCTCGGTTCTGTATGTAACTCTTATTTACTGAAGGAGGGAACGGAGACGTCACGTCCCATCACCAAGGCTGCTGTACCACTGCTGAGTGGCTGGTCACTGGCTCTGTGATTTTTTTTGGGGTGATTATGTTGTTTTTTAAAATATTTTTTACCATCCATCCACAGTCTGTTGATCCCAGAAGGTTTGTTCTGTGATTAAAGTATTAGCCATTAACATGACACTTTGGTTGTTATCCCTGGTGGTTCTTCATATTCTATGTTAAGTTCTTTTTTTTAGTCCTGGTCAAGGTCGCTTTCTCTCTTTCCCGCTCTTATTTCTCACCTGAAGTTCTTCATATTGTATATAAATACCCAAAAGGATTGTTTGATTAAATTCCAGCATTTTCTACTAGCACGCATTACCATTCAAATTGTTTTAATGCTAATGCTGGCGCGAGTGAGAGAATTGTAATGAATGTGTGCTGCGATAAAGGCATGCTTGTGTCATAGTTTAAATGTACAAACAAATGTAATACTTTTGGTATAATTATGCATGCAGAAAACAGAGATTAGAATTCGTTTGGCCTATTGAAAGTATTTATTAGTGCTTTATAAATGTCTTGCTGATGTCACTCACTCACACTCACAGAGTTATAATAGAAATATGTAGTATTGTATTATACTGTTGCTGTGCAATACAGTAATAAGAGAGCAAAATATCTTGAATAATGCCAAATTTAGATCTTTTCCTCACAAAAAGACATAATATGATTTTAAAACATATGTACAGTATGGACCACTTTTACGGTGCTTTGTTGTTCCTCTTAATTTTAATTAAAACTGACAAAAGTGGTCAATTAAAAAAATACAAATAAATCAACCTTTTGTGTTCCTCAGAAGAAAGTCAGTCATACAATTTTAAATCAACATGAGGGTCATTCAGCAATCATATTCAGGACTCAGGATTATTATATTCAGGAATTAAACAGCATGATTTTTTTTTCTACAGTACATTCCTTTCTTCTGTTCTTTTCTTTCTTCTCTAGCACTCAGCTAGATGCCCAGGCCATTGTGCTGCAAATCAGTTGTTCTTTTTTGTTCACTCTCTGCTTATGACTTTCTTCTCCACATTCTGTCTGTACCTCCTGTTGTAGAAACAGGTGTTTTTTCCCTCTTCAGAGCTTTAAGACAAGAAAGACAGAAAGCTGGGGACAACAGTGCATGTTGAACACAAAATCACCCTCCATGTGCACTTTTCCCTTCCCCACTGAATCTTAGTGTTTGCCGTTGAGAATCATGAATAAAAGATAAATTATTAAGATGCTATTCCACTTTAGACAAAGTGAGAGAGTTCAGATTCTAAAGTGCAGCTGATATTAATACGATTTTGCTCTTTTTTTATTTATTTTTTAAATATTTTTATTATTGTTATTGGAATATATTGGTCTGTGTAAATGTTTAACTTTCTTGTTATTTTGTAAAATATTTTGTATATACGTCATATGCTGTTTTACCATGTTTAAAGTAATTACACACCTGATATGTGAACAAGCTGAAAAAGGTAGGTATATATAATAATAATAATAATAATAATAATAATAATAATAATAATAATAATAATAATAATAATAACAATACAATGTATTTAAAACAATATTTATTGTTAACATATAACACATAATAAAAATAAAACAATTTTCTAATTTGTTATTTAAAGCATGGGGTTATCCAATTTATATCTTATTTTTGCTTGAGTTAAGCCTGATCTGCCTTCATGTGAGCTAAGATTCTCAGAACTGATCCATGAAATCTATGAGCCTGCAATGAAGTGATGACCATGTTGTAAAGTCCAACTGGTGGTGATGGGTAATTTGGATAAAATATGTGTGCTTTGACCCCTGAATGCATCACTGCTTTTCCAAATCAGAGATTATGTGTATAATGATGGCTCATCCAAGATGCTGATTTACCCTATAAAATAACCTGTTTACTGCAATGGCACAACAATCAAGTTTACACGCTAGTTATTTTCTACAGTAGCTGAACACACTGCTCTGGCAGCTGGAACTAAAAAAAAATATATATATATATATTCTCCAGTGTCATGCTGTGTGTAGTCAAGTGTTACTTGTAGGATTACCACTCACTTGGTAAACAATTTTATCCAAAGGCTTTTTCCACCATTTTAAAAACAATGTGCTTTAAACTCTTGGAATTAGCTTAGACACACAAAAACAAGACTTGAGTTTGTGAGCACATGCTGTTTTGAGGTGTTTGCTGTGCTGCAAAAAAAAAAAAAAAAAAAAAAAAAAAAAAATGCCAAAAAAACAAATACAAATGGCATGTCATTCTTAAATTACAGCTTTCTCACATACCAATTATAAAGACTATATACAAGCAACTGTAAACATGAAAGCCTTTAGAAGTTTTGCTGAATTTCAGCACCAACATTTGAAGACACTGAAATCTGAGCTTTGTGGCTTATAGTTCATGAAGCTGTCTGTATGCTAGTGTACACCTAAAAGTACTGTAGATTAACTGATAATTGATATATGCATTTTAAATTTATAGTGTTTCTCTTTAATCACAATCTTTCTCTTTCGCCAGCTATGGATAGATTTATTTATTTTGTTTGTTTATTTACACACAAACACACACATATACACCATGCACGCTCACTTATACACACACAGACCAGGGTCCTAATACCCCCTGCATCTGCATTGAAATAGTAAGTACCATAGAACCATGTTGTGTGTGTGTGTGTATGTATGTGTGTGTATATATATATATATATATATATATATATATATATATATATATATATATATATATATATATATATATATATATATATATATATATAATATTATAAATACTAAAATTGTGTAGCCTACATAAAAATAAAGAAAAGTCAATGGAATGTCCCCATGTTTTGTGTGTGTGTGTGTGTGTGACATATCAGGACACAACTCTGTATAATGACATGGGTATGACACAGGTATTACAGGAGAGGGTGACTTATGAGGACATAACCCATGTCCCCATTTTTCAAAGTTTCATGTGAGGGTTAGGGTTAGGTGTATGGTTGGTGTAGGGCCATAGAATAAACAGTTTGTACAGTATATGGAATGTCCCCACTTTCCACAAAAACAAACGCGTGTGTGTGTGTGTGTGTGCTTGTGAACGAATATACAATACTTTTTGCATGCTGAAGATTCAACGGTATATGGCACCATTCCTTTCACATAATACCTTAAATCATGATTCCTTTCAGAGGAGCTTGTATTTGCTGATAGATACACACCTCAGCAAAACAGTGTGAAAGCAGCAGTGTAGTTAGACTGTGCAAAATTGAAGAATAAAAAATGGAGCATTCCAAGTTCTAAATTCCATTTTAACTTCAACGCTAACAACGAGCACTTGTTTTTCCATAAAGAAAGCCTTTTTGACTCATATTTTTGAGCAAAGAATGACAAAAACAAACAAGAAATCCAACAAACTCCCACAGCATCTGCAGACACACCTCCACCCGTTCCACCTGCGCTAACGTACACATGTGGCCTGTCACACGTGTTTGATGGCAGCGTGTGTCATGATTGATTCTTGTTGCGCGGTACAGCATGGCTGCTGTTTTTAAAAAAAAAGATTTGCTTACGCTGCCATTTTTATAGCCCACAGCCAACAGCTGACACCGCAGGTACCTCCCCTGCCTGGTTTTTTGTGTGTGCGGAAGCAGCCGCAAACACTCTAAGTGCTCCTTTTTAATAACAGACGGTGATAATTTAAGATGCATCGTTGAAGAACAGAGCACAAATCATGGCGGTGACGGCTCCGTGGAGACAAAATGGAAGGAAGGGCAGTAGAGATATAAATCACAGTAGGAGAGAGAGAAAAAAAGAACAGGAGAAGCGGAGAGGGATGAAAACAAGGCCTACCTGCCGCGGTGTGTGTGTGCACGCGCTTGTATGATCAGTGATGAACAGACTGTGGTGTCTCCAGTGAATGCTAGGCACGGCACATGCTCCCTCCTGTACAGTGTTTACAATGATCATTACTGCTTTCGCTGCCATTATAATGATGACCACAGAGACTAGTTTAGCTCCCCCTTTGAGACGTCTCTTTCTGTCCGTCAGTGGCCCACTCATACAGAACCTAGTGGGCCTGCTGGTGCTTTGGACTGGAGAGGTCTGTAATACCTCTATTTTAGGTTTCTGTGCTATTTGCAGTGAGTAAACGATTATTGGACGAATGTGAGTTGAAGGACTGGTGAGTAATGGTGTGTGTGTGTGTGCTCACTCTGCTTAAGAGTGAGCACTGGTAAAGCATATCAGCTGTGGCTGTTTGATCAGATTTTGGTGAGGTAAATAGCCAAACTGCTTCACTCTGCTGACAACTGCCATTTGTTTGGTGGACACTATCTTGTTTACGGGCCTTCACGGAGAGAAAAGAGATAAGGGCATTTTAGAATTCATTAATGCAAGGTGCTACTCTTTGCATCAGTGACTCTCACACATGTAGAACGTGAAAACTCACTTTAATTAAAATAACAAACAACAGCATTGCCTTTAGGGGAAGTAGAGGAGGTTGGTACAGACCTTTAGTCCAACTTCAGGACATGAGGAGTGTGTGCTCTGAAGCCATTGCCACCCAGAAATGACTCTTCTGATGAAGTACAGGGGGGAGGCTGGGAACAGATGAAATTCATATCTGAAGAAGTGTGGCAGGCAGGTGGAGATACCATGCAGATCAGTGAGGCAGAGGAAGTTGATTTTAATGGAGCCGCTCTCTCACTCCTCTCATAAATCATGCTGACCCACTCCTCCGCTCCGTGCGTTTTCTCTCCTTGTCGTAATTTATGGCCCAACGGTCAAATTGCTACAAAAAAGTCTTTCAATTTATAACTTTTAACCTCTGGACTGAAAACGAGAATTGACAGTGAGGCAATTAAAGTGCAAGCGTTTTTCAACAGACAAATATGCACATGTAGGGATGGCTTTTTCCTCAGTGAGAAGGTGCTTGCCTGAATGACATTATCATATCGATTGTCATACACTGATGCCAAGGTTTGCTAATATTATATTAAGTCCCATGTTGCCAGTCGTTCCATTAATGGTGCAATAACTAGCATTTCCCATTAAAATTTGATGAAAGATTAATAATAATGAACATTACTTATGGGGTAGAAATTACTAAATGTCACACGCTGATTTGCAGTATCGACTCTGAGGGCTCCAAAAGCACCTTTTTTATTTTATATAGTGTTTAGCTCCTAAATTGAAGTTAATATCCCGTACATCTTTCAAAAGCCATTGTGAGCGGCAGACCGCCAGTAAAACGGAGAGCTAATGCGGCACACAAGAAAAATGGGAAACTACTTTTTATTTGACCCTCTAATGTCTCTGAACTGCTCAGCCTCCTTTGACGTGCTTCTAACAGGACTGAATCTCACCTGTCAGACACCAGCAGTATGAATGAGTGAGTGATTGACTGACTGAAAGAGATCCCTTCACACAGAGAAAAAAAGGCCATGGTGAGGAGAAAGGTGTAAGCTCCTTAGGTGAGGAGAGGTGAGATCAGAGATGAGGCAAGAGGAGAAATAGCAGCGCAAATAGAAGTAGAGGAAAATGGAAACGAAGGGTCAAGAGAAGAGTGCGTCTCAGAATAACTTCTACTCTTGGCTCTAGTTTATGTGTGGTGAGTTTGGATAGTTTGGATAGCCATGTTTCTGGTGGGCGGGATAAGACAGTGTCCCATTCACACAGCAATGAGACCAAGATGTGATAGAAGTTCTGCTTGTTACAGTGCTGTAACTTTAAATATAAGACATGATAGACTGTATTATAACCTCGTTTAGATATGATTTTGAGGGACTGTGCTGGTGAACAACCAGCCCTGCAGGCCACCAGCATGTTTGGGATGCTGCTGTCTAGCTTAATCAGACCTTATTGGTCTTTACCACAGAAGATGAGTGGAGCATAATTTTGCATGGAGCATTCTCTAAGGATGCACAATATTAAAATGATGGCTAGTACTACTATATGATAAAAAAATATTTTTGTTGCTTATTGTGTTATGGTCGAAATAAAAAAATCCTATTTTTTTTTATTTTTATTAATTAAATATATAATTACATTTACATGCTGTAATTTAGGCATTGCAACACAATATTACTGTTCAATAAGTGATTTACTGTACGTGCACTCAATACTTGATAGGGGCTGCTTTTGCTTTAATTACTGCCTCAATTCGGTGTGGCATGGTGGTGATTAGTTTGTGGCACTGCTGAGGTGGTATGGAAGCCCAGGATCCCTTTCATTTGGTTAATCGGTGACTGATGAATTTGGATATCACTTTGATAGACCAATCTAATTGGAGTGTAAACTAAATGAGTTAATACACATTGGCATGCTATTATTGCATCCAGCTTCCACTGATCTCATCCGCAGCGTCCCTGTTCTAAGAGGAATAGGTACATTTTTCCCAGTGTTATCCAATCTCACCCAGTGAAGTAGTGCTTTGATAATGGTGAGTGGAATTACTTGTTCCGAGCCCCGGCCTACACCTAATAGGGGCGCAGGCGGCTCGCACAGGGCACTGGAAGGGGCAGCACCCATGGCGCTTTGGGAGGGATCCCAAGGTTACCATACGTAGAGTTACCATACGTAACCAAGACGTTCCCTTTCAGTCAGTCACTCTCGACGTCATGTCCCATCGCCACAGTTGCTGTACCACCGCTGAGCCACTTGGCTCCTCAGAAAACCTGGTATGCATTGCATCTGCTGCCTTATTATACTCAAGCAGTGATCAGGAGTGGCTTACCTACGACATCTGTAGCCAAATTCCATGAAACTTTTGTGTGTGGTGGCTCTTGATGCTTTGATCCTTGATGCCTCATGCCCCAGCCTCGACCCCCTTCCTTGTGAAGTTTACTCAAATTCTTGAATCGATTTTCCTTGACAATCCTCATAAGGCTGCGGTTCTCTCACTTGATTGTGCAACTTTTCCTTCCACACAACTTTCTGTTAACATGCTTGGATACAGCACTCTGAACAGCCAGCTTCTTTGGGAATGCATGTTTGTAGCTTACCCTCTTTGTGAGAGGTGTCAATGATCGTCTTCTGGACAACTGTCAGATCAGCATTCTTCCCCATGATTGTGTAGCCTATTGAAACCAAACTGAGAGACCATTTTGAAGGCTCATGAAACCTTTGAATGTGTTTTGAGTTGATTAGCTGATTAGCAGCCACCATATTCTAATTTTTTTAGATAGTAAATTGCTGGGTCACAGTTAAAAGAACTAAAGACTTAAACTACTTATTTAATTGATTTAATACACAAGTTTCACAATCTGAGTTAAATTACTGAAATAATTTAACTTTTCTATCACATTCTAATTTATTGAGATGCACCTGTATATAAATTTTAAATATTTTTGAAATAAGTCTCTTATGCTCTCCATACCTGCATTTATTTGATCAAAAATACAGCAAGCTTTATTGTATTTATTTATTTTTTTTAAATATAGTTTTAATTCATCACTGCAGCAAAGTAGAATTTTCAGCAGCCATTACTTCAGTGTCACATGATCCTTCGGTAATCATTCTAATATGCTGACTTTGGTTCACAAAAAATGTTTCTTATTATTATCAAGTTTGATAATACTATGCTTTTTTTGTGTGTGTTAACCTGATACTTTTTTTTTTTTCTTCAGTGTTTTTTTTTTTTTTTTTATATGTATAGAAAGTTCAAGAGCATCAAAGCGGCATCTATTTGAAATATAATTCTTTATTAATTTCTTAAAAAAAAAAAAAAAAAAATCATGCTGACCCTAATCTTTATTAATGGTAGTGTGCATTATGAAAAAAATAATTTCATTTTAATGAATAAAACCACTAATAAATTAATAACACTTTTAAATCTAAAGCTTAACTTTAAGCCTTAGATGATGGCAGAGGTAATATTAATGTAAAAACAGGGAGCTTAATAATAATTCAATATCCAATATCAAATATGGTACTGATGTGCAGTGTTGTGCATTCCTGGTGGTGTCTCTTAAAAAAAAGCCCCTTTACAAGCACAACACATTTAATAACACGTAATGCAATTGACTTTGTGATAATGTGGAATGTAAAGAGACATGAGTCATCCTTTCACATATGGTAATCCCAAGTGGTTAATACTCTCCTTTTTAATCTCTCTGCTTTGTAGATGTGTGTTCAAAATGTCAAACGGTCATTTTATCATACAAATACATCAGCTTATGTAAATTTGTTTGGGTTTCGATTCTTATTAAAGGGAGATTTGACCAGCTGGACATCTATTATATGTCTTTTAATTTAAGTGTGATGTAAAAATGTTCAGCATATTGATCGGTCAGCAGACTCTCAAAGGTGACAGCATATAGTGTTTATAATTCGGCCTTGATTGCTCAGCCAGATGGCTGCAGTGACGTTCAGAACACACATCACACACAGGCTCATCACCCGCTCTCTCTTTTTCACACACACTTTCTCACTCACACACCCACACATCAACTCCTTGTACACTTTATGCATACTGTGATGCACTTTCTCAATATGCCAGTTGTCACTTCAAGTTACTGTGGCGGCATTTTGCCAGCTGCTTAACCATCCGTTGTAGCTTGTATCTTTTTTCTCTTCTTAGTTCTCAGTCTGAGGTCACATGTGTCAGACACTTCACCATTAATCTTAATTCTGTCGGGTATATGCGCGGTAATCTCTCTCTTCTTTCATGCCCATCTTTTTCCACCTAGTCACTGCAGAGTTGGAAAAAAATTCTGAATTTAAGAATTGCCTGTCTTTCAGTTCCTGAGTTGGAATTTGAACTGTAATGACAGGAAATGTTAATTATTGTATTGCATTTTAGATAAATTAAACATGGTCACACAACAAAGGAATTTAATAAGTTATGCAACAAATCAAACATATTAAATCTTTAAAGGTGCACTCAATAATGTTTCGGTTCATATTTCACTGATATGGTAATGGACCGTGACCTAGCAGCAATGATTAATTTATTTCATGATCAAAAGTGTCTGATAATTGGGGTTAAGGAGATGAAGCAAATTGTCTTGGATGGTCATGTGATCTTCACAATTTGGACCCATTGAGGCATCCTGTTCCAAGATGAGTGCTTTATCTGTGTTAAACAGATACCACAAAAATGCTGTTCAGTTATTAATCTCTGATACTTTTTTTAATGAGAAAAACATGACTGAGTACACATTTAATTCTTCTTAACCTTTAATTAAATATGGTGGCTAACAAGATTAATTAACATTCGCAGATAACAAAATCCAGGATCAACTCTGTTCATGTACCGAAAAGTAAAATTAAATTAATTTATATTTAACTAGTTTAATATGGAGATGCACTAAAATGTAGACCTTTGTTTATGTACACTGTGCATGATGTGAGAACAGTTTGCTATTTAGGTTAGCATGGACTTCAATTGTAACTTAATGCATGTGACAACCAGAAAATTCAAGTTTTCGTTCATTTGTAGCATAAACTACGGAGTCCCGCACATGCAAGAAAAAAATAATAATAATTGTGCACACGATTTACTAATTCGTTTCCTCAATGTACTAAAACGTGCTCACAATTTTGCAAATCGAGGGAACAAATTAGTAAATTGTGCACACAATTTATAAATCGAGTGAACTAAATATTACTATCGAGGGAAAGCAATAGTAAATTGTGTGCGCATTTTAGTACATTGAGGAATTAGTAAATCGTGCACACGATTTAGCCTAGCCCCATGTGCGGGGCATCATAATAAACACCATCAAACCGATAAGAGCTTCTGATCTTCCAATCATTCTCTGTGCTCTGAAAGATGTCTGAGTTCTGGTCCCTGTGCAGCTGATACTCAACTACCATTGGCTTTCTGTGTATGAGGGGAGGGGCTTACTGATAGGTTAATTGTGAAATTAAAAGTCTGAATTGTGAGATGGAAATCGTAATTTAGAGACTTAAAAAGATCAGAATTGTGAGATTAAAAGTCAACAATTACCTGTTTTATTTGTGATGTGGTGGAAACAAAATTGTGAGAAGTAAACTCACAATTATGAGTTAATAACTTGCAGTTGTGAGATATCGGCTCGCAATTGCCTTTGTTTTATAGTTTTATTCCGTGGCAGAAATAAGCTTCTAAACAACCCATATTAAGATATATGATATTGCGTAAATCCAACTCATTTTATTAAGTTTATGCATGTAAAAGGCCTAACTGTGTAAGGTTCGTTCATGTGCTGCTGTGCTTGCCTATACTATACTTTCTGTGTAGGGCATCCTGGAAATCGGCATCCCAAGTTTAAAAAATATGATCAAATATTTATGAAATTGAACTCATGTTGAAGCCACACTTCAAACACGGTGAGCGAAAGATCACCAATCAAACACTAGGACCTGGAAGAGCATTCAGATAGAATACTCAACATGATCTTCACCCCAAAACCAGCCGTCTCAGGAGAATGACCTACTTTTATGCTCTCTTAGTTTCAATAGGGGCTCACGAGCTGTCACCCAGCTTTTGTCATCACAAAGTGTCACGTTAAAAGAAAACTTCCAAACAGAATTTTGTTTGTCTCACTGATCTCACAGACACCTACTGATCTGTAAATAAAGTTACTTATCAGTGAATCAGAGTTATATTTGTGTTATTTCAGATGTTCAGAGTTGTTCTGTCTTGCATAATTTTGATGTTGTTACACAAACGTGAGCTATTGCTGCTCTGGACTCCTGAATGCCTGTTTGAAACTGTTCTTGCTGTGAATTGACATGCACACTGTGGTAGACCATTGTTCCGAGAGCACCATGACACCAATCATAATGAGAATACATGGTATCCGGTTGCTGAGACTCTCGATCTGCAAAAGTAGAATTGGTTTTGAGCCTTTGGAAGGTCACATTGCAATGCTGTCCCAGTTTACTGACACAATTAAACATTGTTAGGCTGGCTGCTCTAAAAAAAAAAAAAAAAAAAAAGTGTGCGCACACACACAGAGAGTGCCTTCTTGTTTTTCTTCTGCTTCTATTCATTTCTCTCATATTGGCTGAAAAGCTTTACAAAGTCATTAGGAAGGAAATGGCCCTGAGGAGCTACATGACGTCTACCTTCCCTATAGTTTCTCTCGGAAAGTATAAAAATATTAGGATTTTTTTTTTTTCTTTGTGAATTGTTATTATAAACCAGTAATCTGTCAACTGAAATGTTAAACTTGTTAATTCAATCACTTTATTTCTATAAAACTGGATAATAAGGTGCTGAATTACCTATGCTGCATGTCAAAACATGATGTGCCATTTTGGACTGGACACTTTCATTGTGTTTTCAAGTTGTGTTTAAACCTTTCATCCATTCATTTTCAATAGCTGCAAAAAAAAAAAAAAAAAAAAAAAAAAAAAAAAAAATATATATATATATATATATATATATCTTATGTGGCAGTGGATGGTTATAAAGGAATTTAAGTGTTTTTTTTTTTTTTTTTTTTCATTTTATCTAAACTAAACGCAATGCAGAGCAGGCAAACTTCAGACTCAAAGCTTTGTGCTGTCCAATAGAGGACAGAGAGAAATGGTGACTGAGAGCGAGTGAGGGAACAATTGCTAGAGATAAAGAGACTAGTTTGTCCTCTATTTGTGGGTAATTAATGTCTTCACTTTTCCAAAACATTTTGCCAGATATCTACATGGGGACATTACAAAAAGTTGTTGAAGGGGGATGCCTTCTTCAGATAAGAGTGATATTGAATTGTCTGTGAATGAGATTACCATCAAGGGCTTCAGAGTTAATCAGCATATCGATTCTGATGGTGTTTAGTATGCTAATCAGGGTGAGGTGTGCCACTCCTCCTCTTTGCAGGCGCACAGAGGCCAGACAGAGAGGAATGGAGAAAATACATGATCTATTGCAGTACATTGCACAGTACTTTCCATGACCTTTACAAGGTTGTGAAACAATGGCCTGACTTAACAAATATAGATGACTTCATTAAAGAGCTTAAAGAGAACATTTCCACACATATCTTGGGCATGTAATTGATGATATGTGTGAGTGTGTGCAAGTCTGCATGGGTTCGGTTCATATTGGTGTTGCAACTATGGGCACTTTCATGCACTTTGGTGGGTTGACTTTTATTAATATACTTTTTAATATAAAGGTTAAATTTAGAAGTGATGAAATTCATTTACTGTGTCTTCATCATTTATTGCTGCTACTTTAAGTACATTATCATGCAATTGTATTGTTTTATACTTTTTCTCTGACCAAGACTTTCAATCTTAAAGTGACTTTAAATTTCACCCCTCACGTAGGTTCACCCTTATGTTGTCTCTCTGTGACTTTCTTTATTTATTTTGAAGTGTTTAGCTATTTTTGTCCATACAATCAAAATCAGTGGGGTCCAAAACAACAGTGGATTTTCAAAATACTTTATCATAGAATTTGATACAACACAAGGTGAGTAAATGATAAAAGATTTTTTTTTTCCAAGCTTATCCTTTTTAAGTATGAAAATACACAATGAATAAAAAAAAAATAATAAAAAATAAAATAAAAACAATGACATGATCATATGTCAGTTCTGTAATTACTGTGTAAAAATCACTGACATCATTTTGATGTGAATTACAACATATGCAACATCTTTTTCACTACAGCTAACAATTTAATTACTAAAATTTGATTAATAATTAGTGTAGTTGCTTACCAAATTACACAACGGTGTCAGTGAATATTATGCATGAGAATAAATGATGTTTATAACATGATTTATGATGTTTATTAAGACAAAAAGAAGAAAAAAAGCTAAATATCACTAATGAAGAGAACCACTGTAATTTTGTCAGATTTTAAGAAAAATATTTGAAATTAGCCTTAGCAAGACAGGATGTTTAAAATGTTTAAAAATTTAATTTCCACCAACTTTTACAAAGTGATAAATTAAATGAATAATAATAATAATAATAATAATAATAATAATAATAATAATAATAATAATAATAATAATAATAATAATAATAAAAGATTGGATTATGATGTTTAAGTCATTAGGGTGTTGCTTATGAATACACACACAAACAAACACTAGAGTTAATTTGCCTGTGAGTCTGCTCAATAGAGATAACAAAGCTTCTTGTGGATGAAAATAAATTTGTCTTCCCTTCACACTGGTATCCCCAGTAATATCCACTAATTTGCTCACACATTCCTTCACTAAGCACAGTCTCATCCAGTGTCTCAGACCACTCTAAGTCTTTATTACATATATACAGAGCTGGGTAGATTACTAACAAATTGTAATCTGTTACTGTTTCCAAATTATATGACACAAATTGTAGTTAGTAACTTATTCCATTACATGCATATAACTAGAATATTAGCCATTTACTAGTACTAATTAAACACATATTAATGCCTTATTCTGCATGACCTTATTCGACATCCCTAACCAATACCTACATTTAACAACTACCTTAATAACTATCATCATCATCACCATTATATAAGCATTATATATTGAGGGAAAATTCCCTATTTAAAAGTGCTACCACACATCTTAGGTAATGTAATCAGACTTTTTGATTACTTTTGAAGAAACTCATTTACCACATTGATTTAAATAAGATAATCTTGTACCATAAAGATATAAAAATGCAAAGAAGAAAGTATAATCCACTGACTGGAATTATCAACATGAAGTGTATTAAACAATATATTACATCAAGGTTTCTCAAATGGGTCCGTAAAGGATCTGCAGGGGATTCATGAATTTAATGAAAAGATAACAATTAATTAAATAATAAAAATTTAAAATTAAAATAAATCATTTTAAAATAACAATCAAAATGAAAGCCATACAAAAAATAAATAAATTATAATATTTCATTTGTTTACCTGCATGTCATGTGATCTTTAACCAACGTCAGAGAAACATGAACATGCAAATGTGATACTTATTTATTAAAATATTCATTTTAATATCTCAGGGGTGCTTCAAGTAAATACATAAGATGGAAGAGGTTAAAATGACAAACAGTTTGAGAATGTCTGCATAAAGAGTAAATAAGAAATACCATGAACTGGTGGATTTTATTGTGTTTGAAAGACAATATCCTTCCAAAGACATAGTAATTAAATAAACAACTAAGTGATAAGTCAAGTACAAATGAATGTGTTTTTTTTTTGTTTGTTTTTTTTTTTTTTGCTAAGCAGTGTTTGAATTGTGTCAAAGGTCTTGGGTGGTCCCCCAACCAGACCCCCACACCCCCTTAAAAAATACATTACTTAAAACTTAATATAACTATGGATAATATTTTTTGTCTTTTCCTCATTATATTCATACATTTATCAAATATCAATTACAATAATAAGACATTTCAGGGCTGTTACCAAACAAATAAAATCATTATCAATAAAATTCATTTTTGCAATGCAGTGGAAGCAGAGAAGCTGCATCTGAAGCGGCATTTAGATGTATTTACACACTGTTTAATGCAGGACATGAACGCATTTAACCTGCAGTTACAAATGCATAAATAATGAATCATTGAACTGAATCATTTAAATGGCTTATTCATCCAGGAACTGAACATTGTCATGTGGTTCAGAGATGCATAGCAGTGCTGTAGCTTTGTTTGGAAGCATTTTTGTTGGTGAAATAGAGCAAAAAAAAATAAAAAAACCTCCCCACCCCCCCAATTCGAACACTGTTGCTAAGTAGAAACCACCCTTATTCACATAAACAAATATGAAGCAGTAAAGTAAAATGTGACTGAGAATATATCAGATTTCTAGCAGATCTGTTTTGACACCTTCCCTATGAGCGCTGACGTTTTATTAATTTCACAGCTAAAGCTTGTACACACAAAACCCGCACACCAGAAGTTGGATTGCAACATTAAAAAACGCCTAGGAGAGTGGACATATGACAAAGGATTTGCTCTCTTTGAGCTAATACGTGCAAGGAAGTATGAGGAATGAAAGCAAATGTCTTTGAAGATTTAAAGGAAGGAGGGACGTCCTTAATCACAAACACTTCCACTCCCTGTGCCTCTGCAGGTCTTTCTTCTTCCTCCTTAGCCTCTTGCTTTCTTCCTCATCCCTTTATTAATTCCTCTCCCCCTGTGTTCCAGAAAGGGAGAGAGGATCTCCCAGGGGGTTCGCACATCTGCTTTGATCAGAGAGTCAGCGTGAGTGTGTCTGTGTGTTTCTTGTTGGTGCGCATGTGTGCTAAATAAATCATTTACACTATGAGTACCCCACTAGCTTTCAGGCCTCTCTAAAGACTTACATCATGCAGTGCCACAAGGACATTTTCTGAATCCTGCATCGGCAGGATTGACAATGGTTCGGATGGCCCCCTGTGGCGTTCCTGCTTGCTCTCTGTCATTAAACACTTCCGCTCTGGAGGAACAACCAAGGAATGAACAAATCTGATGTCATATCTATAAACAATGGGTAATTTGAGTTGTCTTTGATACAGAGTGTGTGTGTATCCAAGGATCTCGCTGTTTAGGGCCGTCTGGATGCGTTATCGAGAGACGTGTAACTGACAGGCTAGTCAGCAACATGGTGCAACACCTTGTACTCCTGTGCAAACAAACTTTTAGCATCAAAAAATGGCTGTAAATGGACTTTACAGAGTTTGGCTCCAAAGTCAATGTTGCTCAAATCACTATACCAGTTTATTATTTTATTATTTTTTTTTTAAGTGAGATGTTTGACTCATTACCATCCCTTATTCTAATTCAGTGCTTAATAACCTAAGAAAAACATTGAAATAAATCACAAAATCATCTCGTCACACCTTGTTTTCTTGTTTTTAGCTTTCATTGCTGTTGTTTGAATGCTGTTGGCTTATTATAAACATCAGTGTGTGTAGGTCTCACAGTACACTTACATCACTCTCTGATTCCAAAATTTCACCTGATGCAAAATATGATGAAAACAGTCTCCTGTTTTCTATGTTGCCAGTTTTAGATTTTCTCTACACCACCACTCAAACGATTTAAAATAAATACAATTTGATGACCCCAAACTTTTGACCAGTAGTGTATGTGCTTGTCACATGCATACAAGATAAAAGTTTGTTTTTGTGTAAATCATATACAGTTTTTAGATGATGTATGTTTATGTAGCTAATGTGAACCCTGAATTTATCACATATACTTTCAGATGACATATGTTTTATGATTTCTATTATCATTTAAAAAGTGTCTGTCCAAGGTGCGTCCATAAGTAGTTTTGTAGTACCTGTCAAATTGGGAAAAAAGCCTCTAGTTGAAGAAGCTAAAGTTCACCCCATGAAAAGATCCACTTTTACTAAAACACTGTAAGATTGTCAAAGAAGAAAGATGCATGATGTCTGCAGTGCTACTAATAATTTTCTATAATTAAGGAATAGATTTGTTGCAAAGGATGTACAAAATGGGCCCACACCAATGGTTCCAATCATATTTGACATCCATTTATGAAATATGTCTGCACTCACAATTTGTATCTCCATGATGTACAGTGAGCTGTACTAGAAACTAAATAATAGAGGAGATTTTATAAAATACCAGAGCGATTATAAAATGCCAAAAGTGCTTAAGTTAACTGTGAATTGTTACCCAATTTGGTTTAATGCTTATTTTAAATAAGTAAGCTCTTAAAAGCTGATAACCTAAATACATGCATGCATGCATAAATAATTACACAATACACATACATGCATACATACATAAATAAATGATACAGTGCTTACAAATGGGGACAAAATGTACTATATTTTTCCAAGTGGGGTAGAGAATCCATTTAGCTGCCTTTTTGCATGATTTTCATTTATTTATTTATTTATTTATTTATTTATTTGTTTGTTTATTTATTTGTAAATAAAAAAAAAACATTTTAGCATTTTTTTTTTTTTTTTATATGAATTATGTTCTTCCATCAGTATTCAATAAAATGATTGGATAACAATGTCTTCTATATCAGTATATTATGTCTTATATAAATGCAAAGAGCTTTTCACATAGATGCATATACTGTAACTTATTACTTCTGTAGCGTATCAGACCCGAACCAGACAAATTAAAGAGTTGATCGGGACCATGGTTGAAACATGAACTGAATTCCTCAGAAAGGCAACAGGATGTTGTAAATCATTCCTAGTGCCACAAGTCAGAAGCAAGATAACCGACCAATCAACTCTTTCACAGAACAGCTGTCAACATTAACACCATTAGAACAATTATTGACAATTTCATTTCGGAGAAGAGATTGTAAAGTTTGGGGCAGGTAATCGAGATGCAACACCGGCCATCACATGCAAACCCATGAGAGTAATAACAAGATCCTTGGATTGACTTCCCCCACCTAGCAGAACCAGACTGAAATTCCTAAGGGGACCTTTTAACCTCTGGTCCCCACTGAATATACTTATGTCAGAGAATGGCACAATAACTGTCTTTTACAGATATAGATGGACAAAAATGAACTTAATCAGTCCATCCCTTAACTCCATATTCATTTAAATGTAAACCACACATTTGACTATCATGTTTATAATCACTTATTGTTTATGTCTTTTAATAACTATTGGATAGCTTAAGGATTCATATTCATGTTTAGTATGTATGCGTTGGAATCTGCTTACTCGAAATGTTTCTGACCATCAGTTATTTGTCAAATGTATCATATTCGTGTTATAGAAATCATGTCAAAAATTATACCCTGCAAGAGCGGGAAAATTCAGACCACGTGCTTGATAAGATAACATATGATTTACGATACCCGGAGCAAAGAAAATATCTAATTGGTTAAGACAATATTTGAAGTGTGGCCAAAAGGCCAGTTTAAATACTCAAGACACCATCGAATTCGGCTTTTTTGCTTTTAGCATTTGCTTTTCAGCTGCTGCTTTTAGTCATCACTGCTAGCGTTCTTTGAGCGCGGTTCCAGCTTGCTTCGGCCTGCACGTCTGCTGCTACAACCTGGTCTCACAGAATTCCGTGAAATGTCCACGGGCCCTTAACTCAAAATCCGTGAAGCCATCACGGAATTGCCCCAAATTCCGTGACCCGGCCACGGATATTTCTCCAACGCAAGTCAATGACACTGACCTCCCGTGGTCCACACACGGATACCCGTTTCAATGACGGAGTACAGAACTCGCTGAACGGACGTGCTTTCTCATTTGGAAACGCAACATTTGAAGTATTTGTTTCTTTTCCAACATCAAATGCCATAATGACGTTAACCAGACAGCTGTTGTAGTTATTGCATTGTCCTGTCATCACACAAATACGTTTGTTTCAGTTAGATAACCAAAGTCCCGTGATGGCACGGACAACAACCTGACCTCACTCACTTGTTTAGGAACTTGAAAGCTTTTCGTCGACTCTGTTGCAATGGCATGTAATTAACTTGCCATTTTTTTCTCGTCCTGTCTTCATAAAATCCAGTTTGATGGCGTTTTACACACATTTTGGCTATAGTCAGAACTATAATCTGTGATAGGAGCACGGAGTGGGTCTGTGCTTAGATCACGGATAACTCTAACGCAAATCAATGGCACTCATCTTCCGTGGTCCGTACACGGATCGTTTCAGTGATGGAGTACAGACCTCACTCAATGGACGTGCTATCTCATCTGGAAACGCAACAATTGAAGTATTTATGAAGTATTTTTTCAACACCACATACCATGACCAACCTGACTGTTATTGTAACTATTGCATTGTCCTGCCATCATACAAATTCACTTTGATCCTGTTAGCCTAACTAAAATCTGTGATAGGAGCATGGAGTGAGTCTGTGCTGAGATCACGGATAACTCTAACGCAAGTCAAGGACACTCATCTTCCGTGGTCCACACACGGAAACCCAGTCTCACGGCAGTTCGTGATTTTGTCACGTAATTTAATCTATTTATTCGTGGCAGGCACACGTTTATTTCGTTATTTTCGTGATTGCAGTACGCTTTTTAAACTAATGCATTTCAACTGGAGGCATATTTCGTGCATCAGCACGACATTTTTTGATTAATTATTATTATTATTATTTTTATTTTCCACAGGACAACAGAAGAAACTCACTGAAACTTGAAAAAAAATCGGAGCTTAACTTACTGTAACAAAACTGAGCAACATACTGTATTGCTGGTGACAAAAACACATATTAAATTTTTTTTAGCTGTAAAATGCGCAATGGTTCTTTTTTTACTTTTTCATTGATTTTTATTTTTTTATAGGCCTAGATTTGTTTTTTTTATTACAGAATTCAATATCAAGTCCTTGACACATAACTGTAACACATTTTCACATTAAGAAACAATTTAGTTTAAATAAAAAGAACAACAATAAAGAAATAAATAAATAAATTATTAGAGATAGGCCTACTGATTTTTTTTTTTTTTTTTTTTTTTTTACTTTAGACTCTAAAGTTAAAAGTTTTTATTAAGGTTATTGTAAAGGCTTCTTAAAAATGCTGTCGCTGATGAGCCTCTGATTGCTGTCAGATTCTGTGATATGAATGTCCGCTAATGGGTTTAGAATGAGCCCCGCTCGGCCCGTGTTCTGGCTTACTGTAATATTTCACCTGTAATAAGACCGAAATAATATAATTAAAATAAAGAAATGAATGAATACATGATAACATCTAAATAAATGTTGATAGATTTAGCGTTATAGTTTTACAAATATTAATAAACAGCAAATCAACACAGCTTCGAAATAATAACCGAGAAAGACCTAAATAATAATAATACATAATTAATAAACAGCGCCGCCCCTCCCACCACGCGCATCACGCGCTGTGCGTCAACCCCAAAGCGTCAAAAACTGAAGCGTGGTCAAGCGCCTCTAGCGTCACTGACATGAGATGTTTATCGCTTTGAAATCACGTTCAAGAAGTCTCATTCAGCACACATCGCGATACTTTCCATCAGTTTGCAAGAGCCGCAGGTTGGGTGAGTTATACAGTCTATGGTGAGTAGTTGTAAATATGCTCTTTTAATGCCTGTCATAAAACGTATTCTGTCTTCTTTATTAATCAGATGAGCGCCTTATGTTTACTCTCTGTATTACATCGGTCATCCGAGGCTGTCTTTGAGTTTCATTGTGTTTAACTAAATTAACACAGCTGCTAACTGGTTAAACTCTATCGGTCACGTGACGTGACGTGCCACAGACCTGGGATCCGTTTTATATTCATTTCAGTTTGAAAGATGTAAGTTGTATTTGTAGTAAAATCATGGTAACCATGACACCTACAATAGTAGGTAAAACCCAGTAAACAAGACATTTACCATGTTTTTTTTTTTTTTTTTTTTTTTTTTTTTTTTTAACCACAGTAACTGTAGTTTTACTATGGTATAGTAATAGCACAATAATCACCAAAATAACTATAGTTGTACCACTGTAATGGTAGTGTTTTATTGTGCTTTTATATGACATATTTCACAGTAATCACATTTACTGTACCATGCTTGTAATACCTTTTTAATGTAAATAATAAAAAAAATAAATAAAAAAAAACATTTTTCCCATCTTGCAGTTCAATTCATATTGTTTTATATCTTAAATATTTTGCTCACAGATCACTATTAACATTCTGTATATAATTCTGTTTTATTTTCTTTCCCCTTGTATAAATTGAAAAGACGTAAAGGAAGCAGTCACCCCAGTGGTGTTTGTGGAGAGGTATTCCTTCAGAAATGGAGAAGACATAAAGCTGCAGAGGCAGGTTGGTCTGTGATAGTTTGTCCCTTTTATCAAACATTCCTGTTTTTTATCATTTGCACAGCCTTTTGTTGTTTCTTAAACTGTTGTACGGTCCAAATACCCACACTTGCCGTCTTTGCACATTTCCTTTATTTGGCCCAAGTGAGCATGAAGATCACAATGTGTGTCGATCTTAACATGACAAAGTTCGTTTCAACTTTGTATTTTAAAAGAAACTTCTAAATGTCTTTTCAATAGTCCCTATTAAAGATGACAATTTATTTTGTGGTGCTTCTAATTAAGTGATAAAAAGAAGTTGCAAATGATGTACAAAATAAATATACTTTTCTGTGCACCAAGAAAACATGCAACACTTTGTTTTACTACCAAATTAGTCTCAATTTCTAATTATTATAATTAATATTTCACAAACATTGGAAAGTTGCATGACCTCCTGTGAGATCTCTGCAAAAAGTCTCACATTAATTCCAAAACATGATGCATGATGGGATACACTAAGCGTTGTATAGAGCAGTATTGGAGAGGTTTAGTGTGTGTTAAGGATGCTGTGCTTTGGCATTATTAAGACCGGGGACAGTCTCATAGTCACGTACACACACTCTCAAGTGAATAAGACCTCAAGTGTGGGTATCTGGAAAGGGGAAAAGTCTTTAAAATGATCCCTAAATACAGTCGCACATCAAAGTCTTAATAATTCACTAATGCTTTCATGGTCTAAAAAATAATGTATAAGTAATGTATAAGTTAAAGTATATAGTAATGTATAAGTTGCATGTAATGAAATAATATTTCCTTTCTTTCTGTCTTACAGGATTGTTTGCAGATAATGCTGTTCTTCTTTTGCAGATGTTTTTGGGTGAGCCAACCCTCACAAACCTTCCTAAAAACTAAAAGAGCTATTACTGAGTCTCAGCGACTGCTCTGGTCTGAATCTTACTTTAAATTAACTTAATTATATGTTTAATGAGCAATATTGCTCATTGCACACAGAGTAAGATTATCTTGTTTCACAGAAGAGAAGGAAGACCAAGGAAATGATTTGCTCAGGATGAGAAATGAAGATGGTCATCTTGTGCTCAAGCAAACAGAAGTCCTCTGGTATGTGTGTGTTGAAGCAATGCTGTGTTACAGGACTTTATGATGATCTCTCACAGGACTGGTCATGTCAGCCGTGATTTTTCTTTCCAATGTTTTTATATTTATTTTATTTTATTTGATACAGCTATAATAATAATAGCATGTTAGCAAAGTTTGACTGGAACATTTTTAATCTAAAGTTTAAAAAAAACACCACCTGTTATTCTTAAAAGCATACAAGTGTCATAAAAGTGGTTTAATTGATATAAACACCAATTGACATTATTTCATTGTTTTGTAAATGTTATGTTATAAATTGTGGATTGATCGTTGATTGGTTTGAAGCCAGGCCTTACACTGCACAGACTAAAACACATTTGTGAGAGAAGTCATTAACTCTGGAGAAAGATTCTAGAGGAAGAAAACACATTTACTGCAACAATAGATGAACTCTAGAGTCTCTGAGAAGTACACATGCTAATGGAGTCTCATGAGCAAGTCCTTTGCCTCTGTAACTTTTTCTAAATTCTTGCATAATGAAATTGTTTATTGCAGTATTTTAACAATTTTACTTTGTACAGATGATCTCATCAGCCAAATGAGGGGTTTTGACCAAGTGATGCTCTTGAAAGGACTGAAAGAAGAGGATGTGGTAAATTCTCTTCAGAGAAAAAGCTTCTCAAAAGGTCTCAAAACAGCTTGAAGAATGGTAAGTGTAGAGTACTACAAGGGTCATAGTTGGTCACCCTGCTAAAATCGCACAGAACATAAGCTGAGCTCTCTGTCCATTAAACAACTTCATCTGGATTGTTTGTTTCACTTTGACCAGGTCTGGGATCTTAGGACTGAGAGATCTCACTGGCACCCAGTTAACCTCCATAGAGAACATTTATCAGAAGCGCTGTCTGGGTAGGACAAGAAACATCATCAAGGATGCCTCTCACCCTAACCATGGACTTTTCACCCTCCTTCCATCCGGCAGGCGTTACAGGAGCCTACGCTCTCGAACTAGTAGACTCAGGAAGAGCTTCTTCCCCGAGGCTGTGACACTCCTGAACGCCACACCACCTATCTAACCTGCACCTGCTCTTTTACTGCACTGGTCACAGTACTTTACATACATGTATTGCACTACTCATATTTTGCACAGACTGCACATGGTTAAATCCATTACACTGTAAACTGTCTAAGTGGTTACTGTACAAGCACAGTAAACTATTTCTACAAAAATATCATTCCACTACTGTTATTTTGCATATAATAAATTGTTAAACTATACTTTTGCACACTCATTCAACTGTATTTATTATTACTGTTCTCAAGTTCCTGCTACTCATAATGTATATATAATCCTTCTTTGCTCTGTTCATAATGTACATACAATCCCTACATTACATTCATATTTATATTCTGTATATACTCTGATCAATATTGTATATAGCAACTCCACTGTACATTCTGTATATCATAGCTTTACTTACTCTGCACTTTTATGTATATATAACACTATATTCTTGCACTTCTGGTTAGATGCTAACTGCATTTCATTAGCTCTGTACTTGTACTCTGCATAATGACAATAAAGTTAAATCTAATCTAATCTAATCTTCTGGCTGAGAACAAGCTACACCACATCAGTGCTGGACATCAACCACAAACTGTTTCCAGACACGACAGAAGATCACGATGAAACCAGTTTAGATGTGATGATGGGAATCATTATTTTCTGAAACAGTATCCAATGACGTATATGTATCACATGATCTGTATCACAGTTGACTGGATGGGACTGTGACTTTTAAGGACATTTCATCACTCATCTGTGTGAACTGATTAATATATAAGGTTAATATATTTTTGATGATGAATAATTATTTTCCTTGAATCTTATTTGTCTTGATGCTACTTTATCATCTTTATAGTCTATGCTTCAATAAAATGAATATGATGAATATTGTGTTCTGAAGATTCTTGGTAAATACATCATTTTACTAGGTAGGCTCATATGTGTTTATTTTAGACTTGAAAAAACTACATAATCATTATTGAGATTATTTTTTTACTTAAGACATAAAAATATTTGATCAGAATAATGACATCTGGGACATCAGTACACCAGAAAGTTATTATTGTTTATATTTAGTAACAAATGCCAATTGTTTTGTGAAAGAAAGGGAGTTACGAGATTAATTATTCTGCATTACAATATGGTGCCATGGGCTTTATAGTTACAAACACTTGAGGGATAACTGAGAATGTAGCAGGAATGATCAACGTGGATCTTGTACTGCATTAAAACCAAGAGCAGGCACATTACTGATGTCCAGCACCTGAGGAGCAAGATACGGGGGTGAGGAGGACATTTTTACACTGATTTCTGCTAATTAGTTATTAGTAATATATATATATATATATATATGAATTAATTTGTCCTTGTGTAATAGTGAAGTATCACAATGTGTATACATTGTCCTTGATTACGGCTTGACAGTGGGGAATGGATAATGGCATGTTGTAGCAGGTTCATCCATTATATTTATTGATGTTTACTTCAAAAATCAAAGAAATAATCTATTATTTTCATTATTAAATCATTTCTTTATAATTTTTCCATGTTTCATCAGATGGCCTCACAATGTCCTGTCAAAAGGTATAATAGCAATGATGTAAGAATTAGAAAACAGAGGACTGTGAAAACTGTCAGATATAAATGTGACTCAGCTCAGTTTGTTGTCCATGATGAGGAGAATACATATATGTAGGTTTTACTGCCCTTCTACCCCCAGGGGCCCAGTAGCGCCCCCCGGAAGAGCCCAAAACTGTACATTTCAAATGGCTGTAAATCAGAGTCCAATTAACATATCAAAGCGGAAATCAACAGGATTACTACTTATGCTATGCTGATAAAATAATGTTGGGCACAGTTTTCAGAAATAAATGGAAAGGTGGCATAAAGGCATTTTACATATTGCATACTCTAAAATACTAAATTTCACCATGCCTCTCAAATATATCATAGTGGTTTACACAGTGAACATATTTATATGTCTAGTTTACCATTCAATATATTATTTATTTCATTTCGTTAATAAAACTTTTTAAACTACATTACCCATAAGCCTCCATCGTTCTATCTATGGAAAGGGAATACTAGGCGCTGTTTTTTGTAGTTCATTGAAGTTATTCTTAGGGTTAGTGTTAGGATCTCGATAAAAAGGTGATTTTTCTCAACATAGAAACACCCAATGTTGAGTTAATATATTTACTAATGTGATAAAAGCAGCAAAACATACTTTTGTAACATGATCCGCTGTTTAATACGGGTTAAAAGATATTCCAACCACAGACAGTCCTGCGATGACAAGGGACATTCACAGCCAATGACATCAAAGCTGAGCAGCGTCATCACACTTCCTTAACCATTTATTGTCATTCATGAACGCTGTTTTCCGTTTTTCGGCTAAAGGGATAGATTGGTTAACAATAAATTAAATTTGCCACCTATTAGATAGTGTTTAATTAACGTCTACACCTTCTTCCAACAATAATGCAAATACAGAAATTATTGTTATTCAGCTTGACAACAATTTGGCAATATCGATGTGTACATGTGTGTACAACAACACGTGATGTGAACTGCACAGTCACAGTTGTATCTTATCTAACCAATAGATTAATTTCATTCAATTTAAAAGATACATTTTTTCCTGACCAAAGACAAGAGCATTTACTAATAAAAAGTAAAGAGTGAAATTATTAAGTTATTAAATTATTCACATTTGTTTCTGTGATTTGCCTTGCTTTACCAATTAATCTCTAGGAATAAAAACTGAAGTAAAGCATAATGAACATACATAATTTTGTAAGAGTTTTCCAGTATTTATTGATATGTCAAACTCATTTAAAGACAAAGTGCGCATATTACTGCACTGTCACCAAGCTCGTTTTTGAAGAATAAAACTATGAAAAAAAAAGGCAGTTATGTTGTAAAAGGTAACAATTTTCAGTGTGCAAATTCTTTTATTAAAAAACAAAACATTATAAATATGGTATATATCTTTCAGAGAACACCGTAAAAATATACATTTTCTTAAAAGATTCTATTGACCAAAAAGTGATACAACACAATGTAAATGTTTCAAACTCACAAAATAACATCATGAAGACATGCATGTCAAGTGTGCAATATCATCTATAAAACTCAATCATCACGTAAACACTGATTGTCCGAACAATGGAAGAAAGATAAAGTGTTCAGGAAAACAAACACCTGCTACATAAAAATGCAGAAATATAACTTTAATAATAACATCATTCACTTCATGACTGGAACTAGGGGATTGCTGTGCATGAATATGTCCTTTACTAAAACTCCTGATGAGAACTGAAGCTTTTTTATGATAAAAGCACCAGAAGTAAAGTTTACTGTATGAAGCTTGACAAAGAGAACACAATGGTTTATCAATATGATAAATGATATTTTTTAACTATTGTTGTCATCACTGGTTCTGTATACAGTACAGTATATGGGTTGCTGGAAGGTCACAATGTATTCATTATAAGCTTAATTAAAACAAAGTTACATCTTCTACAGAAATCAAACCACTGCAAAGTCTTGAGTCACTGATCCAGGAACCATTTCTGTGTGTGTGTGTGGGGGGGGGGGGTTAAAGAGTTAAAGAGGTGAGTCCTTGTGCATGACGGTGAACTACAGTGTTATCTGGAAACAATCCTGTAAGACAGAAAGGATAGAAATATCATGTAATTAAATGCAACATTACTGTGTTTTTTTTAGACCATGAAAGCATAATCTGCAAAGATGCTGTATAATTAAATGTTAAATGCATCCATTATTAAAAGCAAGTCATTAATAGCAATATCTAGTCATGGAGATCACGTATAGTGGGAACATGAACTGATGGGGCTTATTTGAAGTAATTTAATGAGAAGCCAATGAACAATATAAACTTTCTGACTGTGTGGGGCAACTGATTTTCCAATATTGTGATAGTGTCAGATGAGATTGTCCAGGGGCTTGTACAATATCATACAAGTGTTAAATTGAATTAGTGAATTATTAAGACTTTGATGTGCGACTGTATTTAGGGATCATTTTAAAGACTTTTCCCCTTTCCAGATACCCACACTTGAGGTCTTATTCACTTGAGAGTGTGTGTACGTGACTATGAGACTGTCCCCGGTCTTAATAATGCCAAAGCACAGCATCCTTAACACACACTAAACCTCTCCAATACTGCTCTATACAACGCTTAGTGTATCCCATCATGCATCATGTTTTGGAATTAATGTGAGACTTTTTGCAGAGATCTCACAGGAGGTCACGCAACTTTCCAATGTTTGTGAAATATTAATTATAATAATTAGAAATTGAGACTAATTTAGTAGTAAAACAAAGTGTTGCATGTTTTCTTGGTGCACAGAAAAGTATATTTATTTTGTACATCATTTGCAACTTCTTTTTATCACTTAATTAGAAGCACCACAAAATAAATTGTCATCTTCAATAGGGACTATTGAAAAGACATTTAGAAGTTTCTTTTAAAAATACAAAGTTGAAACGAACTTTGTCATGTTAAGATCGACACACATTGTGATCTTCATGCTCACTTGGGCCAAATAAAGGAAATGTGCAAAGACGGCAAGTGTGGGTATTTGGACCGTACAACAGTTTAAGAAACAACAAAAGGCTGTGCAAATGATAAAAAACAGGAATGTTTGATAAAAGGGACAAACTATCACAGACCAACCTGCCTCTGCAGCTTTATGTCTTCTCCATTTTCTGAAGGAATACCTCTCCACAAACACCACTGGGGGTGACTGCTTCCTTTACGTCTTTTCAGCTAAAAAATTTATACAAGGGGAAAGAAAATAAAACAGAATTATATACAGAATGTTAATAGTGATCTGTGAGCAAAATATTTAAGATATAAAACAATATGAATTGAACTGCAAGATGGGAAAAAGGTTTTTTTTTTTTTTTTTTTTTTTTTATTATTTACATTAAAAAGGTATTACAAGCATGGTACAGTAAATGTGATTACTGTGAAAATATTCATATAAAAGCACAATAAAACACTACCATTACAGTGGTACAACTATAGTTATTTTGGTGATTATTGTGCTATTACTATACCATAGTAAAACTACAGTTACTGTGGTAAAAAAAAAAAAAAAAAAAAAAAAAACATGGTAAATGTCTTGTTTACTGGGTTTTACCTACTTTTGTAGGTGTCATGGTTACCATGATTTTACTACAAATACAACTTACATCTTTGAACCTGAAATGAATATAAAACGGATCCCAGGTCTGTGGCACGTCACGTCACGTGACCGATAGAGTTTAACCAGTTAGCAGCTGTGTTCATTTAGTTAAACACAATGAAACTCAAAGACAGCCTCGGATGACCGATGTAATACAGAGAGTAAACATAAGGCGCTCATCTGATTAATAAAGAAGACAGAATACGTTTTAGGACAGGCATTAAAAGAGCATATTTACTACTACTCACCATAGACTGTATAACTCACCCAACCTGCGGCTCTTGCAAACTGATGGAAAGTATCGCGATGTGTGCTGAATGAGACTTCTTGAACGTGATTTCAAAGCGATAAACATCTCATGTCAGTGACGCTAGAGGCGCTTGACCACGCTTCAGTTTTTGACGCTTTGGGGTTGACGCACAGCGCGTGATGCGCGTAGTGGGAGGGGCGGCGCTGTTTATTAATTATGTATTATTATTATTTAGGTCTTTCGGTATTTGCTGTGTTGATTTGCTGTTTATTAATATTTTTAAAACTATAACGCTAAATCTATCAACATTTATTTAGATGTTATCATGTATTCATTCATTTCTTTATTTTAATTATATTATTTCGGTCTTATTACAGGTGAAATATTACAGTAAGCCAGAACACGGGCCGAGCGGGGCTCATTCTAAACCCATTAGCGGACATTCATATCACAGAATCTGACAGCGATCAGAGGCTCATCAGCGACATCATTTTTAAGAAGCCTTTACAATAGCCTTAATAAAAACTTTTAACTTTAGAGTCTAAAGTAAAAAAAAAAAAAAAAAATAAAAAAAAATCTGTAGGCCTATCGCTAATAATTTATTTATTTATTTATATTATTTTTGTTCTTTTTATTTAAACTAAATTGTTTCTTAATGTGAAAATGTGTTACAGTTATGTGTCAAGGACTTGATATTGAATTCTGTAATAAAAAAAATAAATCTAGGCCTATGAAAAAAATAAAAAATCAATGAAAAAGTAAAAAAAGAACCATTGCGCATTTTACAGCTAAAAAAGTTTTAATGTGTTTTTGTCACCAGCAATACAGTATGTTGCTCAGTTTTGTACAGTAAGTTAAGCTCCGATTTTTTTTTCAAGTTTCAGTGAGTTTCTTCTGTTGTCCTGTGAAAAATTAAATAATAATAATAATAATTAATCAGAAAATATTGTGCTGATGCACGAAAGATGCCTCCAGTTGAAATGCATTAGTTTTAAAAAACGTGCTGCAATCATGAAAATAAGGAAATAAACGTGTGCCTGCCACGAATAAATAGATTAAATTACGTGACAAAATCACGAACTGCCGTGAGACTGGGTTTCCGTGTGTGGACCACGGAAGAAGAGTGTCATTGACTTGCGTTAGAGTTATCCGTGATCTCAGCACAGACTCACTCCGTGCTCGTATCACAGATTTTAGTTAGGCTAACAGAATCAAAGTGAATCTGTATGATGGCAGGACAATGCAATAGTTACAATAACAGTCAGGTTGGTCATGGTATTTGGTGTTGAAAAAAAATAAATACTTCAAATGTTGCGTTTCCAGATGAGATAGCACGTCCATTGAGTGAGGTCTGTACTCCATCACTGAAACGATCCGTGTACGGACCACGGAAGATGAGTGTCATTGACTTGCGTTAGAGTTATCCGTGATCTAAGCACAGACTCACTCCGTGCTCCTATCACAGATTTTAGTTCTGACTATAGCCAAAATGTGTGTAAAACGCCATCAAACTGGATTTTATGATGACAGGACGAGAAAAAATGCCAAGTTAATTACATGCCATTGCAACAGTGTCGACGAAAAGCTTGTAAGTTCCTAAACAAGTGAGTGAGGTCAGGTTGTGGAGGTCCGTGCCATCACGGGACTTTTTTGTAACTGAAACAAACGTAATTTTTATGATGACAGGACAATGCAATAACTACAACAGCTGTCTGGTTAATGTCATTATGGCATTTGATATTGGAAAAGAAACAAATACTTCAAATGTTGCGTTTCCAAATGAGAAAGCACGTCCGTTCAGCGAGTTCTGTACTCCGTCATTGAAACGGGTATCCGTGTGTGGATCACGGGAGGTCAGTGTCATTGACTTGCGTTGGAGAAATATCCGTGGCCGGGTCACGGAATTTGGGGCAATTCCGTGATGGCTTCACGGATTTTGAGTTAAGGACCCGTGGACATTTCACGGAATTCTGTGAGACCAGGTA